>NC_088891.1:20778450-21512645 GCF_037157495.1 Lathamus discolor | reverse complement strand
TGCTCTGGGGTTACATTTAAATGAGAACATCTAAAAATGATGCTACATTGAAGTCGTTTTATAGCCTGATGGAAAGAAAAGCTACTGTCTTCCTGATGCTGTGCCCAAGACAGTGGCAGGTTATAAAAGGACATGGCTTTGCCACCAGCCGCTTCACTCACGTACCGGCTTTGGCAAGGCTGAAGGCAGCAGTACTGGGATGCTGATCCCACAGGAGATGGAAATGCAGATGATACAGACCTCAGAGGTCAGAAATAATTGCAAACTGGCCAAAATTCACAGGCTATGCATGCCTGTGAAAGGAAGAACTGATGACATTTGAAGACAAAATACTTACAACTTAGTAGTTTCTAGATCCTTTTCATTTTCTGTGTTCAGATGAAGACTCTTACTCACACTGACCCTGCACACCGATGTGGCTGAATTTTACTATCATAATTTTACTTGCAACACAAAAAGCACCATCTCCCACCAAACCTGAGGTTACAAACAAAGCCTTGTGTCCTCCTGCATAGCCAAGCAGATTCATAGCTCCAAGGAGATGAGAGGCCCTTCTAAAAATCCCAATAATAATCCAATTAGCAGCAGGAAAAGCTACTAAAACTACAACAGTCAACTGGGCTTTGTGTAGACACTAAACTGGTACAGAATGGTTCACTTTTACATTATATGCTATCTTTTGCTAGCTGGCCACAGTTTAATATACATAAACAAATGTACTTTTTCAAGTTAAACATATATAGCACCACATAGAGTGTGTGGTTTTGAAATGGGAGCTGGTTTTTACTAAGGCTTATTCTGGTAGAAAATCAAACAAAGGAGGATGTCCCAGTTACCTGTGCAAAGGTAACAAACGGAAGGGCTAGGTCATGCCATTTCTTCTTTTTCCATTCAGAAAGCTCAGTCTCAGTATTTCCCTTTTCAGGGACAGCACAAGCAACACATGGCAGAAGTCCAAAATAAATCCTCCACTGGAAGCATCAGTCCCCATCATAAATAATCTGTGACAGCCAAAGCCTGAAGTCACTGACAGAGTTTGCCAAATATCGGATGATTTGGAAGAACTAAAGATGAGTGTCAGTGTGGAGGCTGCTAAAGGGGCAATTCTGGAAGCAAAGTTCATTTGGTTTTACTATAACACCCCATAACCCAGATGAGGGCCTGCAAAAACAGCAAAACCTTCTCCCTGTTGCCAGTCCTCAGGCAGTTGTAACAGGCTCGGCTGCTCAAGAGAGCCTGGATTTCTCCATCCATAGGTACGTCACATCACATACCATGTGGGCAGGAATTCCTCAAAGAGATAAAACTAAAAACTCTGATAAAGAATGGGCCAATTCAAACACACTTTACTGCCTAATCTGAATACAGTGGCACAAGGGCCCTCCAAATTCCTCTCCTGCAGCAGCAAACAGCCTCGTGCTGCTAGTCTCTGAAATAACAACCCTGTGCCATCAAAACTGATGCTACTGACATATCTGTGACGGCTGCGGCTGTAAGAACTACTAGAAAAGCTCATGTAGGTGCTCAGTGTCTCAGTGGTCACTGCAGTTTTACATGTCAGTCCATTTGATCATTTATATAATCATAGAGTCCCAGACTGGTTTCGGTTGGAAGGGAACTTAAGACCATCCAGTTCCAACCCCCTGCCACAGGCAGGGACTCCTTCCACTGGAGCAGCTTGCTTCAAGCCCCTGTGTCCAACCTGGCCTTGAACACTGCCAGGGATGGGGCAGCCACAGCTTCTCTGGGCACCCTGTGCCAGCACCTCAGCACCCTTGCAAGGAAGAACTTCTGCCTTATATCTAACCTGAACTTCCCCCGTTTCACTTTGAACCCATCACCCCTTGTCCTATTACTACAGTCCCTTATGAAGAGTCCCTCTCCAGCATCTTTGTAGGCCCCCTTCAGATATAACGCTTAACACCCTCCTTTTTATCATCTTCTCACCGGATTTTTCTCTTCTGACTGTTTGCTGATGGGAGTGAAACTTCATTATTTTCTCTTCATCATCTGTGTCGATCCATCTCAAAAGACCTTTAAGATCATCAAGTCCAACCACTACTGGTCCAACCCTCCTGCAATGACCAGGGACACCTTCAGCTATGTTTGTAACCACAACTCAAAGCATCTTCTTCAAAAGAGACGATAAGCTTGGATGGGGAAAAGAAACCATCAGCACTCCAAGACTGTCCATATACAGAAAAAAACTCTTTTGGATAAATTTCAGTGTAGCTTATTTGGAGTGAAGCAAGACACCAATGCAGTGAGATGACCTAAATTACAGACAGAAAACAAAAGCAGGAGCTGAGACATTCACAGATGCTCAGCAGCAACAGAAGTCCCAGCTGGACCTGGCACGATGGGGTGCTGACACACAACCAAAACACAACCCCTGTAGGCACCAAACCATCCATCACCTCCTGCAACACCAAGAACAAACATGGTTTGGTGGTTTCTTTCTTCTCCCCCTAAAATTTTTCCATTAGGTCCCAATTCTGTAATCCAGAACTCTCCTGCTTGCTAAATTCATTTTATCATGCTCAGACTTCAAAGCAAATGTGGGGGAACCTAAAAATCTGCGTCCCTTCAGCTTCTGCAAGCCCAAATGATTTTGTAGATAAACCTTCTCAATGCCCCCAGTCCAAGTCAGATCTGTAAAGTGGTTTCTGGCTGTTACTGTCAAGAGCCATAATAAAAGGAGAAACTGCTTGGCCACTGCTACCCACCAGGCCTCTGGTGGGGTGATCCCACGCTGTCATGCCAGTACAGCCAGAGATATCTACTCAGCCTCCAAGCAGGATTCCCAGAACATAAAAGAAGCAGCTGTGAATACACAGCTCGAACTATATAAATCATCCCCAAAGATGTAAAGTTGCCCACACTACGTGCAACCTAAAATAGGTTGCAAGTGTTTTCCAAGATGTTCCTAAGCTTACCAGCTTCTCCTGTTTACCTACGCTTTTATCTTAATACCTCTTGCTATTTAAGAGGCCCATGGATACATAAAGCACTTCAGTAGATGATAATCTCTTCCTGAGCCTGGAACTACCCCAAGTCTTGAGGTTTTGATACTGATATGATTTGGTACAACAACCACTCAATGGCTCCTCTCCTGGCAGCTGGAGATGGGTGAGGATGGTGCTGCCTGTTCACCACACTCTTGCTGATGGACCTCATATGGAGATCTGTCAGCTTCAACTTGCAGCTGACACAAAATGAAAGTGGGAAGAACAGAAAAACCCAGCTAAAACCAAAAACTTACAGGAAAAGCTGTTGCAAAATTAATTACTCCTTGAGGTCATTGCAAACGGTTCTGACAAACAAGGAACTGAATTCGGATATGAATAACAACACGATCACTCACTTTTCCCCTTAAGGTCAAAGCACCTTCTGTGCAGGGGATGAATCAGCGTCCAAGGAATTCATCAGAGCTACACAGTGAATGAAGCTCTTGTCTGTGGGATTCCTGCCCCGCTGGTTGGAGATGCAACTGAAGGCAGGGATGTGGGCAGAAAAAAGGGAAATCACAGAATCAACCAGGTTGGAAAAGCCCTTTCAGCTCATCCAGTCCAACCGTTCCCCAGCACTGCCCAGGCCACCACTGCCCCATGGCACTGAGGCCTCATCTATACAGGGTGTGAACACTTGCAGGGCCGGGGCCTGCAGCCCTGCCCTGGGCAGCCTGTTCCAATGCCTGAGCACCCTCTGGGGAAAAAGGTTTTCCTAAAATAAAACTAAAAGGGACTACAGGGAGCATGGGTGAGGCCTGTGATTGAGGCAACCGAACGGGAGAAGAGATTTCCCCTTTACTTCTGTCACAGCATTTCTGCATGATGCTGGGAGACCCAAAACAATGGCGCAAACAAAACCTTGCCCTTCACTTGACTGTTCCTCTTTCTTGTACTCCTGGGTTGAGTCACGGCATCTTGACTTCTGGAAGCACTGCTGTCCTCCTGAAAGCAGCATCCCCACACATAAAGGGTGGTGTTAAAGTACTAAAATAATCAGCCTGTTTCATTGTACTCACTGAACACAGTGCTTGGAAGGTAATTCTCTCTCTCTCCCAGCATCATGAGAAACTTCACTCTGACAAATGAGCATCAGCAATGAAGCCCATGTCCTCCAGCTGCTCCCTTGGCTTTCTTGTGCCACAAAGTAATAATATAGAAAAATAAAACTGAAAAACTCAAAGGAGATTACAAAGGAAAAGGTGGCACTGTTTAACTTACACCTGCTGCTCCCATATCCCTCATGTGGCAAAGGACAACTATAGCCTGACTGACCAAGAAGAAGGCAGGAACTAAGGGAGTGCTTCGCATACCTCAAGTTTAGAGATTTCCAGTGGGATGAATCACTGTTATAGGTTGCTTTGCCTCTTCTAATGACTAATTAAGCAGTCACTGGCCAGAGCCACAACGGCCCTGTTTCAAATACAAAGATGAATTTGTCATTTACAAACGTGCCCCAACCATTGCCACCTCACAGAGCATCCCTCCCCAGTACTGAAATCCTGTTCATGTGAGCAGCCAAAATGTCCCATTTTCCACATTTGTTGGTTGGATTTGCTCCTTACAGGCGTCCATAGAGTAGGTCAGTCTCTGCAAACCCAACTGGAAACAAGCTGATATCCCAAAAGCATAGATCAAGGTCAGATAACACATTCCTACAAGCTCAGAGAGGAGGCAGCTAGCCGGGATAGAGCAGTATAAACCATAAATGGACACAAGATTTTACTATCTCACAAAGCACATGTCTGGCTATTTATATTTTTGTTTGCAGCCAAAAATTTCACGTACAGAGTCTGAAAAAAGAACAGTGTGTACCATAAAAATCCTCCCAAACCTGTTAAAAATGAAGCATATGAAGTGTTAGAGAGGAGAAAATTCGCCAAGGACTACAGAGGTTCACACTGAGGAGCATCTCACCAGCCCCAAAATAGATGCATGGACAACATACCTTTCTTGGAGCCCAAGAATTCCACCAGTGTTAAGGAGAAGATGCTTCTATCCCAGACAAGCTCAAGAGCTTCAGAGAACAAAACCTGGGGAGATAAAGGCATCCTTCCCCTTCGTAATCCAGGCTATAGACATTGGTAGAGGATAAACATGACCACCGCTGTGCCGGAAAGGTTGCGGCGCAGCTCCCCAGTACCACCTCAAGCTGCAACAAACATCACACCTGAAATAATAACTGAGCTAAGAAAGATCCTTTCCAGAATTGGTATTACACAAACACATAGCACTGGCACCTGAATGCCACTGTACTGCCGCAATAGAAACGTTCATAAGATCCCAGACTGGTTTGTGTTGGAAGGGACCTTCAAGCTCACCCAGCTCCAACCCCTGCCCCGGGCAGGGACCCCTTCCACTGGAGCAGCTTGCTCCAAGCCCTTGTGTCCAACCTGGCCTTGAGCACTGCCAGGGATGGGGCAGCCACAGCTTCTCTGGGCACCCTGGGCCAGCGCCTCAGCACCCTCACAGGGAAGAGCTTCTGCCTAAGAGCTCAGCTCAGTCTCCCCTCGGGCAGGTTCAAGCCATTCCCCTTGGCCTGTCCCTATAGGCCCTTGCCCAAAGCCCCTCTCCAGGTTTCCTGCAGCCCCTTTAGGCACTGGAGCTGCTCTCAGGTCTCCCCTTCAGGAGCCTTCTCTTGTCCAGGCTGCCCCAGCCCAGCTCTCTCAGCCTGGCTCCAGAGCAGAGCTGCTCCAGCCCTTGCAGCATCTCCATGCCCTCTGGACTCAACCTAATGGATGCACATCCCTCTTGTGGTGGGGGCTCATGAAGATAAGGGAAATAAATGGTAACTTATTAAAAACAATTTACATTGTTATATGTTATAATCAAGAAGCAATTTCTCACATGGCAATTTCATCATAATGTATGTTTAATATTGATATATGGATATATATTGATAGACATCAGTATATCCATTTACATGTATCAATATATATTGATATACTGATCAATTGATACACTGATATCAATATATATTGATATATCAGTGTATTGATCCTTTTGAAAGGATCTTTTTGACTCAAAGAACCACGCTGCCCAGCAGGGACAACTGCTGCCCAAGAACACGTTGCCCAAGCAGAGCATTGTCGCTCCCTGCTCCAATCCACTTCCAGCATGAGCCAAGACAGCCCAACACTTCTTAGCCTTGCTGGAGCCCCCACATGCAGCAAAATACACATGAAGCCACTTTGGAAGCGACAATTCCCATGCTGTATTTCCCTTAAAAGTAAAAATTAGGGACAACTTACATAACTGAATGTCCATAACTGGATAACCATAGTTTTGAATACTGGCTCAAGTAATACCTCAATAATTTCAGATGTTTTCCTGTAGTCTTAAAAGCACTTCAGTTGCCTGGAAGAAGGTAATACAGTTTAAGCACAAAGTCACATTTAAGCATCCTAGTGCTGGGGAAGATACAATAATGCTGTTACTGATGTTATTTTCCTAATTTTCTGGAGGATTACGGCCAGCACCAATACCAAGAAAGGGATGATGTAAAAGCCTTCTCACTGAAAACTCTTTTTGGCAAACAACCTGCTTCAAATTAAGTTTTCCACTGTTCCAAATGCAATACTATTGCATTTCACAAAAAGTATTACCTGCCTGCTCCTGGTGACCCAGCAACACAAAACCTCAGTTTTCCCTGCTGCCAAAAAGACGTTTCCCACCTTCCTACTGGTAGCATATATACTCCTCAGGATTAAAATGAATGATACAAAGCAGGTCAGGAGCCAAATCCCATTTTGTAACATTTTAGGTAAAGCACAGCTTTTAATGAAGGAGAGTTTAAACAGCCAGCTCCCCAGGTCTCCTGCTCTGCCCATGATCTTTAAGTGACACCGCGATTCATCTTCCCTTCAGCATCTGCATAGGAATAAAGCTCTTTTTGGAAGTCCATATTCTTCCAGTACCATGTGCACCTCCTCCTGCAGCTGCTGGCATCTGCCAGCCAGGGTTTCTTCTGCTATAACTCTTATTCCTAAACACAAATCCCCCCCAGGCTTCCACACAAGCCCATTCTTGTTCTTGTTGTCAGTTGAGGCACCCCTCAGCTGACTGCAGAACACACGTGAGCCCTGTCCTCCCTCCACCGCTTCTGCTTCCACCTCCTTCCCATTTCCATCTGCAGATGAAATCATTTCCCCACAGAGCATCAGCTTTGCTGCAGCAAATGAAAGCCAGCCTCCAGCAGCAGACAGCAGCCTTGTCAGGAAGGTAGCAGCTGCTCCCGACTAGATTCAGGTTCATGGTTAAGGAACAGATGATGCCACACATTACCCATCTCCTCTCGAAGTTCAGCATCCAAAACAGCTTAGTGCATCACTTCATCTATACATATATACATACATGTATCACTTCACCTATACCCATATATGTTTTAGAACTTTGTCCTGTATAGCCAGATCATACAAGTAGATTCTACTCCTGAGCACTTAAAAATCCTACAAAAATCAGTGCTCCTTTCCAGTGCAGAACTGTGCAAAACTCAGGACACCAACATGAAAGCACCTTCCTTCCCCCCAGTCCACGAGGGTGCCAGGTAGCCAGTCTCGTTATCCACAGACTGGAAGCAACCTGTATGCTCTCTATATAGCCCAGCTGGCATAAAGAAGAGATTTTAAGCATTCAGTGATGTGCAATTAAGGATCAAAGGCAAAATAATATTGAAACTGTACTGCCAGATCTGCTTGGTTACCTTACGAAGCAAAAAAACCCCAAAACTCCAAACAAACCCACCCAAACAGGGTGATTCATATTTTAAACATGAGTTCCAGCAACTAGGTTATGAAAAAAAATAAATTAAAAAAAAAAAAACAGTCTTTTTCCTCTAAAAGGCATATTTATAAAAAATATTCATCCCACAGATTAAGATCATTTACAAGCAAGGGCACAAATAGGATGCTGCAGTTAGACTAACCACAAAACAATCCATTCCATCTCAAACTGAAGCTGTCAGGTAAGCGCCACAACACAAGCGTGGCTTTTAAACTTGAACAAGGCTGTTCTGAACGCAGCAAGACATGAAACCAAAACCAAGTCTTCTTCCAAGCCAAGAAGTACTGAAAAATGTCTTGAATAATAGATGACAGCTTCACTAAAAATAGTTATTGTCAGCACCCGAAAACACCAGCTTTGGAGTGCTTTGAAAACATCATTGAAAAAGGAAGGAAAAAAGGGGATCTATCCAAGTGTTTAATAATGCATGGCAAAACATTTCAAGGCTGATAGTCATTAAATAATATTGATATTATAAAACTGAAGGGACAGCTTGTTTAAAATACCACCTACATCATATACCTTTATATACATTATATATTCCACCACTGTGTGCACAGTCAGGACTTTAAGCACGGATCTCCATACTGCACCTCATCTTCTTGTCCCCTTCTCCCAAACAGGGGCAAAGTTTCCTATGCAAATATTCCTTTTTTTTCCCCCAAATTTTTCTTTTGTTTCTGAATTCTGTAGCTGCACCAACAGCTGCTTCAATCGTTCATGAGAGCCCTGAAAGAAGCTGTGAATTCATGCAAAGGACTAAGCAAACTAAATGCTAACCTGGCATTGCTCCTGACCTTTTTAATAGGGAATGCAAGAACAGGATGACTATGGGACAAGATTATTTGGGGAGTTAAAGATCCTTTGAATATACAGAGGCACATTATGGCAACAGGGAGAAAGTTTCCACCTCCACTGCTTGTCCAGGAGCAAACACCCAGGAGGGAGTCCAGCTGCACTGTGTACAATGGATGTGAGGCACTAGTTAGGTTGTCATCCTCTGCAAGATGGAAGGCCCTGTCACCAAAGCCCACTTTTTATATGCTCGGTTCAAACAAGCATTGGAATATCCTGGAAAAGACCCCTTGATTTAAAAGAACAGCAGAAAAGGAGAAACTCCAATGAGTGCACAGTGTTTGCTTTCCCAGACAAAGTACTGTGGATGGATGGTCAGTGCTAGATCAGTGCAAGCATCCAAACACAACACGTATGAAAGACAAATGCTTGACCAAGCATGGACTGCCCTTTTAATGAGAGCTACAGCCCTGGACGAGCTGAACATTGCTCCTAAATTCAGATTATTCTGAATAGTCACTTTCTTCTAAATTCAGGTTATCAAGTATTGCTTTTCTTGACAGAGCAGATCTGCTGACTGAAGTCTGCAGCTCAGTGATGGCCATGAGCTGGCACCAGGGAATCGATGCATCCATTAGGGAAGTCATAACTCACCTTTGGAAATGAAATAAGGACCAAGGATCTACAGCAGCTGCAGTGACACAGCACACTGCCACAATGAACATGTCTTTAGGATGCCTCTGATATCCTCTGGGTGATTTAAAGCTGGTTTGGGGGGGTTCATATGCCTTTTGCTAATTTTACATCACCGATAAGGATTAGGAATTCCATTAGGCATTCCATGATTTTATGATCCTCGCACTTGGGTAACACCTACCTTAACCAGCCAAGCTGGAGCTTGACACAAAACAGGGTAGCAGAGGAAGGCAGCTGTTGAGCAAATAAAGCTCAAAAGCACATTCTGGAATTGGTTTGGTTTTAAATCATTCTATTAATTCAGTAAGGTCAGAACTGAGCTGATCAAGGCAACAGTCTGAATCTCAGTGTATTCTCCGATAAAAACCCATCTCGTCTGGAGGTTGAAGATCTGGTTTCTTTGGAGATCAAGCAGCAAAAATAGGAGTATTCACAAGACTGACAGTGATTTCAGTGCTTCAGTGGGCACAAGTTAAAATCAAGCATATTCAGCTCAAACCAGCACAACGTATTTGCTTTTTTCTTTCTGCTCAGTGTCTTGTACTTCCATGTCTTTAGGAGGATGACTCTCCCATCCTGAGTAAGAAGGGGGGGTTGGAGCAAGTCCAGAGCAGGCAATGAAGATGACCAGAGGCTTGAGCACCTTCTTTTGCAGGAGCACATTGGGGCTGTTCAGCCTGAAGAAGAGAAGCTGCATGGAGACCTCAGAGCAGCTTCCAGTGTCTGAAGGGGGCTACAAAGATGCTAGGGAGGGACTCTTCATCAGGGACTGTATTGATAGGACAAGGGGTGATGGGTTCAAACTGAAACAGGGGAAGTTCAGGTTAGATATAAGGAAGAAGCTCTTCCCTGTGAGGGTGCTGAGGCGCTGGCACAGGGTGCCCAGAGAAGCTGTGGCTGCCCCATCCCTGGCAGTGCTCAAGGCCAGGTTGGACACAGGGGCTTGGAGCAAGCTGCTCCAGTGGAAGGGGTCCCTGCCCGGGGCAGGGGGCTGGAACTGGATGAGCTTGAAGGTCCCTTCCAACCCAAACCAGTCTGGGGTTCTGTGATTAACAAATGGAAAACCAATGGTCCTTGAGCACACAGCTCAGGACAGTCTACACTGACAGAGGCCAAATAGCCTCAGCTGCTTTAAGAAATAAGATGAAAGCCTGCAGCAGCAAGTATTAAACATCTCAGTTATTGCACATCCCAAGTAGAAACATCACAGGGAGAAAGAAACTCTTTTAGGCCAGAAGCCAAACTGCTTCCTTGACATGTGTCTGTGCATTTACCACAGGCAGCTCTCAAAGCGGCTCTGGGGACAGCGTTTCCCTTACTGCAGCAGTGCCTCCTCACACTAACGTGAATGGCGTGCCACACAGGCTGAAATAAAGCTCTCTTCTACCTTATATATTCAGGTTTTTTTTGAAATCTCCTATAAATCTAAAGCCTCCCCTGGGATATTTGGGGTCTGAACATCAAAAAGTGATTCTTCAGGGACTATTAGCTTCAATTGCAGGGTTATTCCCAGAGAAACTCATCAGGGCCTCTCCCTTTTTGCTTCCCACCATGTGCTGATCTGTCTCTCCCAATATTTCTCTTCCATGTTCAAGGGGAAGCAGAGGGGCCTCTCCCCACTAAACACACAGTAATCTCTGTATCTCCGTATGGAAGACCATCAACTCCACCTGACACAGGAGACGGAACACAGACATCCCTCCAGAAACTGCAGTACATGTGGGGTTTAAGCCTTTTCCCTTGTAAAGAGTATTAGCAGTATGGCTTAGACACTGGTTTTGCTTGTTTAAAGATGCCAACAGTAACACAAAAAGACAACTCTGTATTTACCAAATCTGCAGTGAAAACCTGATTCTAAACGTAAGGATCACGTTTCTTGAAGAGTTTTTTGTTTTGTTTTTTTCCTAATTATTCTGAGCTTTAAATTAGGGAGCAACCAAACAGCTTCCATGAGCCTGAAACCACTTCTAGACCTTGGTTTCTGTCTCTGAAAGTCCCAGGAGAAGAGCTTGTTACAGCAAGTGAGGTCCTCACAACATTCCCCTGTTTCTGTAGGGGACTTTCCATCTGCTCTGACCCTCAGAAACTATTTATTTCCATAAGCAGACCCCAGTTTAAAAAATGTTGCCCAATGTCATAATATTCTCTCAGGTGTATTGGACATCAGTGTGTAGTCATGAGGAACACGAGCACACAGCTGGCTTTACTAAGACCATGAGTTCCCCCAAACCCAAGCAAGGACCAGTGGGCATCTCTCCATCCCAGCACATCTCCCCCACCTCATGCCCTGGAGTGGCCCCACAGCTGGAGCTGTACTGAGGACAAATCCCAGCACCAGCCCTGTGTCCCTGCCCTTGGAAAGGGACAGGACAGAGCTGAGGTCAGCTGTGTGTTATCTGAAATGCAACACAGGTTATAGCGAACAGGCTCAGATAACACAGCTGGTTTCATTGCTAGCTTCTGTTTACAGGAAGGACAACCGAGATGGCACTCCATGACATCCAGATCTAAATAGCTTTCCACAAGCACATCATCACCTAGAAAATACATGGCATTTTCCCCGATACTAGAATCTGGCTGATGAGAACCAAACATAGATCATAAAAGAGAAACTGTGCTTTTTGCAACTTTAAAAGATGATGTAAGATCACAAACCTCACCCTAAGCCAATACAAAACCACCTTCCAAGACCCTGCCTAAAGAACATTACTTATTTTCTCAAGTTATTATGTTTTTATTTATAGTCAGCAACATTGCAAATATTTCAGCTGAAATATTCTCAGTCTTGTGCATGCATCTTCTCTATCTTTCTCATACTCACAGGATTAATTTCCAAATGCTTATCCTCCCAAGTAAATCAGCATGGCCCTAAGCCTCAGGAGAATCATTTTATTTCCAGCAGGAGTTAGGTGAGGGGGAAGTAAAGCATTTTAACCCAAGGCTTTCAGACTACAGTGAATTATTCCACTGGCACAAGGCCAGCACAACTCCCCACATCAGGAAAAAGAGGTCAGGTAAATCCAATAACGAGTATTTAAAAAGACAAGTCAACAAAATGAGCTCCATTCTCTTGCTGGAGGCAAAGCAAGGTCATTGTGGAAGGGGGGAGGGCGGGAAATAAAGAGGGGATCAGCAATAAAATAATTGCAAAAATCAGAAGATTTAACCTATTGGGTTTTGCAATTATTTGCACTCCATTTCACCAGCAGAATTAGAAGCATTAGGACAGAACAGGCAGCTGCCCAAGGCCATAACATACAAGCAGCCCCACTCTCTACCACGGCCCTGCAGCAACAACAGCTCCATCCCACAGCAGATGCTCCCTCTCAGCTCTCATCAGGCACACAGAGACACAGAGCTTGTATGACACACTGAGAGCTCCCAAGGTGAGCTGCCAGCAGGAGCACAGTGGGGAGGAGGTGTGGGCACGGGACTCCTGCAGATTCCCATGGAACACTATGGAAAAATTAAAAATGCACTAAAAAGGAAATTACAAGACACATCCGTGTCCTGGGCCACCCGTGTGCTGGGCTGCATCCCCAGAGCGTGAGCAGCAGGTCAGGGAGGTGATCCTGCCCCTCTGCTCTTGTGAGACCCTGCTTGGAGCACTGTGTGCAGTTCTGGTGTCCCCAACAGAAGAAGGACACGGAGCTGTTGGAGCAAGTCCAGAGGAGGACACAAGGATGATCAGGGGCTGGAGCAGCTCCTATATGAAGACAGGCTGAGAACACTAGGGCTGTTCAGCCTGGACAAGAGAAGCTGTGTGGAGACCTCAGAGCAGCTCCCAGTGTCTGAAGGGAGCTACAAGGATGCTGGAGAGGGACTCTTCATCAGGGACTGTAGTGGTAGGACAAGGGGTGACGGGTTCAAACTGAAATAGGGGAAGTTCAGGTTAGATACCACTGTGAAGGTGCTGAGGCGCTGGCACAAGGTGCCCAGAGAAGCTGTGGCTGCCCCATCCCTGGCAGTGCTCAAGGACAGGTTGGACACAGGGGCTTGGAGCAAGCTGCTCCAGTGGAAGGGGTCCCTGCCCGGGGCAGGGCTTGGAACTGGATGAGCTTAAGGTTCTTTCCAACCCAAACCATTCTATGATTCTATATTGAGCTCACACAGAAAGGTTTGAAGGACTTGTCTCAGTTGATCAGATGAATGTCAGGTTCTTGCTAATCAAGGTGCTCACAGAGGAACAAAACAGATCTTTCTTTACCATCACTGACATCTACTGTTTGTATTTTTGTTGAAAGATAAGATGGTATGGAAAGTTCTTTTTGTTCAGAACAGCCCCACCCTCATAACCCGACCGATAAACTGCTGTCCCTGATATACCAAGTCTGCCTATATTGCATGCACAAGAATCGCAGATCACAGCTGGGATCAGAAACCAGATATTCAGCTGAGTTTTCAGGATAGAAAACTTGTTTCCTATCTTCTCCCATTTTTCCATCCTCAGCCCAAAAATCACTTTTTACAGAAAAATTCAATTTAACCGCTTTAGGATGATTACACTTATCTCTGCCTTGGCTGCAGGCACAAAACCATCTAAAGTTTCCCCAAATATTTAGGGCATCGATGTTTCTTAAGCTCTTTGGGGTCTGAGAAGACACACTGGAACCTATTTGTTGCATTCTGATATCCTCATTGACTTTACACTGGACCTTCAGGGATTTTCTATGTTCCTTGTGTCTTTCAAATCAATGTCCTTGATTTTATCATTTAACCCATTCACATCCCTCCTTGGATGTCTCCCTTATCACCTTTATCCCTGTATCCCTTAAATCTCAGCCACAGTCCCAAAATTGACTGGGTAGAGGTTTCAGCTTCAATAACCCAAACTATTCCATCAAATCTCTTACTGTGAAGTAGCTCCAAGTGATTACAGACCAACCGCTTTCTAATTCCTTTTTCGTTTCAACGTATTTTCTAACACCAGCTCTTAGCAGCTCTATTTTCACAGCATTGAGACTTTTCTACCAAGACCACAAATTTATAATTCGGATTAAAGGACATTCATTTCTACAAAAGTGGCAAAAAAAATATCCATTATGGGAAGATGAACATTCTCTCTGCACTAGTTCAACAAGTGAAAACCTAACTGAGCAAATACCAACTTCTCTAAGCAACACAAAACCCAAACAGCACCACGCTGGTATTGGGGTTGGAATTCTATCAGGCTCCATCAATTTTAATTAAAAAAACCCAAACCCAAAGGGCATGTGCACAAGGAAGAGGACATTTCCCAGCCTAAGCCACCCAATAACCCAACCACATACTTTTTCCTCCAAACTTCAGTCACACCTTTAGCTTAAGGACAACCTGCTCACCTCTAACAGGAACCAGCTACTGTATTCATTTAAAGAAAGAACGTTTCAACATGGTACCACCCAGATGCTGCTGCGTTTGCTGACTTCAGGACATTGCTCTGGTGATTCAGGCAACAGTGAAGCCCCAGCAGCAGCTCCCAGTTGCAGCTGAGTTCATTCCTCAGGCACCCATCATCATTTGTCAAACGAGGGGGAATTGTGTCCTTCCCGAGACAGACTGGGAAGTGCTTTCTCTGAGTACGTCATTCAGATTTATAATTTATATTTACAGTTAGCAATGGTGATTTAAGCAGGAAAGATCCTGCTTTGCTTCAATCCTTTAAATTCCCTGCAATACTTACAGCTACTGCATGAACTCTTGTCCTTCCCAATAATTAATGTTATCGAAAGAACAGCTTGGAAGTTGCTCTTCAAGGAAACTTCCTACTAGCAGGCTCAAGGGTTAAGTAAGTCTAATACTTCCAGAGTGACTGCAGAGCTCCCTCTCCTCACATCCATGGTATCATCCTTCCTGGCTGCTCTAAAAGACAGCAGGAGATGGCACTTACAGAAAACAGAAGTCATCTCAGAGCTTCTCTGAGAACACGTAGGCCACCTCTGCTACCTGAAAAGCAGACTACATATTGGCATCATATGGTAAAGTAAAATACATAAGCATAATTATCCCCCACAATGCATGAAAGAACATATGGTATGGAAATGAAACTGCCTTAAACCTATTAACTTGGCAATGGGATGAGAGCAACAGAAGGAAGCACGAAAGAAATGTTTAGAAATATATTCAGTGTAGGATCCCGCAAGTAAAGCACATCCATCACCCGGGTAGTGCAGGGACACTAGGAAATGAGCTAAGTAAATCCAAGATTGAAGGTTCATCTTCTGAAGTGCATCTGTTTGGCTCCTCTCCCCCTGAACCTCATCATCTAGCCATGCTGGTTTTCATCTCTGATGCAAGAACATACATCAAAAGGGCATCTTCAACAAGCAGCCATGGAAAACATGCTTCTCATTTGGATTTATAATGAAATAATCTGGATCCCAGCAGGTCCTTGCCACAGATCTCCATATGAGCATGCAATGGATGACATCTCCTTTCAGGCTGACTTGTACTAGTTTACCAGGTTATGGTTTTTGGGGGGTTAAAGGCCATCATAGAATGGTTTGGGTTGGAAGTGACCTTAAAGATCATCTAGTTGTGCCCCTCCTGCCACAGGCAGGGACACCCTGCACTAGACGAGGTTGGACCTAGTTCGCTAGACCCCTCTCCACAAGACCAGTCTTCACTAGGGAAAGGTAAACCAGCTGGCTTTTCACTGAAGCAAATGAGCAACACTGCATGAAGCCAAGTAAATTGAGGGAGACAGCATGTTCCTACAAAGGAGTGGTGTCCTCCACTACAGTCCCTCCCTGGGATCATCTGGACATTGCTTTCTGCAAGTGGAAATGAGGAAAGCCAGAACTGAGGTGGGTTTACCATGGAGCCAGTCAACTAACAACACTCCTAGGGATGGCAGGTAATTTCTATACTTCATGTGCCAACAGTACAGGCAACTGGGCAAAACTCTGGTTGAACATGTCCACGGAGGGACTCTGACTTTGGATTAGAAAGGGGTTGACTCCCTTCAAGTGAGTCCAGCGGACGCCCATCACACCAACCACCACTAATCCAGTTAGGTTGAGAGGCCTACAAAGCAACTGATAGAGATTTGGGTAAATTCCCAAAGGAATATACCTCTCTGTCCTCTCCATGCCTAAGGACTCTGGTCACCAGCAGAGTTTTAAGGTGGAGACACAGAAGGTCACCTAACCAAGACCAATTAGAAGATGCTAGCTTTAGTCCCCCAGGTTCCGCTGACAAATGTGCAGTAGCACAAAAAAGAGGAAAAACAAGTGAAACCGGAATGCACAGAAGTTTTCAAAATGAATATATGGATATTTTATGCATGGTTCCAACTGAATTCAGTATTACCTCCACCAAAACTCCCTCAGTTGATGACTAGATTGTGTATCACACAGCTTGACTGCAACATGCTGATCTGGTTTGTCTCTGCTACACCACAATCCCATTTCTTCGGGTATTCCCTTACCTCTCCGAGGGTTTGCAGGTCCCTGCACTCTGCACCACAACCAGAGCAAACCAAAGCACTGCTGTAGGCCAACACAAAGAACAATTAGATGAGGAGAATATCAAAGCCATCAAACAGTGGCACTGGGGCATTAAAATATGCATTAGGAGAAATACAAAGCAGGAAGGTCAGCTAATGAATTTACATAGAAACGCCATGAAGTAAGAATGGTTTAGTTGATCTCCCATAACATGATGAAGGTTTTTGCCAGATTCCTCTTGAGCACTGCCGTTTCACAGGCTGGCTTGCTGTGCTTTGCAAGAGTGAGCAAGTGGGGGCTCTCCAAGGGCTCTCCTGGTGTTACTTGCAAAGGATTCCCCCATAACATAAAGCTGTGACAAGAATTTTGCATAAGGACAGAAAGAAACCTCCTCTGCCTGCAGTGCCTGCTATGTTCTTACCTTGTACTACCTCTCTCATCAGCTGTACCATCACCTCTGGAAGCAATTTTGTCTCCCCACTTTTCCCCAGAAAGAGCCAGAATATCCACGTCACAACCACCACCAATGTGGAAATTCATAATGACACTTCAGAAGTACCTCATTTAACAAGGTATTTATCTTACCTTGTGCCTACGCTTCCCAAACGTTAACAGAAGTAAATAAACAGCAGCCACCACACAATCACAGAACGGTTTGGGTTGGAAGGGAGCTTAAAGCTCATCCAGTTCCAACCCCCTGCCGCAGGCAGGGACACCTTCCACTAGATCATGTTGCCCAAGGTTCTGTCCAATCCGGCCTTGAGCACTGCCAGGGATGGGGCAGCCACAGCTTCTCTGGGCACCCTGTGCCAGCGCCTCAGCACCCTCACAGGGAAGAGCTTCTGCCTTAGATCTAACCTGAACTTCCCCTGTTGCAGTTTAAACCCATCACTCCCTGTCCTATCACTACAGTCCCTAGTGAAGAAAAGCCCCACAACACCAACCACCTTCCAACGCTGATACCAGTGCTCAAGCCTTGAGGCGCAGTGCAGCTCAGCTCACTCATTACAGTTCACAGCCGACGACGATCCTCCGGGATCCCTCCACTCCAAGGTGGATCAGGATGGACAAGTGGTTTTATTGCACTGGCAATGATTGTTGCTGGCCTCCTCCTCCTCCTCACCAGGTCATCAGAGTGTGTAGGCACTGAGGGAACAGGCTGCACACATTTCAGCCGCAGCACTGGGAGCCCTGGGCTGACGTGGGAGCTGCCCGCCACCAGCAGATTCTTTAGGCATTTTCTGCATGCACATCGTGGGCAGCTCCAGAAATACCATCCCCGTGGAAAAAACGGGAGAGTCTTTTCTTTCTGTGACAGTGAAGAAGCCATCTTGCTAAACCGAGCTTTGTTCGGGGGCAGCAGTGCCCACTGTCTGCAATAGGGGTAATTCAGGAATGTGAAGTGTTTTCTGTGCATAAATAACCTAAGTTCAAGCTCAACAGCTTTATCTCAGAGGATAAAGCCCTTGGTGGCAATGCCCTAATATTTGTCTACTCTGTTATCAAGCAGGAGCCTTATTCCAAAGGCTAATTCAAGCAGAGATTAGATTTCACGTATGAAGGAATGGACGATAGCATCAGATACTCTTCAAACACCAAGTAAGAAGATAAATGCAAGTGCTGCTGCTGTGGGGTTTCACCTCAACAATGCCTTGAACAAGGAAAACCACTCTGATACCTCCAAACTAATCTTCCCAAACACTCCATCATAGTTCATTGCATAGACATCACCTTGCTCCTCTTGGCCGACAGCGGCTACAAATAGTCTGCAGGAAGCCACTAATTTCCTGAAAATAGGGTTAACTGAGAATCATAGGGAACAGAGAAAATGAAAGCTGGCTGTACCATCTTGACTAGGCTGAGCATACCACAAGAAGGGAAAAGAATTCCCAGAACAGAGCACGACCAGAAATCTAAACCCATGCAACATTAAAGAAGATTATTCAAACCATTAACAGAGACCTGACAAGTACAAAGACCATGTAAGAAAGATGGGTCTGTTCAGCCTGAAGAAGAGAAGCTGTGTAGCGACCTCAGAGCAACTTCCAGTATCTGGAGGGTGCCACAAGGATGCTGAGAGGCCCCCTTAAAGAGGAGAAGTTGAAGTTAGATCTTAGGCAGAAGCTCTTCCCTGTGAGGGTGCTGAGGCGCTGGCACAGGGTGCCCAGAGAAGCTGTGGCTGCCCCATCCCTGGCAGTGCTCAAGGCCAGGTTGGACACAGGGGCTTGGAGCAAGCTGCTCCAGTGGAAGGGGTCCCTGCCCCTGGCAGGGGCTGGAGCTGGGGGAGCTTTAAGGTCCCTTCAACCCAAACCAGTCTGGGATTCTATGATTCTGTGACAAAGAATTACTTCCTCCAGCACACTTGCCTACAGAAAGCTACTTCCCACACTAGGGTTGAGTTTTCACATGTAACTACCTAAAGGTGACCATCTAAAATCTGCGTTAGAAATAGATGAAACTTAGTTGTAAGCTATACCGAGCACCTTGCAAAGAGCAGCACCTTGCAATTAAGTGCTCCCACTTAAGGACTCATTCAAAAACTGAATAACAAAGAAGACCCCAGCAATGCAGTGAAATTTCACTTGCTCAACAGTTGTGCTGAGGGATGACACACACATAAAAATCACCTCGGTGCTCTGTGGGAACCAATCTGAAATGAAAATATGAAGCTTTGACGACTTTGAAAAAGAAAAAGGGAAAGAAAGTAGGAACTTTGGTTTTAAGATGTGTGAATTGTCACAAAACATTGTGCAACTGAAAGAGCAGAAAATGCATAGACTGACACATTAACGCCAGCTGAAAATACAGAGAAAAATGGCTTAAATATACGTATTTTAGCAGCCCTCCAAAACTCTAGGGATTGCAGGATATAGATTCAGAATAAGGAGGGGAGCTGAAAATCACAACAGCCCTGTGCTGTGGGCTCTGTCATGCACCTTAAATAGCCAAGAAGTGGGTGAAGGAAAGAACCACGTGCGTGATGTGGCAGCAGGGGAGGAATGAGAGTGATGCAGTATGTAAAATGCCACTACATAAGAACAGAGGGGGGTAAAACCACCAGAGGAAATAAAAAGGTAAAACTCCCCTCTCAGGCACTTGGCTGGTGGAGCAGCTTCCCTGTGACCAGGGAACAGGCATCTTACCCTGCCCCAACCTGCCAGAACCTTAAAGCAAAATCCATTTAGTTTCATATGCTCACATTGCTCTTCTCTTGCATCCTAATACGACCTCATTGAATTAACTTTGCATTTTATCTGTACCTCTAAGGCTCTTCCTCATGTATAACTTAAGATCATTATCCACAGGTTGACTCCTGTGCCAGCTCAAGGTGCTGAGCTCTATTTCCAACCCATTAAGGAAAAAAACCCCAAACCACCACTTTCATGGTTTTCCAAGACTCTCCCATCACACCTTTGAAAGAGGCAGCCTCTAAATATTTATACACCCTTTTCACATCCTCTCACGCTTTTCTCTTGCTTACACAACACCTACAAACCAGCACTATCCCACAGCCAAGGCGGGAGGTGTGCCAAGACCCCGTGCTCATCCATAGATTTCTGTCACCCTCCCTGGTAGACCCTCTGGATTCATCTCAAACGATGAAACTGTTCGTAACCAGGGCACACAGGCAATAAAATAAGCAAGTAGAATAAGCCAAAAAATACTGTCTAATACTGTAAACCATTTGTAAAGTAATATTACAAACCTACAGATCATCGACAACGTGTCTCTGTTGAAAACTCATCCCTACAAACAAGAGTAGAGCTCACAATGAGGATGTTCTTGCACCAAGTCGCTGGTGACATGTCCTGCAGATCCATGACCTCTCCTAGGTGCAGCTGTGTCTTTCCGCACTGGCAGCACCATCCTAAACTACTTCCTTCAAAGAAACAAGTATGAACAAATTCTTTTTCAAAGGTTTCAATCTAACTCAATTCAGCCAAAACATGAGTGACAAGCATTTCTACCGTCAGTTTTTACCAGGAGGGCAGGAATCTCAGCTGGCATCACAGCCCTGGGCAAAGCACACCACTACCTATAGCCTCAGTAGAAACAATTCCAAAAATCCCCTTCCTAGCCTCAGAATGCCCTGACTGACACACTAGAACCCTACAGAGAAACCAAGAAGTGAAAAAGCTGTTCTGCTGATGGCATCATTGATCCCAAAGGGCCTTCTCCAACACATCCCCAGGCAGGCAAAACCCTCTTGACAAGCACGTGTCTGCCTCACAGCAGCAAGAAGAAACCCTTCTCACCCTCAGGATGAATTCATTGAGTTTATCACCAATTCCCTTGAGATTTGGGTGCATTTCACCATCTTCCACAGGACGAGAGTTCCCAGGCCCAAGAAGCAGCCTGTGCTCAGGGCCGGTGCTGGTTCAGCTCTGGTTTGAGAGCACAGGCTGCTCCTTTGATGCCGTGCCAGAAGTGGCCTCCAGTGAGGAAGTCGGGATGAGTCACGCCACCGGCAGAAGGAACTTGCCAATCTGGATTGAAAAGCACAGCTGAAACTTGGGATTTTTGCCCCTACTCTGCCATCTCCACTGCTGCACAGCAGCTCAGGGTGAGTGCAAGCTGCCGGGCGGCAGCCCAGCAGAGCAGAAGCAGAAATACAGCCAACCCAGCCTTATTTCCTACCAGGAGGAAAACTGAGACAAGCGGGTATTCAGGGACTGAAAGGATCATCTGGTGAAGCACCGTAAAAGCTTTTTGCTGTTGTTTTTTAATACTGACTTGCATGGATTTCAGTTGGCATAAGGGTTTATTGCTTCCCACACCTGCAGAGCTATGAGCCAAGAGCTTGTACTGCTTCTGCATCACCTCTTTAAGTACTGTGTCCTCTAATCTGAGTTAGTTCATTTATAAAACCAGGGGGAAAAAAACAACCCTAAAATAGATATTTTTAAACCTATATGACAGCCTCAAGAATTTTAGGCTCAGTTTGCTCTCCAGCCGAGGATAAAACACATCCAAACTGGATCCACGTTACATAAGAAACGGGGTAAAATAGTATTTTACTTAAAATATAACAACTTGACTATTAAAGACTTAAAATTATCACACGGTTCCTTTTTCACAGAAGATCCATTTTATTCAGTGGTCAGGGGAAGTTATTTCTTTGCTTCATTCACTATCACAACCTATCACTATCCAGAAACATATTAAAGGAAAAAGAGTAGTAATATTTCCTCTGTCTTCACAGTTCAACTTGACAATTCCAGTAACAAAACTACTCCTTCACCAGGTTCTTTACTGAAATCAAATGAAAACTGTTAAACATTTGCTGCCACTGACAACTTTGCTCCACACCAGAGCATTTGAAATCTCCCTCCATGCCTCTTTAGTGCCGTTTTTATCTATCCAGCCCAACCACTAATTTAAAGGAAACTGTGCTGGATGCTCTAATTGACCCTGTTCTCTTCCTTCCCCAGTTTGTCTCTATAATTAGCCCTTCCCAGCTCAGCCCACCAAAGGGAATCAGGAACCAGACCTTTCCAAGCCACACCCTGCAGACCACAGCCACTGCCTTGTATTGTTTGTGCCCAAAAATCAACATGTGCTGTGGCATTAACTGCTTCAGGACAAAGGGAACATTTCAAAAACGGGGTGGGGGAAGCGAACCAAGAGCAAATGTGTGTTCACCATTTTCAGGCCTGTTGTAATAAATGATGCAGATAATCATACTGGGGTTGTTCAGCCTGGAGAAGAGAAGGCTCCTGAAGGGGAGACCTTCAGAGCAGCTCCAGTGCCTAAAGGGGCTGCAGGAAACCTGGAGAGGGGCTTTGGACAAGGGCCTGTAGGGACAGGCCAAGGGGAATGGCTTGAACCTGCCCGAGGGGAGACTGAGATGAGCTCTGAGGCAGAAGCTCTTCCCTGTGAGGGTACTGAGGCGCTGGCCCAGGGTGCCCAGAGAAGCTGTGGCTGCCGCATCCCTGGCAGTGCTCAAGGCCAGGTTGGACACAAGGGCTCGGAGCAAGCTGCTCCAGTGGAAGGGGTCCCTGCGCGTGGCAGGGGTTGGGACTGGATGAGCTTTAAGGTCCCTTCCAACACAAATCAGTCTGGGCTTCTAACCCAAATGCAAAGCTCACCTGCAACAGTGACCCCTCGGGCAGACCTTGTAACATGAACAAAATAGTTGTTTTCCTCAGAATAAGACAGTTGCAGAGCCCTCCACTCTAAATTCACCCCCCTTGGACTTGCTGCATAGCCCAGCACACACAGAGACTAACCCAGCTCTGCACTAAGGCACCAGAAGGACACACACCTTGTTTCTTGAGAAATTAGAAGGCATGTAGAGAATGAGGAAAGGAAATGTATTAAAACAGTCTTATCAGCAAGCAAACGCCACCAAAGAGCATTTACTTCACCACTTGCCTCTACAATAGGCACCAATTCCTACCAGGTGACCAGAGCTGGGATGATTTTTAGGTACTTGGGTGAAAAAAAAAGGAAAACCAAAACAAAACCCTAACAGCAACAAAACCACATCCCTAATGCCCCCCCCAACCCATTTAGGTCTGGATTTGCAGAGCTGCTGAGCACTGGAAGGTACAGAACAAAGCAACCAAAAGGGTTGCATTTTCTGATGATTATTTAGCATTACCAGCTGAGGCTGAAGTTCTCCTCTTCAAATCCATCAGTGGCCATTCACTAAATGTTGTCCTGGTGTTCCAGAGCTCCCGAAGCACACAAGTACACACAGTTCCACAACAATGAGGAATTCTGACATTTATACCTTTAGACAATGAAACAGCAGCTGGCGGGAGCCTCACTAATACCGGCAGCATGTGAACCTGTGATGATCCTTCACCTAAGGATAATTGTTCAAGTTTTTGGAATACTTGTGCCCTCCACCCCTTGAAGAGCATACCTGAAAGAAAGTATGTAGATTAATGCCCCCAGAAAGTCTAAGCAACAGAAAAGGAAGTTGCCCCCATCCCACAAAACAAATTGCACACAAAAAAGCACCCAGCCTTTCTCAGCACAGAGGATAGTCCTTGCTCAGGCAAAAATCCCTTCTAAAGAACAGAAAACCTGCACCCAACCCAGGTTAAACCCATGCCTGCAGGTTGTCAGTTCCATTCGGTTTTCTTGATGGAAGAGATATTCTCTCATTTTGACTAAAAATAAGCACACAGACAAGATGCAATCTCCCCCCCTTCACAGCCTGAATCACAAATACCCAGACACGGCACTACTTTTAGACTGAGCTTTGAGATGCAGTTGAAAACGGTTTGTATTTAGCACCGGGGATCTCGCAGCGGGGCCTTGCGCGAGACAACAGCAACTGCCCAAACCTCCCCATTCAGCTTTTCCTCCTCAAGTTTCACATCTTGCTGGACAAAACAAAAACGAAAGCAGTGTTTGAGCAGGACAGCTGCACAGCACACATACAAACCAGCGGAGGAAAGCCCTTATGCTGCTAAAACCCCAGCCAGCAAATGCTGCGGGCGAGATTCACACCTTCCTTCCACGGGAACAAAACACAGAGAAATATACAGGCAGGGGCTGTTTCCCCCCTTGGTTTAGTTTTCAGGTCTTATTTCTTGCCAGCAAAGACTTTCAGGTGGGAGGATGAATTCTCCATGCCGCAGACATGGACTTCAGTGCTCGCTTCTCTGTTTCATCTTCACCCCGTTTGCAGGAGGTGCTTTAATTTTTAATACACTTTTTTTTCCTCCTCATTTATTGTATTGCTCATGAATAGCAACAGCTCTAGAGAGGTATTTAAATCACACACTGAGGGAGAGGAACAGAAACAGAACACAGAGTACAGCTGAACTCAAACAACACACTGCAGAGCAGGCCTGCAGCTCCCCTCCTGTAATTAAAAAAGGATCCGAGCCTGAAACAAGGAACACGAGTCCATGTCTCTTCGACAGGGTGGGAGCAAACATGGTGGGCAACAGCTACCAAGTCATCTTGCTTGGCAATTTATGTCATAGAGGGACCATTTCAGCCTTAGAAGAAGAAATATTACTGCTGGTATTTATCAATGTTAGCAAATTCCTTAATCAAATCACTGCAGATTGCAGTGAGATCAGAGATGCATTTGGAGAAATGCAGCTATGCTCTGACACAGGTCCTGTGCTTTGAGAAGGATGCCGTTGGCCATCACCAGAGTCGAACAAGGTCACACTGCGAGCAGAAAAAGGACTTTTTTGTTGGTAAAATCATACCTGCAGACTCCTCAGTTGCTTTTGATTTGTTCATTCTGTTCATAGTTGAGGAATACTCTTAAGATTCCTCGTTATGTGCTGCAGGCACCTCAAACCTGACCTCTGCTCTGCAGTGTGCTCCTCTCTCCTCACGTACCTTCCAGGCAGGGCGAAGCGCCTGCGGATGAGATTATCCAAGGCGATGGGCACAGGGAACAACCTGCTCTCTGACACAAAGCACAGGCGCCTGCCTGGGCAGATCATCTGTGCAGCAGTCTTGCTGTGAGGGATGAAATGCGCAGCCTGGACCCTTGCTGCTCACTGCAAGGGTTCTCCTCACTTCCTAAATGAGGTGGCCCAAATCCAGAGTGAGCTGATTGCCCACTGTACGTCCCTCCAGCAAACCCTTCCTGCTGCAGGGCTCCATCTATCCTGCTGATGAAAAGCAGCACAAGAAACAGAAGCTCTGCTTTTACACAACGTCTATGTTCCTTCCTCAAGCAGGAGCTGCTCAGTCGTCCTTACCACCATGAGCCGCAAGGAACCCACACAATTATCCCCCACTTACTGAGCAATTGGTGCATTAAGAAGCAGGGACTGGCTCTCCCGCACTTCCATTTCTCAAAGAAACACCCCCAGAAGGGTTATTTGCCAACACAACCTCCCTCTTCCCGAAAAACCCACATCCCAAAACCTTACAGAGTCCTTTGGTGTTGTTTGAATCAAGTGCTACATTTCTAATGATCCACTGCATCCAATTATTTATTTATTTTCCCCCTAATGGGACCACATTCCTTTACAATTAAATCATTTACTAATTCCTCCCGGGGGAGGTTGTCCCATCCACCCAGTGAGCAGAAACCAACTTAACAGCTCCTCGGCAAGTCCTGAAAACTTACAAATATCAATGGTTTGGGGCGTTTTATTTCGGTCTATGTATTTATGTGAAGTATGAAAAGCCAGTGGACTCACGGAAGTCTTCTAAAGTAAATATTTTCAGTTAAGTTGGTTTAAGTTCGTCCCTCCAAACCAACCACGTAGCTGCTGAACACAATAAAAGGATTCTTGGCGGTCTATCAAAACCAGTCAGAGTCTGGGTTGGGTTTAAAGCTCAGGGTTTTCAAAGATGTATCTTACATGGGTTAGCCTTTCGCTCCCATTAATGCTCAACCATGACAGATCATATTCAGGAGCATACACCTTTTAAAGGTCATTCTTCACAAGCAATAAAATATAACCGTAGGAATTTTTATTAAAGAACAGCACAGAGGCTGTCAGGCTTTCAGTGTTTGATGGGAAAAAGCAGAGACCCTAAACAGGCATCCGAAGGAGGAGTAACCATGGTTCTGGAGTATGCCAGAAGTGATTCAAGGTGGAGAGATCAGAAATAAGACTCAAATTCTACTGAAACCCACAGGTTTTGCTATTTTTACATTAATAAAGGTGGGAACTGAAGTAGCAGCAGGAAAAAAATGGGCATTTACATCCCCAGTATGTTCAGTTAAATCCTAAATGGTTAAGTATGAGAAAGCAAAAAGTATTGCCTAACAGCCCATTCCACACTAAACAGAATTAAATTCCAATGCACACAGTATTTGTGTGCATTGCAACTTGTGTATTTTAAAACCTATTTTCCTCTGCTACTGCAGGCAGCATCCAAGCGGGACAGAGCACTGCTTTACTCCCTGCTGGTCCTTACAGGTATTTGTAGTAACTCCTATGAATCGCAGGATGGAAACCAAAATGATTCCTGTAAGAGAAGCTGAGCATCCAGCTCAAACCACTGAGAACATCCAAAAACCCTTTGCTCCACTGAGACCTACAGCCAGCCTTCTCCTAGTGACCTTGACACCAACAGGGATTTCAGGAACCTGCTCTGGGACCTGGAAGAGACACTTTAAATGCACACCAGAAGCAAATGGAGAGACGAAGGAAGACCACGGCAGAGCTACATCTGCATCTTGTGTAAAGTCAGGCGCTGAGCTGTAAAAAAAGCAACATAACTCAGTAGCTATGCAGACACGAGCTGTGATGAGCCTCACTACATGCTTTTCTCACATCAACAGTGAAAGGATGCAATAAGGGGAGCCTATCCAGCTTGTATCTGGGTGCTTTACCTAGAGAGAGCAAACGAAACATACACATACTGTATATCTGGCCATACAACAGCAGGATAATTCACTGCCTCACCAGCTCACATAGCTCTGGTCCTCTCTCTTCCATCTTTATCCCTTTTTACAGCTGTTGGGCATCAAGATCAGTTTGTTCACAGGGACAATGCGCTTGAACGGGTCAGAAATGGACCCAGCCTCACCACTGTCCTACCTCTGAGCATCCTCAGTGCACCACAGGCTTTCTGCTATTAAGACTCATGTCCGTTGACAGACGACGGGCTTGGCAGGAAACCTGTCTCTGCCTCTTCACAAGGCTCTTAGTGAACCCCTGCAGAGGGCGGACAAGAAACACCACAGAGCCTGGAACAGTGGCACCTTTCACCATGCCTTGGAACGGTGTGGACAGCCACAGGCGACTGAGAACCCTACGCAAGAAAGAGATGCTCATTTGTGCCTATAGAGAAACCACACCGCAAGATTTCAATGGCAGAAAGGAATCAGGGAAGTGACAATAATCCTTAAACCAACAGCTATTTATTTACTTATTTCATTTTGCCCAAGTGACCATTTCACCTCCAAGGAGTTTCCACCAGAGCCATTTGCCAGCCTCAAGCTCCTTATCAGCAAATCGACCCGGGCGAGGACGATCCCCATTCCCCTCCCAAGATTAACTTCGGCCAGGTCAGATCCTCTTTCAGCTGAAGCCTGCCACTAGATCAGCCTAATGAAACCATGGAAATGCAGCACAAAGTGGCAGGTTAACATGCTTGCAAGCGGAAGGCTGTGCCCCGTGAACACGGACTGCCGCAGATCATGTAGAGTCTTGTTCTCCTTGCACTCTTTCCACCCAAAGCAGCTTGACCCCTCCCCTTCCATTTTCACAGCCTGTAAACCGCAGGGGGAAGATCAACACAAGACATCTTAAGGTGTGAGGAACCCAATGTGACCTCACATACAATCCTGCTGGGAGCAGGTTTTGGATCAAGTGACTTCCCAAGGTCCCTTCTGACTTAAGTGATCCTGCAGTCCTCCATCAGAGGAAAGCAATGGAAATGAAATATAACCTAGAAGCAGCAACACATAGGTAAGTAGCATTAAAATCATGGAGGGATTGTAATGAAAAGCATTCATGCAAAGATGTACAGCCCTCACTCCACTTATGAGACTTTTCCACAGGTACCTGTTGTAGGATTCCTCCCTGCAGGAAAAAAACCCATTCCCATGATGACCAGCAGAGCCGTAATTCTCAACTATATTTTCAAAAGAGATACAAAAATTAGTCTAATTCTCAGAATCACTATTCAATACACTTGCCTTCTGAATATGGGTATTTTTGGAGGTCATATGACCTGTTGAGTTTGTTTTTAAATATTTAATTCTAAAAAAGAGAAGTTAAGACATGGCCACAATCACGGGAGCAAGACAGACGTGACATTTCATATTCACGTATCCACGTTTCAGTGGATAAAGAACTGGCTGGATGGCCGCACACAAAGAGTTGTGGTCAATGGCTCGATGTCCGGCTGGAGACCAGTAACGAGTGGTGTCCCTCAGGGATCGGTGTTGGGACCGGTCTTGTTTAACATCTTCATCGCTGACATGGACAGTGGGATTGAGTGCGCCCTCAGCAAGTTTGCCAATGACACCAAGCTGTGTGGTCTGGTTGATACGCTGGAGGGAAGGGATGCCATCCAGAGGGACCTCGACACGCCTGTGAGGTGGGCTGATGCCAACCTTATAAAGTTTAACCACGACAATTGCAAGGTCCTGCACCTGGGTCGGAGCAATCCCAGGCACAGCTACAGGTTGGGCAAAGAAGAGATTCAGAGCAGCCCAAGGAGAAGGACTTGGGGGTGCTGGTCAATGAGAAAATGAACATGAGCCGGCTTCAGCCATATCCTGGGCTGCATCAAAAAGAGCGTGACCAGCCGGTCGAAGGAGGTGATCCTGCCCCTCTACTCTGCTCTCGTGAGACCTCACCTGGAGCATTGTGTGCAGTTCTGGTGTCCTCAACATAAAAAGGACATGGAACTGCTGGAACAAGTCCAGAGGAGGGCCACGAGGATGATCAGGGACTGGAGCACCTCCCGTATGAAGATAGGCTGAGGAAGTTGGGGCTGTTCAGCCTGGAGAAGAGAAGCTGAGTGGAGACCTCATAGCAGCTTCCAGTATCTGAAGGGGGCCTCTAAGGATGCTGGGGAGGGACTCTTCATCAGGGACTGTACTGATAGAACAAGTGGTAACGGGTTAAAACTTAAACAGGGGAAGTTTAGATTGGATATAAGGAGGAAGTTCTTTCCTGTTAGGGTGGTGAGGCACTGGAATGGGTTGCCCAGGGAGGTTGTGAGTGCTCCATCCCCGGTGGTGTTCAAGGCCAGGTTGGACAGAGCCTTGGGTGGGATGGTTTAGTGTGAGGTGTCCCTGCCCACGGCAGAGGGGTTGGAACTTGATGATCTTAAAGTCCTTTCCAACCATAACTAACCTATGATCACATCAGTGTTGGACCTGCCAACCGTGGTAGCAAGATTTGAGATTCGAGTCACATAGAGAAAACAAAGACTATTCCATTTCCTTTTTTCCTGTTATTATCCATTATCTGGCAGAGTCTCACATGTTTGGTTTATGTAGTCTCAACCCCGAACACCTGTGTGTTCACACATATACTCAAAGCCTATGGAAAAATCCGACCTGTCCGAAAGAACAATAAAAGACCATCAAAATCATCTCAACTCTGATGATCTATAGACATCCCATCAGCAGCATTACATCCTTAGGAGTAAGAGCCCATGCCTGAGCTCTGTGACAATCCCAGCCATCAAACCTGAAAACACAGTGTAGTATTTTTGCAGCAGGAAGCCCAAACCATTAACAAGCTCCTTCCCAGAGCAGGGAACTACCGAGCCAACCCCAGATCCCTGACGATGCTGCTTTTGTCCAGAGGAATGCTAGAGAAAGTCTCCAATTCCCAAACTTAAGCCATGATCCTTTAAATATTTATGCTCATGTTTACTTTTAAAGAGAGAAATCTCGTCCACTCAAGAGGAAGTTCAGCAAACGTGAGCACACAGGACCCAAGACTGAGGAAATAAGATGCTCTTTTTAACCTCAACACACACAAACCACACATTTTCTAAAGCCAAAACCTGCACCCAGCCTGCCCTGTGCAGCCAGACCCCAAGGACCAGGCTGAGAGCTTCACTAACTCTATCACGAAGGTTCCTTCAACCTCAGGGGCAATGCGGCAACAAAGAAAACCCACATCTAAAACCAGTGGGGTTCCTTCCCGCAGACAGCAGCTCTACTCGAGGATCTGGCATGCAAGTGGGACTGCAATCCCATTTTATTTACAAAGCAACGGGATGCAGGAATTCCTGAAATCAAGTTTGACCGGCTCAGACACTCCAAGTGGCTCAGCGACCTGGTTTTCTCCTGAATAAATGCATTTTTTTAAGGAATTATGTTCAAGAGCTGCATGGTTTGGACCAAGAGCTAGAATCTGGCAGAGAGCAGATTCTCAAATCCCACCAAAACAAGCCACCCCAAATGGCTTTAGAAGCTCTCAGATCACATTTACTCTCCAGTGCACTACCCCAGGTACCTAAGGGTGCTTGGTCCCAAGGCTGTCACGCTGAACGCTGAACCACAGTCTTCCTCACGAGCGGTATGGTGGTACCAACCATCAGAGGAACCAGCACCATCCCTGTGCTCCCAGTACTCCCCCTGTTGACTTGTGGGTGATGCAGAGGCACAATCTGTTCCTCCACCCGGAGCTGGATGCTGTCATTCCAGAAATCAAGTGGCATACATGAATGATTAGGATTTCTAGCGCAGCCCTACTTCACAACAAGCTAAATGAAGGCTGCGCAGGTAACCTCAGCTTTCCCGTTTCCCAAGAGCCTGACCTCACATGCTTTACATTCCCACAGGTTTTCTTGCCAACGTGATGCACTAAAAGTACCATGAACGTCCCAGATAAAAACAATTTAGGCATGAAACATTTAGGTGGCTTGATTTTCCCAGCAAAGGATCCCAAAGGTTGGCGAGTCTGAGTTTTAGATGGCAGCTGTGCCTGTGCTTGTGCAAGATACTGCAACAGCAGATGTTGTGTCAGCCATTTGATACCTTTAAATCTCAAAATGCAGCTCTCCCCCACACCCAAAAAAGGAGAAAAATATATAAAACCGTGAACTTTATAAATCATAACTGGAGCTGTGGATGCACAGAAGAAATAACTCGGATGCACGGTTGGCAAAACTGAGCCTACAATTTAATATTCCTTTAGAACATAAAGAGAATCAGGGAATTCGAATAAAGATGTTTCTTCAGATTACTAAGAAGCACCACTCATGGACCAAAGGCCTTTCGAAACATCTCTAAAGCCATTCTGATCTGCGTATTGGTTGCAATAAATAAATAAATATAGATATATATAAAGTTGCATCATCATTGATAGCCCAGGAAACAAAAGCTTATTAGTCGTGTGCCGGCACTGCTGACTGCTGCTTCCCTACTGCCAGCAGCCGAACTAACAGCTTCCAAAATGGGCTTGGGGATGCAAAATCATGGCCAAGAGAGAGAGAAAAGGTTGGGAAAGCCTCCATAAGGGAAACAGAGCCCTCTTGATTTGATTTCTAAAAATTAAAAGAAAAGAAAATGAGAAAAGTCACCAAAATGGATGAGTTTACTCAAGGTCGCAGGGGAAATCGTGATTACCGCGTGACTCCAGGGCGACAGGCTGACGAAGATGCTCTTCAGAGATAACGCTGCCTCTCTGACCCCAGCCGGTGTTTGCTGGTGCCTGTGGTTAAGCTCAGCTCAGTCAGGTCCCGCTTACGGATTCACCGCCTAGCACCACCGCGTCCACACCTCCTCCGGAGAGACGAGGCTCCCCTGTCATTTCCTAGCGCTCCCTCAGGAAAAGAGTCAGGAAAACGAACGATCTGGCCAGAAACCTGCTCTCCAGCTAATAATCTATTACAAAGCGCTTCGATACCAATTTAGCTGGGTTTCTCCCCATAGCAGCACTCTCCTTCCCCTGCCGCTACGCACACCGATGGGCAGGGTAGCGCGCTGCGGCGAGGGATGTGCAAGCCATGATTTCTGCTGAGCTCACGCTCTGACTTTATGAATCCCCACTTGATTTCAGGACACGAACACGTACATGGAGGAGGAAGCCGAGCCAGAAGCAGAAGGGCGGCAAAACGCCCGGCTCTGAACTCTCGGCAGGTCCTACCGCGAGTCACGTCGGAGGGGGGTTTTTTTTGGGGGGGGAGGTAAAACAAGGGCGGTTTCAGCTACATTTAGGAAAATTCCAGAACGAAATATCGACTGTTTCAGCCTTCGGAGAGGCAGCGCTCCCGCAAAGGTCCGGCGTGCCGAGAGCGAGCCGAACCCTGCGCTAACCCCACAGACGTCTCGTTGAGGCGGGGTGGGAATCGGTAACGCCGCTCCCGGTTAGTGGCGTAACGGGCCGCTCCTCTGCCAGCGCCGGTGCCTGTCCGCAGCGCCCACCGCCGCGGCACCGGGGCTGCTGCCCCGCTCGGGGGGCGGTGCTGCGGGGACGCCGCCCGCTCGCTGGTGACAGTGGGGGCACGAAGGGGGATCCCCCCGCGCAGGCTGGTGCCTTCGCGTCCTGCGCGTCCAGCCCAGCCGGGCGGGTGCGGCAGCAGCGCGCTGGCAGCGGGGAGCCCCAGCCCGGCAGCCCCAGCCCGGCAGCCCCGCTGGATCCGCGGGGGGCAGCGCGGACGGGGCCCGCCCGCTGCGGGGCCGCTCCGCACCTTGCGCCCGCTCACGCCTGAGGGGGGGCCCGGCCATCTTGACCCGCGGTGGGGGCTCGCCCGCTCTCCCGAACAAAGGCTCCCGCCGGCACCGGGCGATGCTTCCCCCGCGCCCGCCTCACGCCGAGCCGGACACGGCGACCCCGGCCTCAAGCGGCGGCACCGCGCCCGCCGCTGCCTCCCCTCACCCTCACCCTCACACACACACGGGGGCACACCGGGGGCCGCCGCCGCCCCGCTCCGCTCCGCTCCGCTCACCTGGGTGCCGGGGCGCGGCCCGTCCCTCGCCCGCCGCCGCCGCTGAGGGGCTCCCGCTGAGGGGGCGCTGCTGAGGCGATGGGGGGGGGGGGGTCGGGGCAGGACCGAGCGCTCCCGCCGTCCGCGCGCGCTGCCCGCACGCACCCGCCGCCGCCCGGGGAGGGGTGGGGAGGCGGAGTCAGGGCGCGAGCCCCGCCCATTGCCCCGCCCCTTCAGGCCACGCCCCCTCTCCCCTCCTTCCGCGCCTGCGCACACCCTGAGGCAGCCGGGTCGTTACGACGCGGCTCTGGCAGCTTTACGGCAGTGCGCAGCAACCGGCCCGTGCCGGCTCGGCGGAGGGCGAGCGGGGAATGAGGCGGCAGGTGAGCTGCGGTGGCGGCGGGGAGGGCGCGGGTTGCCATGGCAACAGCGGTGCCGGTGGGGCCCGGCGGTGGTCGCCGTGCCTTCAGGGTCTGGGGGTGCGGAGGCTTCAGCGCGAGTGTTGAGGTAAAATGGTTAAAATCGGTAAACATGGAGCCGGGGCTGCCCGCGCACAGCTTGGCCTGGGCGGGCTCCCGGGGAGCGGTGCTACCGGCGGGGCCCGGGCTCGGCCCTGCGCCCGGGGAACCCTCTCCTCTTCCCTTCGTTCTTATCTCCATAGAACCCGCACCGGGACGAGCGGGCTCTGCCCCCGGCCGGCACCGAAGCACATCACCTGGGTCACGTCTCCATGAGCAGCGATGACCCAAAACCATTCCTCTGTCCAAATTCCTTCTCATGACTGAATTCCTGCGGCCTTTAGGTCTTTCAGGCAAAGGGTTTTCCCTGCCAGCATGTCCCACTTGGATAAAGCCTTTCTCCAAGTAGGTGAACATGATCCATCAGCGCCTGGTTTAATGTCATGTTGGTGAGCGAGCTGAGGGCTATCCCATCGTTATTCCAGCAGTCTCATCCTCATGTATTCCCGTTACTGGGGGGTTTTATCTCTTAAACTTAACGCTTTGGCCAACCCCACCATGGGGAGCAAAACGCGGTTGATTTGATGTAGTTCCTTCGGCTTTTACTTGACTGCCCCATGAGATGTTGTGAAATGAAGCAGGGCGCTGGAGTTTGGCTGTGTAGAGCAGCTGCACACCCCTAGTTTGGGGAATTTGTTGGGGATTGAAAGGTTTGGGCATTGTCTGTGCATACAGGGATTTGAATGTGTTCCTCAAGTCCAGCCTTCAGGATGTATTGAACCTGCCAAGGCTCTGTTCTCTTATCATGCAGGAATTATAATCTCTAGGCTACAGAGATTGCTTATATTTAATGAAAGAGTAGACAACTGTGCTTCTTTGCTGGCTGAGTTGTTTAGTTTTGCTCAAGTTTCTTCTTCGGCTTTGTTAGGAGACAGGTGAGTACAGAGACTCAGGTGCAGGTGGCCCAGCCCAGCTCACACTGATATTCCCCGACTGATCATGCTACCATTAACAACAACCACTATTCAGAGTGCTGACATGGTGTTACTGGTGTTTCCAGTGAAAAGGCAAAACATGGGGCCTTTTATTCTTGATTGTACAATGAGCTCAGCCAAGCTGCTGAGAACTTCTCTGTCTATCCTGCTCTTCCCCAGTAAAGAATAATCTGTCTTTCAGTTGTTTTCTTGTATTTACCTTCATATTCTTTAAACTTGGCACAGGAATTTAGTGATGTGATGCCTTCAAATACTCCCTCTGGCTGTTCGTAGTACCTTTAATTTATTAAAGTAGACTCTAGGAATCTGATTCATCCTTAATTTGTACTCTTTGCTCCATCACTGCCTATTTACACTCAGTGATTAAGGAGTTGCAATCCCTGGCTCTCAAGCGTTGCCTTCAGAGTGCAAGGCACCAATCACAAGCAGAAGGAAGTCAGCTTTAATGTTGTGAAAATAACAGGTTTGGGGTATTTTTGTGAAGGGTTACAAAACGCAGCCGTTGCCTCGTGTCCTGGAGACGAAGTGCTCCCATCAGTGTATGGAGCAAACTTGCACTAACGGCAGCAGCTCGTTTGTTAAACTGTTACAGCCTCAAGACGAGAGAAACTTGATGTCTTGCCATGTTGCAAGACATTGCAAGACAGCACCGTCTTCAAATCCATAAATGAAATGAGTGGTTTCATCTCAGTTGGCTCGATGACGTTTTGATGGAAATGCTCCTTTTTCTCTCCCTGGTGTTCTTGTTTTAACACTCGAAACGGGACAGCAAATATTTCTCCAAGGCACTGAGGGTTACACAGAGTTTGTCCACATTCCAACTATGAATATGCAAATAACCAACCAAGGCTCTTGCTGGCAGCCTCCAACAAGTGTTCTGGGCCTGCATCACTATTTATTCCTGTTTTGATGAAAACTCCTGAACAGAGCATGCCGGAATCTCCAGGAAGCAAATCATGGCTGTGACTGAGCAGGACTCTCCGTGATCTACAACTGAATTTCAGCAGTCTTTAACACCAGAGGTCCGAGATCCACATCCCAGCTTCTCTGTGAATTCATCTTGAGCTTTAATGGAGAGGTTCTCCCAAATGAAGGAACCTCCCCAACAGCTTTTCTCAGCTCTGCTACGCTTTCCCAGTCCTCACCACTTACCTTAAGTGGCTCTGAAAGGCATCGCAGCCTGCAAAGGGTTTTCCTTTAAACTGTGTGCTGCACGTGGTGAGTCACCCTGCACAACCAGCTTCACAAATACCAGATGGCAATAAAATTAAAAGTAGTAGTTAGTGGCAATTAAGCATTTGCTGTAACCATTCTCCCTTCCTGACTGTAGGAAGCTGCCAGATGTCTCTTTTTCTTTCTTTTTTGTTTTCCTCAACCGAAAAAATAACCCAAACAATGTTCCTGCAGGGTGGAAAATGAACAGAACACAGGACACACGTTTCCTTCCCCAGCCTGTAATACCACTTTGACTGGAACGGAAAGCTGCTTACTGCTTCATACAACCCTAGGAGAAGATGAAGCAGAAAACCCACAATGTAAAGGAAAATGCAGGGCCGTGTATGGGCATGTGCCAGAAGTGAGCCCATTAAACCTGCGCTTTACACAAGACTATTTTCAGGCATGCTACAGAGTTACTGGGACTTGGTCTGGGGTTTGGTTTGTTTTTCTACTGCAGGCTGTTGCAAAGGATTTGCTCCACAAACCTGGAAATAGTTTATGAGTTCATTAATGGAGGAAGCGCATCCAAATACCATTGTGTTTGGCTCAGTACAAATACCAGTGACTGCTCCCCTTCCTCTGCAGTGACTCTTGCTGCTTGGCATCTCTCGGATCCATCAGCCGTACACAAACAGTTATTAGCTTTTTCAAGCCCCAGATACTCGCCCTCAGCCCTTCCTTCTGACGTGTTACACATGCAGCATGCTTCATCCATTCGGGTATTTACAAATCACATGTGATGTAACCTTGCCAAGATGTTTTAGAGATAAATCTCTCTTAATTTATGCATACCTGGCCAGGAATGATAGTTTTTCATGATTCACATTGCGGTAAGAGGCACAAATCTACTTCTTCCTAACATGTAAACAACTTGATCTTTTTTATTTCCCCCTATTTATAGGGAATCATATTTAGATGATCTTACCATTGCTCATTTTCACACGGTGCTTTAGGAAATCCGAAGATGTTTTCATGCTGTTCTTGGCACAGACGAGGAAAGGGTGAGGCCAAACCACGTCACGTCACCACTGTCCCTGGCTGCAGCGTTTCTAGCCCTGTCCTGGCAAGGAGAGAAGTTACCAGGGGCTGATAGTGCAGCACCGCAGCTGAGGAGCCCGGGCAAGAGGAAAACTAGGGCTGATATAGGGGGTTTAAATCAACAGTTTCTCTTCTGAAGATCTCCTTCTAAGTCCTAGTCCAGTGCTGGAGAGTGTTTTGTGTTGTCTGTGGATCAGCATGTCCTGGTGCTCTGAAACAGACCTTAATCCCGCTGTGATATGAAGGCAGCAAATGCAGAAGCTTCTGAAAAGGAATTATGTAAGACAGGATCATTTTAAGGTCCTTTCCTAACCATTCTTTGATTCCATGACTGCTAGGAAGACCAGAACTAGTGGATACTCAGATAACCTGATAAAGGGAAACAAGTCAGGGTCAGGAGAAATCTTGCCTGGAAGTCCCTTGAGTATGTCCTCAAACACGGGTGGATTTCCAGGTGCCTTTTTTAGGATAAGCAGCCTCTCTTTATGCGAAGCGGGTGCAGATTAAGAGGGAAGAATGTAGCCTGGACAAATAACAAAGTAAAAGATTGGAAAGCAGTCATTTCTGCTGGCAGGTGAACATCACCAGTGGAAGGCTGCAGGGATCTTCACCCCTCAGTGCACCCCCGAGTGCTTTCTCCTTCTGTGAGCAAAATTTGAGCAAGTTAAAACAACAGTAGGTGTTTTGCTGCCCAGCCAGCCTCAGTGGCCCTTGAGTTACTGATATCTCTGCCAGCAAGGTTGTCCTAAAGATTCCCACGGTAGGGAACTGCTTTGTTTTGCTTTGTTTCTTCTACCTCCTCGCTGCCCTGCCTCCTGTGCTGGCGGGCCAGCAGGTTTTCCTGGAACAGGTCATGCGTCTGGCACTGAGCTGTGGCACTATCTGCTGGGTGAAAGGGACCATCTGCCTGTCAGACAGCCCTGGAAGGCTTTTATTTATGGAATACCAGTGATGCAAAGAGTTACAGCGATTGCCACTGTGCAGGTAAAGCACCGAAACACCAAGATACCAGCTGTCTTCTCGATCACATATGGTTTATGCACTAAGCTGAGAACCGAAGGCGTGCCTGCATTTCCCCAGCAGGAACTGCTTTGAAATCACTTCTCTTTGAGGTTAAGATCATAATGATGAAATACTTATCTAATTGGAGCCACACACTGCTCCTAGAGCAGCCAAAGAGCCTGGCTCAACCCATCACACACTGCAGATGAGGAGCTGTTATCCTCTGCAGATGGTTCAAACACTGGTCCTTCAAATACCCATCTGGGAAACGCAGGCTTTTGCTCCCAGCTTCCTGAGAAGTACCTCTAGATGTTTGTTGAGCTGTATCTTGTCCCAGGTTTGACACGATTCCTTAATTCCTCTTCCCTTTCTACATTTCAGCTTTTGAAGTTGCCTGGAGTGCTGTGGCCTGGACGAGCACAGGATGGACCCTGTTGTTCTCAGTTACATGGACAGTTTGCTGAGGCAGTCGGACGTGGCCTTGCTGGAGCCCCCAAACTGGCTCAATGATCACATCATCGGGTTTGCCTTTGAGTACTTCGCCAACCACCAGTTCCAAGAGTTTAGTGATCAGGTTTGTTTTATCAGCCCTGAAGTGGCTCAGTTCATTAAATGTGCCCTTAGTCAGGAAGAAATAGCCATATTCCTTCAACCGCTGGACCTTCTCCACAAGAAGCTGGTGTTCTTGCCTATCAATGACAACTCCAACCAGGTCGCTGGGGGCACCCACTGGAGCTTACTGGTTTATTTCAGGGACAAAAAGTGCTTTGCCCATTACGATTCCCACAGTAAATGCAACTCTGTCCATGCCAAGCAAGTGGCAGGGAAGCTGGAGGCGTTCTTGGGCAAAAAAGGGGGCAAAGCAACCTTCGTGGAGGAGAAGGCGCCTGCCCAGCAGAACAGCTATGACTGTGGGATGTACGTGATCTGCAACACAGAGGCTCTGTGTCAGGGGTACTTCAGAGGCTGGCCAGAGCCTTTGCTGCAGCTCCTCACCCCCTCCTACATCACGCAGAAGAGATCGGAGTGGAAAGCTCTCATCACGAAACTGGCACAGAAGTGATGGAAATGCAGCTCCAACCCTCCAAAGACTGCCTTCCCCATCCACGAGGCAGCACCCCCAGTGCCTGAGGGAGATGCCCATGCACAAGATTGTCCCAAAGAAGAAGAATGTAACCCCTCCAGCATGGCTAGACCCCAAACACCCCTTTCCTCCTGAAAAAGCCTTAGCCCCCTCTGGAAATCACTGGCCTTCGAACTTGTAACATGAAAAGTCACTTTGCTCTCAAAGAAAACCCTCCTCTCGTGGTGAAGTTTTACGCTAATTGCTGTGGCAAAATGGGTTATTGCTAAAGAGACTTCTCCACCTCTTGCCCAGCAGACACCATGCCCTCATTAGGTGGCTTTAAGTGGCCACAGGCATTGCTGCTCCAAGCCAGGTTTAGCAAATGCCCCTTAAAACCAAGCCCCCAACTGCTTTCTCACAGCTACTTCTAATCTGTGCCTCCTGCTAGTGGCATTCCAGCAGTCTGGGGTTCAGCACCAAGGATCTGTTTTACCCCCAAAAACCTGATACTGAGATGTTACCTGTCAAAAGATGAGACTCCAAAGGAAAGGCTGCAATTAATTAAGGAACAAGGCAAAAAGAGAATCGTTTTTCTTCAGACAGGTGCTCCTAAGCTGTAGCTTTTTTCTGTTCCCCACCTTGCTCTTACTACAAATTAAAACCTGACTCTAACCTGCTGGAAGATTAATAGGAAGCCGAGAAACCCAGTCCTAGGAAAGGGAACTTGACTGAGATGAAAAGGAACACTCACTCTTTGAAGTTTGTGTTTTTCATTAGGATTTCAGGTCCTCTCCACTTGGGGAGGTTCCTCATTGCTCCCCAGCCCTCGCTGGCATTCACAGCACTCAGGTGCTGCTTCCTCCAGCACAAAACCAGTTCTGTTACTTGAGATAAAGAAAAAAAAACACGCCAGGGAGAACAAAAGGACAGAGTTTGAGGTATAAAAGCCAAAGATAACTGCGGTCTGCTTGAAGCCCAAGAAGCCCTTAATACCCTTCGAACCGAAACGCTTTCCCCCCTGCGCTGGCTGGTGGCTGGGATCTCCCAGCAGATCCTCTTGTGAAAAGATGGGCTTAGCAGTAAGGAAAATAAAGATTAATCTGGGATATTGTTGCAGGATAAGGAGTAAGCTCTGCCCTCGTGAGGAGCCAGGAGCAGGTTGCTCAGGTACTGTCTAGCAGAGCAACCGCGCCCCAGCGCGCCGGCTGCAGCAGGGAAATGAGGTTAAGGAGAGCCCTCGGAATAGGAAAGGGGGAAGGATTGTTTTTACCCTGGAGTTCCTCACCCATCACACTGCCAGCCCAGGCCCACCACTGTGTGTGTACCAGCACCACGGCAATGAACTTTAGGAAGGGCTTAAACTTCCCCTGTTGCTAAGAGAAAGGTAAGTTGCCACAGCCAGGCTCTTCCAAAGCACCCGAGGAAACACACAGTGCCAGCAGTGGAGCGAAGCGAGGGTCGGGGTCATTCCCCTCCTTCCTGCAGTGCCACCAGCGGGTCAGGGCATCCCATCCAGCCTTTCCAGACTCCCCGGAAAACCCCTTTCTGGAGCTGAAAACCCTGGAAAGGGTTGAAACGGGATTGAGCCGCTCGCCGAAGGGGATTCACTTTGGACTCTGTGGCTTTGCCGGAACAATGTCACTGCTGCTCCAGGTCAGAATAAAACTCGAAGCAAGCTGAGCACTTGTATCACCCTGTCTTTGTGCCGATTCCTTCTTGTGCAATGGTATCAAGGCCACGATGATTGTTGGGTCTTGCAGCGGCCTCTCGGCCACTCTGTGCCCTGCAGCGGGTGAAACTGAGCAGAAATCAGCCTCAGAGAGCCCAGGGACAGCTCCACCAGCACCTCGTGTGACAGTGAGGCAGCCACACAGGCATGTTTGATCACCTAATCCTGTCTTTAGGGGTTGATTTGAGCTCAGGAGGAGCATGTGAAGAGGGGAGGGAAGAAGGCAGGACAGTGGGTGCAATGGGGAGCATCGGGGGGGACTTGAGGGCAGGGGTACCCTGTGTTCCTTGTCCCCAAGGGACAGGGCAGGAACCAGCATAGGGAGCACCCAAGGACATTTCCTGCACCCAAGGCTTTTACGTGGCATTTCTTTACACAAAGAAAAGCAAATAAGCTCCAGCAGGGCGTCACCGGGAGCACCAACACACAGCGAGCAGGCAGGCAAACACCGGCTGGAGAACACCCCCCGAACCGTGCCTGGGGCTCTTCCAAACCTCCTCCACATCAGACAACTGCGCGCACTGGCTGTCCCACCGCCGGGGTAACCACAGAGCCCCCAGAGGAGCTGAGGGGTCTGTCACCACCATCACACAGCACCTGGGCTCGGCGCAGGGACAAGGGACTGCCGTGCACCTGGTTTGTACTGGGTGCTGCAGAGCATCCAAAACCACACTGGGCACACGAGCCCCAGAAAACCCCAGTTCTAAACCTCTACACCTCATTTTTGGGGGGCATAAACCCCACTTTAAGGTTGAACCCGTTGAGTACCAGTTTGGGTTTAGAGAAGATCTCCAAACCCCTTTGAAAGGGGTGCCTATTGGGGATGGAGCAGCAGTGGCATGGCACCTTGCATCCACTGGTCACCCACAAACTCAAAGGCTTCAACAGGCCTGTAGCACCAGGGCTTTGGAGCAGCAGCTTTGGCCAGAAACGTGGCCAAGCCCCAGCACGCCAGGGTACTAAAACCTCCCGAGAAAAGGGGGTGGCACCACCCCAAGCCCCACTTGGCCACCACCACCTCCGCTGGGGCTTTCCAGGTTGTGTCGGTGCCTTGCATTTCACTCCTCTTCATGCATTTTGGCCACGGGCCGGGCTCGGTGGGAGGGGGAATCCGAGCTGCAGATGCTCAGGGAGGAGGAGAAAGGCCCTGCCGGAGCCCAAGTGCCACATCCCGCAGTCTCTGCTGCCACCTAGGGAAGAAACCGCACCCGGCTGCCCCGCACCCGCAGCTGCCCCGGCTCTGGGTGTCCCGCAGCAGCCACCCTGATTCTCCTGCCCCAGCCAGGGCTGCGCCCCGCGGCCGGGATCCCCTCCTCAGCATGGCCAGGGTGACACCCAGGGTGACACCCAGCGTGCTGCTCGGCACCCACCAGCACCCATCCAGCCCCACGTACAACCAGCGCTGGCCCAAAGGGAGAACAAGGCGATGGCACCCATTCCCAACCGCACACAAGGACAGGGCTGTCCCCATGTAATCCATGCCCTGAGGCTGCAGGCAGTGAAGGAGCACCCGGACAGCACCGATGCTGGGGTGCCCAGCTCCGCAGCACACAGCGACGTGCTACAAAATCCTGGTTTATTTCATTTAAAAGCCGTTCCGGGCCCGGGAGAGCAGCGAGCGCTGCCCCGGGCACAGGGATTTGGCCCCATCAGCACTTGTAGTTCCCAAAAAACAGGAAAGAAAACGGAAAGGAATCCCACAGGAATGACCCCAGAGCGCTCTGGGGAGAGCCGGTGGGACAAACCCCGCGGGACTCGGCTCCACGCTCGGCGCAGCCACACTGCCATCCGGGACCTTCCCCAGTGCCAGGCACAGGCTCCGTTGGGGACGTCTGAACGAGGGGAAAGGGCTACTGCAGCCTTGGTTCGGCAACAAGCGCCTGGTCTGGGGACCCTAAAGTGCTTTGCAGGGGACACAGACACACACACGCGCCCCGAGACGGCCCGGTGCTCCAGGAGAGAAGGGCTGGGAGCCAGCACAGAGCCCAGCAGAGCTGGGGGGGCCGGGGTTGTACCCCCACCCTTGGGTGCTGCCCCACAGGGCTGGTGGCCCCTTTCTCCCTGTGCCTCCACACCCCCAGGGCTGCGGCTGTTCCTCCGGCTGCGGTCCCAGGGGTACGGAGAAGGGGCAAAGAGGCAGGTTCAGCCCAGAGCCACTGCCCGGGCTTCACCCAGAGCGGCAGCGGCAACAAATCCCCGTGTCTGGGGCTTCCCGGTGAGCCTAAAGTCATCTTTCAACAGGAAAATCCAAGCCTGGGATAAAACCAGCACCCATTTTAGCAGCAAGTCCTAGGGGGAGGTCCAACCACTCGGCAGCCCTGAGCCATCGTCCAGTGCTACAGCACAGCAGCATCCCGGGGAGAAAACAGGTTTCCAGTGGGACGGGGAGTTGGCACCGGTGGCCGTGAGCTGGCCAAGAGGTCCCACCGGGAGCAGGTGCCAGGAGGAAGAGAGAAGAAACTTGGTCCCATGTTACCGGCTGAGGGAAAACCAGGTCCCGTGCAACAGCCGCAGCCGGGAGGACTCAGCACCGGGATCCGTACATGGGGTGACACCGTCCCGGCGGCTGTCCTCAGCCAGCGCTGGGGGCAACGGTCACCTGCAAGCAGAGAGATGGGTGAGACTGCGGCCATGAAGCACCGTGCCCAGGCCCCATGGGCATGTGAAGGGAGTCACCCCCATGTCCCCAACCCAAGGAACCCACTTGTGTCAGTCTCTGCTCCCAAGGAACAAGGGATGGGACAAGAGGAACCGGCCTCAAGCTGCACCAGGGCAGGTTTAGATGGAGCTGAGGAACAATTCCTGCCCCAGAGGGTGCTCAGGCATTGGAACAGGCTGCCCAGGGCAGGGCTGCAGGCACCGGCCCTGCAAGGCCTCACACCCGGTGGAGACGAGGCCTCAGTGCCATGGGGCAGGGGTGGCCTGGGCAGTGCTGGGAGCGGTTGGACTGGATGAGCTGAAAGGGCTTTTCCAGCCTGGCTGACTCTGTGAGTCTATGGTTCTGTGTCCATCCCTTGATGGTGCCCATGGCCATGCTAGCCTCAGGGCACAGCCAGACTCCACCCCAGTGCTTCCTACAACTGGAAACCAGCCCCAAACCCACAAGTAAAGCTTCTTCCCAAGGGCTGGAAGTCTCAGGGACAGCAGAGCTTTCCTCAGTCACACAAACCAGCAGCTGACGGGATTGTCCAGCGCACGGGGATGACACCTTGGGGTCTACCATCAGCCATCCCAACAGCAGGACAAAGGACGAGGGATCCCTGGGACGCGGCACGGAGCCATTGCTCTTTCCACCTCGGGTCCTCCACTCATGGTGCCACCCCCCTGCACCACAGTGTCCCTGTGCCCCTCACCTCCTGTGACCACGGGAGAGGTAGTCCCGGTTGAGCGAGCAGAGCTGCTGCTCCAGGCGGAAGATGCGGAACGCCAGGTACGACGAGGACACGACCAGGAGGCAGATGCTGGGGGCAGAGGGACAAGCACAAGCGCTCAGTGGCCAGTGGTTGAGTTGGATGCTCCCGGGGTACCCCCTGTCCCCCCCCGACTCCGCGGCCGCTCCGCACACTCACAGCACGATGAAGATCTTCAGGAGCTGGTAGTCGGAGGGCCTCAGCTCCGCCACGCAGCTCTGCTCCCCCTCCAGCTCCTCCTCTGTGTTTATTGCACTTTCTGGAACGCAAGCCCAGAGTCAGCAGCACAGCGCGGGGCTCGTGCTCCCCCACTACCCGGAGCCCTTAGGTACCAGCTGCTCCTCCAGCCCAGGCGCACACTGGGGGCTCAGACCCCACCCCATCCCCAGGGCCCCATCGCTGACTCCCAGCCGCAACCCTGCTCACTGCAAGGCAGAAACTCCCTCCGCGAGAGCACGGCATGGATGAAGGTGGCTCTATGGAGGTTTACACCCGGCACACGGTGAGGGCCGGGCCCAACCCGTGTCCTCGCACCAGGCACAGCCCTCACCTGAAACCAGGGGCTCCTCGGAGGTGAAGGAGCTCTCCTTGGCGCTCAGGCTGCTGACGGAGGCCCGGTGGATGCACTGGTAGTCGGTGTCCGGCAGCGACAGGGACAGGGAAGCGGGTGACACCTTCCTCCACTTGCCCTCAGGGACGATCACCTCCTGCAGGAACAGCCCCGGGGGAGCAACGGGACCACATTCAGCACCTCCATCGAGCACCAGCAGCCCCAAAACAGCATCCTAAGGTGGAGCTGGTGCCAGTTAGGACAACGGTCCCATGGGGATGGAGGTTCCTACTGCCATGGGAAGGACTTGCCCACACACCCCGTGCTTGTCCCTAATCACAGAATCCCAGACTGGTTTGGGTTGAAGGAACCTTAAAGCTCATCCAGCTCCAACCCCTGCCACGCACAGGGACCCCTTCCACTGGAGTAGCTTGCTCCAAGCCCCTGTGTCCAACCTGGCCTTGAGCACTGCCAGGGATGGGGCAGCCACAGCTTCTCTGGGCACCCTGTGCCAGCGCCTCAGCACCCTCACAGGGAAGAGCTTCTGCCTTAGATCCAACCTGAACTTTCCCTGTTCCAATTTAAACCCATCACCCCTTGTCCTGTCACTGCAGTCCCTCTCCAGCATCCAATACCAACTGCCACCTCCTCCACCCCCGAAGCTCAGCATGGCCTCCCACCATCCCCCAGGAGCCCGTCACCTGCCCCATGGCTCAGTATCCCAGAGAAGTACTGAATGGAGCAGGGTGATAACCAACATGGAGAGGGGTTCCCTTGCTAATGTGTCTCCAGGGCTGGAGCTGCTGAAGGGCTGCAGCGCTCAGAAGCACCAGGAGATGCTGCCAGCCTGCATCGCTCCTGATTCAGCCCTCGAGAAGTGTCTTCAGCCCCTGGGGTGCCACCAGCCCTGTCCCACAAAGGCCACTCCAGTTGTCACCTCCTGCACCCAGCCAGTGCACAGGGCCACCAGCGCATGGCGGACACCATGCCCAGTGTCCCCGTATAGCCCAGCACAGCCACAGCTTCATGATGGAACAGAGGCAGGGATGGGCCATCCATGTTCAGTGGAGAGGACACATCCTGTGGCCAGGGATGAAGCCACTGCGGGCAGAGCAGAGCCCTGCTGTGCTCCAAAGGCAGCAGGATGAGACCCCTCGTGCTCCCTTGGTCACGCTCTTCCCCTGCCCCAGCCTCCTGGCTCTGAGCCATGCCACTCACGCCACGGGTTCTGGGATAATACCCGTATTTCCAGCCTGTCACCCCTGCTCACGGCTGCGATCGGCATCAGCCAGCGGGAGCACAGCGCCGGCACTTCCCACATCACTCTGGGTTTTTCCATCTCTGCGCGGACCCTCGGGGAGCATGAGGCTCGCGCTCAGCCGCGGGCTGCCCAAACCATCCTCCTGACCCCTCTGCTTGTGCCACCCCAGGGCGTGAGCACCCCAGAGGACGCGCTATGAAGGCAACAGCAGCATCCTCACATGAGGGGAGAGGGACCGACTCCAGCTGGACCTGGCTGCACCGGTGCTGGGAAGGTGTTAAACCCACCCGGGAGGAGGTCCCGCGGCTCCTTCCCTCTTCCAGAGCTGCCCTGACCCTCACCAGTGACACAGCGTCAGGCTCCTCCGTCAGCTCCTTCAAGCTCAAGCTCTTCTTACTCGAAACCTGCAAGGAGAAAGGAACGGGTGTGATGGTGCTGCCCCCCCCGCCTCAACCTGAGCATTGACTTTCCTGGAGAGCCTGTGAAGAGAGGGATGTGAGGACAAAGCAGAGCATCTGGCAGAGGACAGGGCCCTGCATCACTGCTTCCCAGCACCGAAAACTATGGGGCCACAGCTCTGCTTGAGCCTCAGCTTCCAGCAGAGGGGATGAAGCACTGTGGGGAGGGAAACGGGAGTATGTAGGCAGAGCCCAGCACATTTCAGAGGATAAATCCCTCAGTTTGGCAATGGAGCTGAGTCACCCGGATCACCACCCCGCACAGCCAGCAGACACCCTGCCCGGTGGGGAAGGGCCCAGGCACTGCTTCCCACGTGCTTCAAAGGCAAGGAGAGGGAGGTCCCGGCAGTCCTGCTCTCCAGCTCCAGGGCTGATGCTCCAGGGCTCTTCCCCCCTTAGACATTTGACTTCAAATTGTCCTGGATTTGTACCATTTCTCCTCCCCTTCAAACTCCAGACGTGGGGCACGGGCCCCGATGTGCGGAGTGGCAGAACTCGTATTGCTACCGGATTATGCATAATTCCCCTACACGGCCCGGGAGAGAGCAGGGACTCCGGGCTCTGCCTCTATCATCCGCGACCCAGAAAAGCGCAGCGGCAGCTCCTGGGGACAAGACGTGCCCAGGGCACAGTCCCTGTTCCTCCTCCCGTCCCTTGCTGCAGGGTGAGGACGCTGGGAAGAGGCAGCAGGGCACCAGGGAGGGCTTTGCGAGCGTCTGAAGCCATGATGGGGGGGTCTGAAGGGTTCTGCTCCCTGAAACACAGCCCTGGAGGCCAGTGCAGAGCCCTGTGGCCACAGGAACAGGGGGTGAAGGGTACCTGCAGGTGCGTGCAGACTCTCCTCAGGACATCATAGACACTGTCACGGGAGATGAGGGACACAAAGATGTACTGCAAGAGAAAGAGAGGAGCTGCCAGGAGAGATTCCCCCACCCCGACTCCGGTTCTCCACAGGCAGGGGACAGACAGAGACGTCCTGCCCTTGAATCTCCCCTCCTGCAGGAGCCGCCTGGCCCGGCACGCACCTCCCTGCGGAGTTTCCTGCTGTTATTTTTGCAGCCACCTAAACCCTGGACCAGATTTTTTTGGGGTCAGTCTTGCTCAGCTGCGTTTCCCTTGGGGCCTCCCGGCATCAGCCCAACGGGATGCGGCAGCAAACGGGGCCAGGAGCAATGGAAAACATCCCCATGGGTGGGCACAAGGGGACACGGGGCAGCGCCTACCTCACCTGATGCGGAGCAGCTTTGCAACCAGATTGAACACCCAAATCCTGCTTAAATCCTGCAGGAATCCTCCCCCTCCCGAAACCCCCCAGGAATAACGCTGGCAGGGGATAGGCAAGGACTCAAGACACACGGGGCAGGACCACATCAGCTGACTGCAGCCAACACCCACTGCGATTTAGCAGCTGTAAATTCAGTCCCTTATCCAAGTTTTCCGGCAGCTGGGATGAACACCAGCCCCAGCCCCTCCCCTGCTTGCGCTTAAGGAGTTTAAAGGTTTTCTTTGAGCCTGGTGGGGATTTGTCAGGCTCGACCGAGTTTCACTTGGGCTTTGCTTCGCCCAGAAACAAAGCGAAATTCAGAAACAAAAGCAAAGCCACGGTGTTTGCCCTGGCCGGCTGCCAGCAGGGACAGCACTGCTGCATTCCCAGCCGGAATCGCTTCATTCCCTGCTCTCAAAGCAGAGCTAACTCGGAGCAGGGCTGCGGCGAGGCTCCGGTGTTACCTTCCTGCTGGCGTTGGTGGTGATGGCCAGGCCGTTGGGCAGCAGCCGAGCGGTCTTGTGCTTCTTTATCAGCTGCACAGACACCACCGGGATCACCACCTGGAGGACAGAGAGACAGGGATGGGGCAAGCTCCAGGAGGCTCCTTCACAAGGCAGACACGCAGCACACCTCAGAGTTACACCCCAAGCAGAGCAGCCGGGGGTTTATCAGAGCTCACGTCATCCCCCTGCGCTGATCTCGGCTCGGAGACAGTTTCTGCTCAAACAAAACAGCAGGGACATGGGGAAAACACCCCCCGGTGAGTCTGAAACCCATCGCAAGCCCAGGGAGAGTTAAAACTAAAGCAGGATGTAACCCACGGCAGGATGACATTCTTCCATCAGGTATTTGTTTAAAGCGGCTGATGGAAATAGTTCAGTTCTTCAGCCCAGTTTTAAAGGAAGTCGTCTCTCCCCAAGATCTCAAGCAGCCACGGGGCTAACGGGGAAGCTTCAGACTGTAAATCAAGAGGAGAAGCCAGGAGAGATTCAAATCTTCCCCCCACCAAAGCTTTGATCTTCCTTCAAACGCTGCTGCGGCTTGTAGGAGGTTTTACATCAGGGAACTCTAAACCAAACCGACATTTGGTTTCCCCAGGCTGATGCTAGGGGTGATCGGAGGAGGAGGAGGAGGAGCAGCCACACTCCTCTCAAAAGCACAGAGGCTTTTGATGGTGATTTTGGGGTTATTTGGGTGCAGGAGGGGTTAACTGCAGTGTAGCCGCATCTATGAGCCCTGTGGGACTGGGGTGAGCCGGCCCCAACGTTACCTTGATATCCTTCCCAAAAAGGTTTGCGTAGAAGCAGAGCCAGTTGGGGGAGATGTAAAGCCTGCCCTGGATGAGGATGTCTCTCTGGAGTGCGCAGGAGCAAACTGCAAGACAGACAAAGAGCCATGGCAGACCATGGGCCGGATCCTGCCACCACCATGCCCGTCCCTCGCAGCCTCACCCACCTTTCAACACGCTCTCCTCCGTGGGGATGTCCTTGAACAGCTTGTGGTACTGGGAGTTGTACTTGCTAGCGGCCTGAAAACGGAGCAAAGCAAAGTTATCCGGTGACCTCGCTGATGAGGAGACCCCTCAAAACACCCTCCTGCAGCAAAACCTCCCTCTGCCCACACCTGGGACCGGCGCAGGGGGGTCCCACCGGGCTGGGGACGCTGGGCACGAAGGGCTGGAGGAGGCTCAGATGATCCCGCACCCAGCGGACGCTGCGCCATCGTCCCGGGTCAGCATCCCCCCTTAATGCCTATGGAGGCTGCGGAGCCTCTGCGAGGAGCTGGGCTTCTCCCAGCCTCATCCGCAGGCGATTTATCTTGCCCAGCGGCTTCCCTCCTCCTCCTCGAGCTCTTCCCTTATCCGGGGCACGGTGACGGCACTTGCTCTGTGCCCATCACGCCGCGCCACCCAGCTATTTATATTCCCGGTGTCTCTTCAAAGGCTGCCGCGGGAGGCTCGGCAGGTTCTGGGGACAAGCGAAAGGCTCCAGAGCGGTTCAGAGCTTCGCAGTAAGTCAGCCCCGTGAAGGCAGGGCTGTGCCCCCTGACCGGAGCTCCCGCTGCTCCCCAGGGACGCGGCAGAGCCCTCCTGTCCTGCCCGCAGTGACAGGGTCACCTTTGCACCACGCACCCCGTCACTGCATGAGCTGGGCTGTAAGAGGATCAAGGCTCAGCACCACCTGGGGTTGGCTCAGACACCCCCCAGGGAGATGCCGGGGTGGTGGAATGCTGGTGGGGTGTTTCGGGGGGAAGGGGGGGTCGTGGCATCACCTCAAAGCTGCCCTCAAGAAACACTCCCCAGCCCCAGCACAGCCCCACAAGCCCCACAGAGGCCTCTGATTAATCAGCAAAATGTTCTTCTTCTCTGTCTTCTGCGTGGGGAAAGGCAAAACCACTCCTCCCTCTGCTCCTGCCTCTTCCAAAGCATCTCCTGTTTGCAGGTGGACCAGAAAGCTCTACTTTGGGCACGATCTGAACAACCAAACAGGTTCAACAGATGGGAACTGAGCTGCCTGCAGTCAAGATTTCTGCTCTCTCCTTTGCTCTGGATGGGAAATCCTGAAAGTGCTTGCAGGGCAGATCACAGGCCAGTTGAAACCATCACTGGCTCCCCTGGAAACACAGGCAGGAGCCTCTGCCCTACACCAGGAGCAGGCTCCTCCATGGCAAATGGCCAGGATGGGGCTCCAAGGAACCAGCCCGTTCACTCACGCAGCTCAAGACTTACCACTTCCCGGTGGCATTTCTTGATGTCCTCATCCTTCAGGGCTTCATTCAGGCGGAGGCTGGAAGGCAAAACAACAACCATCAGGTGAGTGAGGAGCCCCAGGCCTCACCGCTCCCTCAGACCCGGGAGACACAGGAAGAGAAAGAGGATGGAAGAGAGACTCTGGGAAGGCACATTTGGATGTTAAGTCACAGCTGATGGTGGAGGCACGGGCACTGAGGTGCCCGTACCCAAGCACACCCTAGCACCAGGGGAAGGAGCCCCAGCAGCAGGAGGGACAGGTCAGGAGCAGCTTCAGCCAGGGCAAGGTTTCCCCAGGGAAAGCACAAACGTGGCCCGGCAGGACGGGCGCAGGGGCATCCATCTGCACCCACCCTGCCAGCAATGAAGGGAGAAGCTGCAGAGACGCTGAAACCCCTCCAGCAACCCCAGCAGCGGGAATACCGGCCCCTTCCCCAACCCCTCCTCCCCTCCCTGCCCACCTGTAAGAGCGAAAACCAAAGGGGAGCCCCTGTGCCCGCTCTGAGGCGCTGGGGTACACCTGGGGGCTTGGAGGCAGCAGGGATGCTGCAGGAGGTCACAACAGGAGGGATAAAGAGCAAACACTTGACTGCAGACCCCGCTGCCCCTCACCTGCCGTCGAGGGAATCCAAACTCCTCTGCTTGTGGGATGTCTCCAGCTTCTCACGGCCGTGCATGGGCTCGGGGCTCTTCAGGGGAGCTGCTTTTTCATGCATGGGCTTGGCACTGCAAGGAGAAGCCCGTCAGCCCCCGAGGACAGGGAAAGATGGAAGAGATGTGGTTTGGAGCCATAAATGCGCTCCCTTCAGTCCCAGCCCGCACACTGTGGTTGGTATCTGCCAGTCAAGGACAGCAGGAACACTGCTGTGACTTCCCACGTCACGTGGAGGCGAAAATAAGGACGCTCCTTGCCAGGAACGCCTTGGCACTTGCAGCCGAGCGGCCAAAGAGCAGCCCTTGCTCCCACAGCCCCCTCCGCAGCGGAGCCACTCCCCAGGAGCAGAGCCTGGTGCAACGTCCCGGAGATTCTGACCAGGGAGGGCCGGGATCTGCTCCTCTGTGTCGGCAAAGCAGTGTCTTCCCCGGGCAGAGCCCTTGCCAAGGGCACCACCTGCCCCGTTTCATCACTGCCCTCTCCTCAAAGCCTGTTATTTGCTATCATGGGGTTTATCAGCGGTGCTTATCAGCTGTGACAGGTAAAGCAAACACACTCCCAGGGAGGTTATCACCCGGTGGGCCAGAAAGGTGACACATCCGCCCTCGGCAAACCGCAACCAGAGACCGCTGCCGCGCGCCTCGCACCGAGAGCCAAAGCGGAGCGCGGGCCCAGGGGCTGCAGCAGCGATCCACGGGCTCCGGCAGCACGGAGGAGCCCGGAAACAGCCCCTGGAATATGGAGAGGAAATTACCCAAGGGAAGAAGCTCGGCTGCCAGAGCAGGTGGGGCACAGGCAGGACGGACAGCACGGAGCTGGAGCACATCCCGGTGCCCGCAGCGGCGATGCAGTGCGGCAGAAGCCGTACCAAGCGCTTCCTACAGGCAAAGGGGCCCTTCTGCTACCTGTACTTCCCGGGACACACACACTGCACCCGCTCCAAGGGACTCATCTGAAGGGAAACCCACCTCAATGACTCCCCGCAGACCCAGGAAGAACCAGGATGGGGGTGCTGCACCCCAACAGTGCAAGGTCCCCTGTCCCCGCAGCCTCAGGGGCCTGCCAAGATGCTGTCCCGATGCAACGGAGCCAGGCTGAATCCCAGCTGGAAGCACAGGGACTGCTCCCTGAAGATGCAGCACATACACGGGGCTGCACAAAACCTGAACACAAGTGACCAGGCTTGGAACCAGCTCCCAGCTCCCCACAGCCAGCGTGTGCAAAGGAAACGAGCTGCCTGCACAGTCCCCAAACCCAAGCACTGTGGGATGCGATGATCACACCGGGGTTTCGTGGGGGGGTTAGGAGAAGCTCAGGTCAAAGGATGTGTCTGGAAGAGAAGGGAGACTCTACCAGCAAGAAGCATCAAAATAACATCTCTTGGCATGGCACCAAAGGCTTTGTCCCTGCCTCATTCCTCGGCCACCCCATGGCTCTGGGACAGGCAGCCTGTCCCGAATGGTGATGCCACATTGATGCCACACTGCCCCGAAGCCCAAACTTCTACCACGAAGGCACTGAAGCCTTCAACCCCCCTGCCCCCATGCTGGACAAAGGGGCTCCAGCCTGCTCCAGAGCTCAGCCCGCTCCAGCTTCCCCTACATCATCCCTTAAATCCCCACCGCTTAATCCAGGCGAGCGGATTTAGCCCTGACCAGGGCTGACGCCAAGGGGCACCACAAAGGGGATGGGGAGAGGTGCCCTTGCTTGAGGAGACGGCACCAAGAACCACTGCCCAGCAGCACCAAACACACAGAAATGCCCTAGAACGAGGAGGCCCAAAGGCTGGAGCGCACCCGGAATGCTCCAGGGCCCTGCCCCGGCTTTCTCGGGCCACTGCCAGGGACAAGTCCTGGATGAGATGGTCCCAGACACGGTGCCAGGACCAGGCTGCTCCCGGGAGGGGCTGGGGGCTATGAGGAGCACCCGCAGCCCAGCACAGACACTGCAGCAGCTGCCTCAGTTGCCCTCAACAGCTCTTGCTCTGTCCCCGCTCCCAGATGCACCAGAGACAGAGATGCGGGGTTCAGGAGCACAGGGGAAGATAGGGTTGGGCTCCACAGAGCTGATGGGGAGGTCTCCCTGTCCAGAGCCGCTTCCAGTGCAAGCACAGGGACAGCCTCCTGGCCGTCCTAGAGGGATTTTCTTAGCAGGAAGCCGCTCCTGCAGTAAAATCAGCACCCCGAGCGTCCCAGGCTACCAGCGGAGCAGGAGCAGTCCCAGTGCCGATCCCTAAGACAAGGACTGCCCAGCAAAGGGAAAGCACCGCCGGCCCCCGCTGTCCCGGGGCGGAGAGCCCCTCCCAGCACCGCCAGCTCGCCCCCAGGCTGCGGCTTGGCCGGGAGGCTCCCGGAGTTCCTCCCTCTCCCCGGACCGCCGCCTCCCGCTCCTTACGCGGCGCTGGGACCCAGCCTGGGCACGATCCGTCCGGAGCCCGTCCAACGGCGCCGGCTTCGCCCTGGATCCCTTCCCCGCTGCCGGCACGAGCGCGGGGGCAGCGCGTGGCAGAGGCAGGAGGGAGGCGGGAGGGAGGAGGCACTGATCGTGCCTCCCGAAACGAGAAGCCGAGGATCAGAGCCAGAGGGAGGCACCTGCGGCCGGGCTGCCTCGGCCCGAGCGGGCCCGGGCGGGATCCGCCGAGCTGCCCTTGTTGCCGGCTTTCAAGGTCATCTCAGTCCCGTGCGCCGGCTGCTGGAGCGGAGCCACCGCCGGGGATGCTGCCGGGGAACGGCGGGTCCCGAGCGGCGCTGTCAGGGGAGAGACAGGAGGTGAAGGCCGGCACGGAGACGCGGCTGCGGGCGCGCGTGTGCCGCACGGCCCCGCGCCGCGGGCCGCCCCCCGCAGCGCACCCGGGTCCGTCCCCCCCGCCCCGCCCCGCCCGCAGGAACGGGGGCGCTGCGCCCGCTGGGTGCCAGCCGCGCCGACAGCCAGGGCCCCGCTCCCGGGGCTCCAGCGGCCCCGAGAGCCCCGCGCCACGGCGACGGCGCGGAGCGGGCCCCGAGGTCCAACCCCGGCCGGGGGCCGCTCGTCCGCCGCCCGGCCCCGAGGGCAGCGCCCGGCCCCGGAGCGCCCCTCAGCCGCGGCGGAACCAGCGGCTCCCGGGCCGGGCAGCGGCGGGACCCCCCGGGCCGGGCCGGGCCGTCCCCGCGGGGCGGGAGGCGGGGCTCGGAGCGGCGCCGCCGGCCGGGCCCCCCCCCCCCTCCGCGGCCGCCCCCCGCCCCCCCCCCGGCCCTACCTGCGGCGGCCCCGCGCGGCCCGGCGCCGTCATGCCCCGCGCGCCCGGCCTCCTCGCGGCACTCCGGCGCCCTCCCATTGGCCGCCCGCCGCCAAACCCCGCCCCCTCCGCGCACCCACATTGGTCGCTGCCCCCCGCCGCCGTGGTTTGCTCGCCCGACCACGGGGCGTCGCCCCGCCCACTGGCTGGAGGGGGCGGGGCTTAGCGGGGACCGGCCTCTTAAAGGGCCCGCGGCGCCCCCGGTTACCAGCGGCGGCAGCAGCCGCTCTCCTGCGGGGCCCATGGGTGCGGCCGCTGCCCCGGGGCAGGGTCCGGGTCCCCTCCGTCTGCTGCCAGAATGAGCCCAGGCACCCCCCTCCCTCCACCTCCACCCCGAGACAAGAACCGGGGCAGGTGTGGGTGCTTCAGCTTCTCTTTATTGATGGACAGCGGTGCTCTGACTGCCCCTGGGGCCTGTGGAGTGCAGGGTGCGGAAGGCTCTGGGGACACACGCAACAACTAACACGGTGACAGTGCGCAGGGAGGGGAGCGCAGGGGAGGGGAACACCCCTCTTCCACCCCCACCCCTGCGACAAACAAGGCGAGGGGCTGGATAAATCTCAGATTTGGTCTGTGCCTCCAGCGGGGAGGGGACAGCGGAAGCGCTGGCCACCATCGCCTCCCCCCTTCCCCATCACCCCAAACCCTGAGGCCAGTCCTACACTGACAGGAACTCACTGCGCTGACTCCAGCATCGACCGGGGCACGACTTCACTACGGGGAGAGGGTTTAAAAAAAACTAAACACTTCAAGTATGTACTTTTTTAGTGATTTAAGGTCTCTTCCCCCTGCTGCTGCTGCTGCACTGGGTGGTTTAGCAACCTACGTCCACACTAGGGAGAAGAACAGCGCAAGCGATGGCGGGCCTAATGCGAGGGGAGATGGGAGCAGGGGAAGGGGGAAGGAAGGTGGTTGGTGCTGGTCGGAGTCAAGTCGCTCAAGGAACGGGCACCACACGCATGGTGTTGGTGTAGCCGGAGCCGGGGCGCCAGCCGGTCAGCACTATGACCAGGTCACCGCTCTTGAAGAACCCACGCGCTTTGCCTAGGAGAGAACAGAGGGAGGGGTCAGGGCTTGTCACATCGCAGCACCCACCCCTGCAGAGGGACACCAAGGTGAAGGCTCCATCGCTGCCCACCCCTCTGGTTTGGGCTCTGTTGGGACAAGGAGCTGAGAATTCCACAGCACAGAACTGGGAGAGGGAACAGGAAAGGAGCCACCCTGCTCTGGGCTTCTCATCCTTCAGGACAAGCACCACATTAAAGCCAACCCTGTTTTCTAAGGCAGCCGTGCCAACCCTGCTGGCCCGTTGCCCAAGCGGATGCAGTTGCAACTCATGCAACTGCCATCCCCCGTTTCCCAAACAGACACTGTTACCACACAGGCAGCGAGCTCCTCTCCCTGTGTCACCAGTCCCCACTGGTACCCACAAAAGCACCTTTGGGGCTCAGGACGCCCATGTCCCAACCCGCCTGATGGCCGGTGTGGCCTCACTCACCAACATTCATGCCCAGGTTGACGCGGAGGTCCACGTCCTCAGCCCAGGCGTCCAGGGCCGGCTCTTTGCAGAGAACAGGGAAGATGCCGCGGTAGAGGTGTGCCTGGCGCGCAGTCTGGTCATTGCGGGTCACCGCGATGATGGGAGCCCGCGGGCGGTACCGGGACACGAGGTGTGCAGACCTGCAAGGACAACACAGAGGGTGAAGCACCATGCTACAGGCACGGGGGGAGCCCGTGCACCGCCACAACAGCACAAGCAGCAGCCAGGTTTGCCCAGTGAACTCCACACACCCCTGGAGGCACCAGAAGATGACCCATGGGAGATGCTGACAAGAGCCAAGCCCACCAAACCAGCTGGATGCTCCTCTGAATTCCCAGTTGGGCAGCTGGGCAGGCCAGCACCCTTGGCAGTGGTGACCATCATCTCGCCTCCACGTTTAAAGCACCATCTGGGTGTTTTGGTCCCGAGAACAAGCATGTATTTGTCTCCGTTGCTATGTTAAGGTGGCGAGGTGCCATTTATTCCGGCCTCTGCAAGCAGTCCTTGGCATCTCAATGGGGGTCCCCTGCAAGTTCCCTCTGTTTTGAGGAGCTCCCGGTTCACAGGATGAGGAGAGCGTGCACTGAAGCCATTTGCCTCCCAGCCACGTTCACCTGCTGAAGGCAGTGCACAGGCCAGTTCCTCCAGACAGAGCTCTGCTCTTGCACCCAACAGGAAGAAAATGCCACCGAGGCCAAAATTTAGTGGAACATTGGGCACAGGGGCCTTAAAACACCTAAAAGAGGAAGCAGCACACCCCGGGTGGGGACTGCAGCTTCCTTTTCCCTGGGCACTGCAAATGGTGATGGAAACTGCAGTATTTACAACTCCCATCTTTCCGACGAGCATGTCAGGATCTCCACGAGCTTTTGCAGCCTCATTTAGTGGAGCCAGACTCAGGAACATTCGGGATTGCTGCTCAAAGCAGGCAGCGGCAGCCCCCAGACACACGTGCCAGCTCTCGGACAAGCCTTCCCACGCTGCCTGCCGGCAGCTCTAGGACATCCAGGTACTCAAGGGCTGTAACCGAATCCACATCTGAAAATACTCAGTTCTGATCCTGAAAGGTCAAGTGTGAGGTGGAACCTGTCACAAGAACATCACAAGCACGAGTCCAGACTCTGTGTTACAGTCACTCCTCGTTTCAGCTGGAAGCAGCTGCTTCAAACCACTTGAAGCTGTAAATTTTGGATGTAGAATTCACCGATGGTCCAGATCTTCAGGCAGACCATGCATCTAATCGCATCTCTGCTGCTGCACTATTCCTTCGGTCCAAATCCAGTGCAGGCAATTCCAGAAGCAGTCTGAGACTTAGGGTCGGACGTGCTTTGGGAATGGGCAGCCTAATGCCTCTAGATAGAAAAGCTGATCAGCTCCAGCTCCCCTTCCATTGCCGGAAAATTGAGTCTCTACTCACATTGCTGGATGGAAATCCCAGACTCTAATGGTCCCAGGGTATCCACATTGCTGTCACGCACCCGCAGCCAAGGCACTGAGCTCATCTGTGCGCGCAGGCAGCACACTGCTGCTGGTGCTTGCCTGGTCAGTGAGGTTAACACAGGCAGGGGCATTAGGAAGAGGCAATTTCCAACACTCTCTATTTCCCTCCCTACAATCCTAAGCAGTCCCTCTTCACCCCTCAGGCTTAGGCAAGCAGGGCTGCTGCCTGAAGGGGTCAGCAGGGGACCAAGAATTTGGATGCTACTATGAAAGGCCAAGGCCCTGATTTAAATAAAGAAATAAATGAAATGGATACTGCGTCCACTGAACATGTTACATCGAGGATTTCTTGCCAAGAAATGTGAACTGAAGCTGCACCACTGATTTCCCCTTGACTCTTCCAGCCAGCGCTGCTGGCAGAAATGCCATTTGCAGCTGGAAGGGTAGGCAGGGTTTGGTGCTGATGCCACGCTGGCAGAGGCAGGCGGGGCAACTTGGATGTTCTCTGCGTGCAGATGTTCCAGATGTTTGCCCATCTCCAGGGAACCAGCACTGCAGCAGGGAGCTGGGCTCTCAGTCACTGCCAAAGCCCGGCTTCACCGCTACGGCTCTCCTTTCAAAGCCATCATTATGCGAGTCTCCTTCCCCCACCCTGTCATGAGGTTGGCTTGACCTGGGGGAACCTGTCACCTCCTACCTTCCGGACTTGGTGAGGACAATAATGGCCCCGCTGCAGCACTTGAAGGACGCTTCCACAGCGCCAACAGCAGCGGCCTCCGTGGGATCACAGTTGAGGGATGTCAGACGACGCAGTTCCTCAAACAACTGCCTGTGAAAGATGGCGGCTTCGGCCTCCCGGGCAATCTATAAGAGCAACACGCGTTCGGGAAGACAACACAACACTCACGTCAGGCACTCCCGGGCAGCAGGGGCAGGGCGAGATGCTCCATCGCAATGTGCCACACAAACACCAATAGCTTTGATGCAGGAGTTGCCAATTAGGGAGCACAGATTATCTGGGGCAATGCGCAACACGCGGGCGCCCAAACAGCACGTGGTTAGAGAGAACCAGCTGGTCCTCAAGGTTTCTTTGCCGAACTGGTGGCACCTCCGGAGTCACCTCACCCTGCCGAGCCCACACTCGGTGACATTCATGCCAACTGCCAGGCACTCTCGCTCTGCTCCTGCCTACGGAGTCCCTCCCTGCCACAGAGAAGTCAGCTCAGACTGCAGCAGTTGCATTGATAGGGCAGCAGTGAACCGCTTGCTAAGCATTGGCAGTGCTAAAAGGGAGTGTGTGTTTGTACTCATGGCACCAAGCCCCCTCTCTGAGCCCTACCTGCCAGACTCGGTCAGAACTATCAGGGCTGGAGCTAAGCACTTAAAAGAGGCCTCCACTGCGCCTACTGCCATGGCATCAGCAGGGTCTCTGTTGTTAACATTGAGGCGTAAAATCTCTTCGAACAGCTGACGATGGAACATTGCGGCCTCAGCCTCACGAGCGATCTGCAGCCCCGAGCAGGAGCAACGGAGGAGAAGAGAGGAAAGAAAAGGAGGAAAGATACACCAGAGGAATATGAGATCACATTAATTGCCTTAATTGTCATAGTAATGCATGCGAGAGGACATTAAAGGTCAAGCTGTGAAGCTCTTCTTGGCTCTCAGGCTGGGAGTTTGCTGAACACAACCCAGTAACACCACAGCCGCGCTGGCTGCTCCACCACACCGCTGCACTGGTGGGCACTGGTCATGGGGCCAGCGTTCCATAGGTGGCATTCCTGCTGTATTTTGGAGCCCTTTCAGAGCAGGCAAACACTGACTGCTTTTCAAGGAGCAGAGCAAGGCAGCTCAGAGTCACAGCGCTTTGTTGCAGCTGCTTATTACTTCCTTCAGAGACTCTCATGCCATCTACCAGCCTGCTGACGGTCCTGCCCACAGCTCCTCAAGAGGAAACCTCTGCAGCTCCATGCCTCCTTCCCAATACCCTCCCAACACCACACAGCACTGCTGGAACAGTCTTCATGGAGCCAGCACGCCATCAGTGTGCTTTCAACATCACCCTGAATTTGGGAGACTGTCTCTCAGCTTCATGAGATTTATGTTAGCTTGAGAGCCAGTAAAGACTTAGTTTAACCTGAGAGCCAATAAAGTTTCACCTCCAAGTGCTATAACGACTTCTCTTTCTGTAATAGAGAAATAAAAATAGGAACAAGTCTTCCTTATAGGGTTGTCACAACATGCTGGGGTGTTTGTACAGTGCCAGACAAGGTAAAGATGCACATCTAAGGGCTTTCTGCTCAGACTAAGCATTTGCCACAGGTTCAAGTGATCTGTTCATCCTCAAATTTAAAGACAATTCTCATCTCAGAAGGTTGCATTAGCCCCTGACAACCCAATAAGGAAGGCTTGCGGAGACCAGAAAAGCGTGCAAAGGTTCATTATCTTTTCGAGGACAACTCCATCCAGTTGTTGCTTTGGAAACTGAGCAGCCACTACACAAAGCATGACGAGTTATGTTTGAGTAGAAAGTGCCATGAGTAAATGGCTTTGTCATTAGACCCCTTCCAAATATCAATTTTGCTATTCTAATGTTAATTAATTGCTTTACATGATGCCAGGAATTATCCCTCTTCCACAGATATCAGTTTAAGCCAAAGTAGTTAAGTATCTTATGTCTAAAAATACCAGGACACATGTGACAGGCAGGAACAGCAGCCCAGTCCTTAACTCCACACCACCACTGCCATTACTCACACAGAAATGGCCAGAGGGCTTTCAGCTGTTACACATGCAGAGGTACCAGGGTGGAGGTGGGAAAGAGGAAAACGGCAGCTATCTAAACCTCGGTCCTCTCAGACAGCATGGCCAGGGTGACATCTGAAGACAACTGTGGAATGTGGACTGGAACTGGAAGGAAACCCACTCCCACAAGCAGAAACAGCCTGCCCAGTATTTGGAAGCTTGCTACTAAACTCGAGGCACAGGGTATTTTTGTCACAGAGCTGCCAGGTACTGAAGAGCAAACCTGTGTCCAAGAGGACAGTGAAAAGGAATTGCTGAGCAAACCACTGTGGAGGCCCAGGAAAGCTGCCGAGACAGGGATGGACAGGTCAGGTCTCTTAGAGAGGTGCGAGGATACTACGTAGAACAGACCCTGACCTGACAGCCCACATTTACTGTCTACACCTCACTACAGAGGGAGCTTTGCTTGGAATACTCCAGTAGCAGCACTGCATAAGTACATAAAGCCAAACTGACACCAGTTTCAGGCCAGGGAATGCACAGAGGAGCCACTCTTCACCAGAGCTCTCTCCCTGCTGTGACCGCTTGGCCATTTCCAATGGAAATATTCAGCTGCTCTGGCCATGCTGCTGATGTTCAGACCGCGGTTACCCAGGGCACTATTGCTGGGGCTTCTCTCAACTAACACCAAGCCAGTCAGCTCAGATGAAAGGGGCTGTGCTCCTACCATCGGCGAGTTGGCACCCTGCTGCCTGGGCCATGTTATGCTAAACAAAGTGAATCTGTATTTACTCTTCTGCACAGAAGGTTTAAACCTTTGCTGTTTCTCCAAAGGCCTGGCAGAGCAAACACCACAATTCCCAGGTCTGCAGAAAGAGGGAAGCACATGCAACAGATCCTGAGCTCAGGGTACAGGTACAATACAACTCGCCTGAGCCTAGGAATTAATGCCAGAATGGAAGCCCAGATAGAAGGCTTCCTGCAGCAGGTTTCCAAGTCTTGGTAGAAAGTCAGCCCTTGTGATTTAGGAGGTGAAAACTGAGGAAGAACCTTTCAGTTGCATCGTTAGTGTTCAGTCCAGCAGCTACTGGTTACATGAAGTCATATTTCACATTTTCCACCCCAAAAACCTCCAATGCACATATTGCCCAGATAAAAGATTACTTCCAAAATGCACTGCAAACAAACACTAGCCGAGTTGATTCACCTCTATACCCCGAATTGCATGTAAAACTGGTGGAAGTTAGCATTGCTGCAAGTCGCAGCACTGGTAACTGAGGAGAAGCAACACTTGGGACACTCATCAGGTTTCCATCAGCCGCAGCCCGAGCTGGGTGAACTTGGAAGCAGAGCAGAGGTTTCTGGCAGTTCAGGCATGGAAAACCACGGTGCTGTCGGTTCTCATGCAACACACACCCCAACCCTGAGCACACAGTGTTGCAAACCAGGCTCAGGAGCCTCCCCCACCCCCAGAACCAGCCCACACCTTTCATTATCTACAGATAAACCGCTTAAGCGGCTCCTTGACCTTGGAGAAGTTTAAGGCATTTAATATGCCACAACACATAGGGCATTTGAAGAAACTCACGCCAAGGTAATGGCAACCCCCCTCTTTACCCTAGCCTAAACAAGAATTAAGTGTGAGAAATGTGAAGTTTAGATTTTGGAGCACTGCAGTGCAGTTCTCAGCTCTGCCTGGCCACGCTTGGGAGCACACAAAGTGAGGTTTCAGGCCCTCAGGACCACACTAGGTGAAGAAACAGAGAATGAAGAAACAGCCTCAAGCTGCACCAGGGGAGGTTTAGACTAGAGATTAGAAAATTCCTTCCCCAGAGGGTGCTCAGGCATTGGAACAGGCTGCCCAGGGCACGGCTGCAGTCACCGTCCCTACAAGTGTTCACACACTGTGGAGATGAGGCCCTCAGTGCCATGGGTCAGTGGTGGCCTGGGCAGTGCTGGGAACAGTTGGACTGGATGAGCTGAAAGGGCTTTTCCAACCTGGTTGATTCCATTACTTTGGACTGTGAGGTGCTGCCAACCCAGCCTGAGCCACATTTACACCTCCAGGTGCCTGGCTCAGATGGAAAATGGGAGCAATGGAGGACTGCTCCCAGGAGCCAAGGCAGTACTCACAGCGTGCTGCATGCGCACAGCCTCCAGTGGGTAGTCTCCCTTGGCGGTCTCTCCGGAGAGCATGATGCAGTCAGCTCCATCCAAGACAGCATTAGCAACATCACTGCCCTCAGCGCGGGTTGGGCGAGGCTTCTTGATCATGCTTTCCAGCATCTGGAAAAGAGGAAAGCCAAAGGAATTAAGACACTGCAGAAGGAAGCTGCTGCTTTTTCACTAGTGCACATCAATGTACTTTATATATAGGGCAGAAGACAGAATGCAGCTTGAAGAGCTCTACTGTGTGTACAGGATGGTGAGGGACCAGTTTTGAATTAAAGCATCTTCCTGCAAGAAAAACCAACTCATTTAACTTTATTTCTGTTCCTCATTCACTCCTTTTCCAGGAAGATCTAACCTACACAACACCACAGACCCAGTACTCCAACTTTCCAATTGAACTTTCCAGCACAGGGCTTGGCCCAAGGAACTCTGAGCTCTCTAGAAGCTGAAATCCAGCCACATGTTCCCAAACTAGTACCTAGGGGGTTGTTTCTTTGATCTAGGAATAGGTGAACAGTGAGGTCTTGCACCAACTAAAGTTGTCTTCATCCAACACAAGATTTCGAGTTCTTTAACATGTAATCTCAGAACAGCTGCCACCTGCCTCCTAAGCATTTGCTCTGAGGAGAGCAGCAAACAACAGCTTTCACAAGAAAAGCTTCTCCTTCTCATTAGCTCTTCCTGCCCCCTTCTCCCAGAAGCCAGGGTCCCTCCACATGCCACAGCCTGGCCAGCTCTTCTGTCTTGCCCAAGTGCTCAGCTTTCCCCAGCTGCAGCTCACCACTGGGCAAACACCACTCATGAAACTGCGTTTCAGCTGCAATACAGGAAGAGGAAGGAGCATACATCACTGCGACACACAGCCCTGCCTGGTGGCTACAGTTTAGAGACAGCTTTTGCTTTCATAGCCTATGCACAGAGCAAGGGCAGGCAGGAAACCAGTCCTCCCAGTGCCTCAGGGCTGTGCACACATGACATCTACTGGAACCAGTGAAGCTGAGCACCAGCTCTCCTTCTCCCACTCCCAGAATAATGAGGGGATGGATCTTTCCCTCAGTTCTTTCTGATGCTGCAGTGTGGGCACATCTTTTAATACACCTGGGAACCTTTGCAAGTGTTAGACACAGATGTGCTGCTACAAGATGCCAAGGCAAAAGCACATGCCATCTTCACCAGAATTTGGTTATTCAGCCCAAAAGGCTCATAATGCCTTCAAGGGGTAAAACCTTCAGCAAAGACAGAGGTCCCGTAACCTTCCTGGTGAAGATCTCGAAGATCTTTAAAACAGCACCTCAAGCTATGAGCAAGCCCTCTTTGCCCCAGGCATCTCACTCTAGGGAACAGTAACACCATGAGAGTTACTGACACTCACACCCTCTTTTCCCATTGCATTTCCAGTACCTGAGTGGCACAGATGACGGGTTTACCAGCCCTGTTGCAGCGCCCGATCATCATCTTCTGGGCAAGGAAGACCTTTTCAGCAGGTATCTCGATGCCCAGGTCACCACGGGCCACCATGATGCCATCGCTGGCCTCCAGGATCTCATCAAACCTGACACCAAGAGAAGAGGTTTGTTACCCCATGTGCTGTGCGAAACACTTTCTGTCCTCCCCCTCCATGCCATTCCATCCTGGAACGCCAAGGCAGGAGGAGGAAAACCAAAACCAAGTCACAACACTTATCAAATGCCATATAAAACTTCCTAAAAACTCACCTGCGCACACCCTCATGGTTCTCAATCTTGCTGATGATCTTTATGTTCTTTCCCTTTTCCCCTAGCACTTTCCTGACAGCATGGACATCAGCAGCTTTGCGGATGAAGGAAGCAAACACTATATCCACATTCTGCTCCACGCCAAATTTTAAGTCCTGGATATCCTTCTCGGAGACTGCAGGCAGGTCGACCGCAGCGCCAGGCAGGTTCACTCCCTTCTTACTGCCCAGCATGCCGCCGTTCTCCACCTCCGTCATAACATAGTCCTTGCCTGAAAGGGATGGGTTCCTACAGTCAGTGTTTGCCAGAAGCTCCCTGCTGGAGCTCCCACACCACCTCTCTGCCTCAGAGCAGAGTGCCAGTAGCGACCACACACAACACAAAGCACATCATCTGTTTCTTCAGAACATTTATGTAACACACAAGCTTGCAATTTACCCACGGGAGCACAACAGACTGGCCAAAAACCACTCCTGCACTGCCCTTGGAGAAGATGCCGTTTGTTCCATGCAGGAAGTTGGGACTGCCTCTCCCAGAAAAGCTACCAGGCTGCCCCTGTGCACACACGTAATTCCTGTAATTCCAAACTGAGACCCTGAAAGCCTCACCTCCATCTCCCTACACTCTGGGATTTGAGGCAACACCTTAAGGCTAGAGTGGTTTAGGCAGCACTACAAAGGACCAATCCCCACCCCTACACTACCAGTTAAAGCCAGTCCTGTCTCTAATCACAAAGCTCAGGGTCTACACTGTAAAACAAGTTAAATCCTGCATAAAAGTATAAATTAGCCCCACTGAACAGCCTTTGATCATAAGCACTGTATATCCCTTCCACACATTCATCGCTGAAAAGGGGGTTCAAATGACAGCCCAGTGAAACCAGATGAAGTTTTTGGACACTTGCTACACTTCAGGTAGAAAACATTTTGTTCAAATTCTCACTATGGAATTAAGACCCATTTACTCATTGAATCATACCACAGAATGGTTTCAGTTAGAAGGGTCCTTAGAGCTCATTCAGTTCCAACCCTTTGCCACAGGCAGAGACCCCTTCCACTAGAGCAGGGTGCTCCAAGCCCCTGTGTCCAACCCAGCCTTGAACACTGCCAGGGATGGGGCAGCCACAGCTTCTCTGGGCACCCTGGGCCAGCGCCTCAGCACCCTCACAGGGAAGAGCTTCTGCCTAAGAGCTCAGCTCAGTCTCCCCTCTGGCAGGTTAAAGCCATTCCCCTTGGTCTGTCCCTGCAGGCCCTTGTCCAAAGGCCCTCTCCAGGTTTCCTGGAGCCCCTTTAGGCACTAGAGCTGCTCTTAGGTCTCCCTGGACCCTTCTCCAGGCCGAAGAACCCAAACTGTCAGCCTGTCCTTTAATACCCAACTGCGAGCAAAAAAAAACAGTTACCAGAAGGAAAGCACGAACGTGTTCAGGGGCAAAACCAGACAGGCATAGCTGGAACAGTTGCTACCCACCTCTCTCCTTAACCAGCAAGGAAATCAGACCGTCATCCACGTAGATTTTGCTGCCAATTTCTACGACCTTGGTGAGGTTCTTGTAGTCCAACCACAGGACGTTCTCGTCGCATTTCTCCATGAAGGCATCATCCAGGGTGACTTTGAGCGATGAACCTTTCTTCAGCTCCACTTCTGCTGTGCCGCTCTGCGTGTCAAAACATGCAGTTCAGCAAAAGCACTAAAAAACAGTGTGCAACCACCTCCCAGCCAGCACCTGATCATCCACACATGGGTAGATGGCTCATTACCTGGCCCCTAGAGACATTTTTCATTTGGGAAGGCCACAGGCATAACAGGGTATCCAGGCTCACATGGTGAAAAAGACAGGGAGAAAAGGCAGAAACAGCAACTTACTCCCTTAATGAGTCCAGTTCGGATTTCAGGTCCCTTGGTATCCAGTGCAATAGCCACAGGTCTGTAGGTGATGGGATCAGAAGCAAAGCTCTCTGTAGCTTCTCGCACATTCTTGATTGTGCCCTCATGATACTGGCGAGGAAAGAGATGGAAACGTTCAGGCCATTTCTACACCAATGCTTATGAAAGGTATTACTACACACCCCAAAAGCTGCCCCAGCTGACAGCTCTGCTTTTACACTACGTTCAATTTCAGTTGTAGCTTGAGAATTTAATACAGACTGAGCCTCCACAGAAGCAGAGCATGAGGATACAGTGGCCGTCCCCACATGAAAGTGAAGCCCAGCACTTAAATGGTTGTGCCTTCACTGGCCCCACTTGTAATCCCAGAAGGACAACTCCAGCAGACAGCCCAGGCAGTTAATTTTCCATCAGGACACACACTTGCCACCTTAAGATGGCCCAACAAACAACAGGCCTTTAGGAAGAACACTTCCAGAAGCTCTGCCACAATGCTGACTGCCCGTGGCCTTCTTCATGACCCCTCTTATCAGTCCCACACGTGAGCAGACAGACAAGCTTTTTTTAGGACTCTTAAGCTTCAACTTCCCCTGAAGATAAAGGATTTGCTGAGAGCACATTACCTATTGAAGTATTCACATTTTGAGACCCAAAGCAATCACAGCCGAAAGTTCAAGATTCCAGCACCACGCACCCAACTTCCCAACTTCCACATGTGCAAAGGCATTTTGCTAATGCTGCCTGTGTCCAGACAGCCAGTTCTGTGGGGCAACTCCCATCCAAACCACTTCAAACAAGCTTCAGATGACCAGCAGATCAGTTTACTTTACTTGCTTAAACAACATAAAGAGATAACCTTGACTGCAGATTGTATAACACTCGACAGACTTTTGTAGATAAGAAATACCCTTTCCCCTCTCATTGCCAGACCAGCAGCTCTGACTCACCTGGAAGCACTCTGCTCCCCTCATGCCAGTCACCTGCCTTGACACGAGACCTGCACACTCACTTCACTATCACAGGGACAATACCCCAGCACCAGGAAAGCAGGGCCAGGAAAAACTGTTCTAAAGTTCATGTGTGTGCCCTCAGCCATAGATGCACTGCAATAGCTAACTCTAGAGCAGGAAGTGCAATTTAGTTTATTGATTGAGGGGGAAAGCTGAGACTGAGAAGGCCCCAACCCTTCCACACACCACACTTTAGGTGTGTGCAGTTCAGAAATCCTGCCCTAACGGTGCCATCATGTTTACCTGGTCCCAGTCTCCTGGGATTTTTACTTCTTAGTTTGATAACAAGGAGTAACTTGCTCCTAGGAGTCAGGCTTCCTCCAGGGTTACATATGCAGAACAAGAATGTGGGCAGAGCTGGAAGTAAAAGCCATTTTCTTCTATATGAAAAGCTGGCAGCCAGGTGCTAAAGCAATTCTGTTAGAATTGAAGCCCTGTTAAATGCTTTGGGCAGACACAAGAACTGAAAAGAACTGAAGCACTCGCAATGGATGAAAACTTTTTGGGGCTTCACTAGAAATTGGAAAGTTTTGGAGGAACCAGGAGAAAACAAACTTAAGAGTGGCTACAGCCACCAGCCAAACAGAAGGTGACAGCAAGACCAGACTCTGCTGTAGCCTCACCTCATTTGCATGAAATGCACAATTAGACCTCACCCAGCACAGAAAGCCACAGTCCCTGTTCTCAACCTCAGGAAACAAGTGTCCAAAGCACAGCGGTCGCTCTGCTGGGCAAGAATGGTGTGAGTTTAAGCACTGGCCACCAACTCACTCCCTGACCAGCCAACAGACCCCAGCACCCTGCAGCTGCAGGGTGTGACTGCGAGGGGCAGAGTTACTCCACACTACTCCTTCTCCCCGCAGATTCTAACTGCAGGCTATGCACTGACACTACCCCAGGGTCTTTAGTTGAGGTCTGATGGTTTTAGTTAAGCATCAGACCTTTCAATTCTGATAGTGCCCTGTGGCCTTTAAAGGCCATGAGGGTGAGGGGCCAAGCTGTTACACCCCAGGAGGCTCATGGTTCAGTAAGTAAAGCCACCTACAGCTGCTACTGGCTACTGCCTGACATTTTGAATGCTGGAGGGCAGCCAGGGTAAAAACAACTCGGCAGGAAGGCTCAGGGTGCCATTCCAGGCAACCTGGAACGGGATCCTCAGCTCCTCCAGTATCACTGAGGATCTATTTATATTGGTAAGGGCCCGCCTGCCACAAACAGTGTTGATTTCTTTTGACCTTATTCCTATATGCTCACTGCACCACCTCCCCAGCATCACGGTGCTAACCTCATGACTGCCAGGAACACCACCAGAACGGGTTGGCTGAGCAAAGCCAGGAGTTCAATTCTTTCAACTAAGCACAGTAATTACTTCAAATCACTAACAATTTTCTTTTGAGACAAGGTTATTCATTGACCTGCTTGCAAAACCCCCAGCAATGAAGCAAGATGAGCAACTGGTAGTTGTGTGATCAGCAGGAGAGGGATAAATGTTGCTGGCTTCTGACTTTCTTAGCTGACAACCAGGAGCTTTGTACAGGGAATGGCAAGACATGAGGAAGAACTGAAGGGTTTCACGGCAGGCAATGAAGTTGCCTTTGACACCTCAGTTGGCCCTGAATATCAGTTACCTGGCTTCCTGGTACGGAGAAGGGTGTGGAACCAGCTTGAAGTGCTTTCAAAACTTGACTGTTATCAGCAATTACACAGGCTCAATATGCACAACCAGCATGCTTCCCCCGAAAGTTTCACCTTCCCACACCAAGACTAGTCTGGACTGAGCTGAATTTCCGTCTTCTGTGAGCGACAGCCAGCAGACACATGGTCCAGTCAGGTCTTATCAGCTCAGACCTACCCTTACCTCATGAGTGCCATGAGAGAAGTTGAGGCGGGCAACATTCATCCCAGATTTAATCATTTCCTTCAGCTTCTCCACCGAGCGGGAGGCTGGGCCTGGGAGGAAGAATCACAGATTGGTTTAGGTTTCAACAGGACAATAAAAGCTCATCCAGTTCTAACCCCCTGCCACAGGCAGGGACCCCTTCCACAGGCAGGGACCCCTTCCACATTTCTCTGAGCCCTGTCCAACCTGGCCTTGAACACTGCCAGGGATGGGGCAGCCACAGCTTCTCTGGGCACCCTGGGCCAGTGCCTCAGCACCCTCACAGGGAAAGATTTCTTCCATTATATCTAATCTCAACCTCCCCTCTATCAGTTTAAACCCATTCCCCCTTGTCCTGTCATTACACGCCCTGAAGCACCAAGGAAGTTTGAATATTAACTCTGAAAAAATCATGAGATAACCCCCTCACAACAGACTGCTTCATGCGGAAGAGAAAAGGTCTAAGGGATTACAGACTTACTCAGCACCGAAGCAGATCGTATCTGCAGCAGCAGAGACTGTTTTAACTTGCCTTGAGAAGCTTAGCAGAACCTAAGCAGTCCTGAGCTCCCCAGCTACAGGATTCACTCCTAGCAATAACACGGGTTAGGCAGACATGGGAAAATCATGTTCTTTCAGCACACAAGTTCAGCCCTGGCAAGGGATGAAAGCTGAAACCTTCTCCCAATTTCCCAAACAAGTTTCACCACACAGGGCTTCCCAGCTACAACCTTATCTAGGAATCACCTACCGATGGTGCAGATGATGCCGGTGTTCCTCGCAATGGTTGGCTCCGAGTCGATGTCCAAGCGGCACATGTGCTCAAGGAAGGTGTCAGCCATGGCAGCATGCAGCTGCTGGGTCTGGATGAAAGCAGTCCCTGCATCATGGTGCTTCGACATTGTTGCTGGAATCCTGTGTCTGGAAGAGAAGAAAGTGGTGCCAGGCTTAGGAATCACCCAGACTGGCTCATCAAGCAGAGACATCAACACACCCACGTGATGAATATGGAGGTAACAAGCAGGCGGCTACTGGGTCAAGCTATCTTTATGTTCCTACTTGAGAGTCTTAAGATACAGGCAAGACATACTTCTAATTTCCATGTCATCCCCCACATACACCACCCAAAGCTCACCTGCCTTCTATGCAGATGTTCCCTTCATAGCTTCTCTTCATTGCCAGTCTTCCCTTGGAGCTACACAACGCAACAAAATTCAAGCACTTGAGTGCACCGGCAGAGACTCTGCCTCCTCCCTCCCAGCTCTCATTTCTCCTACAGGCCTCCAGTGCACACCCCATCGCAACCAGGGAGCGGGACAGCGCGGCGCGAGTGTGACTGTAGACACTCTTACACAGGTAATCTTCTGCTGAGGAATCATGGCAACGTTCACCTAAGCTTAACTCCCATTCTTTAAGCCTGTGCCAGCAAGTAGACCTGGGCTGATGAAACACAATACCTTGGCAAAGAACACAAAGACTGAAGATCTAATACACCCACAGACTCTTCAACTGCGGATGCTGCAGGTCTGCCCCATCCCCTGCACTACCCCTCACCCAGAGCAGCAGCAAACCACCACGACATTTAAAACTGCTGACTTTCCTTAATGTTTGGATGAAAACAACTCTCTGAACTCAGGCTGCTTGCCTCTACAGGACTAGAGTATCCCCACAACACAAGAACAGCCTGCAATCCCAGGAGGAACCTGAACTGAAGCTTAACTGTCCACTAGAATGGGAGGAGGCCCATTTCCAGCAGCACTGGTGCCCCTGGGCATTCTTAATGGCTCACTTCTGGCTGCACCATAGTCCCTGTGCTCTCAAGCAGCAGTGGCAGCTAGAAGCTGTCTGTCCTCTTTGACCCGCCCAGGCGAGACTGCTGACTTTCCAAGAGCCTCTGGTAGGAGTGATGTAAGGTGGTAGCTGCTGGCATGGGCAGATCATCAGCTCTAACTTCAAACAGCACTTCCACTATGAACACCATCCCCTGGGCACACAGGGGATATTCAAAGCAGGCTGCTCTTTCAGCATAAGCTGCCTTCACCTATAAGATACACCTTTAGTGTGGTGCTCATGGAAACACAGGCTGCTGTGCAGGTTTGTTCTGCCTGCCCCAAGCAGACGTAAAAACCCCCCAGTAACTCACAAACCAGTGTTAACTGCACACATCAGCCAGCTCAGAGCACTCAGGTTAGAAACAGAGGCACTAATAAGCCCGAATGCCTCGTCAGAGATGGAAGTCTCTGAGGAACAGGCAGGAGATGCCCTGCCAGTCTGCCATGTGCCTGCCCATGCCAACGCTCCTCCCCTCCCCACGTACGTGCGGATCCTCTCGCAGGCAGCCCTGACTCACCATCGCCCCGCTCCCATGCGGCACAAAGGAGCCAGGGCAGCGAAAACCATAATTTGTCCTGGCAAAACCTTCTTTCCCTCAGCCCTGCCAGAAGCTGCTGATTCACCGGAGTCACAACAAGAAAGTCTGCCCACATAAAAAGCCGGAGAAAGTCCCATTATTATAGGAAAAGCCGCTGCTCGCCCTGAAACATTGTGTTTTAGCCCTCTAACACTTGCTGCTGCATCCTCCAACACCTGCAGAGCAGCACAAACTTCTCCAGATGCCAAAAACAACAAGCTGGGAAATCACTTCCACACAGGCGAGCAGGTCTGCACAGCCTCTGGAAATAAAGGATATGAAACAACAGGATCCCAAGCTGGAAACTGCACCCAGAGCATGACTTGGGGGGGTTTAAAATAGGCAATGTGAGCTCTCATGGAAAAACCCCCACCCACTCAAGTCATTTGCAAATATAATTTTAACCCCCCTAAAGTCCTTGTAAGTACATAAAGAGAAGTGAAGTTCCCAGCCAGAACCCCCTTCACGAGCACTTCAGTGCACTCAGGAAAGTCAATCAGAGACACCATGACCTTGTCCAGGAGGGAGAGCAGAAATGCAGCAGCCAGAAAGTATCCCAGACCCATGTGCCTGCAGCACTGTGCCATGCTAGCAACAACCTTTGCTTTCTAACATTTCCTCCTGCCTCCCACTATCCTGTATCTACAAAGCACCGACTGAGCTCTCCTGGAGGGAGCAGGCTGACAAATATAACAGGAATGTTTGGCATTTCCCACTATGCCAGGTCTGGGGTTTTTTAATTCAAACAGAGGAGCTCGGACTTTCAAGGACGCCTGAAGACACAGAGCACTCAGTCTGGGCTGGGCAATGAAGGGGGGGTAAGCAATATCCTACAGAGTCTGAATGCTTCCAGCACCAAATAAATGTGAATTCCTTTCTCAAGGAATAACCATTAAACCCCCACATTTATTACTTGGGCTGCCTGTGCTTTAAGCAAGATGTCTGGTATCTCCCTGGCTCTTGAATGTTCTCGAAAGAGCTCATGTGAGGGCAGAGACCTGTTCTGCAGTAGTGAGGTGACTAACTCCAGCCAGCTCATCCTGCGGTCCAGAAGCTCCAAAATCACTGCATCTCCTGATCAGATCTGCCCAGGGGGATGGGGAAAGGAGCAGAAGCAGCAGCAATCCCCACCCTGGGCCAAGTCTCTACTGTTATCGGTGACAGAGGGAAGCGGAAACTGCAGCAAGGACTATCCCCAGGCAGCGCCAGCGTTAACCATCGCCACACCAGAGATGTTACTGCCTGTGAATGTTGCCGGCAGGCTCATGGCGGGTGATGATTTGGGTTTTATTGGTCAGCCTCACTTACACAACCTCACTGACACTGCACAACAAGGCTGCTCACGCCCAGTGTCCCTGGCCAGAGGCAGGAATGATTTGAGTTAGCACTCACATGAGAGACAGGCAGGGTTATGAAACTGGGCAAGGGCAAGCCTCCCGATTCCCCAAAAAAAAGCCCAAAAAACATCAGATTTGCTCACTGGAGAGGCTAAAGTCTCTCAACACCATAAAAAACCAGCTCTGTGGCAAGGCAGGCTTTAAAGCAGCCTGTCATCCCCTCTTACAGAGGGGAAGGCAACAGCTCTTCCCTTGCAGGAGGCAGTGTTGCACTGTTACACAAGTACAAGATGGCCACCCCAAAGCCATCTCCTTTCTGCAAGGCTGGACAGGACCCAGCAGCCACCACCTGCTCCCAGTTAGTGTATGCTCTCCCCAGCAGTGAACTGCAGCTCAGCTAGGGAGAGTCCCACAACAGTCACTGCACAGTGGCAACAGAGATGCCTCTGTGGCTTCTTGGCGTTATGGAGCTGGGAGGGTCAGGACAACATCAGCACTTTCCTGCATGCAGAGGGATAAGCCTTGCGTTAGCCCAGCCTGCCATTCCCTGAGGGCAAAGATATAAAGGAGACTTAGTAAGAGAAATTGAGTTGAAGTGACAAGCATAAGGTGTTTGGCGACTAAAAAGACTTATCTCGAGGGTATCTGTAGTGTGGGCACACCCACCGACTTAACCTTGAAGGTGCTGCTCTGACAAAGGACAAGGAGACTTCCAGCCTGGCCCCCAGGCCGACAGAAACCACCTAGCTGCCTCCAGGAAGCTGTAAAGAAATCCTCTTTGCATTATAAAAGAAAGTTTTACGGTGGGTTTTCCATTTGAATAACCCTAGATGGAGGTCTAGATCCCTGTGCCGCATCCCTGAGGGATGGCGACCTGCTGCGCCCTGGGCGGCAGCGCACAAGTACTGCAGCCGCCCCATTCCCTACGTGCCACCATCCATCACCAAGCTGCAGCGGCCCCAGTACCTCCTTCCCCCTGGGAGAAGGAGATAAAGGCCCAGCACGTGGTGCAGCCAGCCCCGGAAACGGCTTATTCCTCTCAAATTAAATTACCAGTTTGGTGCACAGAAAGGGAATCAACACCGGCAGTGGATCACTCCAATAAACTGGGCTTATCACAAAACTGACGGCTTGGGGCAGATAAAGAAACAGGCAGCCAGGAAAAACGCAGGCCAGAGTCTCCACAAGCTCTTTATCTAGTGAAAGTGAAGTTTCTTGGATAGGTTTTGCAGGCAAACACCGCACTGCAAACACGTGGCTCGCAGCAGAGCTTCCTGCCTCGCCTTTGCTAAGGCATGGCTTGGAAACAGGTTGGCACTGGCACGAGCCACGAGGCCAGCAAACTTCACTGCTCTACATTAGCCTAAATTATGCTTTATAAATGGGATGTCAAGCATAAAATTACCTGCTATGGGCCGATTTTTTGCACTGAAACCCTCGAGTTTCCCCAAGAGGTATCTGGGTAACTGAAAAACCTCTTTGTCATCCAACCTTCAGGCCAAAGCAGGTCAGGCTTAGCAGCAGCCCTTCACAGGAGGGGGGCAGCCAGGAAGTTAAGGCATTAACATCACAAAAGCCTCCGAAAAGCAGTGATTTCTGTTAACCTGGGAGCCGCTGATAACTAGCTGTCTTATCAGAACAAAGCAGAGGTTTAGAGACTGCCGTATACTTTTACGAGTCCGAGGAGACACTCCGAGGTTGCCATTGTCTGCCGATAAAAGCACTATTCATGCCTGCAAAGAAGGTTTCAACACGTTTTAAAGGCTTTCACAGTTCACGGGACTGTCCAAACCAATCGGACGTGTCAAAGCAGGCACAATTACGGGAGATGATTAATGCTAAAGGGGCCATCTCTTGCGGAGTGATAAAGAGGCTGCAGCACCGCTGTGAGCCCAGCGAGCCGTACACTGATTTAAGCTGATGCCCTTCAGAGTCGGCTCTTACGTGAGCGCCGGCACGGGGTTGACGGGGCGGGGGGGGCGGAAAGGAGATGAAGGGGGGGCCGGCACAGCGCTGCGCTCCCGCTCCATCTGACTCAGCCTCCCGTAAGGCTCCGGTCCAGCCGCCGCCGCCACCAGGAAGGCGGCCGGGGTGCTGCAACCGGGGCCCCGCGCTCCGCCTCACAGCCCCGCCGCGGCAGCCGCCTCAGGGACCGACCCCCGCACCCCCCCTCCGCCCGGGGCGGCGGGACCGGGATGCTCCGGCCGAGCGGGACTCGGCCGCGGCGCCACGTGCTCGGCGCCGCCAGACCCCCGCATGCGCGCTCCGCCACACACGCACCCCTACCCCCCCCCCCCCCCCCCCACCGCCTGAAGGAGACCCTCGCCCAACAACGGGAACGGGGAGGAGGATGATGATGGCGGCGGCGGAAGGTGCCGCGGCCGGTACCGCCACTCGCTCCCCGCCGCCCGCTGCCCCTCAGGCCGCCGTTACCTGCCGCAGCCGAACCTCGCCTCACGCCCGTCCCCGCCGAAAGCCGCCGCTCCTCTGCGCACCGCCCCTTCCCCTCGCCAAGGTGATCCCGGGGGCCGCAGCACCGCCCCGTCCCCCCTCCCCACGGATCCCTCCGCCGACCGCCCCTGGGGCGGGAGGAGGCGGGGCGGCCGGACTCCTTTCTCCGGCGGATGCACACGGCCCTCCAAAAACGCTATAGCCGCCACACGCAGCCGGAACGTGGCCGCCGCCTCATGCCGCTGCTCTTAAAGGCGCCGCGCCCCCCACAACTCTCAGCACCGCACCCGCTGCGGGGAGCTGGGGGGCACAAGGGGCTGGGGCTGCGGCCCCTCTCTCCGTGCGGGCAGCGGCGACGAGCGTTTGGGGTTGTGATGGGGCATCCTGAGCCTCGCAGCTCCCCACCCCGAGGATGCTGGGGAATGGGAAATCATGGAATGGTCTGGGTTGGAAAGGACCTCAAGATCACCCAGTTCCAACCCCTGCCATGGGCAGGGACACCTCACACCAAACCATCCCAGCCAAGGCTCCGTCCAGCCTGCCTTGAACACTGCCAGGGATGGAGCATATTGGGGCTCTGATCATGGGGACACTGTACTGGGGACATGGAGATGGGAGCATGGGGACACCAGGCTGGAGGGAACTCTGGGCTGTGGATCCTGTGGTGACACCGTGGGGACACTGCGGGGGGCACCCTGTGCCGGGCCCATGGGGAACGTGGGCTGAGGACACTGAGGATCCCATGCTGGAGGCACTGGGGATCCTGCCCCACGACCATGGGGAACTTTTGCTGGGGACCCATCACAGCTCTTCCGCACCGGTGGGGACGTCACTGACATGGGGACCTGCCGTGCAGAGCCCCTGTGGGGACACTGTGCCATCCATGTGGGGAGCCAAAGTGGTCGCTCTGTTCTGGGACCACAGGGACCCCGTACTGGGGACGCTGTGCTATGGGAACACTGCACCAGCCCTATGGGGACCCAAGATGGCCGCCCTGTGCTGGGACCATGTGGACCCTGTACTGGGGATGCTGGGGACTCTGTCCTAGGTTGGGTGCACCCCATGCCAGCCACGTGGGGACCCAAACTGATCACCCCATGTTGGAACTATGAGGATCCTGCACTGCAGACACTGGGGGTCCTGGCCTAAGGACAGTGGGGACCCTGTCCCAGGTTGTGTGCACCCCACGCCAGCCACGTGGGGACCCAAAATGCTCGCCCTGTGCCAGGGCCACGGGGGAGACTGAGCCTTGGGGTCTCTATGCTGGGGCACAGGGCACGCTGGGGGCACGCAGCGTGGGCAGCGCACGGGGGGACCCCGCGCTGGGGACACCGGGGACCCGTCAGGGCCCCGCTCCCGGGGTGCCCGGTGCCGTGCTCGGGGGTACCGGGGGGGTCCCCCGGCTGACGTCAGCGGCAGTTGCCGGGTGACGCCGCGGCGCCGGGCCCGCGCCGGGCCCTGACGTCAAGGCGCGATGGCCGCCCGCCCGCCCGGCAGCATGGAGGCGCTGGCAGGCCCCGCCGGCCGCTGAGATGGTGAGCGGGGCCCCGCCGGCCGGGGGGGCGCGGCGGGACCGGGGCAGCCCCGCCCGCGGCCCGGCGCCGGGAGCAGGCCCCGCGGATGGCGGCCCGGGGAGGGCGGCGGGACGGGGCCTGCTCGGGGCGGGAGGTGAGGGGGGGGCCAGGCCCCGGCGCCCCCGAGTGCCCCCGGCACGGGAAGGGGACGGGGCTGATGGGGGAGGACCCCCCCCGCCATCGTCCGGGACCCTGCAGCGGCTCCGCGCACGGCCTCCACCCGCTGCCCCATCCCGCTGCCCCATCCCGCTGTGCCATCCTGCTGTGCCATCCCACTGCCTTCATCCCACTGCCCCATCCCACTGCCCCATCCCGCTGTCCCCATCCTGCTGTCCCCATCCCACTTTCCATCTTGCTGTCCCCATCCCGCTGTCCCCATCCCGCTGTGCCATGCTGCTGTCCCCATCCCACTGCCCCATCCTGCTGTCCCCATCCCGCTGTGCCATCCTGCTGTGCCATCCCACTGCCTTCATCCCACTGCCCCATCCCGCTGCCCCATCCTGCTGTCCCCATCCCGCTGCCCCATCCTGCTGTCCCCATCCCGCTGCCCCATCCTGCTGTCCCCATCCCACTTTCCATCTTGCTGTCCCCATCCCGCTGTCCCCATCCCACTGTTCCATCCAGCTGCCCCATCCCGCTGCCCCATCCCGCTGTGCCATCCCGCTGCCACATCCCACTGCCCCCAACCTGCTGCCACATCCCACTGCTCCATCCCACTGCCCCATCCTGCTGTCCCCATCCCACTGTCCCCATCCCACTGCTCCATCCTGCTGTCCCCATCCCACTGTTCCATCCATCTGCCCTCATTCAGCTGCCCCATCCCGCTGTCCCCATCCTGCTGTCCCCATCCCGCTGTCCCCATCCCACTGTTCTATCTTGCTGTCCCCATCCCGCTGTCCCCATCCCATTTTCCATCTTGCTGTCCCCATCCTGCTGTCCCCATCCCGCTGTCCCCATCCTGCTGTTCCATCTTGCTGTCCACATCCCGCTGCCCCTATCCTGCTGTCTCTATCCTACTGTCCCAAACATGCTGTCCTCAACCTGCTTTCCCCTAATCTGGTTCCTCATCCCCCTTCCTGCTCCTCCATCCTCCTGTGGCCCCATCCTTCTGTCCCTGAAACTGCTCCCATCCTACTGCCCCCAACCTGGTGCCCCCATCCTAATGCCCAGATCCTGCTGCCCTCCCAGACACTCCCCCATCCTGCTCCGTGATCCTGCTCTCCCCATCCTACTGCCTCCCAAATCGTTCCCCACAACTTTCTCCCACAACCCGCTGCCCCACAACCTGCTCCTCCCTGATTCACTCCCTCTTAATCTCTTTCCCCCAACCCATTAGCCCTGATCCACCTCCACAACCCTCTTCCCCATAACCTGCTCCCCCAACCCTTCCCCCCCATTCCTGCTGCACCCCAACTTTCCGGCCCCCTCAACTCTGCTAACCCCAACCCTATGCACCCCAGGACCTCAAGGGCCAGTACTGGACTGATGATGACTCCGATGGGGACAATGAGTCCGAGGAGTTCCTCTATGGCGTCCAGGTAGGCACTATGGGTGCTGGACCCAGTGGGTGGTGGTGGGGCTCAGGACTCCCCAGCCTGAGCCTGATCCTGAGCATGGGGCTGACACTGCTGTGGGGTGCTGTGCTGCAGGGGACCTGTGCCGCCGACCTGTACCGTCACCCGCAGCTGGATGCCGACATCGAGGCCGTGAAGGAGATCTACAGTGAGAATGCCGTGGCCGTCAGGTGGGTGCACCGCTGCCTGCACCCAGGTATGCCATCCCCAGGCACCCAATGGTGCCATCTCCAGGGTGTCTGGCCATAGCATCCCTGGGCACCCAGCAGAGCCATCCCCAGGCACCCAATGGTGCCATCCCCAGGGTGTCTGGCCATAGCATCCCTTGGGCACCCGGCTATGCTGCCCTTGAAGCACCCAGACATGGCATTCCTCAAGCCCCCACTGTGCCATCTCCATGTGCCCACTGTGGCACCCCTGGGGCACTTGGCCATGGCATCCCCAGGCACTTGGCTGGGGCATTTTGGGGCACCCAGCTGTGGCATCCCTGGGGCACCCATCCACAATCCAGGTGCTCTCCCGTTGCCATCCTTGTCTCATGGGTGCACGCACTTGATTCATGAGGAGCTACATGTGCCCATCACCGCCCCACAAGCCTGCCCGTCCTGGCACAGGCACCCCACCACGGGGCTGTGTGTCTTCACAGGGAGTACGGGACCATCGATGACGTGGACATCGACCTCCACGTGAACATCAGCTTCCTCGATGTGAGTCCTGGGGTGTCCTTGGCACCGTGGGCATGGGGGTGGTGGGGACACACATGTGGGGGTCCCCAGATTTCCTTCCCCAGCTGGGGGTCCTCAGGGCCGTGCCAAATGGCAGCTCTCCCTTGGCAGGAGGAGGTGGCGACGGCGTGGAAGGTGCTGCGGACGGAGCCCATCGTCCTCCGCCTGCGCTTCTCCCTCTCCCAGTACCTCGATGGCCCTGGTGAGTGGGGCCGGGCAGGGCACGGTGTCCGCATGGCTCTCAGCACGGGCACAGCAGCAGCACTGTCCGTTTGTCCTCCTCTCTCCCTGCAGAACCGTCCATCGAGGTTTTCCAGCCGTCCAACAAGGAGGGCTTCGGGCTGGGTCTGCAGCTGAAGAAGTAAGAACCGAAACACAGTGGGCACCCAAGGGGGGTGGGTGGGTGGTCCACCGTTTTGCCCCCAGACCAGCCACATGTCCCCGTGCCACTGCCACACAGCTCACCCTATGGGGATGGGGAAGAGTAGGAGCTGGGTGGCACAAGCCACCCAAGCACTAGGCTCAGTTGGCACTGGCGCATCCATGGGTGCTGGCACCCTGCGTGGATGCCCATGCCACCTCTCTGCCAGGATCCTGGGCATGTTCACATCCCAGCAATGGAAACATCTCAGCAATGATTTCCTGAAGACCCAGCAGGAGAAGCGGCACAGTTGGTTCAAGACGAGCGGCACCATCAAGAAGTTCCGTGCTGGCCTCAGCATCTTCTCCCCCATCCCCAAGTAAGACCCTGATGGTGTCACCACGGGATCAAACCTCTCTCCCCTCACCCTGGGTGGCCAGGGCTGTGCCTCAGTTTCCCTACTCATCCCTTGGATGCTGTTGCTCCCTACCAGAGCCCGAGGAGGTGGGGGGGGCTCCCCAAAACCAGCCAAAGCCTGAATTTGGTGTCTGAGTTCGGAGCTCAGGGGGATTCTGTGCCGCAGGTCTCCCAGCTTCCCCGTCATCCAGGACTCGGTGCTGAAGGGCAAACTGGGCATCCCTGAGGCTCGTGTCAACCGCCTCATGAACCGCTCCGTGTCCTGCATGGTGAAGAACCCCAAGGTGGAGGTTTTCGGCTACCCCCCCGCCAGCACCCAGGCAGGTGTCGCCCCCTTCAACATCCTGGTGGGTGCCTCCCCGCCTCGGGGTTTGCTTTCCTCTCCCTTCCCTTCCCGGATTCCGGGGGGCTGGCCTGGGGCAGTGGTGGGACCCCCTTGGCTTGGAGGGAGCTCCCACGGGGTTTCTCCCCTGTGCTTGTGGGCCAACTGGGACGCCGGCTGTGGGTCCTGCGGGGTTTTACCCCCTCTTGGTGCTGTGTCCCTGGTGCGGTTGTGTCCCCAGGAGGGTGTTTGCATGTTGGGGGTCCCGGGGGGGCTGCTGGTGCCGCGCGGAAGTTGGGGTGCGGTGGGGAAAGGGGATAACGCAGCGGGCTCTGCTCCGGCTCCGGCGCAGGTCGGCGGCCACTGCAAGAATGTCCCAACGCTGGAGTACGGCTTCCTCGTCCAGGTGAGGTCCTGCAGCCCGGAGCATCCTCCCCGCTGCCCAGTGTCCTGCTGAGCTCCATCCTGCTTCCCAGAGCATCCTTCCCACTGCCCCATGTCCTGCTCATCCTCAGCCCACTGCCTGGAGCATCCTTCCCACTGCCCCACATCCCGCTCATCCCAATCCCTCTGCCTGGAGCATCCTTCCCACTGCCCCACATCCCAGTCCTGCTGCCTCGAGCATCCTCCCGACTGCCCGACATCCCAGTCCTGCTGCCTGGAGCATCCTTCCCACTGCCCCACATCCCAGTCCTGCTGCCTGGAGCATCCTTCCCACTGCCCCACATCCCAGTCCTGCTGCCTGGAGCATCCTTCCCACTGCCCCACATCCCACTCATCCCAGTCCCGCTGCCTGGAGCATCCTCCCCTGGATGCCACCCCGGGCCTGACTCCTGGCGTTGGCCCCCTCAGATCATGAAGTACGCGGAGCAGCGGATCCCGACGCTCAATGAGTACTGCGTGGTGTGCGACGAGCAGCACGTCTTCCAGAACGGCTCCATGCTCAAGGTGCAGTGACGGGGAGCGGCCCCCATGGGCTGTCACCCCGCGTCACCATCGCCAACCCTGCCCATGGCCCCTGTCCCCCCACAGCCAGCAGTGTGCACCCGCGAGCTCTGCGTCTTCTCCTTCTACACCCTGGGCGTCATGTCCGGCGCGGCGGAGGAGGTGGCCACGGGCGCCGAGGTAGGCTGTGTGGGGGGGTGACCATGCTGTCACCTCGGGGGGCTGTCCCCTCACCCCACGCTCTGTCCTCGAGGTGGTGGACCTGCTGGTGGCCATGTGCCGCGCTGCCCTGGAGTCCCCTCGCAAGAGCATCATCTTCGAGCCTTACCCTTCCGTGGTGGACCCCAACGACCCCAAAACGCTTGCCTTCAACCCCAAGGTAAGCACTAGGGGAACCAACGCTGCTCCGTGATGGGGCAGGGGGAGCCCCGAGGAGCCCTCTCATGGCCACCTCTCTCCTGCTCCCTGTGTAGAAGAAGAACTATGAGCGGCTGCAGAAGGCCCTGGACAGCGTCATGTCCATCCGGGAGATGACCCAGGTACATCAGCATGGCCCCATCAGAGGTGCCCCTAGTGTGGGACCCTTCTCCGAGGGGTGGCTTTTTGGTGCTGATCTCACCCACCCCTGGTTGGGCGGGTGCTGGGGGACCCACGTGCACCCCCTCTTGCCTCTGCCAGGGGTCCTACCTGGAGATCAAGAAGCAGATGGACAAGCTGGACCCCCTGGCCCATCCCCTCCTGCAGTGGTAAGGTCGAGGGGGCTGTGGCCCCATTCCCCTGCCCCACATCACCCACCACTGCCCCATGTCCCATGGGATAGGGGACAGGCTGGGGAGCAGCCGGGCATCCCCGTCATGACCCCCTTGGCCCCTTTCTTATGATCCACAAGCCTCAGGGGGGGTCCTGGTCCCAGGGGAGTGTGGGACCACCCTGCCTGACCTTCCTCCTTCTCTTCCTTCTCTTCGCAAGGATAATCTCCAGCAACAGATCCCACATTGTCAAGCTGCCTCTCAGCAGGGTAAGGGGCCTGGCTGGGCGCCAGGTGGGGTGCAGGATGGAGCGTGGAAAGTGGAATATGGGATATGGAATGTGGGATGGAGGGTATGTGAAGTGGGACTTAGGATATGGGATGTAGGCTGTGGGATATGGGTTGTGGGATGAAGGATATGGGATGCAAGATGAAGGATATGGGATGCAGAACAAAGTATGGGGTGTGGGGCATAGGATGAAAAACAGTGTATGGTATGTGGGAGGGAGGTAGGGATGCAGGGTGCAGGCTATAGGATGCAGCATGTTGGCTATGGGATGTGGGATGCGGGATGCAGGATTAGGGATGTAAGGATGTGGGTGTCTGATGTATGTGGGCGGTCCGGGATGCAGGATGCAACCTCTGGGATGGGCCCTGCCTGCTGTGGGCTGTGGGACGCAGGATATGGGATATGGGGTGGAGGATATTTGTCACAGGCTGTGGGATGGGGGACAAGAGCCGGGGAATGCCACTGACCCTCCCGGCAAGCTCCGGGTGGCCAAGGCAGGGCTGGGGCTGCCCGGTGCCAGGCTGCCGTGCATGATCTCTGTCTGTCCGTGTCTGTCCGTCCTCTGTCCCCGCCGGCACCGCCGCTGCTCTTCCTTTTCCCCTGGTAGCAGCTGAAGTTCATGCACACCTCGCACCAGTTCCTCCTGCTCAGCAGCCCCCCAGCCAAGGAAGCACGGTTCCGCACCGCCAAGAAGCTCTACGGCAGCACCTTCGCTTTCCAGTGAGCTGCCGAGGGGGGAGCCCCCCAGGTGGGTGCTGTGGGGCGGGATGCTATGGGTGCTGTGGGGCTGACCTGGGGCTGCTTTTTCCAGCGGCTCTCACATTGAGAACTGGCATTCCATCCTCCGCAACGGGCTGGTCAACGCTTCCTACACCAAACTGCAGGTAACGCTCCCAGGGCCGGACCACTGCCCGGGGCAGGCAGGGAGGGAGGGATGCAGCAGGGAGGGATGCAGGCAAGGAGGGATGCAGGCAAGGAGGGATGCAAGCAAGGAGGGATGCAGGCAAGGAGGGATGCAGGCAGTTGGAATGCTGCCTGCAGAGGCTGCGCCGCCTCCACCACCGTGCCCGAGCTCTCGGGTGACCCCGTGGCGCTCACCCTGGTGTTTCCCTGCAAGCTGCATGGAGCAGCCTATGGCAAGGGCATCTATCTGAGCCCCATCTCCAGTATTTCCTTTGGATATTCAGGTAAGAGCCTGCCTGTGCTGCCCAGTCCCATCTGCGCTCCCGTCCTCACTCCCTGCATGGGCCCGGCAATGTTTGGCGTTGTGCTGGCTGCAGCAGGCAGCATCCTGCATCCTTCCCACCTGCGCCAGCCTCTTCCCAGCCAGGCTGGGGCTTTCCGTGTGCTGGGGAATTAAACCCCAACATTTTCCAGGCTTTAAAAGCCGCTGCTCTGACTGCTGTGGGCTCCCAGGGCTCGGTTGCAGGGCAGGAGTGCGCGGCGTGGCTGTCCCTGTCTGTGGCATGTGTCCCCGTGTCAGCCCAGGGTGCTGCCTGCCTGGCAGTGACGGGAGCCTCGCTTCTCCACAGGGATGGGGAAAGGGCAGCACCGGATGCCTTCGAAGGACGAGCTGGTGCAGCGGTACAACCGGATGAACACCATCCCGCAGGTGACGGGGCAGGGGATGCCACGAGAGGATGGGGACGGGGACATGGCACCCGTGGGTGCTGGGGACGGGGACATGGCACCCGTGGGTGCTGGGGACGGGGCGAGCTGACCCTGGCGGGGCAGTGACACCGGCTCCTCTCCCCGCAGACACGCTCCATCCAGTCCCGCTTCCTCCAGAGCCGCAACCTGAACTGCATCGCGCTGTGCGAAGGTGCTGTGATACCGGGGGGGAGACAGGATGAGGGGTACAGGCAGTACCCACACCCCTGGCTGGGGGAAGGAGGAGGGGAGGGCCCCAGCAGGGAGCTCTGCCCCATGCCGTGGCTGACAGCCCCTTCCTCTGCAGTCATCACCTCCAAGGACCTGCAGAAACACGGCAACATCTGGGTCTGCCCCGTCTCGGACCACGTCTGCACCCGCTTCTTCTTTGTGTGAGTGCTGGGCTGTGCCCCCCTCGTGATACCTGTGGGACACCCATGGGACCCCCCTCACTGCCCCCCTTCTCCCCTTCCAGGTACGAAGACGGCCAAGTGGGAGACGCCAATATCAATACTCAGGACCCCAAAATCCAGAAGGAGATCATGCGTGTGATCGGGACTCAGGTGTACACAAACTGAGCGGCGCGACCCCGCTGGGACCGCCCGGCACTCAGTGAAGCCCCTGGGCTGGGGAAGGACGCGTGGGTTTCAAGGCTGAGACGGGGCCGACACCGGCGGCTGCCCCTGTCCATAATGTCCAGCATCCAGCGAGCACCAGGCAGGTTTAGTGGTCCCTCGTCCCCTCCCCGTCCTGTCCCCCAGCATCCCCGACCCTGTGACAGTGCGGAGAAGGAGCTGCAGGGGCTGGCATGGCCGGTGGCCGCCCCTCCTGGCGCTGGCAGCGACAGGGGTTTTACTGACAATGAGAAACGGAAGCAAAAAACCAACCATGAACCAACAAACCAAACCCAAAAACAGAGAAAAGGAAAAAGGAATCCGTGTCCCTGGAAAGTATTTAAATGGGGGGGGGGGGGTGTTGGTGGGGAGTGGGGAAGGGATGGGATTGCAGGGAAGGGACAGGATCATGGGGAAACGATGGGATTGCAGGGAAAGGATTGTAGAGAATTGATGGGGCTTTGGGAGAGGGTTGGGACTTCAGGGAGGGAATTGTGCTGCCCTCACACCATGGCAAAGGGGTTGTGCTGCGGAGCAGGGACCACGCCACGGAGAAGGGACTGTGCCTCCGGGACGGGCCCACACCGGGGACGTGGGACCACACCGAGGGTGGCAGAGGTTCCCCTTGGGCTGGGAGCAGCTCCTACGGGATCATCCTGGGAGCACCACAGGGTCTGGGGGCTGAGAGCACCAAAGCCCGGAGCGGCCCTCGCTGTGCTGCGGCGTTGGGTCCGGCTGGGGCTGGTGCAGGAGGGCAGGAACCAACCTCGGAAACCTCCTGGTTCAGGTTCAGGCACCGGCTGAGACCCAGCGCGCTCGTCCCACTGCCGGGGGCAGCCGGTGGCACCTCCGCAGTGTCCCCTGCCCCTGGGGGGTGACAGAGGGACTCCAGTGCCCGCCACCACTCACTGGCCCCAGAGCACACCCAAAGCTGGGGGATGTGGCACCACCCGGCCCCTCACCACCCGCTCCATCCGTGTTTTGCTGCGATTTGTGCCGTTTGGGGGCTTTTACCCCTTAAATAAATAAATGAAGCCCCTTTCCCATGAAGGGACATCCCGCGGGCCGTGCGTCCTCCAGCAGCTCTCCCATCACTTGGAAAGAACGGCGAAACCATGGGGATTCCTCTGGAAAATGGGAATTCCTGGGAAAAAGCAAGCGAGAAGCCCACGCTCCTCTCCCAAACTCCCGGTGGATGCTTCGGCCCTGCTGGTGCCTTCGCGGGGGGATTTGGGGGGTGGGACCCGGCGGCAACTGCTCCAAAGAACCAGCCCAGGTGCCGACTTTGACAAAATAAGTTTATTTCACTGCACTGCGTTTGCCGAAACCTCACACTTTTCTCGGTTTTGTTGTTGCTTCGTTTTGTTTTTGGCTGAAAAAAAAAGCCTGAAACCCCCCCAAACCCCCCCCCCCCCCCCCGAAGCCACCAAAGAACCGCAGCGCTTCGCCCCCTCCCGCAGGCGAGCGAGGGGTCCGACCAGCTCCGCTCCCTGCGGGAGCCACCGCAGCCCCCAGACCCTCCCCATCCCGCAGCCCCCCCTCCCCGCCACGAGCCCCCCGACCCTCGGGGGCCGCCCGCAGCAGATCCCACCCGAGGTGTTTTTACCCCCTCAATTTCTATGTTGTGTTTTGTTTTTCGTCCCCTCCCCCCCCCCCTTTTTTTTTTGTTTCTTCTCTTTTTTCTTTTTTCTGTGTGTTTTGTTTTAATTTTTTTTAAATTAATTTATTTATAGATATATTTAAAAAAAGCAATAGTCCTTTGGTCCCTAAACTCTAAGGAATGATATGACTCTGAAACAAGTAATCCTATGTCCCTGTGCCAGTGACAAGCAGGGGAAGCGCGTGTCCCGCTGCCCCGCTCCGTGGGATATATATATATATATACTTATTTATATATATCTTCTATAAGTCCAACATACTTTGATCCTTTTCTTTTCTCCTCCCCCTGACGTGGGGAAAAAGCAAATCTTGCCCTTTTCCTTTTTCCTTTTCCAACCAAGCATCCTCCAGGTGAAGCGCCCGAGGCTGGTCCCGTCCCACCGGCTTTGGTTTAAGAATCCATTTGGAGCCTCTTTTCCTCGTTTCTCCTGGGAAATCGGTAGCAGCAAGTGAGTGCTTGAAAAACCACCAGCCACAAAGCGGATCCCGGCTGCCCTCCGCCCGCCTCCCGGCGACGGAGGCGTTGAGTCCCGGCACGCGGCCGGCGGCGAACCTCAGCCCCGGAGCCGCGTCGCTCTCCTCCTTCCTCGTCCTCCTCGCTCGTGTTCCCGTTCAGTAACAAACAAGACCAGTTTGGGGTAAAAGTAATCAAAAAAGGAAAGAAAAGCTACGACCAGAATGGCTCTCTTCTTCGCTGCTCCTCCATCTCCTCCTCCTCCGCCTCCTCCGGGGTGTGTTGCAAAGAAAGAGAGTTACGGGTTTGGATACTGCACTTGGGGAAGGGGAAAGTCGTCAGACACCCCGGGACACCCAACCTGCAAAATAGCGACAGAGCCTCAGCCGGTGCCCCCGCATGGAGAGGAGGGATGGGGACAGGGATGGGGATAGGGACGGGGACAGGGATGGGGACAGGGATGGGGACAGGGATGGGGACACAAACCCCACTCAAACGCATGCGCATGGTCCTGGGCGCAGAGACCCCAAGGACACCCTGGGAGGGAACACAGGACGAGTGGAGCCCCACGGCCGGGTCCCCTGGGGCACAGCAGGCCCCCAATCCCCCTCACCTCTCCGCAGGGCCAGGCTGAGCAGGGGTCAGTAGGGTCTGTTGGCATCTTTCGGCCGCTTTAGCTGGACTTTTAGCCTCTTCATGCCGATCTGGAAGCCGTTCATGGCCTGAATGGCTGCCTGAGCGCTCGTCGGATTGTCAAAACTGACGAAACCTGGGGGCAAAGGACAGGTTTGTCACCAAAAACACCCACACTTAACCGAGGTGATGAAACCCGGCAGGCAGCCCCAGCCTGGGTGGTGCTGCGAGAGGGGACCGCGGGGTAGCAGCGCAGCCCCACACGGCAGGGAACCGGGCTGATGGCATCTCTGGGGACACCAAGGTCTGCCAGGGCGTGGAGCTGACAGACTCTGTGGGGACACCAGCAGAAGGGACACAGAACACTGCAGTGGCCCTTGGGGATACCAAGGTGATGGGGCCTGCGGGGTCACTGGTACGAGAGGGTCTATCGGTGTCGGGGGCTACCGGCACACCGAGGTGAGCAGGTCCATGGGGACACCAGGACGGGATGTGTGGGCTCGCAGCACACCCAGGCGATGGGGCCTCCAAGGACACTGGACTGACACGGTGCACAGGACACCAGCGTGGCAGGTCTGCAGGCCAGAGCAGGCTGGTGGCAGCGGTGACGCTTGGCCACATGAGCAGAGCACGCGGTGACCAACCCTCCCCGGCAGGAGGGGGCACTGGGCTGGGGACACGGGGCACAGCAGGAGAGGGGGCAGCGGGGGGGCCAGTCCTGTCCTGGCACAGTGTGGGACATGAAAATGCCCGGCGGCCCCAAGACGGACACACTGCCCCAGCCACCGTGGGCTGCCAGTGCCGCCCGAGCTGGGATGCTGGGGACAGACAGACCCCAGAGCTGGAATTCATGGAGAGGTGGATCCATGGGGAGAGGGCGACCCCTGAGATGGGGATGCTGCGGAGAGCTGGACTCCAGCGAGGAGACATTGGAGACAGCCAGACCCCTGAGCTGGGACGTGAGGGAGAGCGGGACCTCCAAGCTGGAGCCCAGGGGGAGCTGGGATGTTGGAGAGAGCTGGACCTCCGATCTGGGATGCTGACCCAGACCCCGGAGCTGGGGACATCAAGGAGAGCCGCGCACCGGGGCTTACCAAAGCATTTACTCTGGTTGGTGGCACGGTCTACAAAGACTTTGGCAGAGATGACGTTGCCGAAAGGCAAAAACATCTGCGTGAGCTCGGCGTCCCCGAACTCCTGGGGCAGGTGATAAATGAACAGGTTACAGCCCTCGGGACCTGGTGACACACAAGGCACAGGCACACGTCAGGCGCGGGGCACCGGCGGGGGGCAGGAGCCACCAACCGGCCCCACCGCGGGTGCCCCCACAGCTCCTCACCTTCTCGCTGCTGCTGCGGGATGATGGGCGCCTGCTGGGGGAAGGCCTGGCTGATGGGCGCGTAAGCGGTGGGGTACGCTGCTGCAAGAGAAACGCGGAGCTGAGGCCCCGGCGCCCGCCCAGCGCTGCGCCGGGCCGGCAACAGCGGTGTCCCCGCGGCCGCCCGCGATGGAGCTGCCCCTGCTGCCCCGGGGGCGAGGCTCTGCCCTTGCCAGCCCAGCACGGCCCCGGCCCCCCGGCACGGCAGGGACGCGGGAATGGCTCTCCGGGGGGGGACAGTGGCGGCAGCAGTAACATGGCCTCAAGGCCGAGGAAAGCCGGCACTTTTGGTTGGAAAAACCCAACAATTCGGGCTCCAAACTTGATTTTCTGTGGAAAATCTCAATGTTGCCGGTAGCGCTCCTAAAGAAACGGCTGCCGGGCCCGACGCACTTCCACAGGATGCTTTGACTCCCTTCTTCCCGCAGCCCATCGCCCTGGCCAGCAGGTTCGGCCACACGATGAACATCTCCGATATCTTGGTGCCTCCATGGCTGCCGCCAGCAGCAGGATCCGGCATGGAGCCAGCTCTCCATCACCGCCCAAACCTTGCCCCCTCTCCGGGTACCGCCGCCAGCTCTCCCCCATGGGCAGCAAACCTCACTTTCCTCCCCCAGAACCCGCACGGGGGGCCGTGCTGGGAGCACATCCGTGTTGTGGGAATGAGGGGATGGAATTCTGTGCCAGCAGCACCCCCTCGCTGCCCCACAGCTCCCGCCGGGGTACGGCACCCGGTGCTCCCTGCATTAATCTGTGCCCAAGCACACTGCACCAATGCTGGGGGTCAACCCCAAGGTGACGTCTGCCCCCCCGAAATAAGGGTGAGGAGCAGATGAGGGGAGAGAGGGAAGAAAGCAAAGCAAAGCTTGAGACCTGCATAGTGCTGCATGCCTGCGTAGGCTTGCTGGAGGGGATCTGCCACCGTGGGGCTTTGAGCTGGGAAGAGAAAAGGAGAAGGAAGAGAGAATCAGCCGGAGGAGCCCACAGACGAACGCATCCCATAGGAGAAGGCTCCGGGCCGAGCACGGCCGCGGGGGGGCAGAGCTGCTCCTGCCGCTCCATAGGAGCCGAGAGGAGAGGCAGCGATGCCGAGGGAGGGTTCCGGGGGGCACGGGCGCAGAGCTGGGGTCCCCCAGCGCCTGCCTGGGGTGCGCAGCGCAGCGGGAGCCGAGCGGCTGCGAGGGGGTACCTGGGTACCCTACCTGGGTAGGGGTGGCTGGAGGGGGTACCTGGGTACCCTACCTGGGTAGGGGTGGCTGCGGGGGGGTACCTGGGTACCCTACCTGGGTAGGGGTGGCTGCGGGGGGGTACCTGGGTACCCTACCTGGGTAGGGGTGGCTGTGGGGGGGTACCTGGGTACCCTACCTGGGTAGGGGTGGCTGTGGGGGGGTACCTGGGTACCCTACCTGGGTAGGGGTGGATGCCGTTGGTGTAGATGGTCTCCGAGGCGGGCTGCCCGTTGGTCTGCGGCGGCAGCGGGCTGAAGCCGTTGACGCCGATCGGCGTGGCGATGCTGGGCACCGGCGCCGTGCTGATGCCGGGGGGAGTGCTCGTACCTGCGGCACGGAGCGGTCAGGGACACCCCACAGGGGCGCTGGGCGGGATGGGGGGCACATGGGGGGGTTCTACCTGAAGAGGGGGTGAGGGGAGCGGCCACCAGCCCGCTGACGTTGAAGGCGGCCATCTGCTGCATCTGGGCGGCCGCGATGGCAGCCATGGGGTTGAGGCAGGTGCCCTGCGCAGCCGCCATGAGGGCTGCCTGCTGCTGCATGATCTTAAGGGAAGAAAGGGGGGGAAAGGGGAAAGAGAGAGGCAGAGAGAAGGGGGAGCAGGGAGGATAAATCAGCATCTCCATCTGTGCACCCGGACATGAGGGATGGATGCCGCCCGCCGCTGGACCCGGGGACAGGCGACGCTGGAAAAGGTGATACATGGGACCCCTGCCCCCTCCATCCTCACCCGAGGGGGTGAAACCCTCTGTGGTGCCCACAAATAGGGAAGCACCAACCCTGATGGGCATCTGCATTCACTGGCACCGATACAATCCCATGCAGGCTTCCGCAGGCACAACCCACACCACCAGCCACGGGACTCCCCAAAACCCCCAGGTCCCGGCCAGCCCCAGCTCCTACCGCTTGCGTGTAGGCCCCGTAGGCACCGAACTGGATGGTCATGGGGTTGAAGATGCCCAGCTGCCCGGCCATCTGATGCATCCGTCGCAGGGTCCTCTCCTTGTCCGTGTCCGCAAACTTCACCACGAGGCTGGAGGAGGCTCCCTGGGATGGGGGCAAGATGGGGCTGACGGCAGGACCCCGGCGATGCCCCTGGGATGTGCCCCCGCTCCAGGAGGGACCCGCCGGCTCGCAGCGGCTGCAGCATCCTCAGCCCTCGGGATGCTGCCGCCTTGGCAGCAGCGACCAGCGATCGATGCGAGGTTTAATTATAGCCGGAGCTCCTGCCGGCGGCTCCCTGACCTCCGTTCCCTTTTCCCCTCCTCATTCACAGTTTTGACCTGTGGCGTTAATTAAACAGCCCCTTCCTGCAGCGGGGAGGGAATTAGCCCTGAGCACCATCCCCAGTGCCCGGGCAAGGATGAACCTCGGGGTGATCTGGCCAACAAACTGCTGGCCTGTAGGATTTTGATCCAATTAGACAGAGGCTCAAATGAGCTAGTGATTGGATTATGCAGGCAGCACGGGGTCGAACAGGGCAGGGTGAGAGCCCGCACTTACCGGCATGGTTTGGCTGCCGTGCAGGCTGTTGATGGCAGCCTGTGCCTCGGCGTGGCTGCCGTACTTCACAAAGGCACAACCTAAAGGCAGAGAGAGGACATGGCAGAGGTTGGACTCGGGTGCTGCAGGAGCCGGGGCTGCCTGCTCATCCCCTCTGTGCTCACCCCACTGCGCTCCCCCCTCTGTGCTCCCCGCTCTGTGCTCCCCGCACTGTGCTCACCCCACTGTGCTCCCCGCTCTGTGCTCCCCCCTCTGTGCTCCCCGCTCTGTGCTCCCCCCTCTGTGCTCCCCGCACCGTGCTCACCCCACTGTGCTCACCCCTGTGCTCCCCCCTCTGTGCTCCCCACTCTGTGCTCCCCGCACCGTGCTCACCCCACTGCCCACCTTTGCTGGCCCCGTCGGGCCCCCGCAGGATGGTGCACTCCTCAATCTGGCCGAAGGGCTCGAAGAGGCGCCGGACGTCGTCCTCGCTCTGCTGCTTCCCCAGCATGCCCACAAAGAGCTTCCTGTCTTCTAAAAGCCAAACCCAGCCCGTTGGGACGCAGGCAGCGCCGGGTAACGCCGGCGCCGCCGATGCAGCAGCCAGGGCGCGGGGTTTGGCACCTCCATCGCGCACCCGGCTCCGGCGGGGAAAACCTCCCCGGCAGCCGAGGGCTGGCGCCGGGAAGGAGGCACCCGAGGGCCCGGCGCTGGGGCACAGCACGGCCGTGGCCGGGAAACAAAGAGAGCGGCGAAGCCAGCAGCGATCGCCCCGCTGCGATCGCCCGGCAGGAGAGCCCGCGGGCGCGGGCTGTGCCCAGCGCGCACAGATAACCCGGCCCCGGGGCAGGCAGAGCGAGTGACGAGAGCTTCGCGGTTATCGGCGGCTGCGGCCGCACGCTTATGGCCTTTGACAAAGAGAATCAGGCGCCCCGCCAGCAGCCCGGCCAGCAGGGAAATAAATACCGGCCGCAGGCAGTTACTGCTCCGCCCGCTACGGCACCGGCTCAGGGAACAGGGCTCCCGTGCTGCCCGCTTAAACACAAACCAGGGCCCCGGGGGGAGCGCTGCTGCCCAGGCGAGGGGGCCGGAGCCGGGCGCCCAGACGGCCCCATCCATCTTTACTCCTTCACCAATTACACTCGGTAAGTGGGCAATTTACCCGCCAGGTCCCTCTGGGATGTGCTGGGACCAGCTCGTGGTGCGCTCAATAGCGTGGTTTTAACGGGGGGACATCTATCCCGGCTGTCCCCCACCACGGCCGGCGGCCCCACGCAAGCACCCCGATGCCCGCAGCCCTTGGCACCAGTAACGCCGGGGGGCTGGATCCAATTCCTGCAGGTTTGCCCAGGTGATTGACTCAGCCTGGAAGCAGCCCAGCCCCATGGAGAACCGGGGGGAGGGAGGTGGCAGCTTCCGTTTGAGAGGGGCTCAGGCCATGTGTGTCCGACTCCTTCCTGCACCCCAGCTCTGCAGGGTCCCCACAGTCAGCTGCAGGCGGGTAACTGGGCTGTTTGATAGGCGAAGGGGCTGTCAGGTGTCGGGATACTCATGGTATGACATCAGGATGTCCCTGGCATGACGTCAGGATGTCCCTGGCATGACGTCAGGATGTTCTCTCCAGCTGGGCAGGCAGGGAGAGCCGAGATCTCATTCATTCGGATGCCACCAGCACAGGCAGCTCCTTTGGGGGTTTCTCTGCAAAGAAACCTCCCCACGGCAGCCTCCATGCTGCCATCGTACTCCCTGTCACGCCCCTGGTGGCCCTGACCCCCTGTCTACGCTGGGCAGCCGGGGAAGGGAGGACCTACCTCCTCGGCCCTCGCTGTCGGCCGGCTTCACCTGGATGGGGCGGTTCATCTGCAACACACAAGCGGGAGCGGGCGGTCAGTGGTGGTGCCGTGCCCCCCTCCCCAGCCCTTTCCATGGGGAACAGCAGGATTTGGCCCCAGCCTGGCACAGGGAGCAAGGAAGGGACCTGCAAGAACAGAGCCAGGGCTCGCGGGCGCAGGGCACCGGGGGTGCCAGGGGCACAGGGCGATGCTGCGGCCCTGGGGATGGGCACCCGAGGATGGGCACCCGGTGCCGCAGGCGCCCGCGGGCCGCTGGTGCCAGCCTTGGCCGCCTGCCCGCTTTCCTCGACTGCAAAGGACTGCAGAGGCAGCAGCAGCACCCGGCCAGCCTGGCAGCACCGCCACCAGCGCGGGCCCGGGCCTCATCCCACCCAGGGCCGGCCTCCCACCGTGCGTCACCGCCGTGCGGACCCGCGCGTGTGACACGCGTGTGCGGCAGGACACGCCAGGCACACCCCTGGCCCGCTGCCCCGCCGAGCCATTTCTCCTCCTCTCTCCCCCTCCTTTTTTTCCCCTTCTTTTAGCTGAAAAACGCTACAATTACGGCCGTTTCTATGGCAACAAGCGTGCTTCCCCCGCGATGCTGCAGAGCCAGAGCCATGTGCTCGATGGGGTCGTCACGGCAACGGCAGGATGTCACGCATGACGGGGCGGGTGTGTGCGCACACGTACCCGGCTCAGGCACGCACGCGGGTGGGTACCCCCACCCCGGGGTCCCCCTATGCACCCACGGAGGGGGCAACAAATGTAGGGGCTGGTGAGGGCAGCACCAGGGCCCCCCTCCCATCCCAGGGTGAGGAAGAGGATGGATAAGGAAGAGGAGGAGGGAGGTTTCCACAGCAACCGTCTCGTCTCCAGGGAAACGCAGGGAGAAATGTCAGCGCAGAGGCAGGGATGGTCCAGGGAGGGGACCGAGTCCCCAGGAGCCACCGAGGGACACGGGGCCACCCGGCTGCCCTCGTGTCACCCGCCCCTCAGGCATCCACCCCATCCCCTGCAACGGGGCTCACCCCAAAGCCAGGAGGCTGTGACAGCAGAACCAGCGTCCCCCTGTCCCCACGTCCCTGCTGCGGCCGGGAGGACAGAACCCCAGTTTTGGGGGGGGGGGGGGGGGAGCTGCCCCCATCCGCTGACCCACCAGTCTCATTTCCCAGTGCATGGCCTCCGATGGAATATATTTCCAGGCCTGCTGCTGTGTGCTTAATGCAATAAAGGCAGCGAGGATGATTTAGAATAACATTTAGGGAGCCGCAGAGTGTCATTTTGATGTGTCTCCCGTCTCCGCTCGCCGGTTATTAAACTGTATTGATTCTCCGGGAGCGGCTGATGTTTATAAATGTCAGACCTCAGGGACCAGCTCACCTTCCCCAGGGCCCTGCACCGCGCCGGGACGAACAGCCCCGGCCTGGGGACACCGCAAAAAGGGGTTTGGTACCCCCAGCATCACCCCGTTCCCACCCAGCGTGCTCAGTGCCCCCAGCGCCAGCTCCCACGGCACAGGCAGATGAGGTGGGCACCCAGACCCCTACTGGGTACAGGGGGACGGTGCCCACCTCTCCAGCTGTCCCCACAGCACCCCTGTACCCACACAGTCACCCACCACTGCCCAACAGGCCTCCATCCTGCTCCTGGCACCCAACCAACCACCCAGCCATCTCCCCCTGCTCCTGACACCCATCCGTCCACCCCCTGACACCCACCCGCCTACCCATCCATCCATCCCTTCATCCACTCACCCCTCCCTGACACCCACAATCACCCATCCACCCATCTTCCCCCGAGATTCACCCATTCATCCCCCAACACCCGTCACCATAACACCCATCTACCACCATAGCACCCACCCATACCCCCAACACCCATCCATCCATCCATCCATCCATCCATCCATCCATCCATCCATCCGCCCCCGTAGCACCCTCACACCTGCCCATTCATCCCCATCTCCCCACCACTCACCTTCCCACCCCACAGCACTCACATCCAACCCCCAATGCTCACCCATTTTTCCCCCCCATCCTCACACACCCCAGGGACATGCCGATGCACCCACTGTCACTGGAGATCCTGTCTGGAGTGTCCCAGCACCCAGCAGCATCTGTGGGTGCCCCGCAGAGCCCCAGCTATGGCACCCCATGGCCACACCACCACAGTGCAACAGCCAAGGGGGTCACCATTGGTTGCTGAACCACCTCCTGACTGCTTGGGCACTGTCACTGTCCCCCACCCCAATTCGGAGCCTCCCATCAGCCTGGGCAGGGGGTAGAGCTCCTTCCTTGGGGTCACCCTCCTCCTTGCACCCAACAGCCGGTGGACCCGTGAGGCCACTGCGCATCCGAGTGAGCCGAGGTGGAGGTGCCGGGTGATGCTGGAGCAGCGGGCGCCTGCGGGAGGCTGGTGTCTGCATCACCCTGAGGACCTCCAGGCAGCCAACACCCAGTGCAGGGAGACAGGCGCTTGGGTACAGGCAACCTCCCACCACAGGAACAGCCGGCCATCATGGGAACACCCTGCCGTAGTCCTGGGGGTGCACTCACAGCGAGAGGGCACAGCGAGGCTGGGGACAGTCGCACCACTGCACAACCCTGCACAGGCGCACAACCATCCCAGCACACCCCCACGCACAACCACACACCCCCTACAGCCGCACTCCCACTCCTGCACAGCCCTGAGCACAACCGCAGCGCCACGCACAGCACATGCAACCTCCACGCACACCCACCCACAGTGGCACGCTTGCCTCAGCACCCCCTGCATCACAGTACACCCGCACCTTGCACCCACACAGCCCCACACACAGTGTACACCAGCCCTAGCACCGCTGTTCACCCACGTGCAGCCACACACCCGCCCCAGGCCAGCCCTGGGTACACCCACACGCAACACCCCTACACCGCACACCCCGAGTCCTCATGAGCACCCGCACCCCCACCTAACACCCACAGCACCCTTCCTGCAGCTGTGGGTCCCGCACAACCACAGACACACCCCCCCGTGCCAGGCAGGAACACAACGCCCCTTGCCTCAGTTTCCCCACTGCAGCAGTGGGACCCACAGCGGGTCCCCGGCAGCACTGTGGACACCCGGTGCTGGACACCCCCCTGCAGCACCCACAACCCATCCGCATACACCTGAGCCCCGTGCACAATGCGGGCGCCCAGCAACACCCGCGTGCACACACGTGCTCCCGCTCACACCCAGCGTGCGCGCACACGCACGTGCACACCCCCCCAGCACTGCCGCCTCCAGGCCCATGCACACCCACAGCCCGTCACCGCGCGCACAGTCGCGGGGTGCAGAGACACGCTCAGCACCCGCCAACACACACACACAGAGCCGCTGGCACGCTCGCACACTCACCATCCCTGGGTGCAACCGCTCTTGTGCACACCCCAGGGCAAAACTGTGCCCCTGCCGATGCACGCACGCAGCCCTGCACCACGTGTGGGTGCAACACCCCCCCGAGCGCATCCCTTTGCACACCTGCAACCACACACACAACACCCGGTGGAAAAATACACCCTCCAGCCAACACACAAACAAGCCCATCCCTGGGTGCAGATGTACCCTCTTCACCAACACAGGCATGCACACACTCCATCCCCGCCTGCAAATACACCCTGCTCACCACCACCCCCACCGCACACCGTTCCCGGGTGCAGATACACCCTCCTCACCAACACCCACACTCACACACAGAGCACCTCTGCGTGCAGATACACCCCCTTCACCAACACCCCGCTGCCAACACCCTCTCCATCCCTGGATGCAGATACAGCAACACACACAACCCTCATCCCTGCGTGCAAATACACCCTCATCACCAACAACCGCCCTGCCAACACAGGCAGCTCATCCCCGGGCGCAGACGCTCGCTCCTCACCATCCCCCGCACTCACACACCCCATCCCCCGGCCAACACCCCATCCCCGGCAGCACATCCACCGCCCGCACCGGCTCCCGCACCCCTGCCCGCCTGCGAGCACCCGCGGGTGCAGACCCCGGGCCGAGCCGGCGGAGACAAAGGCGGGGCCCTACCTCGATGCAGAGGATCTTGGACCCGGCGGGCACCCACAGCACGGGCGGCCGCGGCCCGGGCGCCGGCACCTGCGGCAGCTGCATGGCCCGGCCCGGCCCGGCTCGGCCCGGGCCGGCTCGGCTCGGCTCGGCTCGGCTCGGCTCGGTTCGGCTCGGGCCGGCCGGACCCGGCGAGGGGTCTCGATTCGGCTCGGCTCGGCTCGGCTCGGTCCGGCCCGATTCGGCTCGGCTCGCGCAGCGGCGCGCGGGAGGAGGAGCGGGAGGAGGGGCGGCCGCAGCCCCGCCGAGCCGAGCCGAATCGAGCCGGGCCGAGCCGAGCCGAGGGGAGGGGCTTCGATAGGGACACGCCCCCTCCTAGCATGGACACGCCCCAAAGACGCGCCAGGGGCGGGGCTTATCCGAAGTGGGGTACACCCGGGGACACGAGCACAGGTACAGGTGAGCACAAGTACAGGTGAGCACAGGTACAGCGTGAGCAGAGGTACAGGGTGAGCACAGGTACAGGTGAGCAGAGGTACAGCGTGAGCAGAGGTACAGGGTGAGCACAGGTGCAGCGTGAGCACAGGTACAGGTGAGCACAGGTACAGCGTGAGCAGAGGTACAGGGTGAGCAGAGGTACAGCGTGAGCACAGGTACAGGTGAGCACAGGTACAGCGTGAGCAGAGGTACAGGGTGAGCACAGGTACAGCGTGAGCAGAGGTACAGCGTGAGCACAGGTACAGGTGAGCACAGCTACAGGGTGAGCACAGGTACAGCGTGAGCAGAGGTACAGGGTGAGCACAGGTACAGCGTGAGCAGAGGTACAGCGTGAGCACAGGTACAGGTGAGCACAGCTACAGGGTGAGCACAGGTGCAGCGTGAGCAGAGGTACAGCGTGAGCACAGGTACAGGTGAGCACAGGTACAGCGTGAGCAGAGGTACAGGGTGAGCAGAGGTACAGGGTGAGCAGAGGTACAGCGTGAGCACAGGTACAGGTGAGCACAGGTACAGCGTGAGCAGAGGTACAGGGTGAGCAGAGGTACAGCGTGAGCAGAGGTACAGCGTGAGCACAGGTACAGGTGAGCACAGCTACAGGGTGAGCACAGCTACAGGGTGAGCAGAGGTACAGGGTGAGCACAGGTACAGCGTGAGCAGAGGTACAGCGTGAGCACAGGTACAGGTGAGCACAGCTACAGGGTGAGCACAGGTACAGCGTGAGCAGAGGTACAGGGTGAGCACAGGTACAGCGTGAGCAGAGGTACAGCGTGAGCAGAGGTACAGGGATGCGAGCAGATGTACAGGGTGAGCACAGGTACAGGTGAGCACAGCTACAGGGTGAGCACAGGTACAGCGTGAGCAGAGGTACAGGGTGAGCACAGGTACAGCGTGAGCAGAGGTACAGGGTGAGCACAGGTACAGCGTGAGCAGAGGTACAGCGTGAGCAGAGGTACAGGGATGCGAGCAGAGGTACAGGGTGAGCACAGGTGCAGCATGAGCAGAGGTACAGGGGTATGAGCACAGGTACAGGGGTGTAAACGCAGGTACAGGGGTGTGAGCACAAGTACAGGGGTATGAGCACAGGAACAGGGGTATGAGCACAGCTATAGTGTGAGTACAGGTACAGCGTGAGCACAGGTACATGTGTGGGAGCACACGTACAGGTGATCACAGGTACAGTGTGAGCACAGGTACAGGGGTAGGAGCACAAGTACAGGTGTGAGTACAAGCATACATGGCTGTCACCACTGCATGGAAGTGTTCACAGGCACACACAGCTATGCACAATCAGGGAGGGGTGTGCGGAAGTATAAGAGAATGTGGACAAGTCCAGGCAGGTGTGCACAAGCACATGGGGTTGTGCACAGGCACAGGGGTGTGAGGAGGAGCACACACCAGTGCGCAGAAGCAGAGAGAGCGCACGAGCACGGGGGGGGTGTACGAGCACAGAGGGGTGTGCACAGATACATGGGAGTGCACAACTGTAAAGTGGTGTGCACAGGCACATGTGGGTATAAGCACGAACACGGAAGGCGTACACAGCTACAGGGGGTGTGCATAAGCCCAGGGGTGCATGTACAAGCACACAGGGGTGTAAACAGAACCAGAGAGAGGTGTGCACAAGCATAGAGGGGTGTGCACAAGCACAGAGGGGTGTGCAGAGGAGGTGTGCACGAGCATGCAGGTGTGTGTGCACAAGCACGGGGGGGCACAGCTACAGCAATGTGCATAGGCACAGGGGTGAGAGCACAACGAGCACAGGGGTGTGCACACTTGCTGCGGCTGTGCACCCCGGCGGATGCACACCCCACACCGCTGCATGCACACCTGCACAGAGGGGTGTGCACAGGCATGTCCCCGACATGGGCACGTGCCCACACACCCACCTGCAAGCACCTACTCACACGTGCACCCCTGTGCTCACCCCGCGTACCAGGGGTGCAGGGTGAGAAGTGAGCAGCTACAGTCGCCATACACCTCGCACGCGCGTGTACACACACAGAGCGTGCGATGAGAAGGGATGAAGGCAAGTCCCAGCCCTGTGCCCGCAGGCAGTGCCTCAACCTGCACCTCCTTTAGGGTGCCAAAGTGGGCTGTTAAACCTTAAACCTACTGATGCACTAAACCATTGGCGAGAGCGCGGCTCAGGACATGAACCTCGTCCTGCTCCGTCAGCTCTGCGCTCCCGAGGCAGGGATGGATATTCCCGGGGCCCGGCGCTTTCCCAGCCAAGCAGCGGCCCTATTGATTTTTATTTAGGCGAATAATTAAATATTTATTTTCACTTTGTTAAGCTCGGGAGGTCGGAGCCCGCAGAAAGCGCAGCACACGCGGGAGCCAGCAAAATCGATGCCTCGGTTTGCGGCTGCTGGAAGCGGCTCCTGCTCCGGCACCCCGGGTCCGGGTCCCCATCCCCGCACCCTGCCCCAGCTCACCCCGGTGTCACTCACCCCCGGCAGCGTCTTCTGCTCGTGCAGGGCGCTCTGCGCCTTCAGGGCCGAGTCGCGGGCGCAGTAGGTGAGGAAGGCACAGCCTGTGGAGACCGGGAGACAGGGTCAGTGTCCGGCCTGGTCCTGATGCACAGCCCCAGGCACAGAAATGGGGCACTGGGGCACCCAGCACCCTGGCACCTGCACCCTCCTACCCCGGCACCGCGGCACTGTGGCATCCAGCACCCTGGGACTCTGACACCTAGCACCACACACACCAGGACTGTGACACCCAGCACCCCAGCATCGTGGCACTGTCATATCCAGCACTGTGGCACCCTGGCACCCAGCACCTCAGCACCGTCATGTCCAGCACCATAGCACCCTGGCACCCAGCACTGTTATGTCCAGCACCCTGGCACCCAGCACCCCAGCACTGTGGCACCCTGGTACCCAGCACCACCACATTCAGCACCCTGGCACCGTGGCACCCTGGCACCCAAGGGGGCATGACCAGCAGCAGGGCCAGAGCTCAGCCCCGAAACAGGATGGGAGCTGGAGCAGTGGGATGAAGGAAGGAGCAGGGCAGGGGCAGCAGCAGCGCTCTGAGGGAAGCTGCAGCCGAAGCCTCTGGGAAGTGGATGGATCTCCAGGCGTCCGGGGAGGCCACGCATCCCGGCTGGGCGCCGCGCTGCTCCCAGCTCCGAGCATCCTCCTGGGGACGAGGCACGGCTCCTCCGACATCCTGGCGCTTTGGGAACCAGGAATACGCCCGGGGTGAGGTTTCCCCACGCTGACTCACGCTGCCACGCCACTCGTTCGCCCAGAGCTGGCGACGAGCAAGCCCTGGGGACCGGGTCCGGTCCTCTCCCCTCCGGCTCTCCATCCCTGCGGGAGCATCCCGGTCTCTGTGCCACCAGCACACTGTTCCCTCCCTGAGGGCTCCCCCCCCAGTTTGCTGGGGTCACATCCAAAAGTGCCTGAAAGTGATATTAAAACAGCAGCAAAACAGTTTCCCTTCAACAAAGTAAATATTTAATGAATAAAATTGACATTGATGCATTTTTAATATTGGCACAATTAAATCCGCCAGCTGATTAAGTATTAATAACTCTTAATAAGTACAATCAGCGTGCCTGGGAGGGGAGGGAGCACGACAGTGGTGCGGGGGGACACCAAGGGACAGGGTCCCTCGCCTGCCTCAGGGTGCTGGGGACATCAACCCTGGCGGGGAGCAAGGAGAGATGCCCCTGGTTAAACATTACCCCACTGCCGGTGGAAAGGGGAGGTCAGCGCAGCAGCTCGCGTCAGCCCCGGTGCCATTTCCAGTGTTTACCATCCGTAATCATGTTGGCTTCCTCCTCGCCGCTCTTTATGCCTTCGTTTTCTTCCCCGTTTCCCCTACAGGCAGCAACGTGGATGGTGCCCAGGCGTTCCGCAGGAGTTGGAAGCGCTGGGGCCGGAGCGGTCGCGCTCCCGAGGCTCTCCGGGGGGAAGGATGGCGTTCAAACAAGAGGAACATCCGCAGCTCAAGCGTGCGTCTGGGCCGCAGCAGTTGAAGCCCGGGCTGGAGGAGGCCTGGCCGGGTGTGAATCCCGTTGTCTGTGGCACACGGGCAGTTCGGGAACACCCGGGGACATTCTGGAGGGCGCGGAGGTGAGAACGGCGTGGTCCAGGCGGCTGCCCCATGGCCGAGCGCAGCACCCACAGGCACCAAGTGCCAGCTTCCCAGGAAGTCCCGGTGATGCATGGGGCTCGGTGACAGGGTGAGGAGGATCCCGTCCGGGTGACACCCAGGGTGCCCTGACCCTGCTCCAGTGCCACAGACCCTGCCTTAGGGGTGGGGGTTCCATAGGGACCTCAGCAGTGCACACATGAGCCCCTCAGCACGCCTCTGCTCCGGGGCTCTGCTCCCTGTGCCAGGTGCCAGCCGGGCAGCACTGGTCCTGCCGGCTCTCAGAGGCCTGGTGCCTCCATCCGTAGTGGGTGCCTGTATCCCAAATGGGTGCCCCCATCCGCAGTGGGTGCCTGTATCCCAAATGGGTGCCTCCATCCACAGTGGGTGCCTGTATCCCAAATGGGTGCCTCCATCCGCAGTGGGTGCCTGTATCCCAAATGGGTGCCTCCATCCGCAGTGGGTGCCTGTATCCCAAATGGGTGCCCCCATTCGCAGTGGATGCCTGTATCCCAGATGGGTGCCCCCATCCAAAGTGGGTGCCTGTATCCCAAATGGGTGCCCCCATCCGCAGTGGGTGCCTGTAACCCAAATGGGTGCCCCCATCCGCAGTGGGTGCCTGTATCCCAAATGGGTGCCCCCATCCACAGTGGGTGTCGGTATCCCAAATCGGTGCCCCCATCTGCAGTGGGTGCCTGTATCCTAAATAGGTGCCTCCATCCGCAGTGGGTGCCTGTATCCCAAATGGGTGCCCCCATTCGCAGTGGGTGCCTGTATCCCAAATGGGTGCTCCCATCCACAGTGGGTGCCTGTATCCCAAATGGGTGGCCCCATCCGCAGTGGGTGCCTGTATCTAAATGGGTGCCCCCATCTGCAGCAGGTGCCAGTATCCCAAATCGGTGCCACCATCTGCAGTGGGTGCCTGTATCCCAAATAGGTGCCTCCATCCGCATGGGTGCCTGTATCCCAAATGTGTGCCCCCATCTGCAGTGGGTGCCTGTATCCCAAATGGGTGCCCCCATCCACAGTGGGTGCCTGTATCCCAAATGGGTGCTCCCATTCGCAGTGGGTGCCTGTATCCCAAATGGGTGCTCCCATCCGCACTGGGTGCCTGTATCCCAAATGGGTGCCCCCATCCACAGTGGGTGCCTGTATCCCAAATGGGTGCTCCCATCCGCAGTGGGTGCCTGTATCCCAAATGGGTGTCCCGATGCCAGACAGGTGTCCCCAACCCAAGCACATGTCCTAAACTCCACTGGGGTGCTGTAGCCCTGGGGTGCTCTTACCCTAGGGGTGTCCCCAAGCCAGACGGAAGCTCCCAACCCCAGGTAGGGACCCAAACCCCGGGTGGGTGCCCCCGCCTGGGGCAGGTGTCCCCATCCCCACCTTACGTGGGTGCCTTCTGCCTCAGGGGTACCCCAGACTTAGGGGGCTCACAAACCGGGATGCCCCACACCTGAGTGTCCCCACCTCAGGGGTACCTTCACCTCGGGGGTGCCTCATACCAGGGTGAGTCATACGAGCGCCTCCACCTCAGGGGTACCCCGTACCAGGGTACCCCACCTCCAGCACACCTCCACCTGCAGCGCGCCCCCGGCTCAGGGGTACCCTCATGTCAGGGGTACCCCCACCTTCGGGGGTACCTCCAGACTGAGGCTAACTCCACTTCAAGGGTGCTCCCTATGCAGGTGCTCCACCTCAGACGTGTCCCCCCTCAGAGGTGCATCCCCTCATGGGTACCCCCGCCTCTGGGACATCCCATACCAGGGCGCCCCATCTCGGGGGCACTCAGATCGCGGGTGCCCCACATCAGGGCGTCCTGCCCGAGGGGAGCCCCCTCCGGGTGTCCCCCCCCCCCGCCCCGGTCGCGCCCCGCCGGCGGGCTCGGAGCCCCCCGTACCTTTGTGCATGCCGGTGAAGCGGTCCTTGAGCACGGTGAGCTCGTAGATGCGGCCGAACTCCTCGAAGAGCGGCTTGAGGTCGCTCTCCTCCAGGTTACGCGGGATCTGCCCCACGAAGAGCTTGATGGCGTCGTGATCCTTCATGGCGATGGCGCCGGGCGGGCGGCTCAGCCCGTTCACCCGGCCGCTGTTCGCGGTGCTGAACGCCGCGCCCGCCTCCGCCGCCGCCGCCACGCCGCTGCCCGCCGCGGCCATGGCCCGCTCCGCCGCCGCCGCCGCCGCCGCCGCTGCGGGAGGCGCCCGCCGCCCCGCCCCGCCCCGCCCCGCCCCGCTCGGCGCCGTTCGGAACCGCTCGGAACCGCTCGGCTCGGCCCGGGCCTCTCCGCTCCCGGCACTGCCCCCCCCCCCCAACCCCAACCAGCGGGCTGGTGACGTCAGCAGGCTGGCCCCGGCGAGACGCAGGTCATTAGCATAATGAGGCAGCGGCGGCCAATCAGGAGAGGGGAGGCCGGCGGCAGCGCGGGGGACCCCGGCTCCGCCTACTACTGCCCCCTGCCGGGCCGACCCCAGCCCCTTCTGCCCCACCGCGCTCCAGCTTCCGTCACACCCCACGTCACACCCCGTCACCCCCCGTCACCCTCGTCACACCCCGTCACCCCCCCGTCACACCCCGTCATCCCCATCACCCCCCGCCACCCGAAGCGGGGCTGGCCAAGAGGCCGAGCTGCCTCCTGCCGTCACCCCCCGCGGCCCTCAGTAGGTTCCAGAGTTAACACCCACCTTGGGCAGGAGTTAAACACCCCAAACAAGCCAAAAAGGGACTATTTTGGCCCTTTGTTGCGTTTTTTTGCCTCAATGTACCCTGTGTCACCCCGAAACATCTGTAATTAGACCGAACGGCTTTAACACCTGGCATGGTTGTTAATTAATTACTCCCACAGCAGCAGCAGGGCTGGGGGGCGGGGGGGGGGGTGGCTTCCTCAGCATGCTGGCATGCGTGTGCAGGCATGTGCCAGCACGTGTGAGCCTGGGTTTGTGCATGCAAGCATGAGCAAGCACATGTGTGCGAGCTTGCGCAGGTCTCTACAAGCCCACGCATGTTGTGTAAGTGCATGCGCACACGCATGCATGCTCAAGGGTGCGCGGGCACATGCGTGTGCAGGCACATGCACGCGCTGCAGGCGTGCACGCGTGGTTGCAGGAGTGCTCATGAGCACACACAAGAGCGTGCACAGACACGTGCAGCTCCGTGCCCGTGCCGCCCGCCTGTGCTGCATCTGCACGTGTGTGCAAGCAGGTACACGAACGCACGTGCTCGCAAGCACCCACGTGCGAGTCTCTACGCGCAGGCACGCGCACGCACGCCCCAGCAGCACCCGCTGGAGGGGTTCGGTGCCCGGGGTGGGCACCCGCGGGGGTCTCCGCATCCCCCCCGCCACGCTCTCGCTGCTCCTCTCCAGCGCCTGGGTTTATTTTTAATCCCGTCGAGCCCCGGGTGATTCACGCGGCTCCGCCTGCTCTGCGCTCTCCGAAATAGATGTGCTGGGGAGAAGGGGCCGCGCGAGGAGGGGTCTGTGCCACCCCCTGCCACGCAGACACGGGGCAAGCCCCAGCTCGAAAGCACCAGAGGCTGGCCCAGGAGGTAAAGCTGCTGCTCCACAGGTCCCCGAGGCCTTTGTGGGGCCAAGTGATGCTTCCCGAAGTGGAGTCTAGAGGATGCCACAGGGATGCTGGGTGGCACCGGTGGGGACAAGGGGCAGAGCGCAGGATGTCCTCATGGAGTGAGGAGCTTCCGAGCGGTGCTTGACGGTGCTAGCACTGGTTACACCGGCCTTTCAAAGTGCTTTAGGACTCAGAACCACGTCAAGTCATGATTATGATTATTATTACTTTGGCCTTTTGGGTTATTCAATCTAAGAGGATTGCCAGCACCGACAGGCCGGCTCCCACTGCACCGCCTGAAATGCAAGATCAGGACAATATTCACAACCAAAACCACCCAGGAAAGGGGCACAAATTCTCCACTGAGACTTGGGTGAAGCAGAGGAGCCTCTTTCCCCAGGAACCAGGGAAAATATCCTTCTTTTCATGTAGGAAAAATAGCCCCCTTTCCCCAAAACCTGGCTAAAGTTCCCTGCTCCGTGGTGGCTGGGCATCACAACCTACCCTCCCAGCCTGTTTAAGATGTATCACTTCAGAGGAGCAGCATTTGGGCATCCTCTTGCAGAAGGGTGAACATGCAAGACTTGAGAATTAATAATATTTTTAATGCCAAGTTTTAAAATTTATTTCTAAAGGTCAGATTTTTAAATTAAAATTTTCATTTTTATAGTTAAAATCTTATTTTTTAAATAAAAGTCCAACAGCATTTAAAATTGAAGTTCAGCAATAAAAGGTTTCCTGCCATAGCAGCAGATCTCATGCACTTAAGCCCAAAACACTCTTCCCAAGAGATTCCCTGCTTCGAGCTGAATGTGGCTCCCAACCAGCCGCGCACAAGAGCCATGACTCCAGCTCCACGGGACAGTGGCAGCACCAGTCTCTTCTCCAAGGAGCCAATATCCAAACCAGACCTCTCCGGGACGCAGGAGGCCTGGAGCTGAGCTCCTCATCGGAGAACAACAGGGCAGTTCACACCTTCTTGTCACCTTCTCTCTGCACGGTGGGAAGCAGGGACTAAAGCACAGTCTATCAGGCGGGCACCCAGCACGCTCTGGAGCAATGGGATGCTGCTTCCGCACTGGTGTCTCTGGAGCAAGCACCTACACATCTCCTGCCAACAATAACCCTTGCACGGTTTTAAGTCCCAGCTGAGCATGAAAAAGCACCTTTTTCCTCTTCGGGTCATTTATTTATAGATTTAAAGAAATAAAAATAGAAAGAGGCGAACGGTGCACGCTAAAGGGACAGAAATGCTCACTGCAACAAAGTAAGAGCAGAAGCTGGGCCAGGAGGGGCCAAGCCAAACCAGCAGCTCTCGAGGCAGAACCATCACTCCTCCGGTGTGGGCAGAGCGAGGGCAGTGGGACTCATGCTTCAAAAGCCACCAAATTCATTTTCACAGTATCCAACATAGAGCGGCTGCGCCTGGACCCCGCGCCTGGCAAGAGAGCAGAGAGAGGGCATCAGAACACAGGAGGGACGTGGAGCTGTGGGAACGAGCCCAGAGGCGGCCATGGAGATGCTGCGAGGGCTGGAGCAGCTCTGCTCTGGAGCCAGGCTGAGAGAGGTTGTCCAGAGAAGCTGTGGCTGCCCCATCCCTGGCAGTGCTCAAGGCCAGGTTGGACACAGGGGCTTAGAGCAAGCTGCTCCAGTGGAAGGGGTCCCTGCCCGGGGCAGGGGTTGGAGCTGGATGAGCTTCAAGCTCCCTTCCAACACAAACCAGTCTGGGATTCTATGATTATAGGGAGGGCACAGGCAGAGCCCACAGTCAGGTCCCAGTGGTCACAGGGTGGCCATTGGTGCCTGTCTCAGGTGTGACGAGGAGGGAGCGGTTTTCATCCTGTGCTTGCAGACTTGTTTTTCTGCTCATGTGTGGGAGCCATGGCTAAGGGCGGGTTTCCTGGGGAAGCTGATGCTGCAGGAGAGGTGGCAATAGCTGACACGTCCCCCTTCCTCAGCATGAAGCCCTCTCCTCGACAGAGCCGCCAGCCCACGCCAGCAGCAGGGTTTCTCTTCCAGCACTGCACAAAGCAGCTCTGCCTACGCACAGGCAGAGAGAAACCTGGGGCTCTCCATCAGAACAAGGTGCATTCTGCACCAGGGAAAGCCCACCTCACCCTCCCCACCCGCCCCAGGGGCTGATCCCAGCGAGGCGGCCCTGTCGCCACGCTCCGCCTTGCTGTGCGGAGGACGTTACCCCAGGAGCTGGCAGCGGAAGGCCGCCAGCCGCACGTAGGCGTCCTGCAGGTTCCTCACGCTCGCGTTGCTCCACAGTCTCTCGGCTACAGCCCCAGCTCTCGGCCTTGAGGAGCGAAGGACAGAGGCAGCAGGTCAGGGGGAGTTCAAACGCTTCCCACACAAAGCCCTGAGCTCCCCAGCACCTTCCTGGCCGGCATCCTGCATCACGTGGCTGCTGGGTATCAAAAGATCCACTCCCAGACACACGCAGATCGGGAGTGGACCAGGGAGAAAGGACAGACCGGCACAAAACACACAGCGGTGGTGCACAGCAGCAACGTTACACTCTCACAAACCCTCATTTAAGCCTCAGTGAAGCTGTTACTAGCACAGAGGTCTTGCCAGGGGATGGGGACAAGCACCATGCACAGAGCAAACCCACAGGCTTTGGCACACGTTGCTCAGCGGTGAAGGAAAGGGGCCCAAGCGTTCTCCCTGTGACTCCAGCCAACCTCCCCACTGCTTCTCTTACCAGAGCCTGGGGGTCAGGTTGGTGACATCCACGTATTCACCCCACATGCAGGCCTCTCCACCGATCACCAGATCCTTCTGTTTGGCACTGCCTGCAGGGGACACAGCATTCAGGTGATGGGGTGTTGCATGAGAACACCCTGCCCACAGAGGTGCTCAGCCAAGGAGGAAAAAACTTGTCTATCTGAAGGCCCCCACTTCAAACCCCAAGCTGGGGAGAGCAGAGGTGTTCTCTGCTGGCAGCAAGGGAACGAGACATAGCACAGGAACAAGGACATGGAACAAAGAACATGGAACAAGGAACATGGACAAGGAACAAGGATACTTAAGCACCTTCACACCAGCAGCAAGACAGGCAGCCCTGGTGCTACCTCCAAGTGACAAGTCAGCTGCCACACGGGAAGGGGACATGAGGAACAGACCTTTGAACTTCAAGGGCTCCACTTGGTAGGCTGCCATCCAGTCCTGCCCGTAGGAGATGCGGTTGAGGTACCAGGGGGTAGAGAGCAGAGCGTGGTAGCCAGCCTTGGTGACATCTGCCATCTCCTCCATGTACGGCTTGGAGGTCTTCCACACGTGGATGATGGAGTCTGGCCTCAGCTGAAGGGGACACATGAAGACCACACGTGGGATCAGTGCAGCAACAAGAGCACCGTGTCTCCCTGCCAGCAGAGCATTCACAGCTCCAAACACTCCCAAAGGGAAACTGAGGCAGACTCTGGCTTGACCTTCGAGCCGCTTCCCATCTCGTTTTGAGGAAGCAGCAGAGAGAGGGATAAGCCCATTTGCACCGTGTCCTGGGCAGGGTTCAAGCAGACACCAGAGTGACAGAGCCACCACCTGCCAGCCCCAGCACAGCACCCCAGCGCACACCAGTATGTCTGGCTGCAGTGCTGGCACTGCTCACCACACCACAGGCAATTGCCTTAGGGAAAGCAGGCAGCTCCCACCTTCACTCCATTGTCAAACACCTCCTGCCACAGGATAGAACCTTTGCCAAGGGAAGAGACAATGTCCAGGAGCCTGGAATGGAAAGAGAAGCAAGTTTTGGGTCATCCCACCTACACTCTGCTGGCTGCACACAGGTGAAGTAGCAGCTTCGGTATTCCCAACACCAAGACAGGAAGGTACTTCTGAAAGAGAAGGGAAAAAGCACAGCCCCTTATGGGGCTTCTTCCTTATCAGCCCCATGTTTTGTGTGGTCAATCTCCCAATAAAACACAGGTAAACTACTCCCTTTGGGGTCAGGGAGACATTCCCAAATGGATGTGCTCCTGAGAAAGAGATCTGGTGTCCCCAAAGCAGCAGAAGCCATTTCTGCTGGTCACATACTGCAGCTGCAGGCCCAGGATGCAGCTGTCCTTACCTCTGGATGTAGAATGACTCCAATTTTCTGTAATCTTCACCAAAGCCCATCTGCTGCATGAAGGCACGGATTTCTGGATTGGATTTCCTGCGCACCAAAGAGAAGCGAAGAAAAGCACTGCAACCAGAGCTCTGGAGTAAGGCCAAGACACGGCCAAGTCCTTCCCACATCCATTCACAGCTATCCCGGGCGTTCCAAGAGCTGTGGCTGCACTGGCACCAGTGGCTTCCCACAGTCGGCATCCCCATGAGCACGGAAACCCTGGGCAACTAACACAGAGAGCCTGGGGAGCAGGACACCAAGGACCTGCAGATGATCGTGACTGCAGTCCCAGACACTTCCCCCCTCCAGACCCCCTCCAGGCTGATTTCAGCCTCACCAGCACGTGAAGTCCACCTCATCACCACCGAGGTGAAGAAAGAAGTCTGGGAACACAGAGCTGACTTCTTGAAACAAACTGGTCACAAACTGGTAGGTGCTGTTAAGGACTGGGTTGATGGGCCCATAGGTCCCAGAAGGATGCTTGCCCGAATAGCAGGGAGTCAGGAGGCCTGGAGCACCTGGGTCATAATAAACACAGAACAGTAAGGAGGGGGGCAAATGTGGCCATATCACCCCATATAACCCCCTGGATGCTCTTCAGCACAGCCCAGGGCCTGCCAGGGCACAGAAGACCTGAGCATGGCGCATGAGGCACAAACAGCAGCAGAATCTCTGGCTCAAGATGTCTGACCTGACAGGGAGGGATGCTTCCTAGGGGAGATTCCCACAGGAGCTCACACACTGAGCAGTGCAGCGCCCAGCACCCTCTCCCAGCTCCATACACCCGCTACAGAGAGGGCAACCACAGTTATGGCTGTGACCACACGCACAGGGTGTACTCCAGTGCATTTGGAAGCAGGGGAAGGAGACAGAAAGAAAGGCAATGCTTTCCTGGAGCTTCTCTTTCTTCCAGACATGGAAAAGGAGATACTTGAAGTAGAAGCGTGTCAGGACTGGGGTGCAGCTGAGCAGAGGGAGGAAGCTTGGTCAGCTGTACCCCTAGTTAAACCCAAGATCCTGGCAATACCCATGATCATAGCTTTGGCAGAGCAGCTGTTCCCCCAGAATCACCCAGCTTGGCCCTAAGCAGAGATGGAAATGTTTTAACTTTGCCTTTTGTTCCAGAAGTTGGATCATTGCATCCCACTTCCCCCAGACGAGGGTTTGCTCCTCCTCACAGCCAGCCTGTGCGACACAGCTGCCCACAGCCTGAGTTTGGGATCCAGGCTGCAGATTCCCTTCCTGTCCTTGGGTACAACTGGACCCCCCCTCACAGCAGCAGCAGCAGCAGCAGCAGCGGGGTGTGCTCCTCACCCGGACCCCAGGACAGCGTGTGCCCCGGTGTGTCGAACTCCGCAATGACCCTGATGCCGCGCAGCCGCGCGTACTCGATCACTGCCTGCACGTCACCGGCCGTGTACACGTGGCTCATGGCATTGAAGGCTCCCTGCGGGAACACAGGAATCTCAGCACCCTTCCCAGGTGCTGATGGAGGGATCTGCTCCCCTGGGTGATGACCAGGGTGGGTTACCTGCTTGCTGAGTTCTGGGAAGGTTGAGCTCTCATAGGGGAAGGATGGGTCGTCCACAATGTGCCAGTGAAACACGTTGAACTTGTTGTAAGCCATGACATCCTGGGAAGGAACGGGAACAAAGATGAGTATGCCCTGCCCCTTCTGAAAGGTCACCCAGCTTGCCATAGAAAGGGGACAAGGCCTCTCTGGTCCAAAAGGACAAGGCAGAGTCCCTAAACGTGCCCCAGAGCCCAGGAGGGATTCAGACACACCAGCACCACAAAGAGCTGCAGAGGGTCCTGTTCTTCCTATAATTGAGCAATGGTGGAGACCTGGAGGTTGAATTCTGCCTGGGCTGAAGAGAGAACCACCTCTGTCTGACCTGCCTGGCAATAAGTCGCTGTTTTCCCTTCCCTCAGAAACAACCCAGCCTCAGAAAGTAACCTGGATTGCAGGAATCCAAGATACCTCAGGGGGGTCTGCCTCATCCTATTTACAAAGGGAGCTGAGAAATCACCCAAACAAGGTGGCTGTGAGTCACCTCAGGAGCAAACACAGCCATGTTTTACTCCACAGCAAACATGGCAGCATGGAAGCATTTTTCCATGATGAACATCTGTGTATTAAGAATTGAGGTCATGCTGCCATCCGTCCCCAGCCTGCTGCTTCATCTAGGGACAAGCAAGCTGGTTTTGTTCAGAACACCCAGGTTTGATGAGCTCTTCCTCAATGATGCAGTGGCCCCAGCTCCTGGGATCTTTGGAAAGGAGCAACACACAGAAAACCAACCCAAAAGCCCTCCAGGCCACCCACAGAGGGCTCAGTTGTGGCAGCGGAAGGGACACCCAACTAAACCACCTCATCTACCAGATGGAAAACTCCTTTCCTCCCAGAGGAAACTCCTACCAGAGTTTCCAGGATGGCTCTGAGGGGCAGGTAGTGACGAGAGGTGTCCAGCAACAGTCCCCGGTGAGGGAAGCGGGGAAAGTCCACGATTTCTGTCTTGTTGATGTAGTACTGCACACAGAGAACACCAAGAAGTGAGCAAGGCTTTGGGCAACACAGCCATCAGCAGGGGACAACCAGGGTCACCTTTCTCCCCAGGGCTGGTGGGACGAGGAGGGGTACCACGCTAGCGGCTAGCCAGGGAGAGCTGCAGCACTTAAGCCGCTCACACGGCAGGATCTGGATTCATAAATCTCTGCTTGGGCTCTGGTGAGGCTGCACCGCTGGTACCCCCCCACTGCAGGGAATCCCCAGCCTGCCCCATGGAGGCAGGAGCACTGTGGAGAGCTGACTGCCCCAGCACTCACCGTGCCGTTCTGGTCTCTCCCAACGAGCTGGCTGAACGTTTCCAGGCCTGCAGGAAAACCACACACAGTCCCTTTCTCAGCACAGATTCCCCCAAAGGAACAGAGCTCAATTAAGAGCTAAGTCGATGGAAAGACAGGCACATCCCCATAGGCCTGAGGCAGGCAGAGTGGGAATGTCCCACAGAAAGCACACTTCACCTCTGAGAGCTCCCCAGACGGCATCAGCAGAAAGCAGCAAGGAGCCTTCCGAGACAGAGAGCTTGTCTGAAACACAGCATCAGAGAGGCTGGAGTTAGGTCCCACACTCCATCACGTGCTGCTGCAGGCCACAGCAGCACCAGGCAGAGGTTTGGATGGAGCTGAGGAACAATTCCTGCCCCAGAGGGTGCTCAGGCATTGGAACAGGCTGCCCAGGGCAGGGCTGCAGGCACCGGCCCTGCAAGGGTTCACCCCTGTGGAGACGAGGCCTCAGTGCCATGGGGCAGGGGTGGCCTGGGCAGTGTTGGGGTTGGACTGGATGAGCTGAAAGGGCTTTTCCAGCCTGGTTGATTCTGTGACTCTGTTCTAGGACTGCACCTTAGAGCCCAGAGAACAGATCTGGGGGCTTCTTCTTTAACCTTCTCCCACTGTTTTATCAGCACCCTTAGGGAGGTGCCTCCCTCCCTGCCCATTTGTCAATAACCCAGTGAGGAATGCTGGATTGCTGCCTCTGTGCAACTGGGGACAAGTGCTGCACAGGGCTACTTCCGCCTGATGGGCACAGGAACAGCCGCACTCCCTCCTGCTGCCAAGCTCTACACTTACAGCTCTCCTTGGAGTCCAGGCTGGGAAACCCATCACAGTCTGGTGAGGCCACAAAGACGAGGAGCTGAGTGCAGGGCAAGTCCTGAGGTGGGTTCTGTGTGACGGGGACGGATTCATTCCCTGCAAAGGACACAGACCATGGACCTCAACCCCGTCCTGGCCCTTTTCCCTGCTCCCAGTCCACCACCATCCTCCCAGCTAGCAATGGGAGGCACAGGAATACACGGTTTTAACACACAGCACCCCCTCCCTCACCCCAGAGCAGGCACTGGGTGTTCGGCAGGGCCTTCCTTCAAGAACACATGATCTGATCCCAACCTTCAGCACGGAAGTGAGGAAAGCCCCAGGGAAGGCTTTGCAGTGGAAGCTTAAAGGAGTGCACAAAAGAGGAGACACACCAGAGTCTGGTCCGGGAGCAGTCCCCAGAGCCTCCTGGACACCAAGCCCCGCTCCAGCAGGCACAGCTATTCAAATCTTCCCGGGGGGTGAACACATTCACGTTTCCAGACTCTCCCAACCGTGGGAAATGAAGCACAGACCCAAAAGCTGAGCCACCCTCCCCAGACAGGGCAAAGAAACCCTGCAGGAAAGGGTGGAGAATGAATCCAAGCCTGCTGTGGCTTCACCTTCTGCAGAGAACAGTGGCTGGAAAACAAGCCGGCTCATATTCAGACCCCCAGCAGGAGCTCTGGCCACACTTCCCTATCTTGGAAGAAGCACTTCCAAGGATGTACAAGCCCAAGACCTCATTGGAATCATTCCCTCAACTCCCAGAGGTGTTCAGCCTTTGCTGAGACACACGGGTCTGGCCAGGAAGACAGCGGGTTAGCGGGGTGAGACACAGCCAACTCCATATATTCCCCCCACAGCATTCCCAGGAACAGTCAATACTCAATACAGTCACTCAAAATAAGGAGCTTGGCTTTGAGCGAGCCTGGTCAGAGGCCAGGCACCAAGCAGACCTGGGAGACACTGTGGCACCACCAGTGTTTGGGGGAATGCAGAGCCCATGCTCCAAAGCTTGCGGAAGCCAGAGCCCCACATTCCTCAAGGATGGAATGGTGAAACCTCCGCGGAGAGAAGGGAAAAGGCTAGAAGATAGCCTTGTTTTGAGCTTTCCTCTGGTTGCAGACAAGCTGGTAGCCAAGGCAACCTCGCAGATGTGCGAGCACACGCCAGCACAGCAGGACCCGCTCCCTCTGCTCGGCAAGGCGCTGCTCACCAGGGACGGCTGCTCGCAAGCCTGGGGACACGCGAAACGCTCGCTCTGCTGCGGTGCCACAACAGAACTGGTCCCACCACAACAACCACGTTTAAACCTGCCCAGGAGACACTGCCAAACCCGAGCGGCAGGCACGCGCCACCACTGTCGCTCCTAGAAGGCGATGTAGGTGGGTGCACCAAGGATACGTGATCCATTCACCACGAAGGCTGAAGGTGAAACATCATGGAGTTTACAGTCATGAACTGGAGGAGAAGGGCACTAATAACTAACTGCAGGAGGTCAGCAGCAGTAAAACATCGCAGGGGCTTGAGTTCCACGCACGGACCGGGGTCTCTCCCAGGCTCGTTTTGGAGCTGTCCAGCTGAAGGACAAGAGACAAGGCGACAGCAGCAAGGGAAATTCAATTAGACAGAAGAAAAGAGTTAATTCTTCACCTGGAGGGTGGTCAAACACTCCAGCAAGGGCCCAGTTCTCCATCCTTGGAAATACCATCATTCCAGCTGGAAACAGCCCCGAGAAGCTCAACCCAACTGCAAAGCTGGCTCCAATTTTGGGTTTGGTCCGTTTTGAGCAGGGGCTTGGCAAAGACCCCCATACATCTCTCTTAAATTGGTCTCTGTTTTCATGCTTGAAGTCCAGAACGAACGGAGAGGTTGGAGAGAATCTTGCCTGCTGTTAAACTGACATAGCAGATCCTTGATACACACGAGAAAATGGTTTCTGCCGTTTATTTTCTCTATTCATAGAAACTATTCCCTTCCACCCGGGGTTTCCATTGCCTGTTCTTACTAACCACCCAGGCGGAAAGAGAAAAGGGAAGGCAAAGAGGGAAAAAGCCTTAATCATGTAGTGTCATAAAGCAGGGTGTATGGAAAGCGATAAGCACGAGCTCAATCTCATGATCGCACAGTTTCACCGAGTGATGTGATGGTCACATTTCCCCTCTGGGATGAACAGGCAAATGTGAATAATTCTATCAGCTGTTTTAAGGTTAGTTCCTAGCAGCAAAAGAGAAAGAAGTCTCCTCAGCTCCCAAATCAAGCTTTATTTCTATCACTGCTTACAAGAGCTGAAGAAATAAAATAAGCCAAATGGATCTGTCTCAGGGGTTCAAACTTGCCTTGCTCCAAGCACGACGTACTCAAGATGAAGCCGAGTGGCTCCCAGTGCCATGAGCACTGATCCGCAGTTCACACCGACATTTGAACACCCGGAAGCACCTTAGTGGCTCTTTCTGATGAATGAAGCATTTCACGCTCCCCAGATGCAGCGCTCCAGCCTGCCGCAGACCCACGCAGGCACCGAGCATCCGTGTGCGCCGGCTCCCCTGCCCCTGCACGCACAGCCAGGGACCCCCCCGCACCGCGCCCCAGACACGCAGTGGGTGCTACCACAAAGAGATCTGGGCACAGGAGTCCTCCAGAGCCTGTCCCAAGGCGAGCCCAGGCTCCCAAAGCTTCTGCCTTTCCCCTTCTCACCCTACAATTTCAGGATGAACCCATGAGCTACCCCTGCCAGAAAAGCCACGCTGCCTCGGGATGCTTAGCAACCCTTGTGGGGAGTGCGCCACGGCATGGATGTGTACTTGGAAGGATGCATGAAGCAACACGAGCCTTTCCTCACGGAATGCTTCACACTGACACCAGGAGCTGCTAGGAGCAGGAAGCATCAAGGCTAGCAAGAACTACTGGAGCCGAAGGGATTGCAACAGCAGTCACAAGAGAAGGAAGCAAAATGAAGCGCTGGGGAGCTGAAACACGATCTGGAGGAGAAGAAACAATGAGACAAAGTCTTGACAGCAAGAGCCTAACTCCCTGAAAGCCAGCCAGTGTGCCCTGCGCCAACAGCACCGCACCGAGCGCCGAGAGGTGCGTGCCACAGGCGCTGCCCTGGGACTCAACCCGAGCCACTGTGGCATCAGCCCATGGCCACCACCATCAGCCCATGGCCACCATCAGCCCATGGTCACTATTAGCCCATAGCCACCATCATCAGCCCATGGCCACCACCATCAGCCCATGGCCACCATCATCAGTCCATGGCCACCATCAGTCCATGGCCACCATCAGCCCATGGCCAGCATCATCAGCCCATGGCCACCACCATCAGTCCATAGCCACCATCAGCCTATGGCCACCATCATCAGCCCATGGCCACCATCAGCCCATAGCCACCATCAGCCCATGGCCACCACCATCAGCCCATGGCCACCATCATCAGCCCATGGCCACCACCATCAGCCCATGGCCACCATCATCAGTCCATGGCCACCATCATCAGCCCATGGCCACCATCGGCCCCAGCCCCCGCGGCGCTCCGGGGGTCCCCAAGCAGCACATCCCCCAGCCCGCCCGGCCTGACCCCCGAGCACGCGAGGCTTTGGGCCTGGGGGCTCCCTGGAGAAGGAAGCCATGCACGGCCGGCACAGCCGCGCCTCCAGCGGCGCCGAGCCCCCCGCCCCGCCGGCAGCCCGCGCCCCGCCTCACCGGTCGGGCGGGCGGCGGCGAAGAGCAGCGCCCGGTACCGCTGGAACGCCGCGTCCAGCACGGCGCAGCCCGGCCCCACGGCCGAGCCGCCGGCGTGGCCGAAGCGGAACCGGGCGGGCGGCAGCAGGCAGCGGCCACCGCCGGGCGGGGAGCGCTGGACCTGCGGCCGCGGCCACACGGCAGCCGCCGGCTGTAGCAGCAGCAGCAGCAGCGGCAGCGGCAGCGGCAGCGGCAGAGCCCGTCCCGCCGCCATGTCGTGCCCCGCTGCCGGAGGGAGAGGGCGGTGCCGCCCGCCAAATGGCAGCTGGGCCCCGCGGGGCCGGGCCGGGGCTGCGTCCCCCGGGCACCTCAGGGCGCCCGAACCGCAGCGAGCGGCTCTTCCCTCGCTACAGGAGAGATAAAGGCACGGCCCCTCGCTACAGGAGAGACATGGAGGGGCTGGAGCGGGGCCAGAGAAAGGCAACGGAGCCGGTGCAGGGCCTGGAGCACAGCGGTGATGGGGAACGGCTGAGGGACCTGGGGGGTTCAGATGGAGAAGAGAAGGCTCAGGGGGACCTGATGGCTCCCTACAAGTGCCTGACAGGAGGATGGAGCCAGGAGGGGCTGGGCTCTGCTCCCAAGGAACAAGGGATGGGACAAGAGGAACCGGCCTCAGGGTGCACCAGGGCAGGTTTAGATGGAGCTGAGGAACAATTCCTGCCCCAGAGGGTGCTCAGGCATTGGAACAGGCTGCCCAGGGCAGGGCTGCAGGCACCGGCCCTGCAAGGGCTCACACCCGGTGGAGACGAGGCCTCAGTGCCATGGGGCAGGGGTGGCCTGGGCAGTGCTGGGGTTGGACTGGATGAGCTGAAAGGGCTTTCCCAGCCTGGTTGATTCCACGCTTCTAAGCTGCTGTTGAGGGACACTGCTTCCCCAGCCCTCAAATGTGAGAGCCCCTTGGCCATGCTCCCTGCGCCAGCGGATCCCGTGCAGTCCGATTTGGGCTTTGAGAGTCAGGTGAGTTACTTGAACACATACTTCAGCTGCAGCAGCTCCCAGCGGTGGGGCTGAACACGCGTGTGCACTGGGTCTGACGTGGGCCTTGACATGCTGTTGGTGCCATGTGTTTTTATGAGCAGTGCTGGGTATAAATCAGCCCTTGCACAGCTTGCCAGGGTTATGTTATAGGCAGCAGGTGAAATACTGGTTGGCTTGTATCAACAGAAGGGGCTTTATCCCATGCTGGAGCCTCACAGTGGAGTGTTGCAGAGATGCTTTCCACACGGGCTGGCTTTTGCAAGGAAACCCTCAACCTCAGATGAACTCTTTATTTTACCTCCTCCCTCTCATCTCTGCGTTCCTCAGCAATCCCCAAGGCAGATAAGGACCCTTAAGTCCAGGTCTTACCATTTGATTGCTTCACAAACCTACCAGCTCCTGCATGGGAACCAGCTCCATTCAATTAGGCAACAAATCAGGCAATCCCAGCACAAACACAGGCTCGGGGAGACCAAAGGAAGCAGCCCTGAGAAGGACTGGGGGTGTTGGTCCACGAGAAGCTCCCCATGACCCAGCCTCAGTGTGCGCCTGAGTCCAGAACCCCCCCGTGTGCTGGGCTGCACCCCCAGAGCGTGAGCAGCAGCTCAGGGAGGGGATCCTGCCCCTCTGCTGTGCTCTGGGGAGACCCCCCCTGCAGCCCTGATCCAGCTCTGGGGCAGCAGCACAAGAGGGACGTGGAGCTGCTGGAGAGAGGCCAGAGGAGGCCACGGAGATGCTGCGAGGGCTGGAGCAGCTCTGCTCTGGAGCCAGGCTGAGAGAGCTGGGCTGGGGCAGCCTGGAGAAGAGAAGGCTCCTGAAGGGGAGACCTGAGAGCAGCTCCAGTGCCTAAAGGGGCTGCAGGAAACCTGGAGAGGGGCTTGGGACAAGGGCCTGTAGGGACAGGCCAAGGGCAATGGCTTGAACCTGCCCGAGGGGAGACTGAGCTGAGCTCTTAGGCAGAAGCTCTTCCCTGGGAGGGTGCTGAGGCGCTGGCCCAGGGTGCCCAGAGAAGCTGTGGCTGCCCCATCCCTGGCAGTGCTCAAGGCCAGGTTGGACACAGGGGCTTGGAGCAAGCTGCTCCAGTGGAAGGGGTCCCTGCCCAGGGCAGGGGTTGGAACTGGGTGAGCTTTAAGGTCCCTTCAACCCAAGTCAGACTGTATTTAATGAACAAAACTGTTGTCCTTTCCCTCCTGAGCAAGCAGTGAAGCCACCAGAAATCTCCAAGCCATCTGCAGTGCTGGGAGACAAGCCCCAGGCATGGGGAGCAAGCAAGAAATTAAATGCCATGGGAGAGAGCATGGCAAGGGAAATTGCCTCATCACACTAGCACAAGATGAAATAACACTTTGCAGAAGCAGGATACAGCCATGGAAGGGTCTGGTAGGGAATTTAAGGAATTCTCCATCATGTGAACACGACACAGAGAACCAGGGTCAACAGAGGGAAAGTCTTTTGCAGAAAAACCTCAAGGTTTTTGCTATCAAAGGTTACAAAAGCACCAGCACAAAGCTGTGGAGTGACGGTGAAAGGAGGAGCTGTGAGGACCTTTGGCGCTGGGGAGGAGGGTTGGAGTGGGATGGGGGAAAGTGCTCTGCAGAGTTGAAGGAATCTGGGGGCTAAACAATGTTTTGAGGGTCTCACGTAGGTGGAGCAGTTGTGAGGATGCCAGGCAGCGCGAGGCGATCACAGTTAGGTTTGGGTCTAAATAGGATTGTAGGAATTCCATGAGATTGGTGGAAATTGATGGAGAATCTCCAATGGGGGAAGGCAGGGACTGAGGGTCATCTATAGCTAAGGGAGCCAGGCCAGAGCTGGCACTGCCATAGGCTTAACAACTACACAGCACTGCATCCCTCTTCTATAGCCCCGTAGAACAACAAAGACCACCCATCCTTCTAAGGGAAGGGGAGCCAAGAACCCAGGGCAGGCACAACACAAGCCAACAGCCTTACCAGCTGGGTGCTGCCCCATGGCCAGGGAAGCAGAGCATGGTGGTGGCAGTAATGGGGCCACCAACAGTCCCTGTGTCACCCAGCAAAAACAAAGCACAAAGAGTGCTGAATCAATCCAAGGAAGCCTCAGAGCAGATGCACTTCCAGGAGAGCACAGAGAAGCAGCAGCTGCTTAAGCTCCAGCTTAAATAGAGCTCCTGAAGCAATGGGTCATGGGTGGAGGTCCCAGGCAAGGCTGATTGGGGCGGTTAAAGCCAGCTGGTGCCCTCAGGCTCCTGCCAATCCTTACCTGTTCCTTGTTTTCCCTACGGAGTGGTGGCAGGACCCCAGTTCAGCATGGCAGTACGTGCTAGGTTGCTTCCTGATGTTTTTTCCAGCTCCAGTGCCATTGCTCCAGGGCTTTGGCCCATCTCTACCCACATTCCATGGCAAGAAGGGACATGGAGGAAAACACCTTTATTCCAACCTGCATTGGGCCTCTGTGAAAACAGCCCCTGTCATTCTTCGTATTCGCTTTCCTCCTCTTATCTTGAGGCTGCTGCTGGTCTACACGAAGCCTCAGTGGTCTTTATTGGGGTTTGTTGCCTTTCCCTGTGCAAGCATCCACTGCTTTTCTGACAGCTCTGATTGATTCCACTGTCTCTAGTAGTTTCACTGTATTAAGATTGCAAGGGAAGAAACAACCACCAAACCCCAAGACAGTTTGTTGCTGTGTCGCATCAGGCAACGTCAGCGGCATCGTCAGGGCTGTGCTTCCTGAGACTGAAAGTGCCCTGACCTGAAGCAAATCCTCTTTTCAGTGCCTGCCACACTCCTGTGCAGCATTATGATCACAGCTTTCCATGGAGATATGCGAGCTTTTCAATGGATTCTGTTGCTGTTGCTATTTTAGGGAACTTGATGTCTCCAGGGGATGACTCAGACAAGTTCATCTGTAGCTGGCCAGCATTAATCTAGACTAACAGACTGATTCAGGAATGCAGTTTTATGTAAGAAAACTGCGTAAGCACGTGTTTAGCTTTGGGAGCCTGGCTAAAAGAAACTGCTTTACACGCTGTCCCGCACGGGACATAGAGCTGCAGTAGCCAGAAGCTGCTGATGCTGTTCAGTAGCAATTCAACAGACCAGCTTGTGGTCTCGAAGCACATCTCCAGGTGATCTATCCCCTGGGAAGGTTGGGCTCTTCAGGCCAGTTCAGCAGGGAACACAGAGACACAAGGTTCAGAGCTTACCTGTGCTCCCGCACCGCACCTCCGCCTGCCCTAACTCTGGCCACCAGCCCCACAGACTTGTTTAAAGGCTTCAATGTCAGTGCATGGGGCTGAGGACATCGCGCTGCGCCTGCCCTTGCAGAAGGAGGTACCTGCAAATCCCTCCTCTCATCTCTTGGACTGCAAGAGCTGGCAGCCAAGTTGCTGGGGGACTCTGCAGAACACTGTGCTGCACCAGGACTCTGCTGGGTTACCTGCTTACTGCTGATAATGAAGTTGGTAGAAATCCAAATTCCTTGTTCTGACACAAATTGTTATGAAATCTGGCTGGTGTTACACTTGGGTCTTTCTGGTTTGTTTGCCTCTGGGGCGTGAAGATGGCCTTTGGGCTGTCAGTGCAGTTCCTTGTTCCACAGCATTTTTTTAAGGTATAAATCCATTTATTATGCTGCCTAATTCCCTGTAACACTGCTGCTCCTGCATTGAATCATGAGGACATTTTGCATACAGATTCCTCTGCTGGTGAGAAGCGAATGAGCTGTGGACAGAGGAATGGAGGAAGCCATTCATGACAACCTTCTCAGAGCATGAGTGTTGCATTCTCTTTGCTCTTTGAGCCAAACGTTGTCTAAGCCCAGCCATTCTGGAGTGAATCCAGCTTCAGGTCGAGAGACTTGCAGGTGGTGTGGCTGCACGAGGGCTTTGGAACACATAGATCATCATCTTGAAATGCCTGCGACTGCCTGTAGTCCTCTGACTTCAATTTTGGCATCTCAGAGGGGTTCTGGGCACACTTCTTCTCTCCATTTACCTGTTTACCTCCCCTTCCAGCCATGGTGAATAATTATGGTGTTTGGATTGCAAGCAGTGCGGGCAGCAGCTGCACCATGTTGCAGTGGCATTACTGAGGATGGTGATCATGGGGAAGTGAGGGTCAGTGTGTGCTGGGTCTTTGTGGGTGTCAGCCCTCCTGTGGCACATCTCTGTGTTTTAGCGATGCTACTGCTCATTGTGGTGTCGCTGGCAGGGAGCTACAATTGCTGTTGCTACAATCCACCTTGACCACCATGTACCACACTAGATGCTGCCATGGAACAGTTTAGCAGATGCATATGATAAATGAGTTTCTCAGCACAGATGGAGTTCAACAGAAGGGACCTCTTCAGGTGGGAGAGTACATGTAAGGGGTGCAAGGCCTGGGAGATTTGGAGCTAGCAGGCAGGAGTGGGCCTCACCTCAGAGAAGTATTTCAACAATTATGAACTTAGGAGTGGAGTTTAAGGCACAAAGCTCGAGGTGAGATGTGTTAATCTGTCTGAAGCACCCAGGTTCCGGGCTCGAGCTCAGCCTGGTGGTATTTGCACTATTGGTATTCCTTGCAAAGCCTTTTTTCCTCTGGATTATCTGCAGCTCACACAGCTTTGGGGTGGCTGAACAAACAGCAGTGATCCAGGGGGCACCTCAGCCCATGTCATGGGTGAGGTTGTTAATGCCTCAAACCCAAGGCATCAAGACATCTCCTGGATTTCCTTCTGCCCAGTGTGGGAGCTCCGTGTGTCTCTGGTGATGGCAGAGATGGGCTTTTCCCAGAGATCCCGCCTGGCTCAAGGAGCAGGGGAGCAGGAGGGAGGCTGGGTGAGGTGGGAGGTTCAGCCAAATCCATAGTGTATCTCCAAGCACAGGAGCCCCGGGGTGGTTGTGTCGTGGGCACCAGCACTTCCGCAGCATTTTGATGTCATGAAACGGAGCTTGTCATAGGGACGTGCTGAGAGTTGTTGTGGAGGCTGAGGTTTTGTGGCTGCCGTCCTGGGCTGCTCTCAATCACAGCTGTGGAGCTGAACTGGAATCAGTCAGAGCCCGTGGATGTGTGGTGACAAACTCCTTGTGCACAGAGACCCTACTCCTGTAAATCCACTGAGCGTGTGCTTCACGGAGTGAGCTGACTGCAGTGCAATATTTTACTCTTGTCAGCTTCAGCATGAACAGTTACTAGAATCACTTGGGTAATTAAGCTCTTGCATGAATAAAATGGAAAAGCAGCAGATGACTATGAACATCTAAATCATCTTTCAGAGCAGGTAGAAGAGCGGTTCTCCACGCTCCTCTGCAGCTGGAGTCCTAAAATCCCCAGAGGCCGAGCAGATCCCCTTGGGATGAGCTGCAGGCAGCAGCCCTGCTCTTCTCAGGTGCCTTTTGCCAACCAGCTACAAGGAGCCGGTGGATGCCCAGGGCTCCATGTGTGACCATTAGGTAGGAGACTTTGTAATGAAAGAAAGACCTTTTGCAGAAGGCATAACTGAAATTTCACACCAAAGAGTATTTTTGAGAAATATTAGTGTTTTAAGTGAGGAGTAACCTGCAGTGAAGTGCTGATCCCTGTCTTGCTGTGGGAAGAGATAGGGTTGTGACTATAGAACTGCCTTCCCATCTCTGCGGGATGGCATTGGGAAGATCCCGTCACTGTTTAGAAATGTTTATTACCGAGATTATAAGAGAAAGGGAAGCAGTCCGGGTGCACAGAGAGGTTTAAGTGTGCTCCTAAATGACTGTGCTTTGTGCTGCCGAAGCACGGCTCCTGCCCTTGGAAGGCCCCTGTGCAAGGCGACGGCTTGAGCTTGTGGAGCAGCGCATCTGGCAGAGCTGTGCCGGGGCCAGGAGAGGGCAGCGGGGAGGCGCTGAGATCCCGCGGCCGGGGTTACCGTGGGCACGGGGATGCCCGGTCCTGCCCAGCCCCTGCAGTGCTCCCAAGTAGCGGGAGGAGAACTGGTTACCGGGGGGAAAGGTCGCCTCAGTGAAGGGTTGGGCTCGGTTTTGCGTCCAAGCACAGGCTCAGGGAAGCTGCAAAGCTCTGATAAAGCAAAAACGTGGCTGTCTGGGCAACACCTTTCTTGGCTTCTTGGGGTCCGGTGGGCACATGCGTGCTCATGTATTGACAAGGAGGTGGGCATGTCTCCAGCTGGACAGGACAGTGCTACCAAAGTGTCACTCAGGAGATGACACACTGTCCCCCTCGGGGGCATGGTGACCAGCTGAGCCCCGAGGCTTGACGTGTGAGGGGCACCTGCCTGGGAAATGTCCAGCTGGTATGTCCGGAGCGGAACAAAGCTGGGGCTGCTTGTATTTATGTAGGGCAGCATGATTAACACCCAGGTCGCTGTCATTCCCTGTAAGTAGGGTAATTAGGGACCTGGCTTTAGTTACTAGGTCGCTTGGCATGAGGCAACGTGCCTGCCCGGTCCACACCCCCCGGCGCTGCTCCTGACCGGCCAGAGCAGAACCCAGGGAGCACAGGCTGTCCCCAGCTGTGTGATGGGGACAGCTTCACATGGTGACAGTCGGGGGAGGACAACGGGTAGTCGCGGCTGTAATGCCATGGAACACCCGGAGCTGACTTTCAGAGCTGTTTGTGTGTCTGAAGATGCAGGCTGTACCCATCAAGGTTTCTAGAGACATGTACCCAGGACATCGGACACTCAATCTGCTCGGATCCCTAAGGGCAGCCGCCTGCGTCACCCTGAGCGCAAACCCCAGTCACTGCGGCCACCATTACGCTTTCTGTGCGCCAGCAGAAAACAAACCACCCTTTTGGAGGCAGCTTCTAATTTTCTGCCTGTTTCACAAGGCACGTGTGCTGAAACGGGAGCGGGCAGTGGGGCCCCGCCGCGCCGGGCGCTGCGCGCACCCCCGCGGGGCACGGCGGTCACTGCTGCCCGCAGAGCTGCCGGCTCTCGCCCCGCCGCGTTGCGCCAGGCGGAGTGTGCGGAGCGGTTCCGGTGGCACCGCCTCGGGACGGGGCCGCTTCACCCGCGGCGGAAAGGGCGCCCCGGGGCGCCAGGAGGCGGAGGATTAGCGCGGGCGGAGGAGGCGGCCCCGCAGCCGTCCCGCGGCTGTGCCGGCTCCTGACGGGTCGGGAGCAGCCGGCTCTCCGGTGCGCCCGGCTGCAGCCTTGTTTCCAAGCCGGCTGGAGTCCCCTCTGCGCCCCGAAGTGTTGCAAACAGAAAGCTCGGTTCGCCTCCCCCGTGCCCGGCCCAGCACAGCACTGCTCTAGAGGCAGAGCTGCCTCGGCCGTGCTGCTGCGAGGGCAGGGAAGGCTGAGGCGAAGGGTGCTCAGCCCCTGTGGCACCCCGGCGTCCGCCGCTCGCCGGGGGTGCGGTGTCCAAGCGAGAGGCCCGGGTAGCCCAGCAACGGCGCTGCCTCATGCCCACGGCCGGCACAGGGTGTGCCGATGGCGGCTTGTCTGCCGGGGGGAGAACGGGCTGTCCCCGTGCTGGTGCTGACACGCGTGTTCTCCCCAAACCGCCAAATAGCAACACTGAAGGAGGGAGTCAAGCCCTCGTCACCGGCTGTCATCACCGCCACCGACCAGCCGCAAAGCTGGAGTCCAGAGATGCTCCCGGCACAGCCAGGGTCCCTCCGGGGATGGCAGGCGCACGTTTATCCCACGGCTTCACATAAAGTACCGCCTGGATGCGGTCTCAGTGCAGTTTTATTCCGATTTTGAGGCACAACAACCGGTTTTCCCTCACACTCCCCTCACAAGTCCCTCCCCACAGGTGCCGCACCGGGTGATGGCTGCGCTGGGGGCCTCCCCTCCGCGCCCGGCTGACAGGAGCCCGGAGAAGCGCTCCCTGCCGCACCTCCGCCACACATCCCCGCCACCCTGCCGCGCCCGCACCTGCGTCCGTGAAGGGGAAGCCGGTACAAGGGAAGCCGGTATCAACCCTCCTCCTCCTCGCTCCACCCGCCACTCTCAAGATGGCTCCGCGCCACACTCAAGATGGCGCCGGCGGCGGGCGGGGTGAGGGGGGGGGTGTGTGTGTGTTTGGGGCGGGGGGTGTCGCTCACTCAAGATGGCTCCCGGCGCGGTGGAGGGGAGATGGCGGCGGCGGCGCAGGCGCGGCGCGGTGCGTCACGCGCCGCGGCGTGACGTGCGGTGCGTGCGCGGCGCGCGGTGACGGAGCGGGTCGGCCGCGTCCCTTTGTTGGCGGCGGTTGAGGCGCGGCGGGGCCGGGACCAGCGGGGGGGGGCGGTGGCGGGGCGGGGGGCGCCGCGCGAGCCGCCGCCGTTACTTCACCGCCTCGCCATGGACTCGGACGAGGGTTACAACTACGAGTTCGACGAGGACGAGGAGTGCAGCGAGGACAGCGGCGCGGAGGAGGACGAGGAGGACGACGAGGAGGACGAGCCCGACGATAACCTGGACCTGGGCGAGGTGGAGCTGGTGGAGCCCGGGCTGCGCGTCGGCGGAGAGCGCGACGGGTTGCTAGGCGGTGAAACGGGAGGGCTGGGCCCCGGCGGCGGCGGCGGTGGAGGCGGGCTGGGCGGCGGACCGGGCCCCGGCGGCGGCGGCGGCCCCGAGCAGGAGGAGGATTATCGCTACGAGGTGCTGACGGCCGAGCAGATCCTGCAGCACATGGTGGAGTGCATCCGCGAGGTCAACGAGGTCATCCAGGTGCGGACCCCCCCCCCCCATCCCCGGGGCCGGGGCCGGGCACCGGCGGCGAGGGGGAGGCGGGTCGGGCCGGGCCGCGCCGCCAGCGGGCCTCGCCTGAGCGGCGCCGGGCCCGGGCCTCCCGCGGCCCACAGCTCCTCCGAGCGAGCCCCCAGCCCCTCGCTGGAGGCAGCGGGGGGGTCCTCGGCACTCCCTTCCCGCGGGGAGGCCCCTAGGGACAGGCCTGGAGCTCGCTTCCTGCCGTGGAAGCGTAGGGAACGCGGCCTTTGGCTATGAAGGACTCCTGTTTCTTTGTGTGGTTGCCAGCCGGTGGGCTGCAACCTGCGTTTTACCTTCCCCCGCTCCGTCTTCACGCTGGCCGAGCGGGGGGTTTACCCCGCGGCTCGTCCCGGGAGCCGGGGAGCCGTTGGCAAGCTCTGGAATTTGGGGAGAGGCAGCCGGGCACGGCTCTGGTTTTGCTGCCTTCTCCCTTCCCTTCCCCCCTGGCATATCCAGACGGGCTCCACCAGCTCATGGGGCTGAACCTTGTGATTATTTCCAGCATAGACGGAGGGATACGAGCCACTGCTGCGAACACTAACTCTTCTGTCTCCAGGTTTAAGCACATAGTGTTCAAATAGATACTGAGTTTGAAATAACATTTGCTGACTTCAGATGAAAGTATCTAAGTCTTATCAGTTGGCTCTTGAGCTTTTGGCAGGAATTTCAAGCTGCTGGAGCTCTCTGGCTTCCCTTTGGAAATGTTTATGGCCAGGCTTTACTCCAGCTCACCATAAAGTTTCTGCAGGTGACCAGAGTGTGCGAGTTTCCTTTTGTTCCATTTACATGGGATTATTCAGAGTTAGAGTAAACTGAAGACGTTTCTTTTCCAATCTGCCAAGACGGTTAGTGTGAGAAAGTGAAATGTTGAAGGATAGAGTGCCCCAAAACCAGTTGCTTTGCCAGTTGTTGGTAGTTGTTCCAGTGTTGGTAGGTCAGCTTAAAGACAAGATGCTTCAGTGAATGCATTTGCCCAGCTACTCTGTGCTCTACGGTAGCTGTAATAGCAGCTTTAAAATGTTGGTTTATGTCCCGTAAATGCACCGTAGCTTATATGGAGCTTTATGCAAGCAGCTCTACAAGTATTTGCGTACCAAATGAGTAAATGGCATTTCTTCAGTCAACATTTATAACTTTAATGACAGTACCGTACATGTAAAGCTGAGTAAAGAAGTCTCTTTAGATTAGCTGATTATCCTGCAGTTAAAGGCTCATGGTTCAGTATGGATGTTTGTTTGCCACCAGTTATTGATCCTCATATAAGGAGGGAAACAAATGATGAGTAGACATGCAAATAATAACTGGAATTTTTTACTCTTTGAGTCTGGATTTAGTGACCAACACTGGGAAAATCATGACATGGACTGATGATATTGAACAGATTCTGCCATTGTTCTATATTTACAGGAGCAAAGTGGTGGAAAAATTCCTGCCTTTTGGAGCAGTGAGTATTCCTGCTCCAGGTCTTCCTTGCTGCTCTCACCTGCATGTTCTTCATGAACTGATTTCTTAGACAAGGTCCTCGTTTCTGGTCTCCGGGTTTTTTCCCCTCTCTTGTACTGCCTTTGAGCTGTATGACATGTGCACTTGACCTCTGATTTGCAGAACTAGTGGAGAGAAGTCAATACAGGTGAAGAGACCCTTCTACACATGGGTGGCAGCAGGAGATCTGACCCTGCCATGGACTTGGCTGCGTTGGGCTCTGCAGAAGCCTCGTGAACTGCCTACATAGAACCGCCGTGGCTGTTGCCTATGCTTCAGTTATTTGTGTTGGGTTTGCAGTAGCTACTCCTGGTTGAACAGAGCAGAGTGCAGAAACTCTGGTTGTTTAGGTTGTCATGGGTAAACTCGGGACCTAAAATCAGCTTAAGCCCTGGAAGGTATCAGAAGAGGGTAGAAAAACATTCAGTTGCTCTGAATGGCTTTTAAATGCCAGCTTAACTGCCAGTAGATTTCTAGTCTATTCAGGGATAAGTGAACTCAGTTCAGTGGATGCTTCAGTATTTGCTCATCTTTGCTTCTGTTGGTGGTGACGAAATCTTCCAGGGCTCTGTTCTGTTTATTTCCTTGGGTTTTGGCACCCAACCAGGATTGCTGCTGCTGCTGCTTTTCTGGTTCACTAAACCTTTTCTGGAGACCCGTTGGCTCAGGATCCTGCTGCGGATCCTCAGTTGCAGTGCTGTGATTCACTTGTTCCACTCAAGTACTGGATGGCTGTGGTCTTTGAATATCTACATGGGGTTTTGGGTATCAAGTAATGACAGTTGTGGTTATGTTTTGGTGCTTGGGAACTTATTTGTTCAAGTGAGGGTGTAATGTAGAGGTGCCCAGTACCTGAAGACTTCAGTGGTAGGTTTCATGCCCTCTAATCAGGGAGGTACTGATTTCTTCTGAACAGGAGTAAGGTTATAAATGAGATTTTGTTTTTCAGTTGATCATCTCAGCAGCTGCAGTGAAAGGAAGAGTTATCAGTGAGCCATGAAGTATCTGCAAGGGGGTATCTGAGCTGTGGCAGGTATAACTCTGTATTAAACAGCCTTTGTTCATATTAAAACACTACATTTTAGCAGCTTATTAGCTGATAGTACTGCTAGTTGAAGGGACTCAAATTCATCCTCCCATCTATTTAGTCATTTCCAAATGCAAACTACTTACGAAAAATGAGCTTGTCAGGACAGGGATTTTTTGCTGACAAAGACTCTGCAGAAGTAGTAGCTAACTTGTGGTACGCTTGCTGGTTATAGAGGCTGTAACTTGTGCTATGGTGTGCGACAGGCTCTTGAAGATGCCTGTTTGGTGCCGAGCTGGTGCCTCTCCTTATCGCTTGGCCTGCTGAAACCACTAAACTGCCAGTGAATGAGGCAGGCTTCAGAACGACTCAAGTATTTACTTTGCATTTCCTCCTTTTTTTCTGAGCATAAGCAGGACTTCAGGTGTTTCACGATGATTTTTGTGCAGTATTTGGCATCAGTGCTCATAATTTCCTTTGACTCTTTATGTTGCACAACTAGAATTCCCCTTCCTCTCTGAACACAAAAATGGGGGTATGAATTAGCTCCTTAAACTTGTACTGTCAATTGGCTGAGACTCCCCACCTGAGAGTATCACTTCCATTCCATCCCTACAACTATGCAGGGTAGAGAGTCATTTAACATGTTAGTTTGAATTTTGGTTGTCAAAGTAAACAGGCTGAGTTCTGATAGTTTCCCAGCTGCTGGCAGAAAACTGAAGAGCTCTAAGAACCTGGACAATAGAGTGATGCTGCACAAAAGGGTTTCTCTCAGAGGCCTTTACCCCACAGCTGAACATCTTCCCTGTGTTCTTTATATCTGAACTTTGGTCCAATTAATTTGCTGCTGCTGTGAATGCCTTTTTAAGAGCAGTCAGATTGCTGTTTCCATCTTTGCTCTAGATTCTCTGAAAATAAACTTGAAAACTGTTTAGAACAGCATGTTTATTTCTACTCTGAAGAGAGCACATGATGATCTGTGTCTCTGTAGCTTTGCTTGGCCCAGTCTCCTCCTTGCCTTGTTGAGAGCTTGTGTGATTTCCATATTTGAGTTGGGTTTGTTTCCTCTTTTTGGTCACCTTTTTCTGGAGCATTCCAATGACATCATTGTGATGTCACTGACCACCTTCATTCTTTCTGGACTTTGTAATGGTGAGGGACTGGAAATACTGGGATGGAGCTCTGAGGCGGCTGGTGTTAAAAACAAAGCTCTGAAATGGGAGTTGAGCTGCTTCTCTTTTGTTTCCCCACCCCAGAGTAGGGAGCAGAGTTCTGGATGCAGCCGGGTGTTGTGCTGTGTGGTTGTGGGCATGTTGAACTTCATGCCTGAACCTGGCCTTCCTCTGGAAGGAGGTGGCATCACTGGGCCCAACAAAAGTTACTCTAGCTCAAAAATACCTTTTCTTTTTACTATAGGCTTTAAGGTTCTTCATAGCAGAACAGGTAATGTGTAACATCTGAGTGCTGGTAACAACAACTGGTTACTCATTTACATGATGATGCTGGATGACGTCTTTGGAAGTAAGGTCAGGTCCTTACAGGATAAAAGCTTTGCCATTAAAGTAAGGCCAAACCTGAGTCCACTCTGAAGTTACAAAGCTGTGTTTGTTAATGTGTTGAAGGATGGCTGTTTCGAGAGGTTGCAAGACTGAGGTGGTGCAGATGTCCCCCGGAATGTCACAGCCCTGCTGTTAAATAGAGCCTTGTCACAGCAAGTGTGAAGCCACTATCCTGTGGCAGAAGGGGTCGTATCAAACAGCAGCTTCATTTGCTAGGACAGAACATACTGATTTCTAGTTGTAACTGAGGAAACTTCCCTGATGCTGGTGTAATTGAGTGCTGTGGGCAGTACGTTCCAAATACATTGTCCAAAAGGGAATGACGTGCCAGTGAGCAGCAGGAATAGCTGCTGGTGTACAGGGTTGTGCTTAAATCCATATTTAAAGCTAGAGATGACATCTTGAAGACTCGGAGTACTTGAAGCTACTTGACAAGCGCTGGGTAGGAGGCTGTGGGTGGAAGCACTTGAGGCTGATGCTTCTCGCGCTCGGGTCCGCTTGCGCTGTGGCGCGAGGTGAATTTGCAACCTCCAACTTCTTGTATCATGTGGTTAGCTATTTGATAATAAAATTCGTGTTAGGGCCCTAATGTTGTGATGCTGAAAGGAAATACTTTGTTAAATGCTGTGTTTCTGTCATGGGGTGTTTATAAGGTGTTTCATTATAGAAGGAATGCATTTAATATTTCCACGGAACACAGTAGACTTGGTTGTGACAAAGCATTCCTGAAATCTGGCATAAGCCATCACTGCAAAGCTTTTGCAATTGACATGGTATTTGTTCCCTGCCTGCCAAGACATGTAATTCTGAATATAATAGAATATTTTAAGCATTATTTTAAATTTCAGCAGAACCAGTGTCTGTGAAGTCTCCAGAGGAACTTCAACTTTGCACTTAAATGACCCGTTTGCTTTTAGTGCTTCGGTTTTCGGTTAGGCCAGATGTAAATCTCATGGCTGGCCAGGAGTGAAAACATTTGATGCTGCTTTCTTTTGTCTCAACATCATTTTTCGAACATCACAACAAGGCAGCCTTCTCTCAGGGGCCTCGTGGAGGCAGATGGGGACTGGCATGCATTAGGGATGTTTTCAGAGTGAAACTGAAAACACTCTTTGTTTTTTAGCTGCTTTTAAACATTTGTTTCTGAAAGTGAGAAGCAAATAGTAAATACAGTTATTGCTGTTCCCTGTGGGTTTAATTTTAGTGAGCAGGACCCTACTTGCCATGCAAAGGAGGAGTGTTAGTTCTGCTATAAATTGCACTGGTGTGCCACAGAGAAGTTGTAATTGAGACTGCAGCGTTTGTGGCCCTTGATGTGAAACAATAGCTATTTTTGGGTGTTAAAGCATGATTAAAATGAAATGACAGCTTCCACTTTTATACTTATCTCCAACTCTGACTCCTTTGTTTTAGCCTTGTGTGAGTTAAAGATCATGGTAGGAAATAACCCCCCAGCCTCTGATGCTCTTTGTGTTCCTGTGATGTGTGGAAGCACAGAGTGGCCCTGTGGCTATTAAAAGAATATTTGACATTATTTTTGCTCGGTGCTGTTTGGCACAGTTAAATTTAGGAGCAAAGTGTGCAGGATTTCAATTTGACAGTCTCCACTTCTTGCCATTCAAACTGAGACCTGGAACACTTCACCATTTGTTTGAAGTGATGCCATTAAAGTAGCTGCATGTACAGCACCTCCCCAAGTGTCCCTGGGGTCTGTTGAATTGTTTTCAGCTTTCTGTTTTGAAAATAATCTTTCTTCCCCTTCACTTCATGAATGAGATCAAATAAGCAAGAATGGGGTTCTGCTCTTTGCTCCCATATGTAATGGAGCAGTTTAAGGAAGTCATTGTTGATCTCCAAGTTGTGCTCTTGCTGTAATAGTGGAAGCCCCTTCTATCTGGAGATTGTGGTTGCTCATTCCCCTGCTTAGGTAAGTCCATTTTGAATGGTTGGTAACTGGAAAAGTATCCAGAATTTATCAAAAGAGCTGTGACTTGCCATGGGAAGTAACTGAAGTCTGTGAATACATCTGTGTAGTTCTGTCTGTAACTTGCCTGCTCAGGGTCATGCTTCCAGTCCTCTTGACTTCTATTACGTGTGGAGTTGGAGTGATCTCAAAGTATTGCAAGTGATGTTTTCTGTTTGTGTCTGGCTGCACTGTATTACTGGCAGCTGTAAGGAATGTTTTGAGGATTTTCATTGAATCACAGGATGTTTGGATTGAAGGGACCTTAAAGCCCATCCAGTTCTGACCACTGCCCCGGGCAGGGACCCCTTCCACTGGAGCAGCTTGGTCCAAGCCCCTGTGTCCAACCTGGCCTTGAGCACTGCCAGGGATGGGGCAGCCACAGCTTCTCTGGGCACCCTGTGCCAGCGCCTCAGCACCCTCACAGGGAGGAATTTTTCTCTTGCATGTCTACAAGCACATAATGCTGCTGGATTTCATCAAGTCCTGCAGGAGCTTCAGCGATTCCAAGCAACCTGCAGCCTCATTCAGCATCAGACACATGGAGGGTTTGTAGCTACTCATTGGTGCCGAATGGTGCATTTGAGTGCAGCCTGGAATACAGATGCCTGTGTGTTTGCTGGGCTCCTGTAGGCTGTGGGTGCAGGAGGCTCCAGTGCCATGAGGATGTGACAGACCCTGCATAAGCTGGAGTAACACAGTTCTCTTAATTTGGTAGTGAAAATTGGGACAATATGTAAGTATCTTTGCCATCCCAGCTGTTTGCAGTTGGGAATGTTGAAAACCTCAACCTTGCCTGGCCTGTGTCTGTTTCCTTAGCTTGCTTTTAGCTTTTCATCTTGAGCCGGAAATACTGTTTCAATGCATGCTTTGAAGACTTTTTCCAAGGCTTCTGCAGTAGTTGAGTTTCACGTGTAACTTGGGTTGGTGGTGGTTGTGCTTCACAACTTGGTGTCTTTTCACAGTTTGAAATGCCTGTATAACCACAGCCACCCGCTCAGAAGAAGCCCCTTGTTTACATGGCATAGCAATGCTGGGTGATTATTTTTGGTATTCAGAGTGGCTCACTGTGGTTAGTGTTTGAATCACTGTATGTACGTAACGCTCCAGCAACTGTCTGCGTCCAGTCCTTTGCCTGTTTTTAGAGACAGAGAGCTTTTGCCAAATGTCAGGAATTGTTCCAGATCCGAAGCCTTACACAGATGACTTTCAGCAGTATCTAAGTCACTTGGAACAAGGAAAAGGCCAGTAAGCCATTGTAGCTGTGACTGTGTTGTGACAAGCTCTGGCACATCTGTGTGATGGCAAAAGGTTATAGATCTCTGGATGTACTGGGGAGAGGAACCAAATGATGCTGCTAGGGACAGGGAGCAACTGAGAGTGCTGTGGCAAGTGTTTCTTGCCCATAATTTAGGATTAACTGCATGGTAATCTTTGTACCAGCTACATCTGCTGCTTGGCCTTCTTTCTAGTTCCTGATCACTTTTTGGTGGTGCTCACTTACTCTGGCTGGCACATTAAGTTCATTTTCTAAAGCATTCTTGGTTTTGTGTCTTCCTCGGTTAAAACTTTTACATCCCAGAACACCATGTGGCACCTCTGTTTGCCAGGGACGAGCAGTGCAAGGATCCTCTCTTGGTCATCTGCTTCAAAATTAGGTCTTCTGGGAAAGTACTCATGGCTGATACGTAAAGGGATGAGAGAGAAAAGGTTTTGCCTATGACTTACTCTATTCTTTGCCTGACTTCCTTGTCTGAGGAGCCCTGCACGTTCTGTGACAACAGTAGTGTGCCTTTCTGTGTGGGGAGGGTGCCCCTTAATTCGCAGAAGATCAAGCTTTGATTGCTGTGTGATGTGAGGAATCTGGGAGCTGCAGGGAGGTAATCCCTGACGTGGGAAAGGAAAAGCTGGGATATTTGCGTATTGCCTTTACAGCCCTTCAGAAAAACTGTCTGTGCCTGATGGAATAATGTTTTGTGCCTGATTTCACAGATGAGGGATGAAGACTTGGAGCTCTGTTCTCCAGTGGGTAGACAGGATAGAGTAGGAGATCCTGGCTCAGAAGGATTCTGCCTGGGCACAGTTAAAGTCCTTTTGAAGTGGAGAAAACACACTGGAAAACATAGAACTAGAACAATCTCTGTAGTTGCACCTGAAAGTAGTCAAGTGGCAAAATAACAGATGAGTTTGGGTGTGAGTTCTGACTATTTTGTTCTTTAATATCTGCTTTCTCCTATTAAGGAGAAGGCATGAAGAGACTTTCTTCCAAGATAAAGAAATGAAAACTTTTAAGTACTTCTGAAGGCTTCTGCTTCCTGCCTGGTATTAGCAAGCGAAGGCGGCCTCTGGAGTGCGTTGAGTGAGCTGGTGAGTGTAGTACCCTGGCAAAGTGCATTTGTCCTGTTTACTTTAGCAAAACCTTTTCAGAGCCACAGAGGAAGTGGCTGGTGCTTGAACAACCCCATTACATAAAGATCAAGTCAGGACATACTTGGTTTTTACCCTTCCTGTGCTGCTTTGATGTGTGAGTGGAAGCTGCTGAAATAGTCACTGTGTAGGGAAGGCCAGGTAACTTCCTTTTAGGTTTTGCTTTGGTTTTCTGAGCTAAGGCTGGTAGGCTTCCGTTGCTGCTTGGCTTGTAACACCAACAGACTTGAGCTGTTCTGGTGCTTTGAGTTTCTTTGGGTACTGAATATCCCAAGCAGTGCTTCTTGTGTAGGGAGACTTCTACCTGCAGCCTGAAGTAGGGGCATGGTTGCATGTACGTTGGGCAGTTCCCATTCCCTTGCTGCATGGCTACAGCTGTTTGCAGGGACACATAATGAATGGGGTTGGTGAACTGATGAAATAGGCCACTCTCAGCCAGCCCCGTGCTTGTCCCCATGAGCAGTTGCTTTGCTCCATCTTCCTGAAGTGATGGTGGAGCTGCCCAACTCTTTACTGTCAGCAAAAGAAATGCACCTGAAGACAAGGCTTTGGTGGCCTGTTTTGGGTGCACATTGCATTATAGGTGTGTATATAACTTTTGAAAGAGCTCGGGGTAGTTTTTCCCAGCTCTGAGCCCCTCTGCAGCTGGTAGCGCTGGACTGTGTGAGTTCTTGTGTAACAAATACAAATACAATTGGCATTCCTTTGTCTGGCAGATGGAAATGTGGAGAAGGATTAGGGGAAACCAGGAGAATTCACTTGAGTAAACAGTCCGCCTTGCAGTGAGCTTTCCTCTGTGGGAAGGCTAACCTAAGAATAAGTTAACTCCTAATAATCTCTGTCCTAGGAAGTGTCAGGGATCTGAGAAATAGGGAAGTGGAAGGAATGGTCTGGAAAAGAGTTAAGGACCTCTGAGGTCCTCCATTCTCCTTAGAAGGGAGAATGTCTGAGATCCATGTCTCAGGGATAACTGAAGGAGACGTGATGAGGCCTGATGAGGTTAGACTCCAGAGTAGGTGCTCAGAAGTGACGGAGCTTCGCTGATCAATCTGCATTAAAACTAGGCTGAACAGCAGCTTTTAATTAAAAAGCTAGGGAGAAAAACACTCCAACATTCAGTTAGCAGCTTCACTTCTCTTCTGGGAGCTCTGACAGGCTCTAGTAAGCCCTGACCTAAGCTCTTGCCTTAGAGTGAAGAAAGAGGGTTCTCCTTCTGTGTTCCTCTTCACCTGAAGTGATCTTGGTGAATGCAGTTAGTGCAAAGTTTGGCTTTGTGTGAAGTGGGGGTCTTTGGGGTGAAATAGAAATGATTAATAAAGGAACAGTTTCTGTGACCTCCTGGATTTCATCAGTGCTGCGAGGATCTGATGAACAAATGCATCCAAGATCTTGGGTTTGATAGCAGTAATACTTCTGTGATGAGTGAAAGATATCTGAGCAAATTGAGGTGGTATTCTTGGATTTGTACATGTTTTATGTATGCATTAGCATGTTCTCTAGTAACCAGTCTGTTTTACTTGGTGAAATGATGTGTTTGAAACTTACTTATTTGTATTATTGAGAGCTGAAATTAATACTTGAAAATGTACTTTGCTGTATTTTTTTTATGCTGGATGGTGACTGTTGATAGTAAATGCAAGTGTAGTTCTGTATGGCAGTAAGCGTCAAGTATAATGTGATATAGGTCTTGGACTGTTGCAGTTTAGAAATGGAGGATACTCTGCCTTCCATTGGGAATTCTCTGTATTTAGGTACTGGAAGTGGGTTCAGAGATATTACAGACACTGGTAAGATGCTTGAGAAATTGCTAAGCTGCTTCTTGGCTCGCTGACTCTGTCATCTACTTTGTGTCGTTCCTGTTCAGGAACCACCTTCCTATCTGTGGTACTGATTTTTTTCAGCTGGGATCAGAGATTCTAGGAGGGGAGTAGAGGGTGAAGAATTGCAGTTGTCTTCAGGGATGCCTGGAATGGCTGAAGCTTGAGGGAGGGTGCTTGGGATGGTTGGGATCTCTGTCATTCTTGTGTGTGGCAGTGTAATTCCCCTCCCTGGTGTCCTGCTACAGCTTGCCAGGGTATCTCTGCAAGTGCTGTGGCTTGGGAGAGGCTGGTGCCAGCCTTTCCAGTGCACCTCACTGTGTGTAATTACTTACATTGGAACCCTTCATATCAGTTGTAAGGCAGGACTGACAGATGAGGTGGGTTTTTCCTTGTGCAGAAGCCCAGTATCTGATGACAGGCAGTAATATCTTAAGAAAGCAATAAGGGGAACCTTGTCATCTAGTGCACAGTCCATCAAACATGGAATTGCTCATTCAGGTTTGTTTCCTGGGGCTCTAGGTGCTCTGGAGGTTTAACGTGACAGCTTCAGAGACTCTTCCGATGAAATGAGTGCCGGTTTGCATAGAGGCAAGTCTTCAAAGTCCTTAAGTGAGAATAGGGAAGAAAAGTTGGAGGTTTCCACTTCTCCCCCGCTGCTGTATGATTTGTGACTTGTTATTTCTGTACTGAATCCCAACAGAGTGTTTCTCTTAACTCGAGGGAGCTCAGGTAGTCAGTTAAAAATACCTGCAGCCCTTAGAGACTGCAGTTACAGGTTTTGGGTGGATCTTGTGAAAGGATGGGAGCAAGACCGTACAAGAGAATTGCTGAACTCTTCATGCCTCCGGAACATCCTTTCTTCCAAGGTGGCTTCTTGTGGAGCCCTCAGAGGAAGAAGTTGTGGAGTGTAAACAGGCGAAATCTCTTTTTTGTAGAGGAAATCCCAGCTCATAAAGTTGGCTGCTGCCAGGACTCGGTTATGTTTGCTATAAAACTGAGTGAGACTAAATGAGTGGAGTATGGTGAATAAACTGCAAAGTCATCATTAAAAAATGGGCTGAGCTAGAAGAGGCTTGTTGGGAAGAGGATGCTGGCAGCTGGTCCTAGTGCAGATGCAGATCCTGCCAGCAGAAAGAAGTGCTTTTGCAGGTATAGCTGCTTTTGTGTGGGGAAGTGATAATGAGCTGCAACCACATCTGCTCTGGGGCTTTTGCCAATGCAAAGATGTTGCCAAAGATTACATCCCCAGGACACTGCTGCATTGGCAATGATTTCCTGGGCGTGTAGACTTAAAGAGTGTTAAGATGGCTAAATTATGTTTTCTTTGCTTGATTGAGAGTTACAGACTAAGGCACAGGTACCACTGGGGGAGATTTACTGCCCATTTATCAAAGTGACATCGTGCATACCAAGCATATTTTGCCAGTAAATCTGTCAAAGGGTTAAGCTTTTCCTGTTCTGTATTGTAGTGCAGTTTGGCAAGGCGGCCTCTTTCTGCTGAATGATGCAGAGATGGTCTGTGGGCAGGGGCTGCTGTTGGGAAATGGGAAGGTCTTGATAAGAACTGGGATCCAGTTGTGGAACTGGAGTGCTGAATGGGTGCTGGTTAAATCTGTGCTGAGTGGTATGGTACAGCACGGTGCACCCAGCTGCTTCTTGAGCCAGGTATGGTGTGCCAGGAGACAAGTTGAGGGCCTTTGTGTGGTGCTGAGGAGATGAATCAGCCCAAAGGAGGTGGTTTTCTTTTCTCTTTCCTAAAAACTATAGAGTGTGGTGATGCTTCAGAGAGTGGGTAAAACTCCTGTGGCCAAATGAAATGTGTGGAGAGGGAATGGTTCGACCAAGTGCATGCTGTTAGAGGAAGGGACAAAATGAGAAGCAATAAGGGACAGAGAACTGCAGAGAAATAGGCAGTGCTTGGATGGCCACCAAGCTGAGGCCTGGAGGGGAGAGATAAGGCGGAAGGATGTGAAGGATTTTTTTCTTCATCCAAATTCTCTAGTGCTCTTGTCAAGTGCCACTGGCTACAAATTCTTCATCTGAGCCCATGTTTTTCCTCAGTCACGTTGTCTCTGAAGGGGTGAACATGCCACCCGTGACCATGTCTCATAACACTTGAGCTAACCTGGCCGTTGCTGTGAGGGAAGTGTTCATTTGGGATGGTTTCTATTTAGCTCCCGTGGTAGGGCTTTAGCTCACTGATGTTTGTGGGTGCTACTGGATTGTGCTTGTGGCAGAAATGATCGTGCTGCACCATTTTCTTCTCCCTGTCTGTGTATCTGCTGGAAAATGTTAATGACGGTGTTCTGAACCGGAAGCTGGGATTCAGGACACAGGCTGCCCAGGCCTGTTATTTTAAGATGTTTGTGTAGTGAGTATTTCCCCCCGAGTACCTGACATGTGCTTCATGAGGTGGCCTGTCCTTTGGCTCCCATTCTTGTTAGCAGAGGAAGATGCTGTGTAATCAAGCACTGCAATAGCTGCTGGGGGAGAAGAACTCTGTGCTGGCAGTGCCTTTTGGGTAAGGCTCTGTTCACAGTTGGAAACAACTGATTTTGAGGAATCGGCAGCAGTTGTCCTGAGGTGATGGACAATTTGGCTGGATTATATCTTGTGTGATACCCAACTCACCTGGCTTTGAGCATGGTAGAATAGATGTTCTTTAGTGCCCGCTAACAAAAGCAGGTGGGAGCTGGAGCACCCAACAACTTCATGCTTAACACATTTATGCTGAACATAAATAATCTTGGGGGCTGATCCTCTGCTTGCACATTGGCTTAAGAGAGGACACCCTTTAGTCACCATCTGGAAGGACCTTTGAGACCAGGAAAAGGACAATTTGAGGGACCTTTGCAGAGAACTTATAAAACTTGATCCAGAAAATCAATCAGTTCTTTCTTTGGAAGCTGTTTGATCCTCCCGACAGAGCTGCTGTGGGAATCGGCTGTGGAAAAAGAGCACAAGTTACTGGGAATTTCCCCTTCCAGGTACTGCTGTGATGTTGGGTACCAGAAGAACACTCTCATCCTCTCCGTTTGCCTGATGTGTTCTGCACGCTTCAGGTTTGCCAGGGCATCATTATTTCTTCAAGTAATCTTATGAAAAAAAGTCTTTTGACATCATGACATATGACAGTGAAGGTGAAGTACAACTTCTGATACCTCCACTGATCTGCTAATAGCATCCTCCTGATTCTGACGGTGTCTTTGACCAGGTGATGCCTTTGAATGTGCTTAAAGCAGCAAATGTGATGTTTTGTTACCCTGAGGGCATGGAATATGCACAGAGAACTCCTGGGTACTGCTGATCAGTGAGTAGTTGATTTGGCAGGGCTAATATGACCTATTCTTTCCATGGCATGAACTGCTGGACCCAGAGCTGGCAGACAAAGAGCAATTGTGCTACCTGACATGAGGAACAGGGCCAGTCTCCTATGGATGCATCAAGCCTGGGAAATGGGTACATCCTATAGAATGGTTTGGGTTGGAAAGGACCTTAAGATGATCCAGTTCCAGCCCCCTGCCACGAGCAGGGATGCCTCACACTAGACCATGTCGCCCCAGGCTCTGTCCAACCTGGCCTTCAATGTCCAGCCTGGCTCTGGACCAGAACCTGGGAATGTACAATGCTGACTGGGGTGAAGTTAATGTACCGATACATATCTGAGTGAGGGAAGAAAAGCAGAGAAAGCGTTTTTGAGACTTCTGCAAAATGATCTAAAGGAAGAAGCGATTGTACAGTTCTAGCTTTACTCCTCTGTCTGTTCCTGCCTGCAGACAGTTTCTGTAGCTCAGGACAGACCTGTGCTTTCCCTGAAACCCAAATGTGGTGCTTTGGGTTGTTTTCCTTGTACCAACTTGACGGGTAGCTGACCTGACATATGCCACTTCCAGTCTTTCCAACACTGACTAATAAAAGAGCCTATAAAAAAGAAAAGCGTGTTTCTGTCTTGCCAGGCTCACAACGTGGTGATGGTGAGGACACATCTGTAGAGGCTGGCAGTGTTCCCACCAGCTACTCTCTGAAATGTGATGGTTGGTACCCAGCTGAATAGAGCCCCCAGATAATAGTGATGATGCAGATGGGGTTAGGTCCTGAGCAGCCACTGCCCTCAGGATGTGTCTTGCACATAGAGCTTTTGGAAGAAAGATGTCAAACCCTTTTATTTTCTTCAACATGCGAAACAGTAGTTCTGGGTTATGCTTTCAGTTGCTGGTGAGATAATGGGGGAGAAAAGTGGGACCTCTGGCTCTGCCTTGTGTGACATTATACCATGATACGGTTTAAGGTCTTCAGCGCAAGAAGACGTAGGGAGTCTGGAGATGGGGAAGAGCCAGAGCTGCTGTGGCTGACTCATGGCTCTCAGCAGACTGATTTCACAAACAAACCCCTTGGGAGCAGGTCCTTGTTGGCTGAGTTGTGCTGACTCAGGTGTCTGACCCTGCATTGGGTTAAAATAAACCAGCAACCCCTTAACTGGGGTCAGTTCCTCGACCTGGTTCACTTGTGACTGTGCAGGCAGTTGGGTTCCCATCACTGAGCAGCTGGTGGCTGAGCCAGGAGCCAGTGGTTGCATGAGCTTGTGTTGCTGCTGAAATAAATACCTTCCAAGCTGCTGCTGCTTGATCTGGTGGCAGTGGGATGCAGCTCCTTTGGAGCAGGCTCTGAAGAGCACGTTTTACTGCCTGCTTAGTTGCTGCCCTATTTCAAAGTAAAATAATAATCCAAGTTGCTGGTATTTTATCTCACAGGCAGAAATAGAGCTGGGGCATAGCTAAGCTGCTCTGGATTTCTGGAGTCTTCCTCAGGGCTTCTAAAATCTAGCGTAAGGGAAGAGATTTCTTACTTGGTGCTGACACCCTCCACTCTGGGGCTAAACTGAGGTATTTTGGTACCTATTGCCCAGTCGCCAAACTAATCCACCCTCATTCAGCATCACTGTTTCTTTCTGTGGCAAAATGTGCTTTTGCATTTCTCTTGAACCAACACAATGTTTTCTTCAAGCCCAGCATTAGTGAGTTGTCACAGCAGTTTGGGACAAGAATTAAGACCTTACTTTTGTCTTTCGTAGAGACTGTGCAGGGCTGAAAATATCAAATGCTGCTTCTTTCTGCTGTTGGGCATTGTGGTGATATGGAGAAGAGCAACAGTTCTCCTGTTTGATGGAGCTGCATCCATATGTGCTACATGTGTAGGAACTGTGCAGTAACTTACCTGGTGGCCAAAATAAAGTGTATTGAGGTGAGAACTTTTATAGGGTTGGGGTCCTAGAATCATAGAATCCCCGACTGGTTTGTGTTGAAGGGAGCTTAACCCTCATCCAGTTTGAACTCCCTGCCACGGGCAGGGACCCCTTCCACTGGAGCAGCTTGCTCCAAGCCCTTGTGTCCAACCTGGCCTTGAGCACTGCCAGGGATGGGGCAGCCACAGCTTCTCTGGGCACCCTGTGCCAGCGCCTCAGCACCCTCCCAGGGAAGAGCTTCTGCCTAAGAGCTCAGCTCAGTCTCCCCTCGGGCAGGTTCAAGCCATTCCCCTTGGTCTGTCCCTACAGGCCCTTGTCCCAAGCCCCTCTCCAGGTTCCCTGCAGCCCCTTTAGCACTGGAGCTGCTCTCAGGTCTCCCCTTCAGGAGCCTTCTCTTGTCCAGGCTGCCCCAGCCCAGCTCTCTCAGCCTGGCTCCAGAGCAGAGCTGCTCCAGCCCTCGCAGCATCTCCATGGCCTCCTCTGGCCTCGCTCCAGCAGCTCCACGTCCCTCTTGTGCTGCTGCCCCAGAGCTGGATCAGGGCTGCAGGGGGGGTCTCCCCAGAGCACAGCAGAGGGGCAGGATCCCCTCCCTGAGCTGCTGCTCACGCTCTGGGGGTGCAGCCCAGCACACGGGGGGGTTCTGGGCTGAAGCGCTCACTGATGCTGGGTCATGGGGAGCTGCTCCTCAACACCCCAAGACCTCAGGGCTGCTCTCGATGCTGTCTCTTGATAAAAGGGGAAAAAGTGTGAGGGATCTTGGAGAGACGTGGTGTGTAATGTCAAGAGGGAAAAGGGTTGTAATATACTTTGAGGTCACTGCTTGTGGGAGTTACAGTCTGAGGATGAGCAGGGGAGGGGACTAAGTGGTGTTAGTGATGGGGACACAGAGCTCTGATTGCTTTGTTTCAGTAGTGATCTGTGTTAACGTTGGTTTCTCATCCTACCAGAAGCAGTGTTGGAAGGCACTGGATGTTGACCGAAGGTTTGGCATGAGAGGAAAGTGGTGATTCCCAGGGACCCAGACTCTATTTGGATGAACCTGCAGGTCCTTTACATTTAGGGCAGCCAAAACTCTTTTGGGGCTTTTAATAACACCTAAAGACAGCCTAGCTGCAGTGCTGCGTGCTGTTTCTTCCTCCGCAGTGGGAGATACTAAGGAGCTACTGAAATAGTAAACTGGAGGAATTATATGGAAATGATGCCATCACCTTCTCCTACTCCTTTAAGGCAAGTCTTTGCAAATCCATGAGTGGGAGGCAATGGGTTGAATAAACCCATTCTGAAACGTACTCTGGCGCCCATGTGCTCCCACTCCAGTTCTCTCTCAGCACACCCGCTATAGTTGCTCAGCGGCAGCTCTGGAAGCTATAGCCATGGCTTGTGGTGCTTTACACACCTCTGCTGAGCATTTGCTTGTGTTGGGGTTTCTTGTGCTGGGAGACAGCAATGGGAGAGAGATATGTGGGTGATAGTGCCTTTGTGGGCAGTGAAACAACAGTGCTCTTTCATCTAGAAGAATGGAAAGTGAGGTGGCTGTGAGACCATGGACATTTGGAGATCTCTTGTTCCCTAGTCCTGAAGGAGTGTCCAGTGACACAATCTGCTTGGGTTCACAGGGTCTCGGCTCTGTAAAGGGTTGACTTTATGCTCCAGAACTGTAGCAAAAGGAAGCAGAAACCAAAATGTTCTTCAAATCAAATATGTAAAGTAAGGGTTAACATCTCTGTGTTCTGTCATCCAACCATAGATATGGTGTGGAAGCAAGTGCAGCTGAAATCTTGGGAAGCACCTCCCCTGATGGTAGCCCATATGCAGTGTTTCATTTGTGCTGAGCTGGAGCTTCTGCAGCCACACGAGAGCCAGTGCTGCCCAGCACACTTCAACAGCATGGCAGATCCGGCCTATCTGCTTTCAGTTAGAAGCATCACAGTGTGAATTCAGTTGTTGAGCTTCCAAATTTGCTAATTCATCCCAGAGTTGTTGCTTTCAGGATGGTTTTTATTCCTGCTTTTAAAAGCTTGGTTGGACAATGGATCTTTGTTGCGGCTCCTAATCATTAACCTGAAAACTTTCCAAAAGGCTCAGAGAAAATGTAAAGCAGCTGACTGCTTCATTTCTGGCTCTTGAACCCATTAACTGCAGTAATAGAGCTCTCTCCAAAGTTGTGTTTTATTCCCTTCCTCTGCTAGGAGGATGTTCATCAGAGCTGGAAACAGCCGGTGAAGTGCATGCAGGTTACTACAAACAGGCTGTAATATCCAGCTGCCGTTTGCTGCCATCACAGAATGGTGCTAATTGTGCAAAAGTTAATTTTGAGACTTCAGAGGTGATGTGTGAAGGGAAGTTAATGAGATGGAGAAAGATGTGGGAAGCTCCGGGGATGATCAGCGCTGGAGCTGAAGCCTGGGTGTATGTTAATGGGAAGCTACAGTGCAGTGGTTAATGCCGGCTGGAGGACAGCAGTGACAGTGGTGACTGGCAGTGTCACAAGGAAGTAGCCTGGCTCATGTGGCGTTGCTTGGACATGCCCATAGCAGGAAACAGGTAAACTGGGGTGATTCAGAGGTGGTGATTTCAGGTCACTTAGCATAACTTCAGTGGGGCTGTAGGAAGCTATATCCTTAGTGGGTTTGTAGGGAATGGCTGATACTGAAGTTGCTCTTATTGCTTACAACAGGGGTTTGGAAGATGGGAACTGTCTCAGATCCACCTGTGTGTGGTATTGGCCCTGTGACCCGTGAGATGGCTGATGGCAAAATGTACTGTGGTGCGATTGCTCTCCTAAGCCTCAGGGGATGGCTGAGGAGAGGAGTATGGATGGGTGGTGGCAGACTGGTGCCTTCAGCTGCTGTCCTCGTCTTCTCACAACAGCCCTCTCATGTTCTGTCTGTAACCAAGCCAGGGAATATTAGATTACATGAAAGTTTTCCAGCAGCTTTTCCAAGTGTTCAGTTGGTGGTGTTTAAAAACTAACAAGTTTGATGATACCTCTTTAGGAGATCACATCGTGGAGATCACACATAGATCTCATCTTCTACACTCGGGTCTTGGGAATTGTATTGAACAGCTAGAAATGACGTTTTGTGCGTGTAAGATTTCCTCCACCAGTGTGTGCAGTAGGTCACCACCAAGCAAAACTCTTCTGCTTTGCTCTCAACTGATGTGAAACCAGTCAGTGTCCTGCTGGGGAATTTCAGTGCGGTTTCTTGTCCCTTGTGCACACCCATGCGATAGAACTGTGGATGTAGCAGGGGTTTGAACCATTTACAGAGGCAAAGCCACTATTTCTGATGTGCCTAATTCCTGAATGCAAAAGCAATTGTGTAGAAAACCAAACTGGAAGCGGTGTCAAACCCGTATTGTTGTCCTGCATCGGGAACTGGGACAGAGATGCTGCAGTTGGGATGAAAACTGTTGGAATGCAAAAGCTGCCATGTTTAGAAAACAAAACCGGTCATGAAATGGAAAGAAACAACATGAAGAGTTTCCCAATACTGTGTCTCAAGGAGGTGGGAAAGGATTTCGCTGCAGAACAGAACTGGGGTTGTTCTCAAATGGTTTTTACTTGCAGTGAATGCTGGAGTTGAAACGGGAGCTTGCTCTCAGCATGGGGTGAGAGCTGAGCTCTGGAATATGCTTTTCTCAGTAATAACTGCAAGAATTAACCCCAGATGGAGGAAAACGTGAATGGATCAAGTACAGCAAACTGTCAGTCAGCAAACTGTGCTGCTTGAGAGCTCCGATTTAAGCTGATGTCCTAATCAGCTATAACTTATAATTCATGTATGCATTTAAAGTGCATCCAAGTTCCTCATTCCAATTCCTACTCATTTTGACAGCAAAAAGAATTCAACTCGAATGGTAGTGACCAAGCTTCCACTTCAGTTAAATCCTATTAAATTAAGGAGTTTTCTTTCCATTAATAGTGCTTTTTTGGAGAAGTCCAGAGCTTTGCAGGGTTCCCCATCCCAGTGCCTCCCACTTGCATTGGTGTGCTGGAGCATGGCAGCATAGATAAGAGTAAATGTAAATACCTCCAGCTAAAAGAGGTGGGAAGTGGGATCTGTGTGAAGCGCACCTGGGGCTTGGCTGCTTTGTTAGCCTAAACCCAAAATCACTACTGAGAAAACCACTGCCTGGTTCTCTCTGGGCAGAGCTGTGTTGTGACTGGTTTGTGAGCCAGGGAGTCTCTTAAATTGCCCTGAGAATTCCAACAAAATGGCTGCTTTCCTCGGGATTCCTTCCTCTCTGGATATCAACAGGCTCTCAGAGGTCTTCCTTGGCTTCCACATGTACAGTTTATTGAGTGGCTGCTGTAAATGGGATCTGCTGCTTCAGCTTTCATCGAAGCACGTTGGGAGGAGGGAGCATTTGAACGTGTTGGTTTTCCCATTGCTTGTGCCTGTTCCTGGCTGCTTCCCTCATGAAAATCCGTCTCTGTAACCAGAAGCTACCCTTTGTCAACGCATGCTTCTCCCTGCTGCAGCTTCAAGCCTACGTAGTAATCCTGGCTGAGCGGCAGCATAGCCTGTTCGTAGCTAATCTTGGTGGTGTGAGACAGTAATCCTGGTGCTAAAGGAAGAGCCCACCCAGTTCCAGAACACAGAAGCTACAGGAATCCAGTGTTGTTTGAATGTTAGAATCATAGATTCATGGGGTGGTTTGTGTTCAGGGGACCTTAAAGCTCATCCAGCCCCAGCCCCTGCCACAGGCAGGGACCCCTTCCACCGGAGCAGCTTGCTCCAAGCCCCTGTGTCCAACCTGGCCTTGAGCACTGCCAGGGATGGGGCAGCCACAGCTTCTCTGGGCACCCTGTGCCAGCGCCTCAGCACCCTCACAGGGAAGAGCTTCTGCCTGATACCCAACCTGAACTTCTCCTGTTTCAGTTTGAACCCATCACCCCTTGTCCCATTGCTGCAGTCCCTGATGAAGAGTCCCTCTCCAGCATCCTTGTAGCCCCTTCAGACAGTGGGAGCTGCTCTGAGGTCTCCACACAGCTTCTCTTCTCCAGGCTGAACAGCCCAACTGTCTTAGCCTGAATTGTTGCAGCTCTGGGCAGAGTGAGTGTCCAAAGTGGCTGTGGCGTGGCTGATGAAGGGCTGTAGCACAACTGGTGCCAAACCAGCTGGAAACAGCAAATGGTTTCCCGACAGAGTTACAGGACATAGGTGCTGTGCAGCAGTAAACCTTTCATTGTGATAGATGTGGGATTTTGGGCTCCAAAGCTGCTCCCAAATAATTGAGGTAAGCGTGGGCATGGAAGCAATGAATGTGGAGCAGCTCTTTCCTGGTACCATGTTGGTGTCTTGCCTTGAATTGGAACAGTCCTTCATGCCAGAGGCTTCTGCTTTTGTATTTCACTGTGGTTTACGTTATGCAAACCTCCCCCCCTGTCTCCAGTCTTCCCAGTTTAAGGCTGGCTTGGGTTGTGTTGCTGTCCCCCTGCACACAAGCAAGGGCATAAAGTTAGTATTGAACAAATGCTGCTGTAGGCAGAGGAAGCTAAAGCCCCCCAAGCCAGGAGCAGCTACCCCTTGCGCCCTACTTGTGTTAGAAACCACCGAGCCAACAGTGCTGCTCTCTGGAGGATAATCCCGAGTTCTGGAGAGCTGCAGTGGCTGTGTTGGGGAAAATGGAGGAGGCACAAACAAAATGAGATCCCCTTGTTCTTTGTGACCACTTTGTGTCCTTTGGTGGGGATATGTGCTGGGTTTGCCTTGTTGATGTTCGCTTTAGACCGCTTCAGTTCCTTGTTATCATGACATAACTTACCCTTCAGTGCAGGGGAACCTGTCTGTTGTCTTTAAAAAGTCAGCCAGAGACCACCTCTGTTTCCTGTTAGTCTCTGAAGTGATAAATGGGTATTCCCAGAAGTGTTAGTCCAGTGGCCAAGTGGGCTGCTGTGGCAGGAGATAGGACAAGGCTTGCAACAATCCTGCTGGTGCCTGAGGAATGAAGGACATGGGTGGTTTTGTACAGCTGGCACAGGGAGCCCAGAGAAGCTGTGGCTGCCCCATCCCTGGCAGTGCTCAAGGCCAGGTTGGACACAGGGGCTTGGAGCACGCTGCTCCAGTGGAAGGGGTCCCTGCCCATGGCAGGGGTTGGGACTGGGTGAGCAGCACAGACCAGGCTGTGATTCTGTGATCTCTGGGCTGAGTGGGGCATCCTTGTGTTTGGGTAGAGCTGTGTGTTTGACTGTCTGAAACTCGTAGCTCCAGAGCATGGCCGGGGTGTCCTGTGCTTCATAGATGTGGGCATGCTGGAAGCGTTACGTAGGGAGATCTGAACGTGATGCTTGTGGGGCACATTTAGCCTGAGACTTCCTGGGTTTAGGCAAGACTTGTCCTAGGCCGTGGATATCCTTTACAAACTGGATGTTGTGCTGCCTACAGGAGCTGGTATCAGCATAACTGAGAGAATCTGGAGATGAGCTGCTTGTTGCCTAAAGTATATTTTCATTTTGTATTCATTTGCTCAAGGAACATGCCTGTTTGTGAGCCACTGAGAGCCCCTTTAGGTACTCCTATATCATTCCAATAGTATTACAGGAAAAGATGTGGTGGAGACCCAAGTACAGGACAGATCCAAATCTAAGGCCCTCAAAAAGGCTGCAGTCTTCTTTTCTGAAGCCGGACCAGCCTTTTGGTGAAGGAGACCCTTAAGTTCCCATATAGCTGCTTGGTGGCAGGGCCGACATGAAGCAGTTCAACTGCTTCCCTGTGTCTGCAGTGCTGGGTGGGATCAGGGAGTGATGCTATCAGGAAGCTTTATCTTGATCTCTTTTCTTCTCTTTAAATGGGGTCCCATGCTGGGTTGGCATCATTCCTGCCTGGCTGCTGCACCTTGAGCAGTGTTGGCTGGGCAGAGTGCCGCTTGTCCCCATGGCCAAGGCAGAAGGTGAGGATGCAGCTCCCAAGGAGACACAACCCATGCAAAGACCATCCTGTTGCTCCAAGGGCCTCACACCCTGCCTCAGGCTATATACTCCATGTGTCTGTGGTGTATCAGCTTGCTGCTTTGGCTGAGAGCTGTAAAGAAAGGGGAAAGTAATTCCAGCCTGGAGCTGCACCTTTGCTGTGTGCCATGCAAGGGAATGTAGGGTAAATCCACCCTGAAGTGGGATTCCTCCTTAGCAGCAGCTGCAGTGCCGTGATCCCTGCTCCTGCGACTGCGGGGACGGTCAGGGTGCGCCTTGCTGCTTGTGATGCCCAAGCCCGTGTGGCTTCAGCAGTGTGGTTACAGGTGGGAGCGGGGATCCACGTCACCTTGGAGCCTGGTTCCACAATGGGCTGTGGCTGCCCTGTGACAACAGCTTGGCAATGCTGGTTTCTGTTTTGTTCTGCCTCATGTTGTGTATTGGATTTACTGTCCCAGCTACTTACGGGGATCCACATGGACTGCATCAGGGATCTGGTCTAACCTTTCTAAAGCTGCTTTTGTTCACGTGGGCTTTTTAAGCTGGAAAAATTGCTTAATTTGTCCTTAAACAAGCTGTACTGGCAGATGCTGCGAGGGCTGGAGCAGCTCTGCTCTGGAGCCAGGCTGAGAGAGCTGGGCTGGGGCAGCCTGGACAAGAGAAGGCTCCTGAAGGGGAGACCTGAGAGCAGCTCCAGTGCCTAAAGGGGCTGCAGGGAACCTGGAGAGGGGCTTGGGACAAGGGCCTGTAGGGCCAGGCCAAGGGGAATGGCTTGAACCTGCCCGAGGGGAGACTGAGCTGAGCTCTTAGGCAGAAGCTCTTCCCTGGGAGGGTGCTGAGGCGCTGGCACAGGGTGCCCAGAGAAGCTGTGGCTGCCCCATCCCTGGCAGTGCTCAAGGCCAGGTTGGACACAGGGGCTTGGAGCAAGCTGCTCCAGTGGAAGGGGTCCCTGCCTGTGGCAGGGGTTGGAGCTGGATGAGCTTTAAGGTCCCTTCAACCCAAACCAGTCTGTGGTTCTATGGTTATAAAACACACTGGAGAAGGAGAGAAGTGTCAGTTTTTTATGGTATGAACAAGAAGACTCGTTCTTTGTGCTTACATTTTGACCCTGGGGCTTTATTTTGTTGGTGCCGCTTCTGAAAGATGCTGTCCCCTCCTGCCCTCTACCTTGTGCTAGTGCTGCTGTTGGCATGGTCAGGCAGCCAGACAGATCAGGAAACCAATTCAGTGCAAAGACAGCTTACAGGAAAAGAAGACAAAATGTCTTCTAAAGCAGTAATGTGCAGCATTGCAGCTTAAGCTGGCTGTGTGAGCATGGTCTGGTGAGCGTGGGACGTGCAAGCATGGGGTGGGATTGCCTCTTGGGGTGGCAGCATTGGCTTTTGGCAGCTTCAAGCTGTAGCTGTAGCCTGTGGGCTCAGAAAATCACATTGCTGGTTTATGTCCTACTTTTCAACAGCTTCACAGTGTCCATTGACAATCTGCCCTAAGGGGAACTTCCATTTTGGTGTCAGATGGCAAAGGACACGTAGGCCCTCACAGGGGGCACTCGCTGCTGCCTCTGTTGCATGTAAATGGTCTGAAAACTGAGCTCAGAGAGTCTGGATTTGGGGAGCTAAAGCATATGTGGTGTGTTCCAGTTGTGAACTCATATAACCAAACCCTTGGCTGGGGATACAGATTTAGTTTGAAGAAAAACTTGTACCCAGTGAAAATCATTTATTTTTGGTCCTATTCCTGACCTTTCTGAGCTGTATTTCCTGTTTTTAGTTGTATGATCACATAGTATTTTCTGGATCTTGGGGTGCTTCAGGAATATCTGGGGACCTCAAAGGACATTGTCTTACACTGGCAGTCAGTTCTGTTTGGGTAGAGCTGTTGGCCCAACTCTGGTTGGGGCTGGGGCAAACAAGGACCATACTTGTTCTGCAAGTAGTGTGGAGGTTGTGGCAAAAATGAATAGGAGGGCTGGCAATTAGCTGCCTTTCCTGTGGCCCTTTACACACACCGTGTAAGCACAGGGGACGTGGAGCTGTTATCAATTATTTCTTGTTTTTCTTCTCTTTCCCTAGAATCCAGCGACTATCACCCGAATCCTGCTTAGCCATTTCAACTGGGACAAAGAGAAGCTGATGGAGAGGTAAGCAGCGCTCGTAGCATGTGGCCACATTGCACTAGAGACCTGCAAGAAATGTTTATTGCCAGGTTAATGTGAGACTGAATGGCTGCACAGTGTATGGCAGGAGGATCTCTTGTGTAAGCTCCTTTAGCAGTCTTTTCTGACTAAGAGTGACTCCTTGGTTTAATATTATTCGTACCTATTAGGTGTCAGAGAAGTTGTGGAGGTTACTTGCCCAACAGAGGAAGGGCTGCTGCCAGTTGAAACACATACAGGCACAGCATGGTCAAAACAAGCTCTGGAGAAAGGACCAGGTTCCTGTCACCTTGCAGCTGTTCCAGATTCGGGTTCAGTTGCTCTTGCTTGTCATGCTGTGTGTGTATTCCTGACATGTGTGATAGTCTTGCTGCGACTGAACTGTTCTTGACTAACGAAGGGTACTGGTGAAGTACATCTGCCCTGTTTTCACCTTTGCAGCTCTAGGTTTTTCTTTAGTGTGTGTAAATAATGGCTTGAATTTTGCCTCTTCCCCTCATAGCAGCGCGGTTTATGGTTGTTTCTCATGTTTGATTCCCAGCTCCTGGGGAATGTTAGTGCTACAGATACTTTTTATAGTTTGTTATTTCACAATGGAGGCTAAATCCAGCTAAAGTGGTAATGCATTTGGGTATTTCAGTGCCACTGTTGCTGTTGGAGAGAGTGTGAGGGAGCTGGAGAACTCAGTTTACTTGTAGAAGCTGGGAGGAGAATTAGTCTGGACCAGAAGGAGCAACAAAGGCGGTACAGGTGGTCTTTGCTGGTCTTAACAAGTGTTAGGAGATCCAAATCATGGAATCATGGAATGGTTTGGGTTGAAGGGACCTTAAAGCTCAACCAGCTCCAACCCCTGCCCCTGGCAGGGACCCCTTCCACTGGAGCAGCTTGCTCCAAGCCCCTGTGTCCAACCTGGCCTTGAGCACTGCCAGGGATGGGGCAGCCACAGCTTCTCTGGGCACCCTGTGCCAGCGCCTCAGCACCCTCACAGGGAAGAGCTTCTGCCCAAGAGCTCATCTCAGTCTCCCCTCGGGCAGGTTCAAGCCATTCCCCTTGGCCTGTCCCTACAGGCCCTTGTCCCAAGCCCCTCTCCAGGTTCCCTGCAGCCCCTTTAGGCACTGGAGCTGCTCTCAGGTCTCCCCTTCAGGGGCCTTCTCTTGTCCAGGCTGCCCCAGCCCAGCTCTCTCAGCCTGGCTCCAGAGCAGAGCTGCTCCAGCCCTCGCAGCAGCTCCGTGGCCTCCTCTGGCCTCGCTCCAGCAGCTCCACGTCCCTCTTGTGCTGCTGCCCCAGAGCTGGATCAGGGCTGCAGGGGGGTCTCCCCAGAACACAGCAGAGGGGCAGGATCCCCTCCCTGAGCTGCTGCTCACGCTCTGGGGGTGCAGCGCAGGACAGAGTGCAGTGAGGGCAGAAGGACTCAGTGTCTGGCAGGGCTGTTTGATTTTCGGTCCCTTTTTCCTTTGCCTGGTGCTTAGGTACGAGAAGACAGGCTGCTCTGTGGTCTGTAGAACAGAAACACTCATTGGTAGTGCTTTTGAAATGCGAAACACACCCATAGGTGCTCTTTGCTGAGCTCTGGTAGTTTGGTACTCCTCCATGCAGTGTGCAAGTGTGGAAGAGCAACAGATATTCAATCTGCTAGTGGATGGTTTTGGAGTTTAGATATTTCTGCTCTGGTAGGATAATGGATTTAGGACACCTGTAGCCCTCTTTGTGTCACATCTTTGGTTACTGATGATGCTCGGAGGTGTCTTTTATGTTTTATTTGGCCTAATTTGTTGGGTTTTTTGGGTGGTTTTTTTTTTTTTTTCTGAGGTGATTGTACTTTTGAAAGCTATTACTTTATTTTCCCAAGATTGACCTCTTTTAGTTAATGTTGGAAGTATGAACACTTTGGGTTAGAAATACAGTCACATTGAGGCTATTTAACTCACACTGCAACTGTTAAGCATTCTGATTTAGTTCCTTCCCTGTAACATAGGTCAGTTCACTTCTGTTGTTTGAGTTTCTTGTGCTGGTTCTTTTGGTCAGGCCAAAGTTCACTCTCCTTGGCTACCTTTGAGGTACCTTGACATGAGTGTGCTGAAATGTCACCCCTTCTGTAGGCCTTTTTCCTTCTCACTGGAAACTTGTTTAAGGCTTTCATCAATTAAAACAATAAAATGGGGCTGGGGGTCTTTGAGAGAGGGGTGTCAGCACCTCGATGGGAGGTATTATTGGGAAGCTTTTCCCAGTTTCCAAGCAAAACACTTTTAAGTACATATAAATATTTACAGAGTCAACAGGTCAGCATTTACTCCTGGTACATATTCATTAAAATACTTATCTTAATTCTGTAGGACTTCCCGTGTGAGTAATGTAATACCTGACCCTTGCTTGTGCAGACCTATTGTACACAACTCACACTTCTGGTGCTGATTATGTCCTTTTGTGTTAGAAAAACACCAAAACACTCTCTCTCAAGTAGCTGGTGCTGCTTTCTGTCAATTCTTCACCGAACAGCTTCCACAAAGGCCTTTGCAGTGCCCCACAGATGCTCTGCTGTGGTAAAGCAGGAGAGAGCTGGCTCCTGGTGCCCAGGAAGGTTCTGTGACTGCTGCAGTAATAGGTGAAGGCAGGGGTGGGAGGTGAGCGCTCACTTCAGCAGCCAGGATGTGAAACAATCTGTTTAAAATAGTGGTGGGAGCTGGAAATCATGGAATCATGGAATGGTTTGGGTTGGAAGGGACCTTAAAGCTCATCCAGTCTCAATCCCCTGCCACGGGCAGGGACCCCTTCCACTGGAGCAGCTTGCTCCAAGCCCCTGTGTCCAACCTGGCCTTGAGCACTGCCAGGGATGGGGCAGCCACAGCTTCTCTGGGCACCCTGTGCCAGCGCCTCAGCACCCTCCCAGGGAAGAGCTTCTGCCTAAGAGCTCAGCTCAGTCTCCCCTCGGGCAGGTTCAAGCCATTCCCCTTGGCCTGTCCCTACAGGCCCTTGTCCCAAGCCCCTCTCCAGGTTTCCTGCAGCCCCTTTAGGCACTGGAGCTGCTCTCAGGTCTCCCCTTCAGGAGCCTTCTCTTGTCCAGGCTGCCCCAGCCCAGCTCTCTCAGCCTGGCTCCAGAGCAGAGCTGCTCCAGCCCTCGCAGCATCTCCATGGCCTCCTCTGGACATGATGTCATGATGCTGCACATCACCGTTTTTCATCTCCTCTCTATGTTAAGAGGCTGTTCTCATTTAGACAAACACCACAAGCTTATTAATCCCAGATTTAGACTTGGTTATTCTTCCACAGCAGAGATAACTTTTGAGACTTGCTTGGCTTTGTGCATGTCCAGCAGATCTTAACAGTAGCTTCGTGTTAATGCGAAGGAACTGAAAAGCACTGGGAGATGTTCACGGTGAGGGGCAGAGGCAGCTCTAGTCCAGCAAGAAAATAACTTTGAGCACTATTTAAGCCCCAGAACATAGGTTTTACTTGAACATAATGCTGTCCATTCACTGTCTGTTTTCCTGCGTGACTCTTACTTTAAACTGTCGAACTACTCTCTCAAATTCAGCTCAACGGTTGCATTTGGCCTCTTTTAATAACCATTAGGAAGCCTTCCCAGGACATTCCTGTTGTTGCCTGCAGTCTGGGTGTGTTTCGTGTTTGCTGAGATGTAATGTTTGGGTGCAATTTTTGGTGCTCGATTTCACACCAAGTCAAAGCTTGAGCTCAGTTGCTTCATGTTGTGTATTTACTGTGTCTGTTTACCCTGAGTCAGCGTGACTGAACAGGCACCTTATCAGCCTTTGGCTGTAGTAAAGCAGATAAGTGGCCTCTTTTCTGATAAGTGTGGTGGAGCCTGAGCTTGTGTGAGGGAAATTTCCATGGTTTGAACCATGAAAACCGTATACTGCTGTTTGGTTTTGCTATTGTCATGCATATTTTTAATAAGCAGGTTGTGTCCGTGCCTGCTTTGTCATGAAGTAATTGCATGGTGTTGTGAAGAGGACAGATGTGTTAGAGGTATTTATTCCACTTACATGAAGTAATAGCCCCAGTTGACAAACTGCCCCATCCCTCTGGTGAAACACGAGTTACTCACCTGTGTCTGAAAGCGAGATTGGTGCGTAGGGTGGGTTTGTTTGCAGGATGCGAGTGGGTAGTGAGGAACTCCTGAGTTCAGCTTCTGATCTGCTGCACGTGTTTTGGAAACTAAAGATATGAAATAGTGTATTTCCCTGTGTCTCACAAGCATGGTTAATAGAGACTGGAGACAACCAGGTGCGAATTGATCAGGTAACCTCAGCAATAAGTGAAGGAAATGCTTTATCTTTTATTATGGCTCATAGCATCTGGCCCTCCTGAGGGCAGTTTTGGGAATGAACCTCCTCGTGGTGAAGAGGCTGAAGTGCCGCTCTCCTGCTTTATGTGCCTTCCTCCGATCACTTCCTAAAAAGAAACGTATGTCAGCATGTAGCCCAAGGTCTGATTTGACCCCTGTAGGTACAGGCAGAGGTATTGTAGTCCCTTGGATGTGTGTACCTTAGTGGCTGCTTGTCTCCGTTCCCTCTGAGCAGAGACCGGTGCCAGGGTGGCTCTGGTGCCTTCGCTCTAGCCCAGGTTGCCTCCTCCCCTTGCATCCAAGGTTTGACTTTTCTCTGTGGATACCTGGTTGTCTGCTTTCCTTTGGGCAAATAAGTGCTTAAAATACTCAGCAGAGTCTGAGCAGATGAAAAGTTGCGTATGGCAGGCAGGAAGATACCTTTGGTTTGAAGATGTCTTTTACTGCAAATATACTGATTCTCTGACATTCACAAATGCGCCTTCACTAAAGTAAATATCCCAAAGTGTGTACTAGAAGCTTTTATCCCAGTGAAAAGGCTTTTTATCTTTGATACTCCTTGGATAGGACTTGATTATGTCTAAAAATTGTGATCAGGCAGTTACTGACAGCAGGAGGAAATAAAGAAGCTGACAGCTTGATCCCTGTGCCAGAAAGACTTGATGCTATTATGGACTTGGTGTTGGTAAGCGGTGAAGAAATGATAGAAGAACTTGAAAATAACTCACTGGTGTGTCTATTCATTTGAAAATAGCAGAGGAAACAACCTTGTGATGGAGAGTGAATTCGGCAAAACTAATAAAGCCAGTTGTTGAAGTCAGCTATATTGAGCAGAGAGTGTCGTATCAGTTGACTAGACCATAACATTTCCCAAGTATAGTAAATACTGGAACTAGTGAGTATCTACATTGCGAAGTGGAAGAGGATTTAAAAGGCTGTTTAAAGGTGCCCCGCTTCTCCCTAAGTGAAAAATAAGGACGGAGCTACCAAGAAGCAGCCATTTAATGGTGAAGAAAAATAAAACCCCCTAGAGTTGTAAAGGAAGCGAGGAGGGAATTAAAGGATTTTTCTGGCACGTTTCACAGCAGAGATGGTAACATGCAATTAATATGATGTAAAATGTGGGGCATTCACTGGGTTCAGCTGTGAGCATGTGAGCTACTTTGCTCAAAAGGGGAGGAGCAGACTAGATGGAACCTCTTAGTAAGCCCCTTATCAGTTGCTTTTGGTAGGAGTGTTTGGTAGTGTTAATGACTTAGCACAAACCTATTTGGAGGCATTTGTTTCAGAGGAGGATTCAGGCAGGCATCATACAGGAAAAACCCAGGCAGCTGGGAGGATCCTAGCAACGGAAGTGGTACAAAGTGTCACGATAGGTCTCATCGACGCAGAGATGGAAAAGAATATGGGATGCGTTCAGCTGGCTATGATTGCTGGTGTTCAAGTTGTGTCACAGCATTTATCTTACACTATTTTCTTTGCAAACATCACGCCTGGCCATTTGGCTGCTTGGGACAGCTCTGAATTCATTTGCTAAAGGTTTCTAGAGATAAGTAATCCTGAAGGAACACAAAATAACCTGGCTAAGTTAAGTCCCTGAGCTAAGGTTGAAGAACAGTGACAGAGCCTTGTGTATGCTGCGATGCCGGAATTCACCACCAGCTTCAAAATCTAGTGTCTTGGAAATTAAGATCCAAAGTATGTGAAACTGCATCAGGAAACCAGCAGTGAACTAAACCCTTTTTGAGTTGAAGGCCAGTCTTGTTGGTAGTTCTGTACGGGAGCTGTTATGGATTTGGGACTTCTGGGGACTACTGCAGGATAAGACAATCTAGCAGGGGTGCTTTGGTTAGATATTGTGTACCAGGTCTAGTCCTGCATCGAGACACCCCCGGTAACTTCATTGCCCAACAGAAAGTCCTGGATTTCTTCTGTCTGTGGATGGACAGCAGGTTCTGTTCTATTGTTGTTACTCTGTCTGGTTTGTGATGAGTTTGAATATGTGTCTTGTAAAGACTCTAATCTCAGCCTTGCCTTAGCTACAAGGACAGGTTTCTGCTGGGAATCAGTCTGCTGGTCTTCAATCTAAGTCACTGCGCTATGGTCGAATGTGGGGGGTTTTTAGGGAGGTGCTTCCTTCTTTGGATTTAACTTGCTGTTGCTGCAGGGGAATGACTTGTTTACGGGATTTGAATGGGGGATGTATGTACAGGGCAGGTTAGCTGGTTAGTGGTCAGATTGGATTAGTTCACTGCAAGATGGAGGAAGGTACGTGGTGTCTTGATGCTGGGAGGAGGGTGACCTGCCTGCTAATGAGGTTCTGGTCTGGTCCTCCTCACTAAGCTGAGGAGCTTTAAGTCAGCCTGTATCCCAAACCAGTGTTGGTTTTCTTAAGGGAATATGAAATAGGAAGAAAGTGGTCTTTTGTCTCCTCCCCAACCAATTTTGTATGCTCCTTTCCATGAATACCTGGAATGATATTTTCTTGGGAGGATGTTAAAATAGCTCAGGCTGACCAGAGACAAATGATACTCAAATGGCTCAAGTTTTGGCCCAAGAGATGGAATGTGTAGCCTTTGGGCAGGGTGGTCAGTGGGAAAATGCAGACTACTTTTAACTGGAGATGGGAGCCCACACCTCGCAGCAGTGGTTCCCAAACTATGGAGGTGACTGAAGTGCGTGAAGGGCAGTGCCTCACTGAGAGATGGTGACCATGTGTAAGTACTCGATCAGCTTAGCTGAGTGTTTGTCTCTGCTGACCCATTTCTCCTTAGATCAGAGGAGGAAGTGTCAAAATTAAGTCAGGACCTCTTTGGAACCCACTTAATGTAGATTGAGGACATGGAGGGAAGCAGGAAGTACAGGAACTAGGGACCTGCTGAATCATAGACTGTGACTGAATTTTGCCTCCTGCCTCCTCTCTCATGTTTTAATGATCAGAATATTAGGGAAGAATGGAAGGCTTAAGCTGAAAAGAGAATTGAACTTGGGGGCATCAGGCCTTTGCTTTAAGAAGGGTCCCAATGCCTGGACTGTGAAGTAGGACGTTCTTGCTCTAGTTTCCTGGAGTTATAATATAAAGCAATCACCGTGGAGAATCATGAATTACTTGAAATGCAACAGAAGTGTTGAAGGTATGTGAAATTTCAGGAGTGTGCAGTTCAAGCCAGATCTCTGCAGTGATGTAGGTGTTGAATACCTGCCTCCGTGCTCAGAGCTGTGTAGTGAGGAGTTTGGTGCAAGTAGCAGGGCTGTGAGTCTTTGAAATACCAAAACCAACTTTGTACATTTAATGCACGTTTAACTCCCAAACAGCATTTGAAAAATGACTTACAGGGCAGCAGTTAAACTCTCATTGTCTGTTGTGTGTCTTGCAGGTACTTCGATGGCAACTTGGAGAAGCTCTTTGCAGAGTGTCATGTAATTAATCCAAGTAAAAAGTCTCGGACGCGCCAGATGAACACCAGGTCATCAGCCCAGGATATGCCTTGTCAGATCTGCTACCTGAATTACCCCAACTCTGTGAGTACCTGACCAGTGACTCCCCACACTGCTGCCAGAGAACGTTTTGGGTGCATGTCTACAAGGCCGTCTCCACCAGTATTTTAAGAAAGCCTTTGAAATGAAGCTGAGATTTCACTTCTTTTGTTCATTAAATCCTCTAATTGATAGTATATGCCTTAAAACATGATGCTCAAGGTTGTTTTTTAATGTGGTAAACTTTGTCTTGTGTGCTGCAGGTGATCCAAGTGTGGTCACCCCACCACATTATCTAGTACTTTAGTGTTCCCTTTAGTTCTTATGATGTGTTTCTAAGACAAATCTCAAGCAGTAGTAGTTTACCCCACATGGGATTGTATTTCAAGTGAAATTATTATCCCTTCTTATAAAAATAGTAAATAGTTACCAGGTAATCAAGCTAGGAAGCCTAGAGTAAAACCGAGGAGGGGCAGAAATAACATCTATGAGGCTGTGCAGTTTGGAATACAAAACCAATATGGGTATCTTTGGATCTCTCTCGTGTTTGCGCAATGCCTTCTTCATCAGAGAAGATGAAGGTAGAAGGACTTACTGGAGCTCTAAATGAAGAATTTCAGTTTCTGGTGAGATGGGTGATGAGGATTCTTTGGTTCTGTAGCTGTTAACACACATTGTACTTTCCCATGCACTAATGGGAGGTCCAGGCTTCCGCTGCCTTTTGTACAGGCAAGCAGCTTGCCTTGGCTTTCCAGGGGCAGGACATAATGATGGGAGATCCTGGAAGAAAATGAGTGGAAAAGTTCATCTGTGGCTGTGCCAAAAGGCAGGGCGCTGACATGCAGGAGGAGTTCTTCCTTTATTGGCACCTACTGTTCCTGGTGGAGCTGTCCTGACCCTCCCCTGTAACACTTTAACGTCTGCCTGACCTTTAAAGCAGCCCTTACATAAGGTTCCACTTGTGCTCTGGGTGTGTTTTATGAGCTTGCTTTTCAGCAAGAATGAAAACTATTATGACCTTTAGGGTTTATGAGTGGCCCTGTATCAAGTGCTGTAGCCTTTCCCCTGCTCTGGAGCAGGCAGAGGAGAGGAAAGCCCAGTTTCCAGCTGCTAGGGTTCTCAGTGTTAAGATCACTATTGCTTTTGAGCCGGAAGACTTTGTGTGTCGTCTTTTGCAGCTTGTGTGCACTGACTTCCTTTTTTAGAGAGCACGTGCAGTGGAGAGTTGTTTCTTGCTTTGTATAAAGAGGTGCTTTGAAAAAGAAAGACGAGCTTGAGAATTTTGTCTGGGGAGGAAATATGGGAGGAGACATCTTGAGCATCTGAATGCTCATCCCAAGGAAAATCCTCTTGGAAAATTCAAATCTAGATTTTGGAGAATCCCAGACTGCTTTGGGTTGGGAGGGACCTTAAAGCTCCTCCAGTTCCAACCCCTGCCACAGGCAGGGACCCCTTCCACTGGAGCAGCTTGCTCCAAGCCCCTGTGTCCAACCTGGCCTTGAGCACTGCCAGGGATGGGGCAGCCACAGCTTCTCTGGGCACCCTGTGCCAGCGCCTCAGCACCCTGTTAATACATTGTTCTTCCCTTTAGAAGGTTCTCTTGGAAACTTACTACTTAGATTTCACTTTCTTAATATATTCTTGTCTTTTTACCCTAGGTGCTGGGTGGCAGGAACACGCCCCATGCTCAGAGCTGAGGGGCACCTCCTCTGCCTGGGGTGCGTGTGCTGCTGGGCAGAATCTGCACAAAGCACACTGATACCTTTGGTCTGTCAGTCAAACAGCACGTTGAAAATAGCAGTGGCCCAGTTGTGAGAAGGGCAGTTTTGTAGCTGGAGCAGGGAGATGCTGCAGTGAGCAGGGGCATTGTTGGTGCTCAGTCAAGACACAGCAGAGGGGATCCTCTGTTTCACTGGCATCTGTCAATGCTGGAGCATTAGGGAAACTAATATTTATTATTTCTTCTGTAAAAGGCCAGCGTCTGTAGTGTCTGTGTCTAAGGTGACCGTAAGCCTTGTGGTTTGAAATCTGCTTTGAATCTGCTTTGGTCAATGTGAATTACAAATTCTGCAGTAAGTTATGCTCGGTCCCTAACCTAAAACCTCAGCTTTTAAACCCTCTTGCAGTGGTCAGCTTCCCCCCCCCCCCCCCCCCCCCCCCAAAAAGCTGTGTTTCCATTCTCCAAGAGGCCCTTTCAGCCTATGGAAAGCTCAGACTCTGGAGCTGTGCCTGTTAAAGAGTGTTAGTGTAGAGCTATTACAGGAATGCAAGAGTCTTGACTATTCACCCTCCCGTAGGGTCATTGCAGGTGGTGTTTATCTGCCTTCTGAAGCACTTACAAGGGAAATACAGAGTCACCTCCAAAGAACTGTGTTTGGAGGTTTTGGGAAGCACCTGCCAGCCAAGGCATTGGTGCCCTCCTTGAGCCTGCATCCTGATAGCTGAGCACTGAAGGGAGATCTCTTAGTTCTTTTGTGTCCTCATGAAACAGTGTCAAGCTCCAGTCGTTGTTTTGCATGAAACCCATGTTGGTGAGGATGGGAATTGGGAGGGTCGTGGCTTTGCCTCCCTCCTCCCTTCCATCTCGCCCTTCTGGTCCCATTTGAGAGTAAAGTTGGGGTGTTCAGGGAACGTTGTACTGTTGTCCAAGCCGTGTGTTTGTTCTGAGGACACATGGATGACAGTCTGTCGGGGCTACTGCTGAGTGAGGCTGTCATGGCAAACACATCATGGAGCAGCCGATACCTTCTTTGATCACTTGGATGATACTGGAAGAGCAGGGACAGGTATGGAATGTCAACATGCTGCTGCTAGAATCAGCCATAGAGTCATAGAATGATTTGGGTTGGAAGGGACCTTCAAAGCTCATCCAGTTCCAACCCCCATGCAATGAGCAGGGACATCTTCAGCTAGATGAGGTTGCCCAGAACCACATCCATCCTGGCCTTGAGTGTCTCCAGGGATGGGGCATCCACCACCTCTCTGAGCAGCCTGTGCCGGTGTTTTACCCTCAGTGTAAGGAATTTCTTCCTCATATCCAGCCTGAGTCTTCTCCTTCACCCCTTCCTTAAAACCAACACCCTTCGTCCCATCACAACAGACCCTACTGAAAAGTCTCTTCCCATGTTTCTTACAGGCCCTTTTTAAGTACTGAAAGGCTACAACAAGGTCTCCCTGGAGCCTTCTCCAGGCAGAACAACCCCAACTCTCTCAGCCTTTCTTCACAACAGAGCTGCTCCAGCCCTCAGAGCATTTTTGTGGCTCTTCTCTGGACCCTCTCTAGCACCTGCCTTTGCAGGGAGAGCAGGTGATGGGTATAGATCCAGTGAGAACAGCGCTGTCGCTGCGGCAATGCACTGTTCCACGTGGTGCTTTAATGCGACCTTTGTGCTCGCTCCCTTGACATCTACTGTTAGCTTAGCCAAAAATAATTGGGAACTCCCTCAAAGTAAAGAAATGAGTTGACAGAGAGCTCTGAATTCTTTGCAGCCTGGGAGAAAGCGTGGTGTCTGCCTTGTATATGGGCATTTAGCTAAGGTTTTCACTGCCTGAAATAACTTGTAAGATGCATTCTTACCTGTGTTCTTTAGTGCTTCCTTGTGTGCCCTTGCTCCAGCAGTATTTAGGTTCATTAAGTGATGAACCCCTCGTCTGCGCTTCATTCCCATCACATGGAAAAGTCAGTGCTGTCTTCAGGATCATAGAATCATTGAATCCCAGGTTGGAAGGAACCTCAAGGATCATCTGGTCCAACATTTCTAGGCAAAGCATGGTTGCGTGCTCTCGGCATCCTTAAGGTTCCAGATGTTGGGGCTTTTCTACTATAACTCTGCAAGTCCCCAGGGTGTCACTTGGCCACAGCAGCATATCTGGAGCATCAGGTACCTTGTTAGCTGACTCAGCAATGGATTGGAAGGTTTTTTGTCAGCCTTAGTGTACCTGGGCATCCCATAGCTGTCAGCATTCCCTGCTTGCGCTCTCTGCAGGCTGTGGGGGTGACAGGCAGACTGGAGCTGCTGGCTGCAGCACCACAGCGTGTTTCCAAGCCTCATGTCCAAACAGAGTGATGGCAGGAGCACCAAATGGCTGTGATCCACAAAAGGGTGAGGCCATGGGAAGACTATACCAGCAAGCACCTTCCCTGTGTGATCCCAGTGCTGCAGCAGCAAAGGATGAGCGTGCCCAGCTAATACGCCAGTGTTGGATGAACAGCATGTGGTGGCTGTAACCTGGAGTGTGTAATGGTCAATCAAAGAGGTAGTTTGGGAAGAACACTAATCTCCTCTTAAAATGGGCTCTCTCCTTAATTATCAGCATCTCGCTGCTGTTTTGGTCGGTTCCATGGGCAATACTAGGTTTCTCCCGTTTGTGGAGTTTCGGACAAGTTGATGGTATCTCAGGGTGGGGCTCTTGTTTTATCTTCTTGCTTGAGAATAAGATGGTTTGAAAAGCTATATTGAAAGAATATTGTTTGTCCTTGCCCCTGGCTCTGAGTATAAAGTAACTTCATTTCAGTCTTTCCTCAGCAGTGTTTGCTTCTCCACGCCTTGTGTAACCGCTCAGTCCCAGATGGTATCTTAACACACTGTGTCGATGATAACATACACAGATGAAGTTGTCCTTGTTACTGTCTGCAACAAGCTAATCATTAGTGAATTTCAGTTGGCAATTTACACCTGCCCATTAGGATCTTCAGTGCCTTCATGTGAGGAGCATCTGAGGTTCAGGAGGCAGTTCACCAGGCAAGGTGGCGAACATGATGTGTGTGCATTGAAAGCATAGGTGCACACTGACCTCCCTGAGTCTGTTCAGTGCTCACCCAGTTAAACAGACTACTCACTGATCACTTAGTTTTCTGTACGACAGGGAGTAAATTGGTGCCTGTGCATAGCTGGTGTGTGTATTCTGGGACTTTTGGGTGGCACCCACATGTGACAGCAGGCCAAGTGGAAAAAACAGGAGGAAAGAAGAGTCTGTATCATCTTATAACCATGACCTGTTTGTGGTGTTGCATTTACTTTACTCATTTGCAAGAGTAAAACAGGAGAGCTGTGCTGTGTACTCCTGAAACAAGGATCAGCTTAAAAGGGCAGGCAGGAAACGTCAGCCACACCTTTCCTTGCTGCTAGGGTTGGGATTAAAGTCTGGCTATGAAATCATGACTGAAGTTGCCTTGGCAATGTTCTGTAGTGGTGATGATCTAAAATAAATAGTAGCATCTCAAGTTTGGTGTGGGGGTGAGATGTGATAAACGGCTCAGCTTGAGAAGGATGAAGTGATCCAGTGAATCCACTTGCTAGCCATCCACTGTCTTGTGTTCTCTGTCGTTGCAGTACTTCACTGGCCTAGAGTGTGGACACAAGTTCTGTATGCAGTGCTGGAGTGAATATTTAACTACCAAAATAATGGAGGAAGGCATGGGACAGGTAAACTGACTTATTTCTGGAAACTCTGTGTATTGGAGACGAAGGGGAAAGAAAGGGGGGGAATTCCTTCCTCACTAAAATGACAGAAAACACCCAAATGAAACAAAAAACCAACAAAATCATGAAAGAAACCTTTGGGGGCTGCAGCCTTTGCCACTGGTGAAGCCGTAGGGGAGCTACATGGTGTCAATGCAGGCATCTGCTCTGGGTGGGAGGAATCGTGCTGTGCACAGTGGCGCATCTGGGATGTGATGATAGAGCCAGTGTGCTATTTTTGCTGTGGATTTGAGTGAATTCTGTTGCTTTGGAATTCATTGTGATGCAAAAATAGGCTAAACTGATTCTTTTGTGACCTTTCTGTGTGGTGTTGTTTTTTTTTTTTTTTCCAGACCATTTCATGCCCTGCTCATGGCTGTGATATCTTAGTTGATGACAATACAGTTATGTAAGTATGATGAGTTGCTGCCTCTTCGCTTTCATCTCTGTTTGCATTTTACTACTCATGTACTATTTAAATGTACTGACTTAAGATAAAACCTGCATTAAGGTAGCACAGAGGTTGATCATAACCTGTCTGTTTTGATACCAGCCTGTCTCTTAGCTTCTATCCAGCTAAAAGCCCATGCCACAGTACTTGGAGAAAAGACTCCTTGGCCAGTTTGATCAGCATGACAGCAGAATAAGCACCAGGCAGACTTCCCAAACCCTGTTTAACTGCTTTGTGCATTTTCCTTTCCTTTGATTTACGTAGGAATTTAAGACTTCCTACCGAGGTCAACCCACTGGTTCCCCAAGTCCTATAGCTATAGTTAATACATGCGTCAGAGGAAAGAAGTCCTGCATACAGCCTGATGGAGGGTGTGTTTTATGCCCTCTGATAGAAAGCAGTTCACCCTTGAACATAAGATTTGATTAAGCTGGTATGTCAGCCTGTGTCACTGGGCTTATTAAGTTGTCCAGCTGGAGGATGACAGCTCGTACACGGCAAAGCCCTGAATTCCATGAGCTTCTTTCTCTTTTGTAATGGGTGGTGTTATTGCATGAGTAATATCCTTCATCATTCTGAACCTTGATTAAGTGCATTTTAATTCTTCATGCTAAAAAGCATCTAAATAGAAGCTTACTCTGCTACCTTATTCTTTCCTTCTTGAAGCCTGACTCACTCATTGATACTAATTTGCTGGGGTTTCTATCAGTTGCTTTCAGACCAGTCCCTTTGTGTTAGTGGCTCTGTTAGTCACAGCGTGTGGGCTGCATAGAAGTGGAAGTAGCTGAAATGTTTTCGTGCCCTGTGGAGGGGTGGTTTGTAGAGTCCAGAAGGTGGAAACTGAACTGAAGCTGGCTTAATACCTTGAGTGGCTTGATGCAGGTTTTAGTGCAGCAGAGCCTGATCTGGACTTGTGGTGTCGGACGCTCAGCAGGAAATCTCTGCAGTGTTCTCTTGATTGGAGCAGTTCAGATAGTGCATGTGAAGTGGTGGAATGGTTGGAGCCTGTGGCAGTGCCAATAGCAAGGAAAGGGTGGAAGAAGTGAGCAGCACTACCTTCTGTTGCTGTGGCTTCTGACCGTCCTTTGCAGCTTTTAGAGCACAAACCCCATGACACTGGGGTGAATCTTCACCTCAAACTGTGCGCCTTTTCCTGCTCTGGCAGGGGACACCTGGAATGTCTGGGGAGGGAGGTGCAGTTTTCTGTGGAAGCCTAATGTTTTCCTGTAAAACCAAAGGTGGAGAACTGTGGCCATCTTAGGAAACGGCATGAATAAATACAAGCAATCCCAACTGGAATCTGCACCCCCTCCCATGTCCTTGATTATTCTCTTTTTTAGGTCTCTTTTTACAAGGTCTTCAGCTCTAGGCTTCCAAGCTATAGGAATGTGTAATGTAAAGACACATCAGTTTCTTCATCTGTCAGAAAATCAAAGCAGATAGGCCAAGGAATTCATTTGCTCCCTTCTCAGCACTTGCCCTCAGTAAGGCAGTACATCTCCAAGCTGAGTCATCTCCTTAGGAGTCCAGACTTAGCCCCTATTCATATGACTTTCCTGGATTTGTGAGTGTTCCCCTATCTTATTGTCCATTTCCTTTGTTCCTGTTGGGCTTAAGTAGGAAGGTTGAAGTCAGGGTCCCTTTCAGTTCCTTCAAGACCTTCAGACTGGCTGAAGGTAATCTGTCTCTATCCCTTGTTCACCTTTGCTAATGCTGCTGGTAATTGCTTTAACCTACATGCAGAGCTCCTTTCATGAATGAGCGAGGGAGGTTCCTTCTTTACCAGCACGTCTAATGGCTGCTGCTCGTGCATGGCAGCGCTCTGGTACTACCCTCTGAGAACCACCCCACTCACTGGGAATGGATGGGGTTTGGGTTCCCAGATGGAAGTCGTATGGAATGCTGCTCTGTTTTTATCTTCCTTTGCATAGTTCCGTCATTCATCAGTAATTCCACTGCTGATGCATCACGTCAGAACATAGCGAGGTTTTGAAGTAATTCCTATGGGAAGCTCTTTGGCCTCTCATTTGATGTGCATTTTGCTGATGACACTGACTGGTGTCTTTGAGGAGTTTGCATTATCAAAATGGAAAACAAGCGTAAAATGTATGGGTTGATGCAGGATTACTGTCATCTTTGGAGGAGTTTTTGAGATTGGGTAGTTCTGAGCTACCAGATGTCAAGGGTCAAGGTTATTTTGCAAGCACTTTGCTTTCCAGCCTGGCTTCTTTGGTGAGGTGGTTTCTTTTATATAGTTTGGCTCACAGGGGAACATACCCCAGAATATGGTTTGTGGGTGCTGGGAATGGGTTTGATCTCTGAATTTGTCTAGTTTTATCCATTGCTTGTCAAAAGATGATAATATTCAGAGCAAAGTTCTTGAAGGTTCACCTGAGGGGTGCTATGGAAGTGCTGTTGAACATAAAGCATAGAACGGTTTAGGTTGGAAAGGAACTTAAGATCATCCAGTTCCAACCCCTGCCATGGGCAGGGACACCTTCCATTAGAGTAGGTTGCTCCAAGCCCCTGTGTCTAGCCTGGGGCAGCAGATTGTGTACTCCATGGGCTCCAGTTAGTTGTGATGTTACTCTTCACTTAAATTCGAGCTCCTGATACTTACATGCAATACAATAAAGCTTTAAAGTGAGATTTGTTACCTCTGGAAGCCTAGGTACAGAGTGAGAAAGTGACATTTCTAATGCATATTCCCAGTTCATATTGTTCTTTCATTCTTCAAGGAGTTTCACTCCAGACTCACAGGCTCGTTGTGGATACGGGCCTGGTGAGATGCTTTGTCAACTGATGTGTTTTGTTTTAGCACGGGGAAGTTGGCTGCCACGTGCTACGTTTGTGTAATAACCAGCTCAGGGTTTGGTAAGGAGCAACCCAGGCTGCCAAGGGCTTGGGCTTATGTGACATTGCATTGTCACATGCACTGCTCTTTAGTGAACACTGCTGTGATCACATAAGGAGGACACTTGATGTTTGGCTGCACCCTGCAGTGGTTAGCTTCATAATTGCAGTATTTATCCATGATCTGGCTTATATAAAGCTCTATTCCACAGTCTGATTTAAAACAAATACCAAAAAGTGCGTATCAGTCCAGCTTTAGATCTATATATATGCAGAAGACACTTGAAAGACCTATATATATGTGCTCTGCAATACATAGTTAAAGTGTTTTGAATGTATCTAGGCTGGGCAGTATGCAAACTCCAGCTGGGTTGGTGTGTTCAGGAGATAAGTGGTCGCCATGCTCTTGAAGCATTCCTGTCAGCCTAGTTAATATTAGAAGTTAAATACAATATTCGTAGTGTTCATAATAATATATGATCCAACAATTAAAGAGAGAACAGGTAAGTACAGAAAAGTACCTGCAGTGTAGTGGGAGGAATCAAAACCGTTTGTCTGCCTGAACTTACTGGCTATGTATGGGCGAAAAATGAGTTTTCTACTACAATAATTGTTCTGTCTTCCTTTCCACAGGCGTCTGATCACAGATTCCAAGGTTAAATTAAAGTACCAGCATTTAATAACCAATAGTTTTGTAGAGGTGAGTTTTCATTTCCCATTTTAGGCCTCTAGGTTGTCTTTCTTCGGTGTATATACCAAAGCAGAGAATTGAGGCTTGTTTATAACTGTCGAGCAAGGTTTTTGCATAGTCTCTAATCAAGTGTGACAAGTCAGAGGCTTTGCAGGGGTTATTTTATAGCCCTTACAGTTTAGGTGCTGTTATAGGAAAATATAAATGTGATCTGCAGGACAAAAGACCTAGAGACAGAGCAAGCACCTGTAGAAAGAGAGCATGCAAGAGCTGTGCAAAATACAGGTTCTGAGGAGTCTTGAATCTTACCTGAGATACTTCAGCTTGAAACCCAGGAACCGTTGTTGTGAACAAGACCATGCCTTAAATATTTGCCAGTTGAAGTAAAGCTGCAAAATTGCTTTAGCAAAATGCTAACAGCTTTGCAACCTCAAAATCCACTTGGAGAAAGGTGCTTTGGAAGACTTTCCCGCTGTCCCAGTTTCGCAGCTGTGTGCGTTCAGCTTCACTGTGGAGGGACTGATGTAAGCTGTTGTTGTAAGGCTGTAAGTGGTTACTGGGATCAAGCTTTCACTCCCAGTTTGAAGTGATGTATGCAGTGGTTTAGGGTTTTTGAAACGGAATGGAGCTGGGCATGTGTTGTAGATGAAGGCTGACAGTAGTCTAGCAATGCAGACCCATGTCAGGCTGCAGTACTGCAGGGACACGTGAGGAGGTGGTGTTAAGGGGTGCTAGAAAGCAGTGCTTGGGAAAAAACCTAGTGTGCTTAGTTTGTGAGCAGTTGCAGAAGGCTCCGGCAGTGGTGGAGCAGAGCTGGCAGTTGCAGACAGCCTGACAGATGCTTTTTTTCAGTGGAACACCTCATAGCTTCATATTCTTCAAGCATTTTCTGTGGGTGAGCTACAGGGTCAGCAGAAGTGTTTGTATTCCTCATCTTTCAAAGAGGCCATTTGACAGCGAAGGGTTGACTATCATACTTCTGCTTTCTTTCAGTAGAAAGAAAGTAAATGTTTAGACTGAGATGACAGCAGTTTATTGCAGAGGACTGGTAAGACAGGAAGGACTGTGAGTGAAGGCATGGTTGAAAGGATGAAAAGGGATGAAGGGCAGGAAGTGTCCTTTGGAGCATCTTTTTTCTCTTATGTTTGGTTTCTTTTTGCTTTATTCCATAGTGTAATCGACTGTTAAAATGGTGTCCTGCCCCAGATTGCCACCACGTTGTTAAAGTCCAATATCCTGATGCTAAACCTGTTCGTTGCAAATGTGGACGTCAGTTTTGGTATGAAGGGCTTGGGAGGGACCTTAAAGCTCATCCAGTTGCAACCCCGTGCCATGGGCAGGGACCCCTTCCACTGGAGCAGCTTGCTCCAAGCCCCTGTGTCCAGCCTGGCCTTGAACACTGCCAGGGATGGGGCAGCCACAGTACTGCTCTGGAATGGCTGTTGAGGGAACTGAGGGTTGGGGTGAGGGGTTGACATGTAAAATTCCCTAAGACAGGCTTTACTCTTTTAGCAGAACAACCCTGAACAAAACTTGCACGCTCTTAACCTGGTTAAATAAAAGCATAAGCATCTGTCCTATTGCTTATTTTCCCTTTTTTTGCTTACAGCTTTAACTGTGGTGAAAACTGGCACGATCCTGTTAAATGCAAGGTGAGCCCATCAAAGTTCTTGTCTAAATGCATGACTTGAAAAAGTTGAAAGTCAATTTATATGCAAGGTGTAGAAATGAAACGCAGGCTTTGTGGCTGCTCACAGTGAGAAGTGTGGTAGTTCACCTGGTTAGATCAGAGCGTGAGCAGAATCAGTGCAGTCCTCCCGGATGCCTTGGAGCTTGTGAAGGAACAGAGCCTCAGCCAGATGGGCAACTGTCTGGAGGAGGAGGCTGCTGCAGCTTCACTTGATAACAAGCATTCCTATACTGGCTTTTCTGTAGATGTAGGCTTGTGGTTTGCCCTGCTGAAGGAATTAATTTGGTCCTGGGACCTGCTGCCATGAAGTGAGCTCTAGAACTGTCTGTGGAGCTGCTGAAAGCTGTAATCAACCCGTGATCCCGTGGCCTGTGCAGAGCGCAGGGGCAGCCACGTTTCATGCCTTGGGGACAGAGCAGACTGTTCCTAGTGACAAAAAACTCCTTTGCGGAGAGAGGAGGGAAACCTCACCAGAGGCTCAGGGTTGTTTAGCTGGATATTGTAGAGTCCCATGGGAAGTTTATGTTGATTTGACTTAAGACCTGCAGACTCATTGCAGAAGCAGTTGTGCCCAGCAATTGTGCTCGCTGGGTCAGGAAGGTGCTGCAGGAAACGCCTGCAGCTACATCAGTTGCTGTTTGCATGGCTTTCCAGCACCAGCACCCCCCATACTCCCATCTGGTGTGTGCACCTACTATGTAAGCAGCTGCCTTGGGGACATTTACAGTTCCTCTGTTTAAATGTAACTCTTCTTTCTTTGGTTTTCTACCAGTGGTTAAAGAAATGGATTAAGAAGTGTGACGATGACAGTGAAACTTCCAATTGGATTGCAGCGAACACAAAGGTGGGAGATTTCCCATATTTTATATAGACTTATCAGATGAAAAGGACAGCCCAGTTCCTCTGTGTACTGGGTTTATTTTTTCCGTTGCATGTTAAAAGCAAGCCTTAAAATCCGCAGTACACCAAAGTACTCTTGTTTGAAGAGCAGTAGTTTTGCGGCCTTGAATCAGGTGAGGTTCTTTGGGCTGAGTGGAGTTTGCTCTTTTAAGAAAGAGTTGATTGGAAAGCCAAAGGAAGCTCAAGTTTGAAGTCTTTGGGCTCCTGTCTGGCACTGATGGCTTCCCTTAGCAAATCTGTGCCTCACTCCAAGCGTGTGGAACATGTTCACACCACCCGTGGCTTCATTTGGCTGTGATCATTTACATCTGCCTTCTGATCCCCTGGGTTGGCCTCTTGAGGAGTTGTTCATTTCCGCTGGGCAGGATTCCAGATGGAGACTGGCACAACAGCTGGGAAGATTTTGTTATGTAAATGCCTTCCTTGTAGCTCACCCAACTTTGCCAGCAACTTCAGCATTTGGGACGAATTAAAACAAAGGTTGGCACGGGGACCACAAAACACAAGCAGCAGATGCTGTCAGGGGGTCAGGAGCTGACTCCTGTCTCCTGACTGTTGAGCCAGGAGGGTGGTAGAAGGTGAGGAGGGAGTGAGGAAATGGCTGCTTTGTTTTCTTAGCTCTCTTGTGTAACTGGTTAATGGTATTGTTTGCAGCAGTGGCTGCTGCTTTCTGGGACTGGCTGTGGGGTTTCCACTGGGCTGGAATGTTGCATTCTGGTGGAAGCAGAAACAGCCATCGTGCAGAAACAGAGTTAAAATCAGGCTGAAGTTGTGCGGTCTCAGCTGCTGCTTTCTGTTTTGGGGGCTTAGACTTGTGTGGTCCCTGCCTGGAGGCTGAGTGTTGCTCAACAAAGTGAACTTGGCTTGTTCTGAGGTGGCTGATTGACAATGTCTTGTGGCTCGAGAGCTGAACTGGAGTTGTTCAAAGCTTGCGTGGTCTTCAGGTATTGCTTCTTGTTAAATCTGATGAAGAATGGCTGGACTGCTTCGAAAGGGCTGAGCTTTAGCCTTGCATATTTGGGATGTCAGAATGGTCACAGCCTTGCTTTGCCTGTGACAAAGCCCTTGGCAGCCAGGTGAGGAGCTGCTGCCACTCCTCAAGGGAGTGATATTGGTCATGGCCTTAGGGCTCCCCGTCTTCTACTTGCCCCTATCTTGTTATGTGCTGCTGAAGACCAGGGTCTGTGCTCTCTTTGCTGGCTTTTGTTATGATCAAGTGTTAAGATTTCCCTTACTGGATTCTGTGTCCATTGAAAAGGCTGATGTGATGGATGTCGATGTGTTACATAGACCAAACATGCATAATGTGCCACAAACGCTGGCTACTGGAAAGAGGAAACTACTTGTCTCTTCCTCGGAAAGGATGATGATGGTTTCTGCAGCCTGCTTTCCCAAGCACTTAAGCATAGACAGAAACAGTGTAAAGATGGTCATCCTTTCTTGTTTTGTAATCCGGATCTAGGCTTTGTCAGGTAGGAGCCATGCTAGTGGTTGGGCTGGTATTTAAAGCAAAGCTCAGACTGTCAGAAATAGTATTGGATGGCTGGAGTATGAAGACTTTTGTGGGAAACACCCATCCAGAGGTTGGTGAGGAGGGGAAATGAATGAGGCCAAGACATGCTGGCGTCAGCCCAGCTTATCTGTTAGCTTCTGTAGTCTGGCGTCAGCAGCAGAAGAGCTATTGTCCTTCAGCATCACTGTCCTTCAGCATCACTGTCTAAGCTACCTCCTCTAATACCATACAAGATGCTCCTACAGCAAGAAAATCCTTTGGAGCCCAGGCTGTTCAGCAGCAACAGGAGGAAAAATAACCTCAGAGTAATTGCACCAGACATCTGAGCAAGCCAACTGTCCCGAGTCCCATGGTATCCGTATCAACTGAGGGACAATATCACAATTCTTCTCTCTGAATTGACACTACGTTCAATTGAAGGCAACGTTGGCAGGAAATGTAACCTACCCCTCGTATTGATCTCTGCTTCTCGTGGGCAGCAGGCTGTGGAAGGCAGTAATTCCACACTGCTGTAATGGTGAAGCAGTGCTGGCTGCTGGAACATGTGCAACTGGAGCCTCTGGAGAACCGGATCGGCCCGGAGTCGCGGGGCTGCCAGCCACCAGCCACCTCCTCCTGCCTCAACTGCCTGCTGGCCCTCAGCCAGAGGCATGAGGAACCCGAGTGCCTGTCTGACAGCCACAGTCCTGCTGCTGGTTGGAGAGGAACCAAGCAACAGCCTCTCCTGCCAGAGCGTCAGGTTGCAGTGATGGGCTGGGATGGGGATCGTGCAGGTGGAGTGCTCATACATCTGCCTGTACTGTATCTAGCAGGAAAGCAGGGCAGTTGTGCTTGGTGAGGGATGGTTTGTGCCCTCACAGCTGTTTGCTTTAGTGGCTGCAAGTCAGAGCCCAAATTGTGTGTTGAATTTCTTCATTTTAAAGAACCTAGAAGGGAATTGAATTGGGCACCTTCAGATGTAAGAATTCCCCTTTTCTATGGGGGAAGAACTCTCCCAGTTCAGTTGCTATTATGATCTCTGTTGCTGTTTCTACCTGTTGAAAAGTGCTTTCTTGAGTCCTCCAAGCACGATGCTGAGCTGCAGTCCTATCCCGTGTGGTCTCCAGTCAGGGAAGAGAACTTCCTGCCTTACCTACCAAGGTGAAGAGAAAAATGCCAGTTCCCCTGGAATGTGGGCTTCAAATCTGGCTAATCATTTGCAGTAGGAGAATGGGGGCTAGATACATCTGTGTGCTGGAATAGATGGCCTTTTACTTAAAATAAGCTCCTTTCACACACGAGTTCAGCTTAACTGAATGAATTTAAATTAGATAAGCCAACGCAAGTTCTTTATCAAGCCTTGTAGAGTCTTGTAGAGAAGGGTTTGAATAGTCTGGGGCAGGAAAGCAGCTTTGTTTGTTGTAGAAACTTGGTTCTTAAATAGTTCCTTTCTTGAATTCAACCAAGCAGGTTTCAGGCGTTTGGTTCGTGTGGCTCTGGGAATAAAGGAACCACACAGATCCATTACTTCTGTTAAGCAGGCATTGAGAGGAGTAAGTAGTATAGAAAGGTTGGATTTGTGCATTTAATTTTGGACTCTTAAGGTGTCTCAAGACTGAAAGGAGCCTGGAAGGAGTGTAAAAGGAGGAGGGGAAACCTGTTTCAAACCTGAGTTTCAGTGATGATAATCTTTCTGCACCTTGAAGCACTAAAGGAGGAAGAACAAAGGTGCTAACGGTGCTGCTCTGCACCCAAGGCACTGTTTCTTTTTGGGGCTTTTTTTGTCAAGTTAAATTGGTGTTAATGAAGGTTGTTCATCTGATACTAAAAATGCCCCAGCCTTGCTGCTTTTGGCTTCTGGCATGTCACCATCTCATTATCTTCTGGGCTAGACAGGGCTTGAACATCTGATGTATAAAACAGGCGGATTTTCTTCCTCCAGAAAACCTATTGGCCGTTTTTTCTCCTCCAAGTGAGATAAAATGGCACAAACCCAGTTCTGTTCCTTTTCAGGTCACTTTTCAGTGTCTGAACATGTGCTTCCTCTGTACTTTCTGGAAGTCCTACATTTGTTCTGACCTGTAGGAATTCTGGCAGCTCGCTAGATCCTCCTGGTAACCAGCATCGAACTTTGCTCTTTCCTTTCTTGCCAGCGTTGTTTCTTGCTGGAGCTGTGAACAGCATCTTTCCTCAGATGTCAAGGTGCTGTCTTCTCCTCTCAGCTCAGCAAGTGTTGAAAACACTCTGCTTTGCTCAGTGGCTCTTTGACACAGTGGAGAGAAGGGCCGGGATCCAGAGGGACCTGGGCAGGTTGGAGAGGTGGGACCATACGAACCTCATGGAGTTCAATCAGGCCAAGTGCAAGGTCCTGCCCCTGGGTCAGGGCAGTCCCAACACAAACCCAGGCTGGGGGAGACCGGATGGAGCAGCCTGAGGAGAAGGACTGGGGGTGTTGGTCCATGAGAAGCTCCCCATGACCCAGCTTCAGTGAGCGCTTGTGCCCAGAACCCCCCCGTGTGCTGGGCTGCACCCCCAGAGCGTGAGCAGCAGCACAGGGAGGGGATCCCTCAGAGACAGGACAAGGCTCCTTAAGGGGAGACCTTAGAGCAGCTCCAGTGCCTAAAGGGGCTCCAGGAAACCTGGAGAGGAGCTTGGGACAAGGGCCTGTAGGGACAGGCCAAGGGGAATGGCTTGAACCTGCCTGAGGGGAGACTGAGCTGAGCTCTTAGGCAGAAGCTCTTCCCTGTGAGGGTGCTGAGGCGCTGGCCCAGGGTGCCCAGAGAAGCTGTGGCTGCCCCATCCCTGGCAGTGCTCAAGGCCAGGTTGGACACAGGGGCTCGGAGCAAGCTGCTCCAGGGGAAGGGGTCCCTGCCCGTGGCAGGGGTTGGAACTGGGTGAGCTTTAAGGTCCCTTCAACACAAACCATTCTCTGACTCTTAAGTGCTGTCATGTTGCACTGCTCTGTGGTAACCATACTCAAGTTCAGCAGTTCTGTATATTGCTGACGTGCATTCAGAAATCTTGATTTCTGAATTTGAAGATTTTTTAAATTACTCTTATTTCTGAATAGGCTGGGCTATAGGTGAAGCAGTCAGAGGGAGCAGGGCTGGGAGGCTGATGGACACTAGCTCCGGAGCTCCAGAGAGGACTAACCCATTCCACCTGTCCTGAAAGAGGAAACGTGTTTCTATTTATCCTCCCATTCATGAAACAGCAGCTGAGCTTTATGGTGCTTCAGGTACAGCAGCCTTTTACCGCAGACCAGGGGTTGTTCTGTGCCAGGTTTGCCCTGCCTTTTGTTCCGAAGCACGTTGTTCGCAGTGGAGCGGTGTTAGCGAGGTTGCTTCTCAAGTGCTGTGACAGGCAACGTGCAGAATAATCTCCCGGGGCAGTGATTTGATTTGCTGGCTCTTACGTTGTTGTGTGGCCATAATTCTCCAGCAGCTCTGCCTTCCCCAGCCTCCTTAATCTCTAAACCTCTCCCACACCGTGTGTCAGGGGCTTTTGTCTTTCCACTGGTGTTCAGCGTTTCTTTAGGGTGTTCTCCTCATGGCTTTGCCTTAATTTTCAGTAACGTTCCACTTCCGCGCTTTGAGGCAGCTTCATGGATCTGTGTCATCGGTTTTCCTTGTGCTCTGCTTGACAGGTGGATTAGGCTTGAAAAGGATGGTGTTCCTTGTAATAAAAGAGCTGTAATTAAGGTCTTTCTGTTCTGCTTTGCATCCTACGGCTGCAAGCCCCAGGTGCTGTGTGGTATTGAGACACTGAAGAGCTTGGTCTTGCTCTCAAAGACCGGAGAACAGGATTCCTGTGCTCCGAATTGAGCCTAGATGAGGATGGCCCCATGTCCTTGTGGTGTGGATGTGCCTGGTGCGCCTCTGCAGCTTGGCAGGTCATTGGGAACTGTTCCTCTCGCCTTCCAGTTGTGGGCTTTCTGCTAAGGAGGAGTGATGGCTGCAGCTGATTAGTTGGGTTAGCTGTGTCTTGTGCCGTGGCATGCAGATACGGGCATCTCATCAGATGAGATGTGCTTGGAAGGAGCCACATGGCTCTATGACCACCACTTTCTCTTGGAAAACAAGACATCATTGCTCGCCCAGGGTCACTGTTGGGGTGGCAAGGGAGCAGTGCCGTTGTTCATATGTATTGGCAAAATGCACTCTGGTTGATGAGCAAATGGAGCAGGGATCTAAGGACATTGTTGGGATAAACTTAAATTTGGGTCCTGACGTGGTGGTGCAAGATTGGAAGAGGGAGAAGGGCTGCCTGGAAAGGGAAAAACCCAGATACTGCAGTGGGTACTGCATGCAAAGGAGAGACCATTGCTCACAGAATCAGCCAGGTTGGAAAAGGTCTTCAAGATCATCAAGTACAGCCATTACCCCAGCACTGCCAAGGCCACCACTTTTAACTCTGATGTTCACAGAACTGCACTGACTGACTAACTGGGAACAAGCTAACCTGGCTGAGTATCCATCCTATGGACAGCCCAAGAGGGTATCTTGATGTTGTGCCCCCAGGAAGGCCAGCACAGGAGCTATTGTGTGTCAGTTACTCTGTTTGGTGGGCAAACACAAGTGATGGGGAGAAAAGCAGGTCTGGAAAAATCCCATTATGTGATTTCTTGCTTCTTGAATCCGTTGGAGTAACAACCAGTCCCAAACCCCCCTGGTCCAAAACAAAGAAGCAGCCAGCAAGCGTGCAGCTGACAGAGCACGAGGGTGGGAGGAGAGGTGTGACTGCAGAAACGTCCATCACAATACTGTAGTATCCCAGACTGGTTTGGGTTGGAAGGGACTGTAAGACCATTTAGTTCCAACCTCTGCCCCGGGCAGGGACCCCTTCCACTGGAGCAGCTTGCTCCAAGCCCCTGTGTCCAGCCTGGCCTTGAGCACTGCCAGGGATGGGGCAGCCACAGCTTCTCTGGGCACCCTGTGCCAGCGCCTCAGCACCCTCACAGGGAAGAGCTTCTGCCTCAGAGCTCAGCTCAGTCTCCCCTCGGGCAGGTTAAAGCCATTCCCCTTGGCCTGTCCCTATAGGCCCTTGCCCAAAGCCCCCTCCAGGTTTCCTGGAGCCCCCTTAGGCACTGGAATGCCAGCATAGGAAGTGGTTGCTCTGGTTAGCAAACAGTAAAGACGTGCTCCTACTGGGGAGGGGATTTTGTACACGTCTGACCCAGAAGATGCAGCTGATTTTACCTGAGTGGGGATTACTTATTTGGCTCCTTTTGTTATTGCCTTGTAGGTAAAACTGCACATACTTCACAGATGCTGATGTGGTTGTGTGGTGAGCTGGACTGGGGAGCTGATCCAGGCTAAAATGGATTTGGCTTTATTTGGGGGGATATTTAGCTGCTTGAGTTCACCTGATGTGTTCTTGGGACAGCTCTTGTGCAGGAGCCTTGTCTCCTGCCACTGGAGAAGTGCCACAGGGATAGGAACAGCCGGTAGAAGACAGCTGGACTGGCTTCCTTTGCTCGTAGAGGCAGCTTAGGACAGATATTCTTGCAGCCTTTTGTGTACAGAAATAATCTTCCATGCTCCACGTGAGCTGAATGTCATTTCAGAAGTGGCCACATGCTGCTGATGTATGAGAGTGAGATCGGTGTTATTAGAAATACACCCCACTCCCCAGAGATCACCCTGTGCAGTGCTGCTCCTTGATATCCTTGTGTCTGTCAAAGGCCTCACCCCTGAAAGGGAAGACCCATGTTGGCTCTTGTAGAAAGGTCTTCAGTGGGGTGTCACATGAAGTGGGGAAGGAAATGGGAAATGTGGAATGCCCCAGGAGAAGTGGCTTTTTAGCTGGAGGAAGCTTCTTTGAAGCACATTAGATCCTTGGTACGTGTTTCCAGCTACTTTCTGGATGGCATTTTGTTGACTGCAGGTGTCTTGGATTGATAACAGCATGACATCAGCTCACCGTGAGGCTGATGCACTTTGGAGCATGGGACATAAACAGTTTGAGTGCTGAAGGGGACCAAGCGCTTGATGGTGAGGAGAGCCACATGCCTTCCCCAGGCTGTTACGGACTATCACTACTGCTGCGATTGTGGAGAAGGTCATGAAATGACCTGTCCTGTGTAGCACTCTGACAGCAGCATAGATCCAATGTGTTATTCCTTGAGGTTTCTACTATGTAGCTGTTCCAACTTTGGAAATGTTTTAAGGCCTGACTCAGAAGAGGATCTTAATGATCAAAGGGAAGAAGTAAACTGTGACAAATGACTGGGTGGAGAATGGATCAAGGGCAGCCCTGAGGAGGAGGACTTGGGCTGTTGAGTGAGGAGAAGCTCCCCATGACCCAGCTTCAGTGTGTGCTTGAGCCCCCAGAGCGTGAGCAGCAGCTCAGGGAGGGGATCCTGCCCCTCTGCTGTGCTCTGGGGAGACCCCCCCTGCAGCCCTGATCCAGCTCTGGGGCAGCAGCACAAGAGGGACGTGGAGCTGCTGGAGCGAGGCCAGGGGAGGCCACGGGGATGCTGCGAGGGCTTGAGCAGCTCTGCTCTGGAGCCAGGCTGAGAGAGCTGGGCTGGGGCAGCCTGGACAAGAGAAGGCTCCTGAAGGGGAGACCTGAGAGCAGCTCCAGTGCCTAAAGGGGCTGCAGGAAACCTGGAGAGGGGCTTGGGACAAGGGCCTGTAGGGACAGCCCAAGGGGAATGGCTTGAACCTGCCCGAGGGGAGACTGAGCTGAGCTCTTAGGCAGAAGCTCTTCCCTGTGAGGGTGCTGAGGCGCTGGCACAGGGTGCCCAGAGAAGCTGTGGCTGCCCCATCCCTGGCAGTGCTCAAGGCCAGGTTGGACACAGGGGCTTGGAGCAAGCTGCTCCAGTGGAAGGGGTCCCTGTCTGTGGCAGGGGTTGGAACTGGATGAGCTTTAAGGTCCCTTCCAACACAAACCAGTCTGTGGTTCTGTGCATTTCACTTGACGTGCTGTGTCTTTCTGCCATGGTACCTGTCACCTTCCCAGGACTGTGGTGGGTTCTGCGCTTCCCCTGCTAATGATGCTCTCTGTCCTGTGACCAGGAATGCCCGAAATGCCACGTCACCATTGAGAAGGACGGGGGCTGTAACCACATGGTGTGTCGGAACCAGAACTGCAAAGCGGAGTTCTGCTGGGTGTGTCTGGGCCCCTGGGAGCCCCATGGATCTGCCTGGTGAGTCCGGAGCGTGCTGTGCTGGAAGCGATGGAGCTGGGACACAAACAGCACGATTTGGACTGACATCTGTGGCATCTGTGTCCCCTGCTACAGGTACAACTGTAATCGCTACAATGAGGATGATGCAAAGGCAGCAAGGGATGCACAGGAGGTGAGTCCATAACCTGTAGTGTTGAGGGAGGTCACCAGCCCTGTGGTGTGCTTTCTCTAAACCTATAAAAATTCCTGGATTTGGGCACGAATCCAGTCGACAGTTACACTCCCCCGCAGCTTTCGACTCCTGCTTCCTGCCAGAAAGAAACTGTTCAAAGCCATTTTAACCCAATTTAAAGAGCATGTTAGCTCAGTTGTTATCTGTCATGCTGCCTTGCCTGTTTTGTAGCAGCTCTTCCCATGAAGTCATCATAATGCTGTGGGTCTGAGACAACGATCCTCACATCCTGCATGAAATGCTCTTTTCTGTGACGTTCTTAATGTGAATCCTGAGGTGTTTAAATGCAGCAGAGCTTTTGAGTATCAATAAAAGAAGGCTTCTGTTGTGCCAATAACTATATTTGGAGGCTTGACGTTGAAGAAATTGCGGGTGAAGTTGCAGCTGCATTAACCTCTTAGGTGAATAAGGATAGAGCCACCCATCTTTTTAATGGCAGGGATTGCACTGTGTGCTGCAGCTTGCAGAAATCCCTTTCCTGCATCTCTGTTATAGCCAAGAACCAAAGGATTTCCTGCAGCCTTTCCTCCTGCAGTTAGAGATGCCTTTGGCTGATACGTGCTACCTCTGTACAGCCACAACACACAGGTTTAACTCTGCCCATGTTGTCCTTTCTTTACAGCTGGTCTGTCAGTGAGAAGGAAGTAAGATTAATGGCTGTGGACTGAGTCATCGTGGTTCTCTTGTACTATTTAGCACATGGTCTCTTTCCCCTGCTGTGCAATCAGTGTGGTCTAAGCAACCTCAGGTTGTCCTCTGAACACAAGCACTGTAGTTGTTTAATTGGAGTTCCTTATTAGCCAAACCCCCACCCTTCAAGAAATAGGAAATGTATTTCCCACTGCTTCTTATGACACTGGGAGCATTTAAGTTCTGGAAGGGTGAAATTCAGAACTGGTGGGGCTGTAGCCATGCGATTCTAGTTACTTTCAAGGTTGGGAGTGAGGATGTCGCAGCCCCTCTAGGAAAGTGGCTGCAGGACAGTGAGCTGCAGCAGGTCTGTCAGCAGTGTTGGGGTTAACAGCCTGGCCAGCTTGGGAGGAGAGGAAACACCTTTGGAAAGGAAGCTGGTTCTTGGGGTCAGGAAGAGCCTTGTGAAGGGTTTACTTCTCTTGCAGCCAGTACTTTGTTTTAACTCTTCGCTTTCTTTTTCCCTAATGGGAATTAACACAGCGATCCAGAGCAGCCCTGCAGAGGTACCTGTTCTACTGCAACCGCTACATGAACCACATGCAGAGCCTGCGCTTTGAGCACAAGCTCTATGCTCAGGTGAAGCAGAAGATGGAGGAGATGCAGCAGCACAACATGTCATGGATTGAGGTGCAGTTTCTGAAGAAAGCAGTCGACGTCCTCTGCCAGTGTCGTGCCACACTCATGTACACTTACGTCTTTGCCTTCTACCTCAAAAAGAATAATCAGTCCATTATCTTTGAGGTAGGAGAAAACACAGTTGTCAGAAGCTCAGATTACAAAGCTAAGGAAAGTATAGATTTAATGCTGGGGGAAGCTGTTGTCCCTGGTTTTGCCCAAGTGAGTCTTGTCTTAACATTCTGTGGTGCAAAAGATAGAGGTCCTTGAATCCTGTGCTCAGCTCTGGCCCTCACTACAAGAGAGACATGGAGGGGCTGGAGCAGGGCCAGAGAAAGGCAATGGAGCTGGTGCAGGGCCTGAAGCCCAAGTGTGATGGGGAACGGCTGAGGGACCTGGGGGGTTCAGATGGAGAAGAGAAGGCTCAGAGGGGACCTGATCGCTCCCTGCAAGTGCCTGCCAGGAGGATGGAGCCAGGTCTGCTCCCAAGGAACAAGGGATGGGACAAGAGGAACCGGCCTCAAGCTGCACCAGGGCAGGTTTAGATGGAGCTGAGGGACGATTCCTGCCCCAGAGGGTGCTCAGGCATTGGAACAGGCTGCCCAGGGCAGGGCTGCAGGCACTGGCCCTGCAAGTGCTCACACACCGTGGAGACGAGGCCTCAGTGCCATGGGGCAGTGGTGGCCTGGGCAGTGCTGGGAACGGTTGGACTGGATGAGCTGAAAGGGCTTTTCCAACCTGCTTGATTCTGTGCTTCTGTATAGCATTATCTGCTGGAAGAGGAAGCGGAGTTACAAGATGCTGCCCCCTGAAACAGGAAAGGGAATGAGGTTCTGAACTGGCAAAAAAGGCGTTAAAGCTTCAGTCTGGCATTTTGTCTTTACCTGGTGTTGGCTTTTTTCCAAGAGCACTGCCATTAAAATTGCATGTGAAGGTCTAAACATGGAGGCCAAATCTGATTCCAGGTGAAGCTGTGTTGACTGTTTATGATTCAGAGCAGTCCTTTGCTGGTCTTTGTGCAGAAGCCCAGCAGGTTGCTTCTGTGCTGCATGCTCAGCAAAGGGCACACACAGCTGCTGAGCAGGAGTGCAGGTGGTGCTCCGGTGCTGCTGTGCAGGTACCAGGAGTTAGCAGAGGCTTTGCTGGCAAAAGGGACAGAATGAGACATGAAAGAGGCTGAGAGAGCTGGGCTGGGGCAGCCTGGAGAAGAGAAGGCTCCTGAAGGGGAGACCTGAGAGCAGCTCCAGTGCCTAAAGGGGCTGCAGGGAACCTGGAGAGGGGCTTGGGACAAGGGCCTGTAGGGACAGGCCAAGGGGAATGGCTTGAACCTGCCCGAGGGGAGACTGAGCTGAGCTCTTAGGCAGAAGCTCTTCCCTGTGAGGGTGCTGAGGCGCTGGCACAGGGTGCCCAGAGAAGCTGTGGCTGCCCCATCCCTGGCAGTGCTCAAGGCCAGGTTGGACACAGGGGCTTGGAGCAAGCTGCTCCAGTGGAAGGGGTCCCTGCCCGTGGCAGGAGATTGAGACTGGATGAGCTTTAAGGTCCCTTCAACACAAAACCAGTCTGGGATACTGCATATCGAGGAATACATAAGCCTTGATGGTAGATATGCAGGTTCTCTTCTAATAAATGAAGAAATCTCAGCTTTTTAGTCTTGATGCTCAGAGCAGGTTACTGAAGCGTTACTCAGTGCATTATCTAATCTTTGTTTTATTTCAATACTGATTGCAGATGCATTGAGGAAAAAGAAGTCTTGCTTTCCTTAACCCCCATACTCTTTTTCTGTTTGTTTTCTTTACCCCTGTCTTCGCAGAATAACCAAGCAGACTTAGAGAATGCTACAGAAGTGCTTTCTGGGTACCTTGAGCGAGATATATCCCAAGATTCGCTGCAAGACATAAAGCAGAAAGTGCAGGATAAGTACAGGTTTGTTGTTTGAATAATCCTTTACCTCAAAGCTGCCTGCATTGCCATCCCGTGTGACAGGTAGTGGCACGTGTACTTGCCAAGCTATGGTTTCTCCAGAGTCACATCCCTGGGAAGCTGTTTGCTGTTGGCCTTCTGCCATACCTTGTGATCATCAGTCAGCCCCTGGGCATCAGAGAACAGCAGTGGTGGTGTCCCACACCAGCCCCTGATCCTCAGTGGCGAAGCCCTCACACAGATGCTGGCAGCAGGATTCTGTGTGCCCTGGCTGGGACCAGCCCCTGGGGAGATGACAGCCTCCAGGGAGAGGCTCCAGCACTGCCTTGTAGCTGCTCTGCTGAGCAGTAGTGAGAAGATTTAATCCCATAATGGAAAAATCTTGTGACCAGAAGCTGCAGCTTTTCATACAGTGCTTTTCCTGCACAGGAGTGCATGGGAATGGCCAGGACCAAGATGGGACCTGCATAGTGAGGGCTGAAGAACAAGGAGTGACTTTATTGTTCCAGGCTGACAGCTTTGGCTTAGGATGAGTTGCCATAAGAGAGCAATCAGCTCTCTTATTTATCTGCTTTCGGTCCATTTCTGCAAAAAGTGGGTGTAGAAAAGCTGTCCTTAAGGAAGAGAGAGGGAGGAGAGCAGAGGAACCAGGGTCCAGGTGGCACAAGTGCCAAGGGTTTTCACACTCCCAGGGGAATCACTTCTGCACAGTGGAAAAATACAAAGCTGGGAATGCAGATGAGTCACAGGATTAGGGCTTGTGCTTTTGAGGCATTTTGCCAAAGTCACTGAATTTGTTATGCCTCGCTTAAGGGGGAAATAAAGCCAAAATAGGGTGAGCCCTAGTGACTAAGGGACTCCGGGGAGTGGCAGTGCCATTAAGCTGTGGTGGGCCTGTGGCTTGTCCTGCCATAGCACGGCTGGGGCTGGAAAAGCCTTACCAGGCCTTCTCCTTTGAGGTATTTTGTGATTAACCCTCTTAAGACAACCATTAAGTTGGTATCTCAGATCAAGCTGCATGTTCAGTTAAGTCCTCTGAAACTGGATGCACTTCTAGGCATAGCAACAACTATCCAGAAGAAATTAAAACCTAATAGAGCCTGAATTGCCTGAAAACACAGTATCCCAAAACTGCTTTCATGTCTCTGGCATGAAAGTATGCAGCTGTCAAGCCTGTGCAGGTCCCATGTTAACTAGTTCAGTCATGTCTCAATCGTGTCCTGAACAGTGCTCTTCGTGTGCCGGTTATGGCGTAAGACTGGGACTGAGGACATTGCTGACGTGGGTTTAAAGAGCTCTGGGAAGGTGCAGGACCTGACCCCATAGCTAGTTTGGTTTGAGCTGTTTCCGTCCCTTAGCTTGCAGAGACACTTCTAGAAAGTGGGATTAAACCCCCCAGCAAAGTGACTGAAGTTGGGAGAGCAGCAACTGTGTGTGTGTGCTGTCACATGCTTCAGAAGACCAGTGGGACTTTGTGTGTGATGGCTTCTGTTGTAAGAGCTGATAGCAGTGAGAAGAGGCAGAGCAGTTTCACCCAGATAAATCTGCAGGAAAATGAAGCGCACAATTCCCAGCAGGAACCAGTAACTTGGCCGTCGGCTCCTGGTTTCCAGTTTCTCCCGTTCCAGCCCAGAGTGGTGTGTTGTGTGCTGCTGATCCATGAACTGGTTCCACAGCTGGGCCTTGGGAGCTGTAACTGAGACTTGTCTTGTTCCTTGCATGCCTAAAGATGCTGGAGGCTTTGATACCACCACTGGAAGGGGTTTGATTCGGAAATGCTGCTGCTTATTTATCATTTGCTCTTTGGAACCTGAATACCTTAAATGTTTCTCTGCTTTTTATCTTTTTAGTTGGCTAACGCACCCGAAATGAACATGGCATCTTTTGATATGTTCCTATGATATCACTTTTCCTCAGTATCATTGATCCTGGTAGGACTGTACCTAACTCTGGGATCAGGTTTATCTGCAGCTTTGTTGAAATGAGTGTAGGTGGGAAGAGCCTGCAGGGTGTAGTAACCCTCTGAGAGCCAGGAGTTGCGATGTGAGGTAACACTTGCACTCCATCCAGTCCAGCAACCCTTTTTGTAGCCAGGACTGCTTCCATCTCCACTGGGATTCTGGAGGGGGAATGAAACTGAGCTTTGCCCAGCCAGCCTCATGGTTTTTGTCATCCTGCTACAGCTCAGAGTAGGCACCAGCCCATGTCTGAGGGAGCTTAAGCCTGTTTCGGGTGTCACTGCTGCCCCGTGCTCCAGCTTTAGCACTTAGCAGCCACAGCTTCTTCCTTTCCTGGTTGTTAGTGGCGGTTTCTCAGCTGTAGGGATGCTTTTGCATGGGAAGCTCTAAATTTGCATGCTGTTTTTGCAGCCAAGGACCCGGAGCTGAGTGACTGGAGTAACTCAAGTCTTAATTAGTGCTGTTAACGGGCTACGAAGGCCCTTCTCAGGGGGATCTCCTCTTTCGGAAGTGAGGCTTAACGTAGATTTGCATTGCTGGCTGCCGGGGCTGAGCCGTGGTTCCTGACGCGCTTCCTCTGTGCTCTTCCTCTTTGTCCCAGATACTGCGAGAGCCGACGAAGGGTTTTGTTGCAGCACGTGCATGAAGGCTACGAGAAGGACCTGTGGGAATACATCGAGGACTGAGCCCGGCCCCGCATAAAACGAACTCTGAAACCTTTCCCATCTCTAGAGTGCTCATGCGATTCCAATAAACACACACAAGGCGCTCCGCCTGTTACACCGCTGGTCTGTAGTACTGGGATTCTGTTTTGTTAACAGAACATTTAAGTAAATTATATTGTAATAAAAAACAAAGGTAGATAACCCATTGTACAACAGTATTCTAGGCGGCCAACACGCGTGTGACAGACGCACTAAAACGAAAAACCCTCCGACTTTAACTTGTAACGTAGCTTCATTCTCCAAGCCGACTCCTTTTTTCTTTTCTATCTTTCTTTTCCTGTGTGTAGTACAGATGAAATTTAAACCAGTTTCTTGACACTGCTTTTCATGTCCAAACCAGCCATTTTGATGTACTTTGGTAAGGGGGGGAAGGCTCTCCTGCCCCCCTCCTCCTCCTCCTCTCTGCCACCCACGTACATGGATGAATGTGGATTTGGCTCGTTGTAAAGGTGATTCTGGGGAGGGGAGGGGGTGGGGGGGTACACAGCAAGGAAGAAAAAAAAAACCACAACAAAAAAACCTTTGTATATGACTTTTAAAACAAAAAGAGGACAACACAGTATTTTTCAAAGTTGTATATAGCGCATATGCATGGACAAAGAGCAAGCGTGGCACGTGTTTGCATAATGTTTAATTACAAAAAAATATTTATTCTTTAAAAATCTTCCAAGATTATGTCTATTTGCTGTGCACTTTCTTTCAGTTTGGTTTGGTTTCGTTTGGTTTGCCCTGGGCTGGGGAGGGGGGGAAGCGTGTGCTGCTGCAGTGAATATCCACTTTAGTTCGTTTCTTTCCGGAAGGCTTTTCCCAGAGCAGTAGATTCTCCTCTTCCTTCTGTGTGTGTTTCCATCCGCTGCTGGCACCGGCCCTGTCCCCCTGCGCAGCTCCTGGCGCTTGGTGACCCCCGTGCAACGCAGGAGCGCTGTGGTTCAGGGTGCGTTTTGCCTTTTAATCCGTTTTCTTTCCTCGTTTTGGCCCTGGATCAATACCTGCCCCAGTGCAGCTCTGCTGTTCCCACCCGTGCACGCCGGACACGTGCTCTGACCCCAGAGGAGGGGTGTGTGTGGATTTAGAGTTCTAATTCCAAGGCAGGAAAAGGAAGGGGTGTTTCTGCACCGCTTCTCACAAGACTTCATGGACGCATCTCGGCTGTGGATCTCCTCTCTCTCCCCCTCTCATCTGTCAAAAGGACCCTTCCTTCCTGTTTGGGTTTCACTTACATTATAACGAGTCGTAACATTGAAAAGGAAAGATGGTTGAATTGTCTTTGTGTTTGTTTTGGGCTCAATCGCTGGGCATCCTGCCCTGGCAGGTATTTACCACTCCATCCAGTGCAGCAGGCGTTGGAATCAGCGGGCTATTTTTCAATGAGAAGGGGACAGAACTCATGAGTTAGCTGCTGAGTCCATTTTATGATTTCTGTAACAAGAGCTATGTTAAAGTAAACAAGTGGTGGTGGTTTTATTAAATTTACTCCTGTATAGGACTTCCTTTTGTGGTATTTTTCGCCAGGTCAGCGGCCTCAAAGGCTTTCTGCCAGCTGCGAGGGGGAACCGACCCGCAAAGGGGTGAATGAAGGCAGGGCTTAAATGGCTGCCGCTTCGGCTCCCTCCCCGACGGCTCCGTCACTTCCAGTGATGTAGTTCGATCCCCCTGCACCTGTTTCGCCCTTCAGCCTTCCCAACACCGGCTTGTTTTCCTATGGGACTCGTGTGGGAGACCTGCCCCACAGCTGCCTCAGGGCCTGCCACTGCCCACCCGCAGGCGCCGGCTCCCCTTGGCTCGCAGCTCCCTCTGCATGCATTAACACGCTCTGGAAAGCGGTGTGCCCCCGGAGCGCGGGGGGGACCTGGCGGCGGGTTCTGCCATCTTCTCCAAGCTGAACCCACGCGGGATCGCGGGTCTGGTGCCGGCCGTTAAGATAACGGTAACCGGGCAGACGGTGACGGTTCAGCAGCTGCTGCTGAACGCTCCGGCCCCTGGCAGCGCGGCCCCTGGCAGGGCTCACACCGCGGCGCCGGCCCCTCAGCCCCGCACCACGCCAGGGGATGGCCGCAGCGCGCACCTCCGCCCATCACCGCTCCCTCCGGCAGCCTCACGGGCGGCTCCGTCCGCCCGGCACAGCGGGGGAGCCGAGCAAACCCTCCCTAACACACCCGTGCGGGCCGGCTCCATCCCCGCCGGGACCGCCCTCAGCGGCGCTCCCGCAGCCATGGCCCTCCCGTCAGGCCCAGCGCCGAGCTCCTCCGCGGCTGTCCCGGAAGTGCTTCCGCGGCTGCCGGTAACCACGGTAACGGGGCGCTCGTTGCCGCTGCCGGCGCCATGGCGGAGCCGCGGGCCCAGGCCGCACCGGTGAGGGGCCGCCGCGGTGAGGGGAGGCCGCGCCCGCGGGACGGGCGTGCTCGTCTCGGAGGGGTGGGAAGCGCTCGGGGATCGGAGCGGAGCCGGGGCTCAGCCTTGTTCCGGCTTTCAGCGGGGGGGCGCTGGAGCTGAGCTGAGGTGAGGTGTGTGCCTCACCTGCTGCGCTGTATTAACCAGGTGTTACACAGGGGGTAATAGCGTAATGCTGTGACTTAGGTAGTGCTAATGCGTCCTACCCGGGAGCCTGTAGGTGTTAAAGAGGTGTTAAGGTACCGCAAAGTACCTGTTTGGGAAGGGGAAGTGGGTTTTCCCTCATCTTCCAGAGGTGCACTGAGTCTGCCCTCGGTGTGACATCCAGACGGGAGCACACTGATCCCATGGCACGGCTTGGAACCGGAGGAGCTTTACGATCCCTTCCAACCCGAACCAGTCTGGGGTTCCGTGATTCTAAATCATTGCCCAATGCTCTTGGAATTACTGGGGCAAAAATCCTCTCATGGAGAAGTATCTTTAAAAAGTGAGAAGGAATAAATGCCACTGGTTTTGTGGTGGCTCGTGCAGCCCTGCAGGGCTCTGTGCCGGCTCTGTGGTGATGGGAGCGTGTCCGAGGGGTCTGGGTGAAGCGATGGCGAGGTGAAGGAGGGAAGAGCAGGGAAGCGTTCACAGTGCTGAGCGCCAGGGCTCGGAACTGGGATAACGTGTGTGGACATTGTAGACGTGTTTAGGTAAAGCCTCGGGGTTGTGCTGGTTATTGCCGGTGAGGAGCGAGGGGGTGGCTCTGTGATAGAGCAGATAGGCCGCGTTCTGTGACAGCAGCTCAGCTTTGCACCCCAGGAATCAGAGAAGTGAACAAAATGTTGGAAACCAGGAAGAAATAAAACCTCTGCTGTGTCCATTCCGGGTTATTTTCCGTGTCTCAGACTGTGCTCAGGATCTCCCATCCTCCCCGTCTCTGGTAAAAGAGAGTAAACTAGAAAGTGTTCCCAAAGCATCACAAGGACCAAGGGTGGACTGGGTCTCCCCTTTAAAGCATGTGTATGAGGGAGAGGGAAGGCGACGCAGGCCGGCGCAGTCCTGTTGTGTCTGGGGAAGAGGAGCGAGGAACGTCCTCTCCCCAGGAAACTGGAAGTGAGAAGTAACGCTGCCTCCCTGCGTGTTTCTCTTCTGCAAAGGCTCCGTTTTGGATGCAAAGTCAGAACGTATCAAATGCATTTGTTTTCCCCAGGCTGGGCTCCTGCTGGTCCATGACATCGGGGCAGTGTTTGCAGGTGGAGGTTGGCTGCCCTATGATGGCACATGGCTGCGTTACCTGCCTGCGGCCTCAGATGGCTCCCCAGGAACAGCTTTGTTCTCATTAACTTTCCAAGCATTTTATGACAGCCGCGTTTGAGGTTTGCCTCTGTGATCTCTAATTGGCATCTTAACCGCTTGAGTTCTGTGTTTGCGAGGTAAGGATCACTTTCTAGAATCCTAACAAGTAGCAGTGAACCTATGGAATGGGAATGTGCTCTAAAGCGAGTGGGGTTTTTAAGGAATGACCTAGCTAGGCTGGGGAAGAGCAGTGCTTGGCAGGGCAGGCTGTGCCTCGCAGCAACAATGCTATTTTTATATCCTCCTTTGGGATTTGCCAGTTGTCCTTTCTGATTATTTTCTGGAACAGATCTTCAAGAAACCTCCCCTGGTGTATTTAATACTCCTCTTTTCTGTCTTTTCAGGTTTCTTCGTTGCCAGCGGCTACAGAACCTCTGAAACCCCATCCTAAAAAAGGTTTGTTTGAAGATACAATTGTGTTTCTTGGGCAGGTTGATTTTAAGATTTCTTTTATAGTGTGGGCAGCTTTCTAGTAAGAAATAAATGTCCACTGGGAACAGACAGGACTATTAGACTGTAAGCTGCTGAGTACGAGTGATTTTTTCTAGGGTCTGTATAATCAGCTCGGTGTTGTTGCTGCCTGACTTACTGTACCTACAGCCGGAATCATGTTTGCTTGTAATCAAAGAGACTGTATATTTTATTGTGTATATGCTAGTGACTTGGATATCCATTTAGCTTCTTAAGTTATAAGAGGGGTTTGTTCGGTTTAGGGTCTTCTTCCTGTAAAAAGGATCTTGGCAAACTAATGCTGCATCTTGGTGATTTTTCATGTTGCATTTCCTAAGCTTTGAAGTAAAAGGGATGTGCAGGTGAGACAAGACCAGTCAGGTCGTAACTGCATTTAATTATTGGTTGGTTTTGGTGAAAACAGTCTAACTCGGTCCCAGTTCCTGTTTTGAAATCCTGGTTGAATCTGAGCTGGAACAAGAACAATTTCAGTTACTGGTTGAAAATGTTTGGCTGAAGCTTGATGTTTTCCCAGACCCTTTACAAAGCCTGCAGCACGATTTGATGTTGCAGCCTCTCCTTTTGCCTTTCCTCTCGCCCTTGTGGTGTGACTCATCCCAGCGCATGTGATGAGCACACTTCTTGATGGTACTGAGCTGTGCACGCATCCCTAGTACGGATCTGTCCACTGCAGGGACTTGTGCCTACCTGAGATGAGCTTTGGGTGTTTTTCTGTGGCTTTTGCTTTATCAAGTATCCAGAGGACCCCATCAATTCAGATTATGCGTGTTGCTAGAACCCTGATACAGTGCCAGTCAAAACAGTGTTTCTTTTCCCTCACCTTTTAATGCAGGGAAGCTCAGCTGGGGAGCACTCTGACCATTTTCTACCCTGAATGTGTGATGTGCCCATTGGAGTACAGTTTGGGAGGAGATCTTCCGTATTCCTAAATTCCTTGTGATGGAGACTGCCTCAGTGATCACGCTGGCATTCAAAAGGAGCTTGTTTGGCAACTCTAGCACTCTTTTGTGGCGGGGTGAGGGTTAGAAATCAACTCTGCATAATTCATGAGAGAACTGAGTAGCTGAAAAAGAAAGATGGTGCCATGGGCCTCACAGACACACTGAGGAAGCATCCACCACCAGCCAGTGTCCCTTCCACCTCCTTCCGTTGGTGTTCACCCGTCTGGGGAAGACACCAGAGGGGAGAAAGTAGTGAATGAAATCCAGTTACTCATGGCTCTGGATCTCTCTTTTATACTGATATGACTCTTGACTCCAAATTAACTATGGTGAAGACAAAAAGTAATCCAGCCTGTGACTTCTATAGTTCTCTTTTCTGTCTCTTAAGGTAAACTGAGGCATCTCCAGCCCCAGTCGCACCTCTGAAACGGAATGCCTTGGAAGCCTTTGCGCTTTGCTGTTTAATACTTGACTGTGTTGCCTTTAGCTTAGTGGGCAGAAGCTGATTTGAGCTGCCTGATGGTTAATCTCTAGGAAATGAGGGCAGCAGAAAGATTTGTAATGGGGAGTGATGTAACAGTGTCCTTTGTGTGTGGGCGTGATGCTGGGGTCATGTAAGAGAGGAGGGGAGAGACTGAAAGTGATGCTGTATGTGCTTCTGTGGGGTTTGGCAGCAAAGAACAGCGTCCTGTTCCCCTGACAGGCTTTTGCTTTGCTTTGTTTTAGATAGGACTTTCATAGGATATCTTAATGAAATGTCTTTTCCTATTTTAGTTTACCTGAGGAGAATCGTGGTGAAATTTAAGGAGCCAGGCAAATGTACATCAGTTCTGTTTGAATAAACTTGTTTTAAACTGATGTTTTTGAACACCGGTAACTTTCTGGTGAAGCAATTTGCCTTTTTAGGTTTACATTGTATGCCAGAGAGAGACTGAAACCAACATTAAAATCTATGAAATACAGAGATTATCTGGTAAAATGTGAAAGAGATTATCTGGTAAAATGAAGTTTAGTGTGGATGAAATTTTGCCCAGATAGAGGAGGTATTGCAATAACTAAACAATGTTGTGCAGAAATGTAGCAGAGTATGACCATGTCATAGAATCAGAGAATCACAGTGTGGTTTGGATTGGAAGGGACCTCAGAGCTCCTCTAGTTCCACCTAGCCTCACCTCCCTCGACCTGCTGCTCACGCTCTGGGGGTGCAGCCCCGCACATGGCGGGGTTCTGGGCTCAAGCGCTCACTGAAGTCAGGTCATGTGGAGCTTCTCATTGACCAACACCCCAAGTCCTTCTCCTCAGGACTCCATCCGGTCTCCCCCAGCCTGTGCTTGTGCTGGGGATTGCCCCGACCCAGGGGCAAGGCCTTAAGGTTGACCTTGTCACTGCTGAAGTCCTAACCTGAATCATCACAGCGCTTGCATTCTGATTATATCATCTTTGCCTGTGTTTGTACTGGATACGGCAAAGGTATTAAACATGTTCCTGTGGATGCGAGCTCAAGTTTGCAAGGAATCATGTGAATGACTGAATGCAGCTGTGAGTTCTGTGCTTAACCAGGAGGCACAGCAGCGGACGTGTTCTCAGTCTGACCCGTGATGCAGATGAGAATATGTTGAATAATGTTGAACTGTGAGACCTGAGAGCTGTCAAGTTGCTTCCCCTCACTGTTGTGTTGCTTTACCTCTGGATGCTCCTGCAGTCCTGTCTGTAAAAGAAGGCAAAACAGAAACCTGGAACCAGTGTTTAGCAACCTCATTTTACAACTCCTAAACAATAACTTGGAGTTAAGAGGCGGAATTTGCTCTTGAATTAGCTGCTGTCAGGGTCCCTCCGTCGTGCCCGGAGTGTTGGGGTTTCAGAGAGCCTCCCTTGCAGGGAAGAGGATGAGCGTCCAACAAGCATATCAAGGGTCAGGAACAGATTGCAGTGGTGGTGGGGAAAGGTGTTGGATGTGGTGATAGGATGTGAAGTCTCTACATCTAGCAATCTAAGGGGACCAGTAGAAGGTAAACCCCTCAGAGTATGTTGTAGCTGCGCTTGGTGACTGTCGTTACTCAGCAGCTGACACATTAGGAGCTAAACCCATTCATTATTTTGTCCTTTCCCCCCGTGGGGAGAGCTGCTCTCAAAATCAATTCCCTCTGTTGCTACCTCGAGATCCATAACTCTCCTCAGGTTCATATTTTGTCCCCAAGCGGTTAATGGTAGAATAAAGGGAACTCTGTGTCTTGAAGCCGTGTAGAGTTACTATCAGTGATGGGGGTTTAATCTCCCTTCTGCTTTCTAAATGAATTGCATGTTTTCCAAACTGGTTTTGAATTGCAGTAGGCTGAAGATTCCCATCTTCCTGCTTTCCTGTGGCCACACGGGCAAATCAAGTCATTTTAGAGTATCTCCTAGTAGTGGAGAAGTGCTTTTACCACTTGTATTGTTGATTTTTATGGAACACAACTTGAATTTATTTCCCTTTATGGTGGCAAAACGTATTCAGAAAGGAAGCTTTGGGCTGCTTTTAGTCTCGGAACAGTTCAGAGGTTAATGGAACATTTTCAAATGCATTTGGATTTCCACACAAATATCAGATTTTGTGAGGTACAGTGATGGCTTTTTAATAACAGGGTAGGAACCTAAAGATGTGTGTGTTGTAATAAATAAACCAGAGCAAAAGAAAGCAGATTTCACTTAAGAACTTGGGCTAGAAATCCGTTAGATTGTGAAGAAGGAGAAGGCTGAGTTGTTACCAGCCACCTCTGTGTTTGCCCAAGGAAGGGTCAGGTAGATAACTGTCAAAGCAAAAATCTTCCCTTTGTGAAGCAGAAAAGCATCAGCAGGGATTAAGTGTTCTTCTCAGTCCTGGGCATTGGGATATTTTAGGGCTGGTTTGTAGGTATGTGTTTTTCTTGAGTTTGAAGCAGGGAATTCTGCCTTGGATTAACTGTGACCTTTGGTAAAGCACTTGTTTTGTTGGCTTCACCTTGGAGCAAAGTCAGCCTTGTGTCTGGATGTTTCAAGGATGTTGTGAGTCTTTGTCTTACATTGGTTTTGGTGAATTCCACTTCAGTCTCATATAGTTATGAGCAAAACTAGCCAAAATGTCTGGTCAGGCCCGTGTGGGTCACTGAGAGGGAGGAAATGAACTTCTCTCTGCTTTTATTACACTGTCTCAGAGGCAAAGTAAGGTACTGACTCGAGAATTCAACAGCTGGTGAGGTACGTTTATCAGGGATAAACATGTGAGTGCTCAGTGTCCCTTTGTAAGTAGCAGCAAAGTTTGATTAGATTTGGCTATTGCAGGTAAATAGTAGAAATGGGGAAGTGTGCGATGTGTATGTGTGTGTTGAAGCTGGGGGTGTATCCTGTGCTTGAGCTCAGTGGTAATGAGGGTGTTTTTGACGCTCAAAGTTACCACACTTCTACCACGCGGAAACATGCTTTGGGTACAACACCGTGGTATTTTGTATCTTACCAAGGTAGTTTCTTTTGTTTAATAGATGTTATTCTCAAGCAGTGCGAGTTACTCTTGTCCAGCAAAATCCCACAGCAGCATTAAGCTCAAATACCGGTAGCACCATCCTGTTCATGTGGGTGCTCGTCCTTGAAGCCAAGGGTGTCATCCATGGGTTCTAATAAAAACCAATTGCACACACTGCTTTGATGGGCAGTGAAGCTGCCTTTATCTGCTGCTGAGATGCTCACAGTGCTAAGCCATCTCAAAATGTTACTGTTAGATAACACGTAACTTTCAGGTTATGCAGAAGGAGAAGTGGCTTTTGATGATGGGTCCTGTGCAGATGGACAGCTCCTGCTCACACAGATGAAGCACTGGGGATGCCTCCTGCTGCCACAGATACTTTAAGGGGTCCTGTAAGTATTTTAATGGCTCAGGCACTCCGAGGAGCAGGAGATGTTTGTACCCCGAGGAGTTGATTCCATGCACTTGCGGAGCTGATCATTTATGAATTCCTGATACATTTTCTGAAATCAATAGAAATCCATTCTTGGAGCCAGCTTCAAAGCTGCCTTTGAACTTGTAAGAGTGAAGCTGCCTGAGAAACCCTGATAAAAGCAGCCCCCTTGAGTTAAATGAATTAATACTTCTAAGTGTGTCAGAAGGAAAAGCTGTTAGTGGAAATGTTGTGGTTGGGGGAGAGCAGATGCAGTTCCTGTCCCTGAACGTACCACTTCATTTCCATCTGGCCACGTGCAAGCCAAGGTCTTTTACCCCATTTGAACCTGCAACCTTCTGGGAAGAAAATGGTTTCTTAATAACATAGGTTAGTGGGTAACAACAGCGTTGTTTTATAGAAGAGACATTGATGCTTTCCTCTCTCTGCCATCGGTGGGTAGTAGTGCTGTGTATATCTTGTTCAGGACCTGGTACAGCCGTTAGTTTTGAATAGTGACATTGAAAGAATGAATTATCATTCTTGGGTAATTCACTTGTATAATACACTCTGCTTCATCCTCTTCTTCCCCCCCCCCAAACCAGCCTAGTAATCTCTGCACCACAAACTGATGATGCTGAAGTTTGAATGTGCTGGCACAGCTCTGCCCTCTAGTGTGTGTACATTAACATCCATGACTACCGGAACAGGGAAAACCTTCGCAGGGACAGGCTGGGAGCACTAAAATTTGAGTGCTAGTTTCTAAATCGGAAGATTTATAGTTCCAGTTCCAGCATTACGTCTTTTGGCAGTTCTCAACCTACTTATTTCCTCTCTGTAAAATCTCTATCTGCTTCTCAGGCTGGTTGCAAACTGAATGACAAGTGCCATCAAAGTGCTTCTTGCAGACAGCGAGTATAACCTGAGTGCCTTTTGGTAATTAAGAATCCCAGGGCCCTGGATTAGGCTGAGGAGGAGTACAGTGGAGTGCAGTAGCTCAGCTTTAGAGGGTCTGACTGTCCAATTGCAACGTGTTGCTTTAGCATCACATTTGAATTGGTAAATTCAGGTTGTGCAGTTCCTTTGAAAGTCAAGGCAAGTTTCTGTTGTATTTTAAAGCATTCAGCTTCTGCTGGCATCCTGCTTACAGGTAAAATGGCATCTCCTGGTGTGGGTTTAAAAATAGTTGTATAAAAATAGTAAGTGACAGATTTAGGAAGGGTGGGATCCATCTTCCTGAACCGAGATACCTCTGAGGTAGAACAAGTCTCAGCACATTACCTGGGTTCTGTAGTTATTGGAAAAGCCACTGATGCCATTCCTCTGCATTCTATCCTATCCACCTATCGTGGGATGCAAGGAATCCACTCTCGAGCATACATATTCCTCTCCTTAGAGACAGCCTAAGGCTAGTAGCTGGGATGTCTTCATTTTCAGACACTTGAGTCAAAGCAGATGCATTTGCTCAGTGTCAGAGTTAATGTTGTCTGTGCAACTTGAGTTGGAACCTTTGAGTCTTCAGTGACATAATTCCCCACTGGCTTTAGCCTGGGTCTCCAGCATCATCCACTGAACAGGAATGATGGGGCTGGATTCATTGTACAGCCAGTTGTGTTTATCTTCAGCTATCAAACCCCGTAGGATAATTCCCTGATGCTGCAAGGACCTTCTGTGTTGTACTCAAACTGCCCATGATACCTTAAGGTCTCTTAAGAGACAACACTTGCTTGTGAAGAAGACATCCTGGGTTTCCCAGTGCTTGAGGTCTTGCTTCTGCAGAGTTGCAGATGAACACGTCCATGGCTGGAGCACGGCTGCTGCCCACCCTGCCTGCCAGAGCAGCAGAGTGTCGCCTGGGAGATACCAACCCTCATGTCTTTCCAGCCAAAACTGGTGGAGGGATGGAGTGAGGACAGCCTCTGGGTGTTGCTTCTTGTTGAGTGAGAACTTTCAGGGCCGCGTTGTGCCCCCCCATTACAATTTCAGTTTGCTTTTTCAGAGGAAAGCTTTTTCTTACAGACGCCTTATAATGATTTTAGCTTCAATTCCTGTGGAAAATACCTTGTGCTGTAGACAGAAAAACACTAAGCATAAAGAATATAAGCCAAAGGAAGGATTAGACTGGAAATCCCCAAACTGCTATGCTCTTGATGCTGGAATTACTGAGAAGCTGGTTACACAGGTTATTTTGGGAATGCCTGCAGCCAGTGTGGCTTTGTTTGCAGGGGAAATATCTTCTGTCCTTGCTTTGCTGTGGGAGGAGACAGTGAGCAGTGGTGCGGGGTTTGGCTGGGATACAGTTAATTTTCTTCACGGTAGCTGGTATGGGGCGGTTTGTGGTGGAATCAGTGCTGATAGCACAGGGAGCTTTTAGTTACTGCCGAGCAGTGCTCACACAGAGTGAAGACCTTTCTGCTCCTCTTCCCACCCCACCAGCAAGGAGGCACAAGGATCTAGGAGGGCACACGGATGGGACAAGGGATATTCCACACCTTATAATATCATGCTCAATGTATAAAGCTGGGGGAAGAAGAGGAACGGATGTCGGAAGTGATGGTGTTTGCCTTCCCAAGTGAGGTGTGCTGGAGCCCTGCTGTCCTGGAGATGGCTGAGCACACGCCTGTGATGGGAATGGGGGAATGATTCCTTTCTTTGCTTTGCTTGTGTGTGCAGCGTTTGCTTTGCCTGTTAAACTGTCTTTATCACAACCCACGAGTTTTCTCACTTGTCCTCTTGATTCCCTCCTGCAGCCCACGGGAGGAGCGAGCGAGCGGCTGTGTGGGGCTGAGTTGCCGGCTGGGGTTCAACCACAACAGCTCTTTTTGGCACCCAACGTGGGGTTTGAAGGGTTTGAGATAACAACAGATCTGACTGGAAAGCTCTAGGTTGAGTTATAGCCATGTGCCTGGTGTGGCAGATGACCAGGGCATCGCTGCCTTGTCTGTGCTGCTGTACTAGGCAGGCTGGAACTCCAGTGGGAGCTGGAGATGAAGGGATGAGTGACCTGTGGATGAGGAGCAGGACAACCTGAAGTGTCTGTGGCTGTGAGTAAGTCCACACCAGAGCAGGTACATCTCGAAGTGTTTGTGGCCGTGGTTATATCTGTGCTGCAGTGGCTGCACCTCTGAAGGGATCATGGAGTCCCAGGTTGGAAGGAACCTCAACGATCATCTGTTCTAACCTTTCTAGGCAAAGCATGACCTAGACTAGATGTTCCAGCACCCTGGGAGATTATTCCAGTGTCTGGTTGTGAAAAATCTTCCTCTTGTGTCCAGTTGGAATCTCGCCAGGGGGGTAACTTTTGCCCATCACCTTTTCCATGGGACTCCTTGTAAAAAGGGAATCTCCATCTTCTTTGTAGCCACCCTTTCAATACTGGAACATGGTGATAAGGTCTCCCCTGCACCTTCTCTTCTCTAGCCTGAGCAAATTCAGCTCTCTGGGCCTTTCTGTCCTCATGATCTTTAAGGATCGTGGCCATGGAGAAGCCCACAACAGAGCAGATACTCCCGTGGAGGGGCTGCAGCCAGGGGTAAGGCCACACTGGAGCAGGTACATTTCCAAAGGTGGAAAGTGTGGCTGCAGTTAATACCTCAGACGTCCTGTGCTGCTGATAAGCTGTGTTACTCAGAAGCCTGCTGTGATGGTGTTCTCACTCTCCTTGCCTACAAGAGCTCAAAGCATCAAGCAGGAAACAAAATGGTTTAAATGAAGAAAATAACAGTTGGGGTGCTGTGCCAGGGCTTGGCTCCTTGAGTAGCTTCAAGCACAGTGTCTGCATCCTCAGGGACTTGAGAACTGTTGTGTGAATCAGCCTGCTTTTTGCTAGATTAGCTGGTGTTTAAACCCCAAAATAGCAAAGGCTCTTTCAGATCCTTGTTTTCCTTGTGTTTGGAGCGTATGCCTCTGCTCAGCAGTCAGTGCTGATGGGCAGAATGAGCTCGTGCAGAGGAAACCTTTCAGTTTTGACTTTTTCTGAAGCAAATAAAGATGATGATGCTTCAAATTCCTTGTTAAAGTACTCATTTGCCACTAAATTTCATGGAATCATAGAATCAGCCAGGTTGGAAAAGACCTTGAAGGTCATCAAGTCCAACCTTTACCCCACTGTTAATTTGCTGGAATTGGATTTTAAGCTTGACTCAAGCACTGTTAGGCTTGATTCAGTTGTTTTGTGTGGTGGTGATTATACATCGAATGGAGCAAGGATTGCGGAGCTGTCTCACCAGCCTCGTCCTGCTAATGGAGATTTCCCAGTAGCCACCTTGGTTCTGCCACTGGGAACCTCCCTGTGGCACTGGAAGGACCAGGGTGTCAAAGGTGTGTATTTACAGATCTTCCCCCTTTCCCTGAAGGTTAAACTCGAGCAGCACACACTAGAAGACATCTGGATTGAATAACCAAGGTATGAATTTGTCTTGTGCGTGAAACCATTTCTATGTGGAGTAACTCAGAACTTGAATGCCTTGAGTCAGAAACCCCACTGAAGTCTGAGCTAGCGGGTCTTCAAGATTTATACAGAGTAAACTGACAACTGAAAACCCCCCTTTTTCCTTCTCCCATGTGTATAAATCAGGTTTAAGACAGAATTCCAGCTCTTCCCTATAGCTTTGGCTCGTTTTCCTGCAGGGGGAGGTGTAGAGTCAGAAATGTTGCTTTTTTTCTTGAAACCTGCTGTTTTCCAGCCTCCTCCTCGCTGTCCCTGCGCATTGGGAAGCTGTTCTTACACCCCAGGAAGATCACGCTATGAATTATGACTTTGTCGCCAGCGCCGGAATTGTGTCTGATGAGTTTTATTAACCCCAACTGCCTGGGAATAATGAGTAGCCATACGGTTTATGTTTGATTTAAAGGTGCGCCTGCAGCAGTTTGCAAAAGGGAAAACAAGGCAAGGGGATAAACAGAGAGGATGGCTACAGCAGGAGCTCGCCTTTGCTCTGCTCTTTATACCCATTTTACAGGTATTTGTGTACACACCACCTCTATTCTCACATACGTATGCGTGTGCTCACAATGAGTGAAATACGACGTATAAAACCTCCTCTGGGTGGAGGGCTTTGAAGTGATTTTTCATCATTGTTGAGTTTTGCATATGTTATGGCTCCATTTTCAAGCTCCAAGGATGGATGCGGGTGTAGGAGACCAATATTCCTCCACGAATTCCCTTCCCAAGATGGAATGTATTGATATTGCTAGAATCTCAAAGAAGGCCTATGTCTGAGTGAGGAAGAGGATTTCTCATTCAGTTTGTCTGTGCACCAGCCTAGGTAGGAATCTGTAGGATGCTGCTGTGGTGCAAAGGCAGGCCATTATTTTTAAAGCTAAACCCCTTGATACCTGAGCTTAAAACTGCTTCCTATCCATTATTCATCCCTTATTGTGGAAAATACAATTCCCTGGCAGTGGTTCGTTGTTTTCTAGTAGCTATTTGAGTTTGAGCCTTATGATTTCAGTGTTATTTTTGTTTAGCAGATACTCATTAGCTCTGTGTCACTGGTTTCACAGCCGGTCGCATAATTCCTGGCACTGGCAGCTTGGGAAGCTCAAGGCAAAAGGAGATGTGTGCAGCTGGTTTTATCCTGCATTTCCTTCTTTATCAGTGCTTGTTGAACACATCTATGAGAGCACCGAACTTCATTTCAGACTGTAACCAAAGCTATGCCCCACGGCAAGCCTTCCCCAAGCTCTCCCAGTGGGAATAACTTAAATGCAGGCAATAATGGCAGCAAATGCCTTCCGGAGGCTGAGCTGGGTGCATGTTGGTCATGGAATCCCAGACTGGTTTGTGTTGGAAGGGAGCTTAAAGCTCCTCCAGCTCCAACCCCTGCCATGGGCAGGGACACCATCCACTAGAGCAGCTTGCTCCAAGCCCTGTCCAACCTGGCCTTGAAAGACCCCTTAAGGAATGTGATGTGTTGCCCTTCAGATTTGGCCGCTCTCCTGCAGTGGTCAGGGAATTGCCTTTGTACAGTTACTAGGTGGTGACCGGAATGACTTGGAAATGGGCAATGAATCTCTAATCAAAGGTGAATGCTGCTTCTGTATGTAAAGGTAAGCCTGGCCCCACGATGGGAGATGATGCCCTTCACCACAGCAAAGCTTCCTGCTTTGGTTTCTGCAGAGCAAGATGCACTTTACCACCTTGTGCTTTGGTGCTGCTCTCTCAATAGCAAAATGTTGCAAGAGAGGTTTGAGTCACTGCCTCTGTGTTTATTAACTCTGCAAATACCTGTGTGCTTGAATGCTGGTTTGCACTACACAGTTTTACTTAGGATTTGGAAAGGGACAGTTGAGTCAGGATCCAAATTAGACCTTTTGGATACTCTTACCCGTGTACATGGTGCCTATCACAATGGATCCAGACTGTGGATCTATGTGCTCTGTGTTATGTATGGTTTAGATTATTATGGAGTTTGGTCTGACAACAGGTTCTTCTTTGTGTCACCTTAAGTCTTTTGTGTCTCTGCTTCTCCTGCAAGGCTCTTCTTGCTGATTTTACTCAGTTTGCTGCGAGCTGGGTTGCAAAGCTGGAGGATGGGGAGTGAATTGGGGCTCAGACTCTTTCCTATAAGCTGGGGTGGAAAAAAGCTGGGCTCTGATCATACAGAGAGCCATAACTGACCAGTGCCTTCCACAGGAGGGCTCCTGGCTGCTCCTGGCCCCTCAGTTTGCACACTGGAGGAAATAAGGTGAAAGCTGCCCGATGGCTGCAGTTGGGCAGTTCTGGTGAAAGCCACTGTCCTCTGGCTGTGCCCACAGCACAAATGGCCTGGTTGCGCTTGTGATTTCTGTGGGAGGATGGCTGGTGCTTTAGCAACCATTTCTCCCATCTGGTAGGAGCCTTTTGGGGTTTCTCCCCACTCCTTCCTCTCTTTTTACAGTGATTTCAATCCCCTTTTATTACATCTAAACCCCATGGTTTGATAGTTCCTCTCTAAGCTATAATTACCCAACCTGAAGATGCAAGCACAAAATAATTTCCAATGGAGGTTTACACAAAACAGTTTTCAGTGGAGGTTTACACAAAACAGTTTCCAGCGCAGGTTTACACAAAAGGGAGTATCTCTGATTCTATAGAATTTTTTCAGTCCTTGGAAAAAATCTCTAAGGGGATGAACAAAGCAAAGAGTGATGATAGCGCAGCACAGAGACAAACCTGATGATCTCACTCGGATTCTGCCCGGTTTCTGCTCCAGTGCCTTCCTTAAAGGAGCGTTGTCAGAAAGAAAAATCACCCTGCTGGAAGTGGGTCGTGCAATCAATCACTGGCCACCGAGAAAGTGGGGATCAGATGGATTCCCTTTGGAATTCAATCAAAACACACTTCAGAGGAACTGGCCTATCTCTTGGCTGAGGTATTTCATCACGTATTTGGTGCCTGGCTCCCTGTCACTGTTGCTTAATGAGAGCAGACTTTAGTAAGCCCAGGCAGAGAGGCTGGAAGATAATTATGCAAGTTATAAACTCGTCACTCTAGATACCAAGTTGGGGGATAATTGCATTTCTTGCACTGGCCCTTGACCAGATTGATTTACAGCAAATAATGGCTTTTGTTTCCTTTCCCCACTGCTGGAATGGGAGAAACTACCCTTTCCTGACCTGTAGTCCCTGTATCCCTGTGGTGCTGGGGTTGTTTGCAAGGCTCTGTGACAGGTGACAGGCAAGCATGTCTTCATCTGATCCACAGCAGTTACATATGAGAAACTCCTGAAGATCTGTATATTGAGCAAGGTGGTAAATTGCAGTGCGGGCAGCCTGAGGAGCCTGATCCATGTGCTCAGCTCCTCCTGGTGAGGCCAAATTCACCAGCCTTTCCCTGGGCAGAAACCTTTGGAGTGATCCATTGCAGCAGTATGTGCTCCTGGTATAATGAGTGTAAGACTGCAAACCACTATATGCCATATGGAGCCTTCAGTGTTCCCGATCATCCTTGTACTTGGGAAGGCAGTGCCCATGCTGCTTTCTGTTCTTCTGCCCTCTCAGCAGCCCCCAGTCGCCTGATCCAGCCGTACATTGTTGTTCAGGTTGATGCACCAAGAGCATCATCATAGAATCCCAGCCTGCTTTGTGCTGAAGGGACCTTAAAGCTCACCCAGCTCCAACCCCTGCCCTGGGCAGGGACCCCTTCCACTGGAGCAGCTTGCTCCAAGCCCCTGTGTCCAACCTGGCCTTGAGCACTGCCAGGGATGGGGCAGCCACAGCTTCTCTGGGCACCCTGTGCCAGTGCCTCAGCACCCTCCCAGGGAAGAGCTTCTGCCTAAGAGCTCATCTCAGTCTCCCCTCGGGCAGGTTAAACTCATTCATTTAAGCTTTTCAGCTTAAAGCCATCAGCTACATGTGGGGGGTTTTAGGGTATTCTGTGCGTAATTATTAAACATGGTGCAAATATCGGGACCAGCGATGATTGATTCATGTCCTCAGAAAGGCACGGAATGTTGTATTCCCTTTCTGTGGAGCTGGAGTCCCAAAGAGATGGGGATTTCTATTTTTCTTCCCAAGAATGCAGTGACCCTTTGCAGTGTACCAGCAGGCTGGGGGAGCAACCCCCAGGGAGACAAAAGCACCAGAAGTAGATATCTCCCGCTTTGTTTTGAAAAACAAATGCAGATGAAGGTTGTTGTGGCTCTGGAGAGGTGTATAAATAATTTCGATGGCTTCTGTCTGTATAGAGCCTGGTAGTAACCCTTTGATCCCTACAGCCCTTTTCATCCGGTGTGTTCCTGTGTCAGAGTTATTGCCTTTCTCCCGGTTTCTGTGGCCTTCCTCTCCGGTCCTGGGAGGGATCAGCACCAGATTTGGTTCTTAGTGGTGCTGTTGGATTGCTTCAGAGGAGGGGCCAAACTGGTCACATTTACCTTCTGGAGCAGACTGGAGGAGTGCATCAGCTTTCTTCTACACAGCTTTGTGTTTGGTTTGTGTTCACATGTAAGATTCCCTTCCAGATCTGTGAATTACTCCAGGCATCTCTTCCGAGTGACATTGGAACTGCCTGTTTGCAGTTGGCTTGTCTTAGGGAGAGAGAAAAGGAGAGTAATGTCCCCTCAGTTGAGTTTGTTGCTATTTCCAAATGAGTTCTAGGAGTGTACAAGCTCCATGTGGTTTCCCACTTCCACGTAGTTATCCTTAGCTCAGCGTGTCGCTGGGGGAAGCAAAGCTGTTTCATCTCTGCGGATGCGGACGTGTTCACTCCTGTGTCTCGTGGTGTGTTTTGATCTCTGTTTTCTCTCCAGCCCTGCTCTTTTAGGTAACTCTGCTGGGTTTTTGCAGCCCTGGCCCCGAAGGCAGCTGCTCTCTGGTTTACCCTTTGCCTTTCAGCTTGACACACTGCTCAGCACCCACTCTGCGTGCAGCATGTCTTCCTTGCCAGCCCTATCCTCAGCAGGCATTTCCGTAGCGTGGGAGTGGAGTGTAATGTCCCTCTGGTCTCAGAAGTGTGAAAAAGCTCTTTCCTCCAGGAATTCAACAACGGATCTTCCATCCGCTCGCTGCTGTGCTGTCCCCTTCGCTTAGCCCAAAACATTGGTGTAGGCTTTAACGTAATTTATTCATCTGGCAACACCCCCTGGCCCGCTTGCTTTTCTGTCTCATGGAACCCCAGGCTGGTTTGGGTTGGAAGGGACCTTAAAGCCCATCCAGCTCCAGCCCCTGCCCTGGGCAGGGACCCCTTCCACTGGAGCAGGGTGCTCCAAGCCCCTGTGTCCAACCTGGCCTTGAGCACTGCCAGGGATGGGGCAGCCACAGCTTCTCTGGGCACCCTGGGCCAGCGCCTCAGCACCCTCACAGGGAAGAGCTTCTGCCTCAGAGCTCATCTCAGTCTCCCCTCGGGCAGGTTCAAGCCATTCCCCTTGGCCTGTCCCTACAGGCCCTTGTCCCAAGCCCCTCTCCAGGTTCCCTGCAGCCCCTTTAGGCACTGGAGCTGCTCTCAGGTCTCCCCTTCAGGAGCCTTCTCTTGTCCAGGCTGCCCCAGCCCAGCTCTCTCAGCCTGGCTCCAGAGCAGAGCTGCTCCAGCCCTCGCAGCATCTCCATGACCTCCTCTGGACATTTAATGGTGCTGTTCCATTTTAACCTCTCAGCAAGGTGTGCACTACAGATGGTGGGAGACCCGGTGGGGCTACCTCTGGAGGGTCTTCTGGTTAATCCCTATTTATAGTGGTTTTCATTGTACGTAACGATGCAGGAGTTTGTAATTTTAAGCTGTATCAGGCACAAAATGGTGAAGTATACTTTAGTTTCGACTTGAACTGAAATCTTTGTGGTTAAATAGAGTTTGCAGTGCCTGCTTTTAAATCCGTGCTTAGAAAAGGAGGTAGGAAGTGTGCAGGTGTGTCAGACATGAGTCTGGTTTGGGGTTTTGGGTTGGACAGTGGCAGGAAGAGCACACATGTGCAGCCGCTTCCTGCATGTCTGGCATCCCCAAGTGCTGTGTTTCTCAGATGAAGAAGTTCTGTCCACTTCAGCTGTTGCACCTCTAATAATCCTTTCACAAGGGAGTCATTATAAATCTGCTAATGAATCAGGTAGCCCCTCAACCAGCTTCAGAGCAGCTCTCAGCCTGTTCATGACATGGTGTTATTTCAATCAATGTGTAGCTATTCAGGCACCTCTTAACTCTTCCCTTCATGGTCTCATTATAAGAAGGATGAATGGGAAACATGAAGTCATCAGAAATCAACGCATCTGGTCTGGGAACACAGATGTTGAAATGCCTTACTTACAGAGACCCAGGCATCACGCAGCTGAGCAGCATTTGGGTCCTTGACCTGTGTGTTTCTGTAAGCTTAGCCCATTTGCGTTACTTTTTAGTTTGGGCTGTGTTTTTTCGGGCATTTGAACCTTCTTTATAAGGTATTTGCCTTTATATTGCTGGTGTGCACACTTAAACCTCAGCTCTAGTGTAAATCTGTTTGGGTATTCCAGAATTTAAGGACACCCCCCCCCCCCCGACCAGAACCAGAAATGGCTTCACAGGTTTCTTCCAACGTCAAGTGCTGAAGGAATTCTGGTTGTTTTGAAGTGTTCTCAGTGATAGCAGCTTCCAGTGTCTGAAGGGGGCTACAGGGGTGCCAGAGAGGGACTCTTCATCAGGGGCTGTAGTGGTAGGACAAGGGGTGATGGGTTCAGACTGAAACAGGGGAAGTTCAGGTCGGATCTAAGGCAGAAGCTCTTCCCTGTGAGGGTGCTGAGGTGCTGGCACAGGGTGCCCAGAGAAGCTGTGGCTGCCCCATCCCTGGCAGTGCTCAAGGCCAGGTTGGACACAGGGGCTTGGAGCAAGCTGCTCCAGTGGAAGGGGTCCCTGCCCGTGGCAGGGGGTGGGACTGAATGGTCTTAAGGTCCTTTCTAACCCAAGCCAGGCTGGGATTCTACGATACCAGACTTGGTGTGAACTGTGGGGAAGTGCCTGGTGTGCCTGAGGGATGTGTTTGCTGCTCGCTGCAGGTGCCGTCCTCCTGGATTAAACTCTGTGTTCCTTATGGAAGATAAGAGCCCTTTGCACCAAGAACATCTCCAGCATGGTTTGCTCCTTCCAGCTGCGGAATTTCTTCTTCCTTCGGGCTGTAACTTGCTCTGGGTGGCCCTGCCTTGGCAGGCGTTTGGACTAGAGGCTCTCCAAGGGATTAGAACCTCAATGATTCTGTGATCATGACCCTTGCCGCCAGCTGGCCGAGGGGCCTGTGGAACACTCTGAGGAATACCTCGTGCTCCAGGTTGCTGGAAGCTGAGCCTGTGTCTCTGTCAGTGGTGTGGGTCTGTGCCGTGCTCCACGGGCTGGGAGAAGGCGGCCTGGTCCTTGCTTTGCTGCTGCACTTCTGTCATAATATTGACTTGCAAACATAGAGCTTTTGGGCCAGTTGCTATGGTTACCTCTCAGCTCCCTGCATCTCGCAGTAGAGAGGAATAACAGGCAATACATTTTGAGCCTTAATGAAATGCACAGCAGTGTGTTCAACTTTGAAACCCAACGTGAATATCACTAAGCAACATCCATTCGTGATGTGCCATAATTACTGCTGCTGGCTCCCGAGAATTGGAATGCTGGAGCACCAGCCTGTCTCTGCTGCATCAAACACGTTTCTCTGCCAGGAGCTTCACAGTGTCTCAGACGTGTGATGTTTCATAGTCCCTTCACAATTTCAAAGAACTAAGTTTGACCTCTTTAAATTATTCACACCTTCAGACCAGCAACATCTCCAAAACCTCCAAAATCTCCTTTTGTGTGTTTCACCCGTTTCCATCTCATTCACTCCCAGAAATTGATTTTAAAGCCCTCTGATTCTTCTGCCCTAGTTCCTAAATGTGAATCCAAATCTCTTCCTCCAGCCTGCTGCCTGTGTTTCTGGAAGCACATTCCCTCAGAGCAGTGGAGCAGTGTTAGTGTTGGATTCAAACGTAGTCGGTGCTTGCAGCTGTTTGCTCCAGTAACTGCATTGGAAGGAGCCAGTGCCTCAAGCCTTTTGAGGTGTAGTTTTGTGCTAAGAGGCCTTAGTTAGTGTCTGTCTCGAGCAATGCATCAGTTTGAGAAGTAAACTAAACCCAGACACTGTTTATGCATTCACAGTCCAGACTTCAAGTCAAGTGATTGATTGCATCAAGCCGGTGCAGTTGCCGCTGTTGAATCGGTGGTGGTGTTCTTGCAGATCTCTGTGCCCGGGTTCTCTGCTCATCAAACTGATCTCCTGTATTCTCTTACTATTTTCCATCTACAGCACCAGAGTTACCAGCCCTAGAGAGGAAGAACTGGTTGATCTACCTGCTGTATGTCCGCAGGGACTACGATGAGTGCAAGGTAGGAGCTGCTCGTAGGACTTTGCATTAGGAAGTATTTTACTGATGTTATGAGCAATAGTTTTCATACCACTTATCAAAGCACCCTCTTTCCTGACTTGTTTTGCAATAAAGGGACCAAGAGAAAATGCAAACTGATGATAACACAGTTCCATAGTGCAGATCTCTTGATGGTACTACAGAGATACTATGAAAAACACTCCGATTGAGTAAAACATCACTGCCAAGCCTAAAAAGAGAAATCTTGGTTACCTTTGAACAAAATTCTTTCATTTGTACATTGTATGTTGTACCTTTTGATTCCTCCTGGGTTGGTGGGTGGCGGGGAAGTGGTTGTTCAGGATTATAATGACAAGTGGAGTAAGGAAATGGCAAATCTGGTATTAAGCCATGTGTTTTCCTGCTAAAATGAACAGGAGCTGTTGAAGCTGATTGCCAGTGGGCAGGCGGGGGGCACGAAGAGCTGGCTTTCTGCTTCTGTCACGGGCAAAGAGGAGCTGAAAAGACTTTTTGCTTCTGAAACACCATGGTTGGTCAGGACTTGTCTCTGCTGGAGAACTCCTGGGGGCAGCTGGAATAAACTCATTTAGCTCTTACTTAATGGAGCTGGAGGGTTGTATCATCAGCAGTCTCAGTTTAAATAGATACAAACAAAAGCTGGGCCAGCAGTCCAAATGGAAAATTGTTTCTCTTTTCTGTTCATCTGACTGCGTTTGTTTGGTCTCTGTGTACAGTCACTGTTTCTGTGATGTGATGTGGAATCACAGAGAAGATGTATGGCTCAGGGAAACAGAACAACCAAGTGGATGATATAATGGCAACCCTGACTTCTCCATGTCCTCATCAGTCACGGCAGCAAGCAAAATAGTGGGGGGGAAATTGGGAGAAGTCAGCTTGTACTTGGCAGGCCAGCTTTGCAGTAGCTGTCAAAATAAAAGGCAGCAAAGCCTTCACGCAGGGCTCACAAGGCAGGGTCTTTGCAATAAATGTGGACAAGTTTGGCCATACAGACCATAGCAGGTTGAATGATCTTCCATCCTTTCACCAGATGTGATGGATGGATGCTCAGAGACCTGGATTTGACAAAGATGGGAACCTCAGCATGCTGGGATGCTTCATCAGTCAGTAGGGGTCAATAGGTATGTCCAGAAGGCAATTCAGGTGTTAGGTGGGCTGAGCTGCTCTATGGTAGTCTCTGCCTTGCTCCACTGGTGTTACATGGGATTCTGGATCTAAGATGATGCCCTGGATGCTTGCACATGTTAAGTACAGATGTAAGTCCAGAGGAGGCCGTGGAGATGCTGCGAGGGCTGGAGCAGCTCTGCTCTGGAGCCAGGCTGAGAGAGCTGGGCTGGGGCAGCCTGGAGAAGAAAAGGCTCCTGAAGGGGAGAACTGAGAGCAGCTCCAGTGCCTAAAGGGGCTGCAGGAAACCTGGAGAGGGTCTTGGGACAAGGGCCTGTAAGGACAGGCCAAGGGGAATGGCTTGAACCTGCCCGAGGGGAGACTGAGCTGAGCTCTTAGGCAGAAGCTCTTCCCTGTGAGGGTGCTGAGGCGCTGGCACAGGGTGCCCAGGGGAGCTGTGGCTGCCCCATCCCTGGCAGTGCTCAAGGCCAGGTTTGACACAGGGGCTTGGAGCAAGCTGCTCCAGTGGAAGGGGTCCCTGCCTGTGGCAGGGGTTGAAACAGGGTGAGCTTTGAGGTCCCTTCCAACACAAACCAGTCTGGCATTCCGTTATTCCCAAACATGCTATTTGGGGATAACAGATTCAGAACTAAGAAGGTTATTGATAGTATCCCGAGTGGCTTGAATTGCTGTTATCTCCTTGATTTCAGCATAGTTTGGGCATTCGTTAGAGTCCATTAATTTTCTTTTAAGATTCAGCTAAGAAACCAATAACCCGTGATGTTATTCATTTGGCTCTGAATTTTTCTAGACCCTCTTTCCCACTCGGGGCATTGAAACGCTTTCTCTCTAACACTGTTTTAAACACTCCCCTGTTTTTCAATGATGTAAAAGGCCAAGAAAAAGCCGTTTATTAACAACATTACTTCCTTAAAGTGAAGGCATTAAATTGGTTTTACTCCTTATAGTGCCACTCCCGCATCCATTTTGGTGTCACTAAGCTCTTGACAAATGTTGCTGCGCTCCTTACAGCGAGAGATGACTGATGCTGGGTGGTTGATTTGCCTCTCCTTGTACCCAGTGCATGTAAAGCTGCAGCATCCTCTGTGACTCCCCCCCAGGCCTGGGGGGGAGAGCAGAGACAGGCCCTGAGCATCACTCAGCTCTCTACTCCCACCTCAGTTCCAGCTCTGCTCTCTTCTGCTGTGTGCAGGGAAGCAGTTATTAAAATTACCAGATGCTTTACAATCCCTCGTGCTGGTTGGTCTCCTGCCAGTGTCTGAATTCTGTCGGCTAAATAAATCTGGGAGGAAGAGCTGGGATTACACATCATATTTCTCAGCTCAGGGCCTTTTGCTCTGGGATATTTTAGGGTTTATAGAATTAGGCAGATCTCTGCAAAAGATAGCTCTCTATTGCCCTCTCTTGCTCTGAGAAACTGTGTTTATGTAGGTGGAGCAATAGAGAGTATCCATATTCAGGAGATGCTTGGTTATGTCTGAGCTGAATGTCCTGTAATAATGGACTTTGTAAGGAGTATTATAAAGATATCTTAGCAGATACAGCTCCTACCTTGATGTACTTTATAAAGGGTATAATGTAGATCTGTTAACAGATATGGATGAGCAGTTTCAGCTTGTTCTTCCTTCTCCTTCCTCTCTTTAGTTTTCTTTTCACAAAGTGCAGATTGTCAGTAATAACCCTTCTTGTTTTCATTCCACTTTCCTTCTGTGTGCTGTATTTGAGGTTCAGTTTTCCTCCTTGTTATCAGGTCCTTCCCTTGTATTTGGCTTGGAGGCAGGGGATGCTGGTGCTGATCATACAGAAGACAGGAGTGCTAGATGAGCACCACCTTATTCCTAGTCCAGAAGTCTTTCTTTTCCCCCTTTGTCTCTTTCACTTTGAGCAGCAGAGGAGACTTGAAGCAGAAATGATGCTCTCAGTTCATAGTCAGAGCCCTCATCTTCCCAAAGGTCACTCTTTCCACCAGTTTTAGAGTTTCAGATCATGTGTGACTATGGAATAATGCCAAACTGTGCCCACCCCAAGCCTGTCACTGCAGGAATGCAGCCAGCAAGAACTGACAATTTCATTAATTTACTTTTTCCCCCCTTCCTTTTCCCTTATACTCCTCATTTGTTCATTTGACTTCCATTGACACAGCTGCAGTTGCTCCAATTCAATTTATTTCTTCACAAATGGCTGGAAGCAGATACCCTTATCAGCAGAGGATGCTTCCAGAGATTCCTTGGGGCACTTTCCCATGTAATATCTAATTAATTTTGTCCTAGGAAATGCCGCAAGGGCTGCAGTATTCCTGGCACAGTGCTCTTCACATGCAGCGATGAGCTTGCACTCCTCTGTGCACTCCTGTAGTTGTCCCAGCCACAGCCCAGTGCTGTTGTTATAGGCAAGGTTGTGTTTCTGTAACTGTCCCTAGCTTTCTTAGAATGATGCGAGCTTGCAACCTATATAGCAGCTAAATATAGTATCTTACAGCAGCTAGCTACAAATTCTGCATGAATACTGACTTTCCCAAGCATTTAAATGCATTTTGTAGTTCTCCTGTCCTGTGTGATACCACTGTCACCATCCCATAAGGAAGAACTGTGTCCATCAGCAGGTTGTGTGTTTAAATTCAAGTTACTTTAACGCATTCTGCAGTAAGCACAGGTACAGCACAGCTATATGTAGCCCTTCCACAAGATTCTCCAAATCAAGGTTGCAGAAGGCATTTGGCCAGCCAGAATTCAGGTTTTGTGCACAGAGATTACCTTTATTGAACTATTTGAAGGCTTTATGGTCTGCTGGAAGCTGATGCTGCAGTTTAATGACGGGGGGAAGAGTGGAGCAGGTAGAGGGCTTTTCAGTGGGGAAGACTGTGTTTGAGTTGTACTCTCTGTGCTTTGTGTTTGAGTTGTACCCTCTGTGCTTTGTCATTCCAGGCTCTCATCAAAGAGCAGCTCCAGGAGTCTCATGGGCTGTGTGAATATGCAGTCTACGTTCAAGGTACGTTGCAGGACGCCTCTGGAAGTCTGAATTTTACTCAAGCAAGTTCTGATTTAAGACACAGCAACAATAAGAAGGGACAGGTGACAGAAATGTACAAAATTAGCATGTAAAAAAGATTTGGCCTAGTTTTGAAGTTTGGGGTTTGCACAATGGGCAGATGAGATTTTCTGTGTTCACTGTATCGATGCGTTTCTCATCATTTCGTCCTTGGACTATGGGCTCTTGGCCTTTATTGTGTTGGACGGGGTGTTTGACTGTATTACAGAAGCATGTTTTCTGTTAGAGCTACCTGCCTTGGGTGATTGTTGTCTTATTGTTTGCTTAAAGGATGGCATTCCTCCTTCTGTCCTCTGCCCCCTAAAAACTGTGCCCCGAAACTTGGCGTTGCAATTCAAAGTGCTGTGGTGGGGGCTGCAGAGATTTGTTGGCCAAGGCCATACTGCAGCCCATAGAAGTTGGGGTTTAGAGCTGCCTTTATTCTGAAACCCAGCCTTTTTTCCAGACACACACAAGTCCTTTGATTGTGTTTTGTTCTGCCCTCAAACAAAGCATCTGCCTGAGGTTGCTGCAGGAGGGGGAAGACCGAATGAGTGTTGTTATATCCATACTCCCCCTTTTTCCCCTGCTGTCGGGGAAGCACAGTTTTCCTGCACGCAACAGTCTAATTTGCCTGGTATGTGTTGTCTTTACAGCTTTGATATTTCGCTTGGAGGGGAAGATTCAAGAATCTCTTGAACTTTTCCAGACCTGTTCCATTCTGAACCCCCGAAGCACAGACAACCTCAAGCAGGTGGCACGATCGCTGTGAGTGCTGGTTTGTTGTTTCTCTTTGATGAGCCACCCAGGACTCTCCATGTTTGTTTTTTGCCCTGTCATCAGGTGAAATCCCAGGCTGCTTAATTCCAAACATGCTGACTCCTTATTAGCACTCGAATTGGTTTCCAGAAGCATGGGCTACCCTTAGAAGCAGAATCTCTTGTTGTCTGCCTGGCTGCTATTGTACTTTCTTTTTCTTTGTGCTTTAGGCAAGAGGAGTAACATGCTGATTTCTAGGTCCAGACCTAAGGGAGCTGACCTGACCTGTGTGAACTTGCCCTGCAGACCCCTTTCTGTCTCTGAATGTCTGGTTTAGAATCACAGAATCCCAGACTGGTTTGTGTTGGAAGGGAGCTTAAAGCTCATCCAGTTCCAACCCCCTGCCACAGGCAGGGACACCTTCCACTAGACCAGGTTGCTCTAAGCTCCGGCCAACTTGGCCTTGAACAAGTTCTGGTGTCCTCAGCATAAAAGGGGCATGGAATGATTGGAACAACTCCGGAGGAGGCCACGAGGATGCTCAGGGGCTGGAGCACCTCCTGTATGGAGCCAGGCTGAGAACATTGGGGCTGTTCAGCCTGGAGAAGAGAAGGCTGCGTGGAGACCTCAGAGCAGCTTCCAGTGTCTGAAGGTGGGCTATAAGGATGCTGGGGAGGACTCTTCATTAGGGACTGTAGCGATAGGACAAGGGGTAACGGATTCAAACTGAAACAGGGTAAGTTTATATATTATTAGATATAAAGAGAAGTTCTTTCCTGTTAGGGTGGTGAGGCACTGGAATGGGTTGCCCAAGGAAGCTGTGGCTGCCCCATCCCTGGCAGTGTTCAAGGCCAGGCTGGACAGAGCCTTGGGTGAAATGGTTTAGCGTGAGGTGTCCCTGCCCATGGCAGGGGGTTGGAACCGGATGATCTTAAGGTCCTTTCCAACCCTAACTGTTCTATGATTCTATTCTATGATTCTATTCTGTGATTCTATGAACACTGCCAGGGATGGGGCAGCCACAGCTTCTCTGGGCACCCTGTGCCAGCACCTCAGCACCCTCACAGGGAAGAGCTTCTGCCTAAGAGCTCATCTCAGTCTCCCCTCTGGCAGGTTAAAGCCATTCCCCTTGGCCTGTCCCTGGAGGCCCTTGCAAAAAGTCCCACTCCGGGTTTCCTGTAGCCCCTTTAGGTATTAGATCACTCTTTTTCCTTTGAGACAAAGGCAGACTTCAGAGCCTGTGAATTCATTCATTGCATCTCCAGTAATGCCAGGCTGTGCCTCAGCATCTCTCAGGATTGATGGCCTAGCCCCAAAAGGGAGCACTGCTGGGATTGTGATATTGCTGAGATTGTAAACTTCTCAGGGCTTCTCATGCAGGTCTCTGGAGAGCCAGCAAATATCATCATTTCTCACTGGCAGAGGTGATAGTGGTTGCATAGTAGGGTTTCAAGGCAATTAAAAATAAAACCTGAAATGCTTTTGCAGGTTTCTTTTGGGGAAGCACAAGGCAGCCATTGAAGTGTACAACGAAGCAGCTAAACTCGATGAAAAGGACTGGGTAAGTATTTCAGTGAGGTGCAGGCTATTGGAGTGCACAGATGTTTCTGTGGCTTTATGAAGACATCTGCAAATGTGTTGCAAGCAGAGATGAGCTCAGCCTGAGCAGATGAGGAGCTGCAGGGCTGTGAGGCATCGCCTCTTAGCACAGGCTCCCCAAGCATGGCTGAGCCACTGCAGCGCCTGCTTGGGATCACAGGAGCAAGGCTTCCTTTCTGCCTGCGAATCCCACACCTTGTCTGGGCACACAGAGAACCGAGCAACATGTTTGGGCTTTGCGGAGTGTCAGCGCTCACATAGCCATGTTTATACATGAAGGAAAGGATGGGATGAGCTTCCTGTTTGGAAACCCTCAGGTAGCATTAAAACTTGGTTAAGTAACTGGGAAAGCTTTGTAATGCAAAACACCATTGAAAAGGTTGTCCTCAAACTAGCTGAGAGGGTTACTTGTTACCTACCAAGCGTTGCCTGTTTTGGCAGAATGTGGGCTGATGCTAAGGAGCGGTATGCAAATTCAGCCTCCTAAATAGGAAGACAAAAAAGGAAGGAAGAGCATTGCAAAGGGGAATGCGTGACAGTGGGTAAGAGGAGAGAGGACATGGCTTGCAGTTAGTTGTGGGCAGCCTTCTGAAGGGGCCTGGTTTGCTTGTGGCAGTGTTGTTTCCAAGATAAGACTTGCTACATGTGATCTCATTCCTGAAGACATCAGGCACTCACTGACTTTAGCAGCGCTTCTGGTGCTCTGAAAATTCAGGCCTGATAAGAGGGTGTGTTTGGTATTACTCAGCTTATCCTGTGCCTGTCAACTCAAACCTTTTATACTGTGGGTCTTCTTTCAAGTCTGCGTTCCCCTCACTGACCAAACTACCTGCAGTATGTGCTTGACATCCTATAACCCTGCTTACAGCCACAGCAGGCAGACTTTGGTGGGTATTTAGATCAGTTATTTCCCATTCCTGGTTCAGCACTGGAAGGAGAGCCAGCCTGTGCCCTTCCTCGTGCCATCTCGTCGTGCAAGCTGCAGTAACCAGGAGTTACTGATTCATTACTGTTCTACACAGCTGGAGAGGAAAATACCAGTCTAAGAGGGTTAATGGGGAAATAAGAGAGTTTCCTTTTAAAGGTCAAGGCTGTCTAAACTGATGAAACAGTGAAAGGCTCACTGGAAGGGAAAGGAGGAACTCTAGTGGACCTCGCTTTCAGCTTCCCAAGATGGGCCAGGTAGGGAAGGTGGCAAGTAGCTTGTCTGTTAAACTGATGAATTAGAGGCGTGACTGTTCCCTGCAGTGTCATCAGAGTGTTTAGGATCCCTAGGTGACCTTCCTACTCTATTCCTAAATGGTTTAAGATGCCAGAAGGGTTATCAGCCCTTCCAATGCTCGACTCATAGTTTGGAAAACTAGGTATGTCTCCCAGTTTTTGCTCAGCTGGGTGTAGCAATGAGTGTATCCCAGTGACTGTACAGCTGCACTGAGAGCCACCCATAAGAGCAACTTACTGAGCTTCAGAGACCTCGCTGGGAGCTGAATCACATCTCAGTGAAGAAACCAGTCTTTGCTCCTTGTTCTCTGAAGAACTGTCATCATTTCGGTGTTGATCACCTCAGTGGCCTGGACTCATTTGTATGCAATCACCATTAAGCTCTCTAACTTCCTGAAGTAACTTGAATTTACAGGTTTACTTGATCTACACTGCAAGAAGGGTGTGGCCAGGCACAGGGCTCATCCCCATGGCTGTTATCACTGGCAGATTTTGTAGCTTGTGTTTCATAGAATCCCAGCCTGGTTTGTGTTGGAAGGGACCTCAAAGCTCACCCAGTCCCAACCCCTGCCCTGGGCAGGGACCCCTTCTACTGGAGCAGCTTGCTCCAAGCCCCTGTGTCCAACCTGGCCTTGAGCACTGCCAGGGATGGGGCAGCCACAGCTTCTCTGGGCACCCTGGGCCAGCGCCTCAGCACCCTCCCAGGGAAGAGCTTCTGCCTAAGAGCTCAGCTCAGTCTCCCCTCGGGCAGGTTCAAGCCATTCCCCTTGGCCTGTCCCTACAGGCCCTTGTCCCAAGCCCCTCTCCAGGTTTCCTGCAGCCCCTTTAGGCACTGGAGCTGCTCTCAGGTCTCCCCTTCAGGAGCCTTCTCTTCTCCAGGCTGCCCCAGCCCAGCTCTCTCAGCCTGGCTCCAGAGCAGAGCTGCTCCAGCCCTTGCAGCATCTCTGTGGCCTCCTCTGGCCTCGCTCCAGCAGCTCCACGTCCCTCTTGTGCTGCTGCCCCAGAGCTGGATCAGGGCTGCAGGGGGGGTCTCCCCAGAGCACAGCAGAGGGGCAGGATCCCCTCCCTGAGCTGCTGCTCACGCTCTGGGGGTGCAGCGCAGCACACGGGGGCGGTTCTGGGCTCAAGCGCACACTGAAGCTGGGTCATGGGGCGCTTTTTGTAATGCTCATTTGGTTTTGTTTTCATACAGGAGATCAGCCACAACCTGGGTGTCTGCTACATGTACCTGAAGCACTTCAACAAGGTAAAGATAATGCTCGTTGTATCGCCCTGATGAATGGGAAGCAGTTTCCCAGGAATTTCGCCTTGTTTGGTATTTGGAAGTGGATCATTTGCAGTGATAGGTATCAAGGAAGTTTTTTGCTTCAGTGTTTGTTTCTGGGAGCAAAGGTTTGGGAGCTGCCTGTGGTTTCATTTACATGTTGAATTACTTTGAGCCAGCTGCAGGTCAGTGAGGTTGGGTGGTTGTGGAATGGAGGCAGCCTTGTTGCACGTCGGGAGGCTTGTCCTGAACCAGGATTTTTTTCAGGGAGCATTTCTGGTTTTAAAGGGAGTTTTTGAGAAACCTGAAAGAGCCACCTCAAACTGGACAGAAAACCAGCTGTGCTCCAACAAGAGCACCTTCTGTTCTGGAGCCTTTCAAAGTCAGAGCCATGAACACTGCTGGTTTTGTGAGGAGCAGCAACCCTTAGAGTGTGCCAGTTCTGTCTTCTTGAGGAAAGAAGCAGCGTGGTAAAGACCCAAACCGTTTCCCCTGCATACAGATGCAGCTTGTGCAGAGAGTTTCCGCAGAAAGCTTGCTGTCCCTTGTGCCTGCAGGATTCAGAGAGAAGAGTCATGGAGTTGCTTTGCTGGAGGCAGCAGACTCTTTTCATCCTCCATGGAGAGGATTTGCTCCTGTGTCCGAAGCTCCTCTTGCACCTAGCCTGGAGCAAGTCACCTAAGAGTATAGCTGCAGTGTGGCAGCACTAACTGTGTTAGCTTTGGAGCTCATCAAAAGCTTGGAAGCTTGAAAGGGAGTTTTCTTTCCCAGGTCTGAGCATGCCATTCCCAGTTCCTCATTTAACCCTCCCCTAGGTGCTGGTGATGAGCACTGAGCTGTCTCTGACCCTCTGGGGTTACTTTGTAAGGGAAAAAGCAGCATTTAGAAACCTTTAGTTCCCAATTTGGCCCTGTTGCTCCCTGCTGCTCTTTCTGGTGGAGTGCTGTGGCCCTTGCAGCAAACCCCTGCTGTGTTCTGTGTTTGAGGCAGACAAGCAAGGAGCTCTGGAGTGCAGGTTCATACTTGGGATATGTTGCCTGCACTGACAGCTTCCAAACTTCCAAACTGCTGACACCTTGTCTGAGATGAACTGGTCACCATGGGCAGGAGTACTTCCATGAGGACATCTAAAATATGATGAAGCCTTCAGGGACGACTCTTCAGTAGGGGCTGGTAACAAATACCCTGTATTGCAGAATTCCGTTATTGTGACAGCATTTCTCTCTCTAATATATCGTGGGCTCAGAGACAGCAGGATGCTGGCCCAAGGAGGCAAGAAGATGATACGCTTCCAAGTGTCTGCTGTTGGAGGGGATCAGTGTGTGCCTGACAAGAGCTGATTCCCTCCTCTTGTTTACTTGGCAATCCACACTCATTGCTGGAATAAGCATTTTAGCAGAGAATAAACTGTAACATACCTGTTAACCTCACAAATCTGGAGCTTCCCTCAAGCCAAACATGTTCAAATACAGGAACAGGCCCGTGCTCCTCTCCTCCCTGGGAGGTCACTGCCTCTTGGCTTGGCTCGAAGCACGCTGCATTGCCTTCTGCTGTCCCTGCAAGTGTGTGGCTCCTGGTACAGGACTTGTTTCAACAGTTAGCTGGCTGGGCTCTCCGAGCTCAGGGGGTGGTGGCTGTTCTCTTTCACTGGCTGCTGGGGGTTGCTCCTGAGCTGTTGCTTCCCTGAGGTCTCTGTAATCACTTTTTCCTTGTTCTTATTCTCTGTGGTTGTGTGTTTAGGCACGGGACCAGCTAAACAATGCCCTGGAGCTCAGCAGACATGATCTGACTTACATGATGCTGGGGAAAATTCACCTATTGGAAGGGGAGATGGAGAAAGCCATTGAAGTCTATAAGAAAGCCGTAGAGTAAGAATATATCCTTTTTTCTATCTGCCCGTGTCCCATCCTATGCCAGGAGGAACTTGATTGATGTCCCAGGTCTGAATTGAGGACATGATTAAAAAGGCAATGGTAATTATGGATTACCATTGATGGTACAGTGGATCCTTTGTGCAAAGCTGGCACTTTCAAGCTCTTCAGCTGTCTCTGCTCTCAGCTGTAGTCCTGCTTCTGCTGACAGTGTGTCAGGAAAAAGGTAGACATTGGAAGGGCTGCTAAAGAAAAAGTGGAAAACCAAATGGACCGAGATACCTGGGAGCAAACCTATCCAAAACTGACATTATCTGGTAAAAAGATGGAACCTGGGTGTCTCTCTAACCCTGATTCTGTCAGAAATCAGCTGCTGGGTTTTACATGCTGTTTTCACTTGGAGTGATCTGTGTTGGAGAGCGGGTGAGTAGGCAAACACACGATGGGGTGGTGGACAGGGAGCTTCTCCCACCCCCTCGCTGTTTCTCAGTACTGATCTATCTTGGGTTAGGGCATTCCTGAGCATCTGATTTACCAGTGCTTTTAAGATGTAGTTCTGTAATGGAGGCAAACACTAAAGAAAAGCAGGAGCATGTCAGAAGCCACTGGAGGATCTACATTCTGTACAGGCTCCTTCCAGGCTGCTGCTTTACACAGCTGCTTTTGTACATCTGACCCAATGTCAGATGTATTGTACGCAATACATCTGGCAGTGTACTGGGTTGGGAAAACATTGTTCTAATCCAGTGTTCATTACGTGAATAATCCTTGCTAAGCATCTTACCAGGTTGATGTCTCTTATCTTAGTGCTCCTCTGCCCTCCCTTCTTCCTCACTCCTCTGTTTTTCTGAGGGTTTTTGTGTTCTCATCTGCCTGCTGTTACCAGCTCCAGGACAGACTGTTGTTGCTCTGTGGTTACCCACCAACAGGCACGGGCAGCTTTGTTCTGCTTGGGGTGTAAAGGTGCCAGTGTAAGTGTGTATATTACATTTCGTAAGTCTTGATAACAGGGAGCTGAAAACTTCCTTCTGTTAAGGTGAGGGTGGCCACAAATACAGTGGCTCTTTCTGCTTTTTCTTTATTGTGTTCTTTTCATCCTATTCATGTCTTCAAAAGCTACTGGGAATGGGGATGCTTTTAAAAGCGTTCACAGCATTGCTGTGTGAACTCTCACAGCGAAGGATGGGGAGCTGCACACAGTAACTGAAAGCCCTTGGGACATTTTGTCAAGCTTCTCTATGCTGAATGGACTGGTGTGTATGGTCAGGGTTACATTAACAAGTAGTGCCTCTCTGAGCACTCTGGTCCACAGCTGGTCTGTGAAACCAGGTTTGTAATAATTTGATAGGGTGAATTAAAAGTCTGATGTTGAGTGTGTGTAGGATCCATCAGAAATGCTGCAGATTGCGTGTCCTACATGGCCCAGGAGGCTTAGGGTGGTTTTACAGCTTGGTTTATGGGAGACTATGGAAAATCCCATTTTCTATTTCCAGGTCACTGATGAAGGCTCACACTGAAGCTTAACAAAACCACATTATCTTCTTATGCGTCCAGTTCTATTTCACAGAACTCTGTCGCCTTCCCATTTGTAAAGAGGTTTTGAAAGCTTAGGTGTCCTATCCCTCAGATGAAGCCCCCACGATGGCAATTGTTCTAATGTTTGTATTTAATAATAACAGTTAATTTCCTGGAGTGATATAATGTCTATATCACTCTCTATGATGCTATAATGTAGTGTCACAGCTCCGTAGTCTGGTTTTACCTTGTTCTAGCAGTGCTAGTAAGCAACCGGCTCTGGCTTTTGTATTGCAGGTTTTCCCCGGAGAATGCAGACCTCCTTACAACACTGGGGCTGCTGTACTTGCAGGTACTGAAGCTGTTTCGAGGAACTTCATTACTGTCAAAACGATCCAGGGTTTTTTTTCTCCACCTGCCCATGAGTTGCACGCGTTTCTCTGAAGCCTGCGCTCAACACGACAGAGCTTGCCTTTCTCTATCTTTTTCCCTTTTGCCACTAAAAGCAAGTTGATTTCCTGGACCTGAGCCAGGGTGGGAATTCTGTTTGGCAACCAGCCTAATTCTGTTATAAATCCTCCAAGTATAACAGAACATGACTAGTCATTACCTTGTTTCAGGAGCAGGAGTCTAACGAGTTATTCTCCTGCAAAAGCAGCCATGAAATTGTTAGTGCTAACACACCATGGAAGGGAATGGGAATCGATTTAAATAACAAAGGAATGCTTATCACTCAGGTCTGTAAAACGTACGGGAAGGACTGTCTCATTATTCTGAAAGTAAGCTTCCCACAGAGGGAACAAGCAACGAATAGGCAGTAGTGCCTGAAAGGATTGATGGGCTGGAAATCTGGCACCAAATGTGGATTTGGAAAGATCCTTGACCGTTTCATAGAATCGTATCATGGAGTGGTTTGTGTTGGAAGGGTCCTTAAAGCTCATCAAGTTCCAACCCCTGCCACGGGCAGGGACCCGTTCCACTGGAGCAGCTTGCTCCAAGCCCCTGTGTCCAGCCTGGCCTTGAGCACTGCCAGGGATGGGGCAGCCACAGCTTCTCTGGGCACCCTGTGCCAGCGCCTCAGCACCCTCACAGGGAAGAGCTTCTGCCTAAGAGCTCATCTCAGTCTCCCCTCGGACAGGTTCAAGCCATTCCCCTTGTCTTTGTTTAGATGCTTGAGAGTAAAATGTAGATCTTGAAAAAAATTGCCTTGCTCCAGAGATATGGAAATTCAGTAGGAGCTTTGGATGTCTGAGGTGGCTGCGTGTGGATATAAATGGGAGTATGACGTGGGAAGGGGGATCTGTAAGATGGAGGTAGCACGAGTATAACATTCACCCTGTGAATTTAGCTGCCAGGTCTGTGCTGTGATTCATTTGTTCAGTTTGTCGTGTCTCTGGGTACATGCTCACCTTCAGGAGTGTTAAAGATGCTTCTGCAGCTTTCCCACTTGCTGCTAATTACAGAAGGTGCTAGACTTGGATGCGTCAGTACAATTGCTGGCGTGACAGATGGGCTTCTCATCAATTTTTGTGACCAAAAAAGGACACCAGTATCCAGAATTTTATCCTGTTTGGGCTGGTATAATTCTGGCATAACTCAGTTGAAGATCGTAGGATTCATGTAAGTGATTCTAAAGAGTCATCTGCTTTTATACAGGCAAAGTCATGCCCACTAACACTTGCAGCCTGTTGGAAGACAAGGGAGGACTTCTCCTTCTTAACCCCCTTATTCCTGTATTTCTGATGCTTATTTACTTCTTTTCCCAGCTTGGGGATTACCAGAAGGCTTTTGAACACCTTGGGAACGCACTTACTTATGACCCAGGCAACTACAAGGTACGAGGAGTGGAAATGAACCAGCTGAATGATGATGAGACACCTCCTAAAGCTAATTCCAGTATCAGAGCTTTGCCATCCATAGTGAGGGTCAGCCTGGAGAGGCTGAAAAGGATCATACCCAGAAAGCTTTCTTTGAAGTACATTTCTGGGACCTTTCCCTGGGCAGGGAGTTGGATGTGTGTGGAGGCAGGGAAAGGGGAAGAAGCAGAATATGGGATATTAGATTGATCCCTTTGATTTCTACTCTGAAGTTGCAGCAAAACCAAGTGGAATGTACTTTGGAAGGCAAGTCTTCTAGAAAGTGTTTCCAAGATTCCAAGGTCCAAGCTCTGACTCTAAACACAGAGCACAGATACAGGTGGTGTTGCATTCTACTATTCCCCCATCTGCTAATAACCCTGTCTGTGCTTCCAGCTGTTGGATACAAATGCGCCTTTCCTTGGCTCTGGTTTGGAAAGCTGAGCTTGGCGTCTAGCTTTCCTCCCTGATTGTGAAACCGCTTCCCTTTTTAGGCATGTTACTTCATTTCTGTCTGCTTCTTCTCCCCTTCTGCACGATGCTAACAGTGTGGAGTACTGAAATGTGAGGCTGACAAATGATACAGGAATGCAAGGCAAATGTTATTGTGCAAACACCTTTACACTTACAAATCTGACGTGTCATGGTGAAATACTAGAAAGGCCTTCACTAATGTGGTTTAAATAAATGTGTTGTAATTGCTTGCTTTTTCCCGCGTGCATATTTCCATGAATTTTCAGTCTCAGGCAGTCAGTGTGAGCTAGGCTGGCTTTGCTGCGGGTGTCTTGCTGGAGTGTGTTTTATTCTCCACTAAACTTGCACCAGCACTATTTCTATCTGTGCTTGTCAGTAAAAAGAAGCTATTTAGTGCATAGATCTTCTCAGAGACTCAGACTGTCAGAGGTACTACTGTCACCCCAGCCCAGACCCTCAACACTTGTCATGTTGTGATGTTTCCAAGATTGAGATAGTGCAGGAAGAAGCAGACTCAAGTCCCTTCTTTCCCCTGTCTTCTGCTCAGTGTCAAGAGATTCCAGAGTCCTCACCTGCTCCCCACTGTTGGTTTTCACTGCCCCTGGAAGAGAAAACCTAAAGAAGTTAAAGTCTTGCTCTTGAGATGGCTTTTGTGTATTCACTTTGTCCTGTCGTTGTCTTCTGTATCTGGGAAAATGCAGTTCTTCAGCCTGTTGTCTTCTCTCACAGGCTACCTTGGCTGCTGGCAGCATGATGCAGGCGCATGGAGATTTTGATGTTGCCCTCTCCAAGTACCGGGTGATAGCCAGCACTGCGCCTGAAAGCCCCCCGCTGTGGAACAACATCGGGATGTGCTTCTTTGGGAAGAAGAAATACGTAGCTGTAAGTATCTGGTTTCCTTTCTTTTTAGATCTGTAGCTAACATCATGCAAGAACAAGATTCCTCTTGTGGCAGAGGCAGGAGATCTGTTTGGGAGGGCTGTGTTACAGCACATTCATTCCTTGTTTTCAAGGCTGTCAGTTGCCTGAAGAGGGCAAACTACTTGGCTCCCTTTGACTGGAAGATTCTGTACAATCTGGGGTTAGTCCACCTCACAATGCAGCAGTATGCGTCTGCTTTCCACTTCCTCAGTGCTGCCATCAACTTCCAGCCCAAGATGGGAGAGCTCTATATGCTCCTTGCAGGTATGCAATGCTCCATTATCCAGCTCTCTGTATATCCACCTTAGGAGATGCAACTCTATAGATACAGAAAGTTTGGCCTGAAGTAAATGCTGGATAAAGATTAAACTAAGAAGCTGTTCCCCAGGAGGTCATTGACAGGTATGAAGTCTTACTAGTTATTATCTCTCAGTGATGAACAGGAAGGTTAAATTGCAGTCAGATCCAGATTAAGCGTTAAAGAAGACTTTTTACATGTAAGAGTTTATGTTTCGGTTGCCTAAGGAGTGGGTGTGCATTCTCAGGACTGGATATTTTTGGGGTCAAGTGAGACAAATGTGTCAGAAATGACATCATGAGGGTTAATTGTGGCAGCAGTCCCTGGCAGCACCAATTTATTTTAAGATGTAATGCCATTCAGAATTGTCCTAAAAATTGTAGAATCCCAGCCTGGTTTGGGTTGAAGAGACCTTAAAGCTCATCCACTTCCACCCCCCTGCCATGGGCAGGGACCCCTTCCACTGGAGCAGCTTGCTCCAAGCCCCTGTGTCCAACCTGGCCTTGAGCACTGCCAGGGATGGGGCAGTCACAGCTTCTCTGGGCACCCTGGGCCAGCGCCTCAGCACCCTCCCAGGGAAGAGCTTCTGCCTAAGAGCTCAGCTCAGTCTCCCCTCGGGCAGGTTAAAGCCATTCCCCTTGGCCTGTCCCTACAGGCCCTTGCCCAAAGCCCCTCTGCAGGTTTCCTGCAGCCCCTTTAGGCACTGGAGCTGCTCTCAGGTCTCCCCTTCAGGAGCCTTCTCTTGTCCAGGCTGCCCCAGCCCAGCTCTCTCAGCCTGGCTCCAGAGCAGAGCTGCTCCAGCCCTCGCAGCATCTCCGTGGCCTCCTCTGGCCTCGCTCCAGCAGCTCCACGTCCCTCTTGTGCTGCTGCCCCAGAGCTGGATCAGGGCTGCAGGGGGGGTCTCCCCAGAGCACAGCAGAGGGGCAGGGTCCCCTCCCTGAGCTGCTGCTCACACTCTGGGGGTGCAGCCCAGCACAGAGATGGCAATGAAGTCCTTGTGAAGCATCAACTTGTGTGTGTACATTTTGTTTTCCAGTTGCTCTGACAAACCTTGAGGACATTGAGAATGCAAAGCGTTCCTATGAGCAAGCTGTGGCACTGGACAAGTAAGTCTTGCTGGTGGTTGTCATTATTTGAGTGCATTGCTTTGCCTCCCTGAACCTGTTTTCCTTTTGCATGCTCTGTTTCTGGGTCTGCTTTGACCCTAACAGGTTTGCAGGGAGGAAACATTTTTATTCCTGCAGCGCTTCAAGTGACAGTTTCAAACCCATTAAAAAAAAAAAAAAAAGAAAGAAAGAAAACAACCCCAAATTTCAAGTCCGCTCCGAAAAACTGAAGGAGAAATTCTGGTTCAGAGCAACCCAAAGCTGGTTTCTATTTTGCTGTTTAGTCAGTGAGTCAGTGGTGATGACTTTGGATTCCAGCCCTCCTTTCAGTGAATACTTGTACACAGTGGAGCAGATTCAATAGAAGAAAACCAGCCATTCCCAAATATTTTGTCCCCCAAAGTCTGAGCACGGTGTGGAGCAGTGCGATGCTCTGGGTAAAGCCTGTTCTGAATTGGGCAGAGGGAAGATTTTTAGCTTGGAGAATGTAGGCAAGAAGTTCATGCAAAGCACAGAGTAGGGCAGCAGTGTGGTCCTTTCTGCTCCAGTTTATGACCTATCTCTCTGTTTGCAGTCCAGCTCTTAAAATCAGAGCTCTTGGCTTCAGAAATGTGAAGCTGAACCTCACAGCGTTTCAGAATTTAAGACAGAAACCGAAATTTGTCTCGAATTTTCTCTCTCCCCACTTTCCTGTGAATATTTGCATACTCAGAGCCACCAGCACACTGCTCCTGAGCCAGGAACCTGTGTGCTGGCCAGAGGGCGGTGGCAGAAGCACTCTCCGTCTGCAGTGGCCACCACAAGGTGGCATGAGAAGATGCTGGTCCCTTTTCCTCTGTCCTCTCTAACGTGGGTGCATTGGCCAGGCTCAATTTGGGGAATTCTGGAAACTCCTAAGCCCATTGTAGAGGGCAGCAGGTTTCAAAACCCACTGCAGTACAGTTCTTGTGATGAGGTGCTGTAAATGCTTTCAGACATTTACTGGGAAGTACCTGGCTTGAACATGGTGCGTGCATCTGGTGCTGGGGTTCTTCATATTTATGCATCACAAGAACTACAAAGCAGGTTGAAATCTGTTTCAAACGTGGTAGGTCTGTGCAGCCTCCTCCTGGGAACCAAACCTGGGCAAACTGTGCTCAAGGGTTTGTACATGGCTTGCTGTGGGAGAACGTTTGCAGTGATGCATTGGTTGTTCCTACCAACAGCACTAAGTCCTGTTGACTCCTGGCTTTCCTACGCAGCCTTCCAGGCCCAGAAAGGCGGTGCAGGACCTTAGAAACTGCTCAGACTGTTATTGTGTGGCTGAATCCCTGTCCCCGCAGGCTTTCTTTGCTGGAATATGAGGAACTGCTTGGCTGGGATGAAGACAGCTGTGTTTGTTTCCATTGCCAAAAGTACTTGGTTGACATTGGCTTGGGTGCCGTGGGTGCCATGGGGTCTGCAGTGGAAAGCATCTTGGAAAAACCTTTCAAAAGCTGTTTCTTCTTAGTACTGTGAGTTCTAGCTCACAGCTCTCCTTCTTTCTGGGGTTCTTTAGCTATTGGCTTTTTTCTAAGTGTCAGGTTGCTTCTCAGCCCTTGATGGTGGATTGGCTTCATGAGGATCAATGAATTTGAAACTGGCTTTTCCCAGATGTGTCTGGTCTCAGCAGGGTTTTGCTGTGTAGGTTTGGTTTTGTGTAGCTTGGCTTTTTGAGGGAGATGGCGAAGAGATGGGGTTTTGATTATTTATTTGTTCATGCACTACTTCCTTTGCTTTGGCAAAGGCATTGAGGAGGGGTTTTGTGGGATGCTGGATCGGCATTCCAGCTCCACTTAAAGGAAAGCCAATGGTTATAGATGCTCTCAGATTTCTGCTAATAGTCTTAGTTCTTGCAGCACAGTCACATAACTTACTGAGGATGGATAGTCCTGGGCTGCAGGTGTCACTCCTATTTATCGAACAGTGTGAGCAGAAGCTTTCCCTTCCATGCTCCTCACAAAGGATGCTCTCTCTGGCTTGGCACCGAGTGCAGGCGCTGGAGTCCTTGGATGGCTCCAGTTATCCCTGCCAAGCTCCAGGAGAGGGCACCAGTCCCTTGCTCACATTTCTTGAGCAAACTACAAAGCATCTCTCACTGCCCTGTGTGCAGATACACGGGTTCTTGCACTCCATTTCTGTGTCAGATGATACACGTACAGTCCAAAATAAGGGGGAGAGTCAGGCTGATGAAGGTCAGAGCAGTTTGTTGAGTGTGGCTTCTCAGGCAAGGATCAGCTCTCCGAGAGCTTCAGATATCAATTACAGAGCCAAGGAGTCAGCTCACTCTTCCCTCCGGTTTAGTTTGCTCGCCCCTTGTTTGGGGTTAGGGTGAAGGAAATGGATACTGTAGAAAATAAGAACTCATGGAGTAATTTTTGAAATCATCATAGAATCCCAGGCTGGTTTGGGTCGAAGGGACCTTAAAGCTCACCCAGCTCCAACCCCTGCCAGGGGCAGGGACCCCTTCCACTGGAGCAGCTTGCTCCAAGCCCCTGTGTCCAGCCTGGCCTTGAGCACTGCCAGGGATGGGGCAGCCACAGCTTCTCTGGGCACCCTGTGCCAGCGCCTCAGCACCCTCACAGGGAAGAGCTTCTGCCTAAGAGCTCATCTCAGTCTCCCCTCTTCATGTGCTTTTCTGCATCAAGAAGGGAGGCAGCACTGCACAGGTAACAGTGTTATTTGGGGCGCTGGTCTCCTCTTTGAGTCCTTCATAATGGGTATCACCTCCTGTTCCCCTGTAACAGGCCATACAGTTTTGTGTGCTTGTACTGGGTGAATGAGGGAAGAGGTGAGGAAAACAAAATGTGAACATCGTGTTCTATAGCATGTTGGGTTGTAAAATACAGTCAATAAGCCTGAGTCTGTTCCACTGCCCTGTCCCGTGACAAGCTGCTCTCCCTACAAGCTGGGAGAGCCTGAGGTAAGGCAGAGCAGAGCTCAGCTTTCGCAGTGATGCCCCCTCACTGCTATACCTGTGCCAGGAGCAAGGGGCTCTGCCACCAGGCACCGACTGGAGGCAGTCCCAAGACAGTCCCACATGCAAGGAACTGGCTGTTGCAGGGAAGAGCCTTGCAGGGGTGAGGCGACCCACAGCATCAACTGTATTGCCAGGGACACTGGGATGCTTTGCTGAGCCCAAGTGCTGGGTCTCTTGCCAAGCACATGGGACTCTCACATTCCCAAAGAGCTCTGGCTGTGCAGCCCCTCATCTGCTTTGGAGTCACAGTGCCCGTGGCTTGTCTGTGCCAGGCAGAATGGTGTCTCCAGCTTTGCTGCTTGGGCACAGGTCTGGGTAAGTGTTACCGCAGAGAATGTGATGGATCCTGTGTGTCTGCTGCAGGTGCAACCCCCTGGTCAACCTGAACTACGCTGTCCTGCTGTATAACCAGGGTGACAAGAAGGGAGCCCTCTGTCAGTACCAGGAGATGGAGAAGAAGGTCAATGCCTTGAAGGAGAGCAGTACTCTTGACTTTGACCCTGAGGTATGTGCCCGACAGTTGTTGGCAGGAACTGAGCAGCCACACCAAGGCTGGCAACAGCCGAGGAGGAAATTTGACTTTGGAGTCCAGTTCTTGGGGAGAAATTCTGCTGATGAGATTGCCAAGCAGAGCAGGCGCCTGCTGAGAGCTGCTTGCTTCGTTCCTGCTCTTTGCAGCCCAGTGCTTCAATCAATACACAGCAAGACAAGAGTCCCTCTTAATTAAAGGAATGAATTAGTGGGGATGTTTCCCTCGAGCACCATGGCAGCGGCCAGCTCTGCCAGCTCTCGTTTTGTCAGGGGGGTTGTGGTATTGTTGATTTTACCGTTGTCTGAAGTGTTCCTGTTTACAGTGGTTTCCTCTCTTTGCTTCTTGAGATGGTGGAGGTTGCCCGGAAGATGGGAGCTGCCCTGCAAGTAGGGGAGAGCCTGGTCTGGACTAAGTCTTCTAAAGAATCTAAATCCAAGCAGAAAGCTGCCCTGTCAGGCAAATCCTCCAGCACTCAGCAACTGCTGGGCTCTAACCAGGCCCTGGGCCAAGCCATGTCCTCAGCTGCAGGCTATGGGAAAACCATGCAGCTTCCCTCAGGTACTTCTCTTTCGCTTCTCTTAAAAGTAGAACTGTGGGAGGGGAAAGGAGAAATCTCTCTTCCTTTGGGTAAAGAGTTACAGCACATGTGTGGGAAGGTATTGGCTTGCTTACACAGCAGCGGTGTCAATATTTGGCACTAACTGTCCCAGATTTCTGAGCGAAGGAAGCATGGAAAGAAGGTGCTCTCTGCGGTACATTATACTGTCCTGCCTTGCAGGGGTGTGGAGAGCCAGTGAAATTTCCCTTCCTGTCTGAGCCACAATGGGCAGGACTCCATTAGCACAGGGTTGAGCTCTTGCTCTGGACAGGGGGTGGTTTCAGAAACCAGACCTCTTGTCTCCCTTTGGAAGAGCCCAGGAGCTGCCATGCACAGAGAGGTTGCTGGAGAGCAAGGGAATTAAGGGCATTCTGAAACAATTTGTCATTTCTGTTACAAAAGTAACTGCAATTGGATTGCTTTGAAGCTGGATTACCTTTTAGTGGTGGCTCCTGGGCAGAAGCTTGCTCAGGAGATAGTATCGGTATCAGCCTTAGGAGCTTTACACTGATAGCTGTACTTGCTGCTTCTTGCTAGGGCTGGGTAGGAGCATCTCCTGAGCCACCATCATAGCCTGACCTCCCCTCACCCCTCGGCTTCCAAGGAGGAATACACTGGGTTCGTCATGGTGATGTTCTGTCACCATCAGTCTTGTTGCCTGCAGACTGAAGCAGGAAAGAGGTTGTGTAATCCGGGCCTCTTGCTTTGCTCCCCCTAAGGACCTGTTCCACTTCTCATGCATGGAACAAACTTCCCATGCAGGGAAGACTTAGCCAGAAACTGTAAAATAAAATGTAACAGGAGTTTGGGGCTTACCTGAAGGACCTCATTACCCATACCGGAGAAGGGAGCTAGTTCACATCATCACTTGTCAGCCTAAAGCTAAGTACAGAAACGGCTTGAGCACGGCAGTGTCCTGTTTTGATTTTATACTCAAAGTAGCTACTTGAACCGCCTGGAAACTCTCGCTGAGTCTGCTAACACTGTGAACTAAGAATGATGCCTGAGTATACACCAGCTTCAGTGGAACTGTTTTCCTTTCCAAAGCATGAATTAATGTCTAAGCTTGTACTGACCACAGCAGCCCAGCTGAATGAGATACTGGCTTCCTTCAGCAGAGCTTTGGGTACTGTAAGGTCTCTGCCTGAGTAACTCACAAAAGAGTTAAGTGCTATCGATGGACAGGAGAAACCTGAGAAGAACTGATAGTTGTGGTTGTTCTGCATCTCCGTGCTGCCTGGAAGGGCAAAGAGAATAGACAAAACACGTGTAGTCATACAGTGACTGTAACTGTGTTCTCTCCCCAGGTGCTAGAGCTCCAGCCCCACTTGCAAAGTCCCCCTCACTGCCTCTGGAACCAGAACCAGGCTCAGAAATGAGCCCCGAGGAAACCCCGGCACCAGCAGCGGCTGAGGAGCAGAGGAAAGAGAAGCGCAAGAGCTCCCAGGCAGTGGAGTAGGAGGGACTCTGGTCAGGACAGGCAGGTGCAGGAGCATCTCCAGGACCTGCCCTCGCCCCGTCCCTCAGGGGCTTCACCTCGCTGTCAGTCACTCTAAATACAGCACTTCCTGTTGATGATTTTAGCACGTGGTCTCTACCTTGTCCCAAGGGGTAGTTGCAGCAATTAGAAGAGGTTTCTGTGTAGCTACTGTTACTGTGGTCACAGCTTACTACAAGAGGCTGGAGGATGGAGATCCACCTATCCACAGGGTTGGCAGTCTTCAGGGGTTTGGTGTAAGCCCTCCAGAAGGATGCTGAGGTACGCTGTATGATTAGAAAAGCCAGCAGTAGTGACTGAGGATCCTGGACCCCGAAGAGATCAAACCCTTCCAGTGGCTGAACTTGTAAGCATGGGGGAAGCCCTACAGAGGCTGTAGTAAGGTCAGTGGTAATAATGCTCGGAGAGGGGTGAAGGTAGCACCTCACCAGGGCAATACTCTTAAGCTTAAGCTTCTCTGTGGGAGCTAAGCAGGTTGTAAAGCTGGCCTATGGCAAGGCAAGTGCTCAAGGCTGGCTGTTGGGGAAGCAGCTGGCAGGAAAGTCTGCCGAATTCCTCATTGTGCTGAGAAACAGGGTAAATGAGCCTCAGGAAAGCTCTGCCATTGGGGCTGGAGTTCTGCCTTGATAGTTTGTATTGCCCAGCATGGGGTGTAAGATTGGTTTGCAGGGGAAAAAACGAGCAAGCCTTTGCAGCAAAGATGATAGGTCAGCTTCAGTGCTGAAAGTAAAGTGGTTCAGTACCAGCAGCCGTGCTCAGGATGGTTTAGTTACACCTTCCTGACAGTTCGTTTTAGGGGAAATCATTTACTGCAGCTGCAAGGTGGCAGAGCAGCCCCTTGGAGAGCAGAGCAGGGAATTTTAATGCCCACGTGGCACTGGAGATGCTTTCAAAATGTTTTTACCCTTGAACAGCCCAATCTCAGCCTTCCTCTTCTCTGCTACTGTCAGTTTGTTGCCTCTGGGATTTATCCAGAGCTTGATACAGGTCCTAAACCGACTGCTTTTGGGAACTAAAGGTGGAACCGTGATACTTCACAGAAAGTATTGGGTTAAGTAGTTTTCCTCGTCCTCCCCACTGCGTACTGAGGCATGCAGAAAGCTGCCATGGCTGTGGGAAGCTGAAGCTTCAGGCATCAGTGTTTGCTGGTGAAGCCGCCCAGCTCTTTAAAATGGATTTCCTGCTTTTAGCTCTGTGCTGCTGCCTTGTGTCACTCCACAATTAACAAATCCAGCAGAGGAAGGCTAGTGATGGCAGCTGCTCTGTAGCAACAATGGAAAAGCAGCATGACCACAGCCCTGGATACATTAACATCCTTCAGCTGTGCTTTGTGCTTAGCTGCTATTATCCAAAATGACATTAATGCATCTTTAGAGTGCAACGAGGAACTAAAGTGCTATCCTGCTCCCTGGAGAACACTAGGAGAGTAGGAACCCCTCACTTTCTCCTCTGTTTTGATTGCCAAAACTGCCTGCTTATCTCAAATGTGGCTTTTTCCCCCCAGCTGTCCTGTACCACTGGGTTTGTGTCAGTGCAGCTTCAGGGCAGCACTCCTGTAAGGCTGCCCTTGTGCTAGAGTTGAAGTAAACATGAGGATTTTTTGTGGAGCCCTAGCAGAATGGAACAAAGCCGACACGCAGCAGTGGGAGCAGGTACAGTGCAGCCACTTTAGTCTCATTAACCACCTTACCTGGCGAGTTCCTGCAGCATGAGGGAGTGCCTGTGGAGAAGAGGTCAGGATTGCAGAGCAGAGGGAGGCAGGATATGGCAACTCTTAAATCACCCCCAAGCTTCAGTTCAAGATGGTCTTTCCCAACAGCAATTGATTACTTTGATCTCTTAGTCTTATCACAAAGGATGTGAAGAAGCTCCAGCACAAGGAACAGTGACCAGAGCAGGTTACAGGTGGGTGAGTGCCAGCGTTGTCAATACAGGAAGATTTTAGCTCCATCTGCTTATGTCCCTTTGGCTTTTAGAAGCTGCTTTGCCCTGCCCTCTGCTTGTTTGGAGGTTCTGTAAAGGTGTTTGAAGGAAATGCATATTTTAGTGAGAAGCTTCTGCAGACGATTGAGCAGTTTCTCTATGAAAAGGAGCAGCAGCACCTTGTTGCTTCCTGGATTTGAAGGGAGCAGAAGTGAGCTCCGTGTCTAAGGAAGCATTTTTGAAGGTGTAATTATGGTTGGATAATAACCAGAACTGCAGGTCCTTGTCCTGTCCCCTCTCCTCCCCCTGGGTATGGTGATGATGGCATTTGCATACAGTAAATTCATGGTATCTTTACGGAGAGTTTTTCTTATGTCATCTGATGATGAGAATGAGGCCAAACAGTTCTTTCAACTGGAATTAAGCAAGGGCTTTTTCAGCAGGCCTGTGCTCACTCATTTAGGGAGTTTGGAAATCACACCTTATGTTCCAAAACCTGTTTCTGGCACCAGCCATAATTCTCATCTTCTCTTTTCGGCCCCTAATTGAAATCTGAAGGCTGAAAAGAATAATGAGCTTAGTTTCCAGGGAGGCAGAAACCATCTGCTTCAGGAGGGTTTCTCCCCGTTTTAGAAAGCTGCGTATCCTCCAAGAGGTTAAATCAGCGCTTACAAGGTAGGCTGCAGCTTGACTGCCTCCCAGAAAAGAAACTCCACATCCCTCAGACAGCAACACTTGGGCCTTGTTTCAGCCAGGAGTAATGATCTGACTGCTCAGCAGCGTGGGTCCAACCCAGACAAACTGGCTTTGAGGTCCCCGAGCCAACGGGCTGCTGATTCATCATACAGCAGGATGGTGCCCTGCTCCTGTACAGGATCTGGTTTGCCCAGCTGTGGTCAGTGCCAGGCTGTACTGAGCAGGGTGGACCTTGGGTCCTACTCAACCTCCTGTTCTTGTGGAAGGTGTTAAGGGTTTAGACTTCCCCTTGGGGAGTGGGTTTCCGTTTCTGCTACAGACAAGTCTCAGTGCTGAATAAGAAACATAAACTTGACTAAAATAATAAGCTCCGCTCATAAATGCAGTACAAAAAGAAGATGGATTATAACTAGTTCATCTGCCAGGAGTTTTATGTAGTAGGAAACACAGTTCTGCTACATGGAAAGCTTAAGCACTCTCAAAGCAAACTGCACGAACCCCCAAGCATCAGTGTAGATACAGGTGAGGTTTGAAGCCAGTTTTACCCAGGCTGTGCTGATGAAGGAGCAGCTTTCCTGAGAAACTCCTAGGGGAGGTTTTCAGAGTGTGTTTTTCTGTCTCCCCCACTCGCACTTTAATGAGATCCTTCCTCCTCACCAGCATTTGTGTTCTTCAGCTGCTGAGAGAGCTCCTCAGTAAAGGCTGATGCCAGGTGCAGTGTTCAAAGTGACAGCGAGCTGTTGGGAACAGACGCCGTCCCGAGCTTCCGGCACAGAAGGTAATGGCCATGCATGCTGTTTCCAACCTGCGCACCTTCCCTCTGCTGAGAGAACATCCTCCCACAGGAGTCTGGATCAGTAACTCCCCGAGGATTCAGCCTGGTCAGCACGAAGGTTCCACCTGAGATGTTACACAAGAAGCTGCTCCATCTGTTACGGAAGAGAACTTCATCTGATGTCTCTGAACAGACCAGTCATTTCTGGCTTTAAGATCAAGATTTACCAAAGAGTTTTATCAAACTCAGTATTGCTGAAGCAGAAAGAGACAGGCATGAGGAGAGCAAAATAGGCTGCAAATAGCTTTCCTCTGCCCCATAGCACTGAAGCTTTAAAAACAAAGAGCAAAGACAACCTTTACCATTCTCATCTCTCTCTCTAGTTACCTCACTAGTTCTTGGATGAAGAGCATGAGACAGTCTTTGTTTGGAGTCTGTTCTAGCTGGTTTTAATCAATGAGTCTATAAACATGCTTTATTTAAAGCGTAAGCCCTTGGTATGATCACAGGTTTAAAACTCAACTGGGAGCTTTTACCAAAACATTAACCGCGCTACAGAAGAGCACAGTTAATACAGCTTGAACCAAACATTCACACCCAAATACTGAGGTAATGCAGGATGAGAGCAGCCCAGCTACAGCCATAAAAACATAATGCAGGTTTTTTCCATTTTTCTATGGTTCTTCCGAATGTACTCAGAAGTGGACGAGTTCCCCTACAGCAGAAATAGCAACGCAGCATGCTGTGTGACAGCAGTACTTGTGAGCACTGCTTCAGCACAGACTGCTCCAAGCCAGGGCCAAATCTCAACATGGAGAGGGCCAGTTTGGCTGCTCACTCCTTGACAACAGCATCAGTGCTCACCTAAACTGCAAGAGCCCAACAGCAAAAGGTTTAAACAACCTTTAGGGTAAGTGGAGTTCACAGAATCCCAGACTGGCTTGGGTTGGATGGGACCTTAAAGCTCATCCAGTTCCAACCCAAGCTGCTAGCTTGCTGTCACAGGGATGAGCTCATCCATTGCATCGGCAGCAAACTATGTGGGGAATAAACATTTCCAGTGGAAACCCTTCTGTCCAGGAGTACAGGGCCAGCTGAGGCTTGAGCTATCCAGCACTGTGGACTTAGAGGTATGAGTAACCCACAAGAACAAAGAGTTTTTGTAGACAAGAGGGGAAAGCAGAGATCACTTCAAGGCTGGGTTTGAAGCTTTGGTACTTTTGCAACTGTTCTGTTCCTTCCTGGTGAAGGGAGCTCTGGGGGTTTGTAATCCAGAAAAGTTTGTTTAAAAACCTCTCACCTCCCGGTGACTTGGATTTTTTATTGTAAAATACACAACCACAAACCCACAATCAATGGAAATTTCACTGCTTTTTCCCCTTGTACAGACCAAACCACCCCCAGCAGCTATATTCACGTGTGGTGTTCAGCAAGGTCTGATCAAGACAAAGCAGCTTTGCTTTGTTGTCACTACTGCAGCTGGGCAGTGGTGCAAGGCAGCTACAAGGGCAGGAGAAGGACTCCAAGAGACTCCACAAGCCACAGTGAAGCTGGGGGGGGCAGAAGGAAGTGCATCGTGTTCACAGCCTGTGAAACATGGAGCACAGACAGGCTGCTGGGCCCTGCCATCCCATCCAGTTTTGTTGTTACAGAGATTGTTTCAAACCTAAATCAGGGATAGCAATGGTGTATCCTTAACAGGTCACCCTTGTGAAGAATTAGCCTTGGTAAGTGAATCTGGGGAGCAGGCGAGGTCTCAACGCCTGATCAAAGCAGAGACAGAGCAGCAGTCAAGCTGCTGTTGAGAAGTGATGTGGTGCCAGGCATTCACAGGCCAAAGAAGGAATATTACCTGGTGGGAAAGAGCAGAGCAGCAGGAAGGGTTAGTAATAACAATGATCATCACGAGAGTTCAGCTTCTAGGTCTGGGTGAATTTTAAGCAATAACCCCCTTCTTCAGACTTGTTTATAGCAATTCTTCCTTCAAAGTAGTTTAACAAAAAGCTAATCCAGGCCTGCACGCCTCCTGTTGAGCACAAGCAGAACTTACTCTTGGACAAGTTCTGTTAGCGCAGTTATGTGATTTTAAATGGCTGTAAGTCAACACCAGTCCCATCCACTGGTTTTGGAAGGGAGAAGCGAAATCCAGCAGCAGGCCCATTGCTGGTGACAGCCTGTGTGTGTTTGGTTTTGTTTCCAACTCAGGATTCCCCCCAGCCTGGCTGAGCATCAGGAAAGTGGGACCCAGCATAAGCACGGGTCAGTTCTGCTGGCAGGATGCGGGTGGTGACCAGAAGGCTACGCTCAAAGGTGGCCAAATAACCTTGCAAATGGCCTTGGGCCTTTGCAGAGCTGAAAGAAGATCGGATTGTTGCTGTAGGAAGGCTAAAGCAGAACTCCAAGTCCAGTGCTACAGTTTATCAATGAGCATAAAAATTACTGTGGATAGAAATGCTTCCAGTCTTAGGAAGATCCTGCACCGAGATAACATGCTGAGATGCAACAGAGGACGGGACAGGCTGCAAGAAAACGCTGCACTATTTCTTATCTGGTACAACACAGAAGACTTTGCTCAGAGGGAAGGCAGCAGTTAAGCACACGGTGACAGGCAGCACTGGGTGCTAAGTCAGTACAACTTACAAAAGCTGTAAATTTTTATCCTTACAGAGCATTCACAATGGCATTTTTCAACAAGGAGAACATCATTGACTGCAATAGGACATACAGTGAAATGGATCCCTCCAGCCTAAGCACTACGGATTCTCCTCCCTCCATTCAAATGCTAAGACTGACCTCAAGTGACTTCCTACAAATTCTGGTAGGGCCCAGGCTTGTGTAGATACGTTGATTGCATTTAATCCAATTATCCTGAGAAAACATGTATGATAGCTATGGAAACACACGTGAAGTTCCTGCTGGAACCATGCTGGTGCTGTGCAAGCCACAGCATGTGGCTGGAAAGAGTCAGGGAGAGGAGGAAAGGAGACAGGAGAACAACATGCTGAAAGTACTGAACAAGGACACAGGGTTGTACTTGTTTAATGTCAAAGGCTGTCCAGAGAAAAGAAACTCTCAGTGACTCAGTCAAAGAGGAAATAAACCATCAAACCCTAAAACAAAGCCTTCCTTGCCTTCGGTCTTACCTGGAAAATGCTGTTGTGGCTTTTGTGCCTCCAGATTCCCCAGTATATTAACACTGGAATGGAGGGCAGGGAAACTGAAGAAAACCGCACAACCGTTCTCAAGCAACAACAAAAACTAGGTCTCCAACACTCCACAGCTCTCCAAAATACCAGATCTAAGCACCCACGGTTAGCAAAGAAGGGATTCAGTGCACAGCAACCACAGCTATTGCTCTGTAGTTCACTTGGCAAGCAAGTAAAGCTGTCTCCTCCAATAGCAACCCTGATCATCTTCACTTCTAGCTTCCCCCAAAAACTAAGCACAGGCTGCTAGGGCTCAGCTGGATACCTTTAGAACAGAGGCAACAGATACCCAGGGTAAATGTAGGCAGCCTTGAGCCAGGTTTTGTGGGCGCATTTAAGGAGCCGTGCAGCGTGCATCACATTTTGGGACTCTGGCTCTCCCCAAGGCTGGGGACACTGAGGCTAAAAGGCAAAACCCTCCATCCTCACACCAAGCAAGCGGAAGGTTTGCTCCTGCCACCAGCCAGGGGCTGGGAGGAGATAATGCAAGAGCCTTTTACTTTTAGTTTAGCAGAGGGAAGGCAGCGTTCTCCCTGGGATCGGCACCACAAACTGCTCCCGGCTGCTCCACTTTCCAGCACTAACAGAACAGGAGCCATCTGGAGTTCCAAACAGGGATTTCAATACTCGTTTCCCTCCCCATGTGCTTAAGACAAAGCAAAGCCCATTTTCACATTAAATACCAAAACACCTGCACCTAAACATGAAGCGTTCAAGTCACTGTCAGTGACTGGAATGTGCTGGACAGTTTATACCTGGAATTGTTCTTTGGCTCTTTTTTCAGTTATATCCAGAAAACCGACCACAACCTGATTCTGTTCCTATACCACCACTGCCTGAAATCTCATCCATGGTTCCTCAGCCACAGTACAGTACTGGAGAAAAAGGAGGCTCTTAGTTTTCTATTGAGGATATGCTTCCGAATACAGCAGTCCTTCAGCTGAAATAGCATCCCCAAGTCCCACGGTCCGGACAGGATCTTTACACACCAAAACAGGAGTGAAATGGAAGGAGATGCCTTCTCGGTGCCAATGCACCACTGGCTCATCTGGATTTACAGAGATTTTGGAAGGTGCCTCTATCTGGGAGGTCACAAACTCCATAGGAGCTTTAAGAAAGACTTTGGTGGTGTCGATGGTTTCGGTGGCGCAGGCCTGAGTCCCTGCTGCTCGGGCTCCAGCAGCCACAGCAGCAGCCTGGTTGCCCCAGTACCCATCCACAGTGACAAGGATGTGGTAGGCCAGGGTGTGGAAGTGGATCCGTGTGAGGTCAGAGGCCCGCTCCGTGGTCTTCCCGTGCTCTTTCAGGATCCAGAAGAGGATGTCGCTGACAATACCCACATCGGGAATACCACTCCAGGAAGTGAGGGATGCGTGAGGACCAGAGGCAGCCTGCGTGAGGAACAGCAGCTCCTGTTCATTCAGCCCAATGGAGTTCACCAGGGGAAAGACCTGCTAACAGAAATACAGCAACAACAGTTCTTCCTCCAGAGGGACAATCAGACTCTGGCCCTCCTCCTTCAGGGTGCTGTTTTTAACAGTACCCCATCACTGGCTCTGTCACCAGTGTGCCCAGCAGAAAGGAGCATGCTGTGTCCTGAAGAGATTCAGGCCACAAGCACTGCACAAGCTGCCCCAGTCTGCAATGTGCAAGAATGACTTAGCCAAGGAAACCTTTCACAGCAAGGGGTATGCTCATTTTGTGCCCTTTGACAGCAAAGAGTAACAAAACATCAAATGCACATGAAACACTCATAACACTGAGACTAGAGTGTGTGGAACTAAACAAGGACCCAGCAGGACCTGCAGGAAAGAAATCCTGCAGAGAAATTGAGGGGGTTTTAAGTATTATCAACTCAGCTCAAACTCAGATCCTGGTTTCTTCTAGACAGCTGCAAGCCTGCTGGATCTAAACCAGCCAAAGGTAACTGTATCTGTGGAGTTGCCAGTATTGCTCCTGGGTCACCTTCTCACTGTGACTGCAAAACAGCCTGAGAAAGAGCAGAGCCCAGGTGTGTTGTGCCTGTTTCTGCTGAGTACTGTTGCAGAATCATAGAACCCCAGACCAGTTTGGGCTGAAGGGACCTTAAAGTTGATCCAGTCCAGCCCCCTGCCACAGGCAGGGGCACTTCCACTGGAGCAGCTTGCTCCAAGCCCCTGTGTCCAACCTGGCCTTGAGCACTGCCAGGGATGGGGCAGCCACAGCTTCTCTGGGCAACTCTGGTAAGCTCATTGGAGAAAAGAGAAGCATTCAGAATGCCACAGCAGACATTAAACCCATGTTCTGCACTTACCTTAAATGCACAGCCCTAATTTTCAATTTTCATTTCTCTGTTTGTATGCCAGTTTGTGCATTTCCACACTGGAGAAAAGGAAACTGATGAAACGAGCACGTCCTTTCATTTTCCTTACCTGATGCATTATGTTGCTCATAAAGTCTTGGTCGGTCATACTGGCCAGCTCCAGGTGTATGGGAATGTCAGTGGGGATGTCAGAGATGGAGGCCACAGCCTACAGCAGAGAGGGAAATGAAAACAAGGACCCTAAAATACAAATTCATGAATAAACGGAACAAAGGGGCTTTGCCTCAGAAATACGCATCCTTGAACCCTCTTGTGTGTGGATTTCAACACAATTCCAAATGCCATGTCTGACAAGAATGTATGGAGGGGAAGAAATAAAACCAACTCCTAGTTGTCAGAATGCCAGAGCAGGAAGGCTGTACCTAACCTGGATCTGCACCCAGCTCAGCTCCTAACGGACTAATTCAGAAACCTCACAAATCTGGAGCAGCTATCCTAGAACAGAGAAAAAGAATAACGCTGGTGCATGGCATCAAGGGCACTGGGCTGTAAGAGTGGCAACGAGCTGTAAGGCAGAAGGAAACCTGTGTAGCTCCTTTGGGCTCAGATGAGAAAGCTGCCTCTTGGATTATCTAACACAGATGCAGCTTAAAGAATGCTAATCTTGATTAGAACCTCGATCGTCTTAGTACCTGGGATAGGAAACACAATGTAATTTAGCCACCAGTAAGTACGTCAACATACTCCAGCCAGAGAACCAGACCATACCTTTTATCCCCTAGACAGCCCACTGGATCTAAGAACCATGAGTGTTACAGGATTAGGCTTTTGCCATTCTGATAGTTCACATCCTTTTAGCATGCAACACTGAAAAGGTTTGTGGCAGATCAGTAGACACAGCCTGCTTGCAAGTTCCAACCTGGGGAAGCAAGGCTGCCATGGAGCACTTCCTGGCCTGGACGTTAAGGAGAAGCTGGTATTGGAGCACCTCACCTCCATAAGTCGTCTCTGCCGCATCTCCTTGCTCTGGCCTTCCATCATGTGAAGTCCTGAGAGCACCACCAGATCTGGCTGAAATTCATCCAGGCTGGACACAAACACTTCCAGCATGTTTAAGGCACCATTTGATAGGTCGTGGGAGAAGATGAAGCGGTTGGCATTGGGTGCTTTCACTCGTCCCCACTCTTCACCTGGCGTGAAACAAACAGGAGCAGGTTAACTCAGAAGAGAAGCAAATCAAACCATGTGCCGGGAGATAGTTTTGGGGTATCCTTCTGGAACCCAAAGGCATGGTGACACAACATGACTGTGCCCATATGGCCGGCCATAGGAGAAATCTTCCTCCTGTCTTCATTCATTCTCTTCACTCACTCCCTCCACCTCATTTAGATGCTTTTTGGATCAGAAGGAAAATTCAATACTTGGTTGCAAGCTTTGTGATGTTTTAATCAGTTTAGCATGAGATGAGGTGAGCGTCACAGCCAGCTAAAGGCAAACAGTAGGAGGGTGCAGGATGTGCAGAGGGAGGGGAGACCTTCCCCCTTTGGCAGCCACCCCGTGCTGGCTCAACTCAAGCTGTCTCATGAAGATACACCCCGGGAACTCTCACGGCTCTCGCTGTACCCAGCTGCCCAGCTCCCAGAAATGATGTGCAGAAGAGGGCTGCATCAGTGCTGTGTGTGTAAGCCGTTTTACTCCTGGGTAAGATCAGAGATTAAATGGGCTCCATCTCTGCGACACTGAACCATGAGAAGTCAGGGTACCGACAGCGAGCCCCCAGAGGATACAAATTACACAGGCCGTGGTCCAACTGGGCAGCCCTCTGCCAGCTCTCCCCATCTGTTCGTGTGTTTCTGTTCAGGCAGTTCCTTGTGCCAGTTGTGATAACTGGTCAGAAGGAAACGTAACGGAATAAATAAATGCAGCTGGAACAGAAAGCTCCTGAGGCACAAGCATTTTGGAGGGTGCTGTAGGTAGGATCTCTGCCTCAGATCCAGCCTGCATACTCACTTCACTCTTGGGCTTCACCCACTCTCCCAGGCTGAGTACAGGTTATACTATGGAGAATATGACCAGCATCTGTGGCAAAGCCACTAACCCAGCATCAACAGCCACGTGGGCTGTCTCCTCTTAAAGAAGAGTCTTGTGCCAAAGTTTTCTCAAGGACACAGATCCACAGGGTCTCAGGAGAGCCGTTCTCCCACGAGAACAAAGATGCTGAGAAAAGGAGACATCATATACTAACGTATCATCTAACCAGGAGCAAGATTCACTTAAAGATCAGTGTATTCTCCATTGGCTACTGAGCTACAGTGCTTGTCAGTTGTAGTAACCTTGTTTCAGCCAGAGTGGATGCTCTGGGTGCTGCTCCAGCTTAGCTCTGCTGCTAAACAAGTTTAATTAAGATGGTTCTTTTGCCTTCCCTCCTTGCCAAATACTCCCTCTTCTGTCACACGGATGGAAGTCTTCCTCAAGCTGTATTTTGAGACAGAACCAGTGAAACCATTCAGAACAGCAAGAAAACACACTCGGATTTGGTTTAGCCGTTACATTAGGGCTACCCTGAATTTCACCTGCATGTGGTTAAATGGTACCTTTCTGTTTTCAGGGAACATTACAGGACTGTTGTAGTGTTCATACAGCTTTAGAATGACACCTGCCAGGTCTGAGTAGGCTAAGCATTGCAACAAGATCAAAATCCACTTGGTTTCTTTAGGTTATAGTGTACAGAAGCAAAGAGGTGTCAAGGCAGCAGCACGAGTCTGTCCTTACGTTCACCATAATGCAAAGGGAGATGGTTTCAAAAGACTTTTAGACATCTGTATATGGTCCCGGAATTAAGTGCTTCAAACCCCAACAGCTTTACAGCCAGGAATATCTTAAGTGATGCCTGGGGTTCCCATCTAACCTAATGTTCAGCCTTTGGCAAAGTACCTGCTTGATATTCCAAGATAAGATGGAATTCATCTCTTTCCTGCATGGATTCAGGTGGCACAACCACGTTGTCATCAAGTAGTTCATGGAGTTTAGGACCAACTGGGCCGCAAAGGAGGATCTAGAAAACAAGAACACTCAATGCAGGTTTCCATGCCATGTCCCTCGCCACCACTGCAGTGCATTTAAGCATCACCTGGACAAGTGATTTAAAATAATAATAATTTAATTTAAAAAAATTAGCTATGCTTTTCAACTTGGAAGACCAACCTAAGAAATAACAGCAACATGGGATCAGGGAACCTCAGCCTGGTTTGGGTTGAAGGGACTGTGAAGCTCATCTGGTTCCAACCCCTGCCACGGGCAGGGACCCCTTCCACTGGAGCAGCTTGCTCCAAGCCCCTGTGTCCAACCTGGCCTTGAGCACTGCCAGGGATGGGGCAGCCACAGCTTCTCTGGGCACCCTGTGCCAGCACCTCAGCACCCTCACAGGGAAGAGCTTCTGCCTAGGAGCTCATCTCAGTCTCCCCTCGGGCAGGTTCAAGCCATTCCCCTTGGCCTGTCCCTGCACCCCCCAAGTCTACAGGGAAGCAGTGGGAGCCTCCTTACAGACAAGCAGTGTGACCGTTTTGGGTACCTTCAGGTCTGGATTTGTTGCAAGCTTCTGACCGATGAGAGCAGCGTTTCCTCCTACGTACAGCTGTAAAACAAAGAGGGGCAGGTATGGGCACTCCCTCGCTTTGATAGCTTTAGATGTGCTTAGTTCTTGGTATAGAGATTTTGGCATTACACAACAAAGCTCTTTGGGGTTGAAGGCCAAACAACCCTCTGTGAGGGCTCAGCGAGCTGAGTGTGCTCTGACTCCCTTTCAGTGTAAATACTCGCCTTCAGGTAACAGCCCTGTAAAATTCCACTGATTCACATCACAAACAGCCCTCACATCTGTGCAGGCTCTCAACTGGCAACTGGTGGGATTTTAGCAAGCATTTGAGCACTGCAACACTTGGAGACCAAGGTGCCTGGGCCCACACGGAGTTTCCTCAGGTAAGAAAGGTCAAACTTTGGAGTGAGAAAACTCCGATGTGAGCTTTGAAAGCAAGGAATACAGACTGTCCTGAGGATGACAGGCACTCGGAGGTGACAGGAAGCAGGCTATAGGAGGCTACAGCTACTAATCAGGCGATTCCAGAAAGCCACTGTAGCCAATGTGGGGAGAAACAAGGAGAGTCTTGACCATTAAAAGGCCTTTAGAGCTCTTCCTCATTTCCAGAATGTGAACTTTCCAGGTGGCGAACTGCACAGAAAGCGGCATTTAAGCAGTCTGTAGAAAGTAGCTAACACCAAGAGAGGGATGAGGCTGGATTCAGTAGACCCAGTATAAATTAGAGCAACAAAGCTTTGCTTTTGGAAAGGGATACTTCAGAAAGAATGTATTTAGTGCTTTTCATCAGCCCTAGAGAGAACTGAAATCCTGGGTTACACAGCTAAAGCTGATTGGAGCCTTTACAGCTCCTAATGCTTGGATCTATTTCCTGTCACATCATGACAACATGTTAGAGCCTCTCGTACAGCATCACTGGCTCCCGCATCACTTTCTTACAGAAGCCCCTCACACTGACATTTCAGTCTGGGGAAAGCAAGCAGGGCATAGACCACCGAACCCCCTCCTACTGCAGCGGGTGCAGAGGTCTGCAGGAAGTCAGGAACGCACTCGAGCTGTACCGTCAGTTTCCTTCCTAGATGGCTTGTACCCTCGCTAGACAGAGCTCAACGTCACCACCGAGGTGCGGAACAAAGGCGCTCCTCAGAGCTCCTCCTCAGGTGGGACGCACCTGGGCCCCGGGGTGCTCGGAGGCTGTGCGGGCGATGTGGTGGAAGGACTCGGCGTCGCTGAAGAAGCGCTCGGCAGCCGCCCCCTTGTCCATGAAGTAAGCGAACGCCTCTCCCAGGTCCCGCCGGGAGCTCAGCACCGCGTGATTCTTCCCATCGCCGGGCTCCACACCGAGCGCCTCCAGCAGCTTCACGCCGGACAGGACCACGTCCACGCAGGCATTGACGCTGCAAGAAAGGAAAACGCAGCCTGGGCAACGTGCACCCACCCCTGGGCACTTGTGAGGGGGTACAAGGAGAGCACCCCCCAGCCAGCAGCGTTGGCTGTTGGCAGCCCTCACCCCGAGTGGCAAACCAACCAACCAAGCGCATGCCAAACAAGCCCGCAAGGGCACGCGGATTTCCTGAACCTCCCACAGAATCACAGAATCCCAAGGGTTGGAAGGGACCTCAAAAGATCATCTAGTCCAACCCCCCTGCAAGAGCAGGGTAACCTACAGTACATCACACAGGAACTTGTCCAGGCGGGCCTTGAATATCTCCAGTGTAGGAGACTCCACAACCCCCCTGGGCTCCCCATTAAAGCGTTCTTCTTCTGACGTGGTTTTGTTGTGCTGCAGCACCGCGGGCCGCAGAAGGGTCTCTAACATCCTGCTGAATTCAAACAAGCCGTGTGGTCCAAAGGTGGGTGCTTATGTGACAGTGTGCGTTGTACTCCATTTGCTGCCTTAGGCTCGCTCACAACAAGAACAGTGGGTTTAATCCTTAAAGAAGCTTTTAAAATGTCACAAAGCTTGGGTTTAAAATGTACATGCAATTCCAAACTGTTCAAAACAAAATGAAAGGACTTAAGGCTACTAGACCAGCCTCCTGAGTTTCAACTGCTCTGGACAATAAGCAAAGCCCCCCCTACAAATACTCCTCACATAGGCTGCTTCTGTTTGTAACAGGTCAAGTGTGTCAGTTAAACACTTGAAAAGTGCCATTTCCAAAGGAACATCCTGAATTTCCATAACCAGCATGGTACCTTCCTTCAAACCGTGCAGGAAGGAAACCAGACCTGCAGCAGTTAGGGAGCAAGAACAACTATTTCAGCAGATCTGGGCTTTACCTACAGTCTAACCAGTGGCTCCATTCTTCCAGTCCCCAGTTCTTATCAATTACATCAATTTAAACACAGTCTGGTTCAGACCAGAGAAGCAGGAACTTTTCTGGGCTGGAACCAAGCTCCCTGGAAAAAAGTTTATGAACACCTGCCCTTGTTTCTGCTCCTTGGTTTCAGAGAGATACCAGTATTATAGAATCAGAGAGCGGTTTGGGTTGGAAGGGACCTCAAAGCTCGTCCAGTTCCAACCCCTGCCATGGGCAGGGACCCCTTCCACTGGAGCAGCTTGCTCCAAGCCCCTGTGTCCAACCTGGTCTTGAGCACTGCCAGGGATGGGGCAGCCACAGCTTCTCTGGGCACCCTGGGCCAGCGCCTCAGCACCCTCACAGGGAAGAGCTTCTGCCTAAGAGCTCAGCTCAGTCTCCCCTCGGGCAGGTTCAAGCCATTCCCCTTGGCCTGGCCCTACAGGCCCTTGTCCCAAGCCCCTCTCCAGGTTTCCTGCAGCCCCTTTAGGCACTGGAGCTGCTCTCAGGTCTCCCCTTCAGGAGCCTTCTCTTCTCCAGGCTGCCCCAGCCCAGCTCTCTCAGCCTGGCTCCAGAGCAGAGCTGCTCCAGCCCTCGCAGCATCTCCATGGCCTCCTCTGGCCTCGCTCCAGCAGCTCCACGTCCCTCTTGTGCTGCTGCCCCAGAGCTGGATCAGGGCTGCAGGGGGGGTCTCCCCAGAGCACAGCAGAGGGGCAGGATCCCCTCCCTGAGCTGCTGCTCACGCTCTGGGGGTGCAGCCCAGCACACGGGGGGGTTCTGGACTCAGGCGCACACTGAGGCTGGGTCATGGGGAGCTTCTCAGGGCTGCTCCATCCGGTCTCCCCCAGCCTGTGTTTGTGCTGGGACTGCCTGACACAATACCAGCCGTTACTAAAGCATCTTCCAGAAGTGCTGTCGAGTGCAGTTTCTGCTCCTGTGCCCTGTGCTTTCCTGACAGGGATCCAAACGATCTATAGAAGTTTTGCAGGATCTCTGACTGCATCTGTACCCCCCGACAGCCCTGATGCCAGCGCCTGCTGACGCTGGTGTGAAACACGCAGCCATTTATGATTCCCCCTTGTCAGTGACCTTTCATGTGGGATCTGGGCCACAACACGAAGGCCACAACACACAAAATGAAGGACATTAAAACCCCTGAAGGTTTTTGTACCCGAGGTGACAGCTCAGAGCCCTCTGTACTGCGCATCATCTCATACGCTATGGAGAGGAAAATCCCCTCTCCCAGCAGAGAACAGAAAACCAAAGAAAGAATGAGCTCAAGCAGCACTTTACCCCTTTCACTTTACTTTTCTTTCACTGCAAGAAAAGGCCAGCGATATGATCTTTTAATGAATCATTAAGGGGGCATCACCCAAGTCGCTTCTTTAAGTGAGAGACCTCTAATCCTCTTCCAACTCTCTTCTCCCTCCCTGCTGTTCCTCCGCTAACACCCTTCATGCTTGACTTATCTCCCTTAACAGCAGAGCTATGCCACTAAGGACTCATGTTTGCTGTTGAACCTTAAGGCCCCAAGTGTTTGGGCTGTGTGTATAAATCATACACGTGTTCGACCACTTCAACGAAGAAAACAAGGGTCAAAATGAAGATCCTCGGGTCTTTTCCAGTGAAGCTGCAGCAAACAGGACTACCCGGAGCCCTGCAAAACCTGCTCTGTCCTGCACCGACCATGACGCAGGACAGACTCCAACCAAAGCTCTGCAGCCACACCGCCATCGAGGAGCGCCCGCTTCTTCCAACACCTCAAGGCCCAGTCTTCCGGTCAAAGCCAACGTATCCTGTCACGGCCTTGTGTTTAAGAGGCAGTGAGTCAAGCGCTGTGTGTAACGCTCCGACTTGAAGCAAGCATTTAAGGTCAGTGTGATATTCCTTAACTTCCCCCGGTCCTCGTCCCAGCTTAAAACGAGGATAGGGGCATCCGCCCCCTTCTCTCCCTTCCCTCCTCACCTCCCTCCACTGCACCCTGGCTGCCTTGGCTCTCCCCTCTTACAAAGCCATTACAAACTCGTCTCTCGCACCTATTGCTGCTGCTCTGTGCTCCCTCAGACCCCGTACACACACACACAGCGACGGACGGAACCACAGCCCGCCCCGCCGCCAGGGGCGCCCTCCCCTGCTCGCCGCTCCCCGCCCCGCCGCCAGGGGCGCTCTCCCCCGGCCCCTCCGCGCCGCTCGCTGCCCGCACCTACCCGACGGCGACGCGCGCCCACCCGCGGGCCGGGCGGACGATGGCCTCCTGCCAGGCCGACACCATGCGGCTCTCGAGCGAGCCGGCGCGGCGCAGCGTGCCCAGCAGCGAGGCGGAGAGGTGCCGCAGGGCCGGCGGGGACAGCTCGGGGCCCAGCAGGCAGAGGTAGCCCAGCGCCAGGGCCAGCAGACCCACGCACACCGACCGCTGCCACATCGCGGCCTACCCGCTTCGCTTCGCCCCGCCCCGCCTGAGGAGGGACGTGACCAGCCGGGGCCTCCTTACGCCGCCTCCGTAGCGCCCCGCCCCCGCCGGCCGCTGGCTGTTGTAGAGCCGCTTCGGGAATGGAGGCGGGCCTTGCGCAACTAGCGTACCCTGCGGAGGTAACGGCGGGGCCGCCTGCGGAGCGGCGTACGGGAATCGGAGGCTTGCGCCAGCGCCTCGTGAGGGGAAATGGCGCGGGCCGCGGGCACCGCTGTGCCTTAGGCTCTGCGGGGGACAGACCAGCCCCGGCGAACCCGGCACCGGTACCCCCGCGGCCGAGCGCCGGTGCTGGGCGGAGAGCCTTTCAGAGCGGGCCAGCAGCGCGGAGGGAAGCGTGGTAGGGCATCGTGCCGGCAGCCTCCTCTGTACTGGTACCAGCACCATCCCCTCGTTTGGCTTCTTCCTTGTGGTGCCCCTTTTCCTCTGTCCTTTGTCGCCCAGTGTCACTGGGGGTCTGTGTATTGTATTTCCATTTGCCCCAAGCAGACCAGTGCCCGGCCCCTGCCCTGTCTCACACCAGTGCCTCTGTGTGACCAGCTCGTGTTCAGCAAACCAGCCACTGACCTGAAGCTAATATCTTCCTTTATAGTGTAGTTTCTGGTCTTGCTCTCTCTCATACCCTCTCCCGGTTGACTTCGTGGGCTCTCTGCCCATGCTGCTCCTGATGCAGGCTGTGCAGCAGCAGCAGGAGAGCGCACCCTTTGCTGCCTTTTCAGCCCATTGCGGAGGTGGTGTAGCAAGTCGAAAGGGAGGTTTCCCTTTTTAATCAAAGGAGGTTTTCTGGGCTTCTTTAGTAGCAATGGAAACATTAGCTCAAGACTTCTGACAGGATCTGCAAGAGTTTGACAACTGCACACCACAGTGCGTTGGCTGAGGCAGCTGATAATTTCCTTATGCAGTGCTGTGTTGTGAGTGATTGTCATCTCCTTTGACTCTGACAAAACAAACACCAAAGGAGATGGGTTGGCAGAAGGCTTTTTGTCAACGTTTTTCTTTCTGGGATGCAGGGATTAGTATTCAGTCGACAGCTGATGTACAGCAGCCATTATGGACTCATGTCTGGCCCTCAGGGGTTGGTTGGCTGCCCACCAGGTTCTCTCTCTTACAGGTCCTTACCAAAGAGGACTTCCTCATTTAGTTATGATTTTTCTGTTGTGTGAAGTTGCTCCTCAGGGCAAGTGAGGACTGAGGGTGCAGAGTGAGCAGGACAGGCAGGCGATGGGTGCTGGAACTGCTGGGGAAGGAGAGAGGGGGAAAACCCCTCCTCACTGGCAGTGGATAGTTTTTATAGGTGCACGGACTGGTTTTATGAGCCTAAAGCATTATGATAATATAATGATATTGATAATACAATGATATTATATTGGTAATATAATGAAGGACAGAATCCTTTAAAACAAAGTAGAGGCCTAGCCACCTTCCCTCTTCTTCAGGAAATCCTCAAACACTCCGTTCTCCTCAAATAACTCCGTGCCAAAGTACCCTGTGAAGGAGCGATTCTCTTCATCTCCTTTCAGACCTACATTCAGCCCACCAGAGTTGGCCTGTTAAGATGTAATCCCCTTTTTCCCTTGCTCAGGTGGTCTTTGAGTTTTGTCAGTAGGCTTTTTCATTTGAACAAATTTACTCTTTCTTTCCCTTCGGCACTTTTCCTGCTAACGTTTGATGTGTATGTGATTATGAAACCTCGCTCGCTTCTGTGCTCCAGCTCCCTTGGGGATAGGCCTGTGAGGCTCGTGCAGTTATAAACAGCCCTCCCGTTCAAGCAGGCAATGCTACGCTGGGTGAGAACAGAGCAAATACCTGCCAGAGCCCCTCACTGCTCTCTGCAATCAGGTCTGCACCTGTGGGAATGGGTGTATTTATAGCCTTGTCACAGAACATCATAATCAGACATGCCCATAAGGCAGCTGCGACACATAGCGCCGTCGCAGCTTGGGGACCCCATTATTAGTACCATGTCATCAGAAGGTTAGGCTGCAAGCAGATAACCTAGCTAATACAGCAGTGCTTTGGGGAATTAAGCCATGATTCCATTTTGGGGTGATTAGTTTTTCACCTGATGCTAATTCAGTGTTCTGCATTGTTGCACTGAAGACTGAAATTGTCCTTATTCCTGCTAGGACAGGTAGAGTCTCCACATCAACAAAATCAAAGCTGCTCAGGAGGAACAACTGCTGTTTGCTCTCCATAAACTGCGGGTGTTCAATCTGCATGCACAGTTCAGTCAGAGGACTTGCATGGGACTGCAAGGGTAATTGAAAGATTTATGAGCCAACAGAAATAAAAGGTTGAAAAAAAGAAAAGAGGTTCCCTCAGAGAACGTTTGGTTAAAGAGCTAAGCAGCAGTTTCTCAGTTGACATTTGTTTTAAGCTGATGTAGATCTAGATTTGCCTCAAACAGCTGAATTAGAGGTAAAAGTGACAGCTGAGAACTGGAATTGGGCTCCTTATTTCCTTTCATCTGAGCCACCCAGGGCCCCACTAATTTTGCTTAGAGGTAACAGAAACGGACACTGGGCTCTTGGAATCACAGGAGTTCACATGGGCTGAGTAAAAGGTATTAGTTAAATACCTGTTTAATTACGGAAGTAGCAAGCTGCTTACTTCTGGTTCAGTGCTGTGTGTCATTTCAAAGATACAGCATGCTGGTTTCAAGAAGTTTTGCAGGAATATTTTTATTAAAAGCATAGCAAGAGCAAACTAAGAGTTACTGGGGTTTAGAATGCAAAGAGTTAAATCAAAACTTAAAAGTCAACAGTTTTCCTTTGTTTCTTTTCCCTGGTTATATGAAGCCTTTTGTATAAGAAATCCTTTTCTTGACACTTTCATGGTATGAGCTGCTTGTGACTTGGGGGGGCACAGTGGGTTTAATCAGTCTTCAGTTATTGGAAATGGAGCTTGTTCCCTTCAGCAAAAAAGAAAAAAGGGGAAAAAAGACTTTGTCTGCAGGAGGCAGACAAGAGAGACGTTTCCATCTTGTTTGAAAATCAGCTATGGAGAGTTGCTCACATGGCACATGCTCTCAGTAGCTGCTTGGAGCTAACAGATGTTTGTGTGGGAGCTTTTTAATGACGTCCCTGAATTTGCTTTTCTGACCACAGGCTCTGGTTTGAGGAACAGGGGTTTGCCAGGAGCTGGTTAGGCAGGAAGCAAGAGGAAAGGGGATGAATATATGGGCAAGGGGAGGGGTGGAAGCCAAAGCTTCCAGTTCCCAAAGGAGCTATGAAGACTTGTTTTTCTTAGTTGGAACTCATAAGCTTGAAGCAATTGTTTTTACTCCTTGGTAAGCTGAATTTACATACGCAAATGAGCTCATTCCCTTCGACCTGCTTTGTCCAGCTTAAAGGCTAGAGGCCTGTGCCCAGGGTGGGAAAGGGGAGGGGTTTTCTCCAGCTATGAATTCCTTTATTGTTTCTGGGGTTGGCCATGCATGTCTGCAATGCTGGGGTGGAATCTTTAGCTGTAGCTAATAAACATTAGGCAGTACTTGGGATAGGATCTGCATTACAGATGCTTCACAGTCCTGTTTCCTCTTGTCCCTCCAACACTCCCGTCATGTTGCTGCTCCTCTCTGTGTTCCCCGGGCTTCATGAAGTCAGTTATTCCAGTTTTGTGTGCCCAGCTCACTCACCCATTTGTCATGCTGAAATCTCACAGCCTCCTGTCTTTGATCACAGGCCTCATTTGGTCTGAATTGGAAGCTGAAAGTGGGAACTGTGTATCAGTCCATATACATGAAATTAGTGTGTACATGTCTGCTGCTTCACCCATGATGCTGGGAGGCAGCAGCAGGATACAGGGGTGAGAGTGGTTGCTACAAGCATGTCTTCACTGAGGGAGGAGTGGGGAAAAGTGGAAGGTAGGCTTTTTGGATGGATCCTAATAAAAGCCTGGAAAATTCATAAGATGAAGGTTTGTGCTGAGCCATGCAGATGAGTAGAGGAGCTCTAATTAAAATACAAACTCTGTGTTGTTCTCAGAAACTGGGCAACATTCCCCATCTGCGCTCTGCCAATATATCTCAGTCCTGGGCTTTAACACCCACTGCTGCTCTGCTCCATAAGATGCCTGTTCAGCTTGGCCAGTGCATCTCGATCTTGGGCTGTAACACCTCATGCTGTTCCAATTCTGGGCCCTTTTTGAGCAGAAAATGCCACCTCTCTACTAAATTGTGCCAAATTGCTTAGTTTTGGCCACAGAACTCATTTTCACTTGTCACCTGATGGGACACCTAGAGACTTTCATCTAACACTGTCAGCAACAGAGGAAAAAGAACATGGCAATACGCAGCCCCCTGCTAAGTCCCCTAATTATGTAGTGATGTGTTAATAATAACAAACACACTTTCATGTCTTGGCAGTTGCAAAACTCCTCAGTAGTGCAGTGCTTCAGAAGCAGAATCGCACAGGAGAAATGCAAGTCCCGGTTTAAATTCCTTAATTAGGATCACCAGAGACACTGCCCAGAACTGGAGTCTGGAGGAAGTGCCTGGTACAAAGCTGTCACATGCCAGTCGTTTGGATGTTCTGTAGAATCTGAACCACCACATCAGAGAGATTTGCTGTTGCAGAAGCATTTCTGCACCGATAATCTCTTCTCCCTCCCACCCTGCCTCACGGTTATAACTCTGCCTTCTTGGAGGCCTTGCCATCTCAATTTGTTCTGAGAACTCGGCAGTGGGGGGTGGCACAGCTTCCATCTTGGCTGAGACACCAGGGCTGGAGCTGGGAACATCCACGCCCCAAATGATGGGTTTCTTTCAGGTTGAGCCAAGCTGCTGGATTTTGTAGTGCTGGTGGCTCAGAGCCTGGGGTGATCAACCTGGCTTCCAGCAGAATACACAGAACTGGGGCAAGTGGGAACCACCACATGTGCCAGTGAATTTGTGTTCATGACAGAGACTGCTGGAGCTCAGGAGCTAGTTTCTGGAGCAAGCAGTTCAGGTCAACAGACATGGATGAAACTGAAAACCTGGGGGGAAGAAGAGAGGCTGGGGAGTGGACAGCTTTGATAAGAAGGTGGCTTGACTGCCTTTCCGTTCTTGCCCTTGTGAGACTTCAAGGCCTGCTGCACCAACAGCAATGCTATCAGGTGCCAAGAGCTGCACAGCAGGCAGGCTGACCTTCTGTTTGACTGTCAGGTTTGGCCCTGTACACCCTCACATAAGAGTTACTACATGTGTTACAGGTGGTGGTGTTTCTGTCTGGAGGAAAGGATGGGTAACTATCTTAACTTGATGAACAGAGCAGTGCTTTAGGTGCTTTCCCATATTCTTAACTTTGGCAGGCTAGAAGATGAATGACAGATGCCCAATCTCATCTTTGGAAAGGGGCTCTGAAACAAAGCTCTCAAAAATACTCTTTAGTCCCCTAAATCCATCCAGTCTACATGCTCCTTGGTGTTATGTGGATTGTATCTCCTAATACATACTTTGGATTCTTTATTATAGAGGTTATCATTTCCATTCACATCATTTCAGCATTAACAGCAGTGCCAGTGTCATTGGTATTGGTGTCTGTTGAATATGACCTCACTACTGTGGTGCAAAGGTTGTAGCTAAAACTTGTGTACCTCAAGCTGACAAACTGGTGTAGTACAACCCCCTCAGCAACATTATGTGTCAGAATTGCAACACTGATTTTTTGCACTTGTGCAAGAACACCCCTAAAAGCTGGATCTCTGAACAGCCCCTGATCTGCAGCTCTTTAGGTAATTGAAGCCCTTGCTTTGGCAGAAGACTGTGGAAGAAAGATTTAAGCAGGACTGGAGAGACTAGAATAGAGAAGCCAAAGTATTTGCTGACCTTTAGGCCCATCCCCATGCAGTGCTGGACATGGGGGCCTGCAGAGGGTACTTTGCCAGTGGTCAGGATAGCCTTAAGGTGGATTTCTGTGAGCACGAGGGAGGGAAAAGGCATAATCTCTGGCTGAGAGCAGTACAGCTTTACTAAGAAAAATACATACTGTTTGAAAATGGCTTTTTTTCCTTTATGGTTTCCAGTTTCTGTCAGTGTGTATTATATCCACGTCTGGAATAGCCATAGTCTGGATCTTGGGCTCAGGAGATGTCTTTGTGGGGAGCGGTTCTCTACTGCTGGCTCAGCTGCATTTTGCCATTTCAGTCACATACACAATTATGGAAGAATTGTGTTGGGTGGGGACAGTGTAAGGTGATGATTATGTCAGCTGCTCATCCCTGTAGATCCTGCCTTGCAGCGTGTCCTGGGTGGGCACTTTCCAGAGAGTGTGCTTAATCAGAGCAGCCCCGGGGCCGCCTTTGCTTCACCCACCTCAACCCCATCTCTTGTCTTCCTTAGCACCCTCCAGTAAGGTGAGCACAGACTATGCTGCAACTTCAAAACAGGAGCTCAAGGCTGTAGCAGGCAGGTGTAGAGTTCTGCTTTCTCCTGAGTGGCTGTTCTGCTGAGTGATATGGTGTGCCTTGCACGATCCCATAAGCTGGGCAGATTTTAACGTGCTAACTGAAACCGTGAGTCAGACTTTGCAATACATTTGTGTATTGGTTTAATCTCGTAGACAAGTGAGGCAGTTGTTTCAAAATCTCACTGGTGAGACTGCCAAAACTGTTTGTGTATTTCATAGTTCACATTGTAAACTACTTACATACGTTCTCATGTCACATGTTAACCAACACACCTCATACATAGTGGTGCTTAGCAAAGATGTCTTCTGTGGATCTGCCTACAGAGGTTTTTAACTGCAGAACTTACTTGGTCAAAGTTGTCACAGGTATTTTCCTCCTGTGTGAATGGCAGGAGGCATAAACCATGGAGTGTTTGGTATAAAATGAAGCCAGTGGTAGTAGTTGTGGTTGCACATGGAACCAGATTTGTCTTAATTGGCAGAAGAGGTCTCCAGCCTCTTCCCCAAAGGGGCAATGAGCAGAGAACTAGGAAATTCTTTAGCAGAAGCGTGGCTGAGAAGAGTGGTATACAGTCAGAACACTCTGCAAGTGTTCTGTGAAATGTTTTATAAAACAGAGATGGGGATGCAAGGGGGTGCTGAAACTGGCTGTATGGGGAAGGGCTTGAGCAGGATTTCAAAGGAAATATTTTATGCTCTACAAACAAAACTATGAATCACTGGAAATCACAGAAATCCAGAACATAAAATATTATTTGAGGTCTGTTTTTACTTATTTGAGTGTGTAGATATTGCTGAGGCTCTGTGAGCATGAAATTCCTTTTTTCTTTGTAGTTTTGTGGCACCTGTAAGTCTTGTGAGGATGTGTTGCCTCCAGGCTAGGCAATGTGTATGACAAGGAGAGGCAGGTAACCAAAAGAGATTAAACTGAAAACCAGATAGATTCCCAGGGAAATTGCTTTGTGGTCGTATCAGTAACATACCAAATCAGGCTCCAGAGACTTCCTTTTGAATGTCTGCATCTGATTTATGCCTTCTATGAGCTCAGAGATTGTGCTTTGTTAATGCTGCAGGATTGAATGCTTCCCTGCAGTCTTTTCAGGCTAGTTTGGGTGATTGGATGGTTGGTCTCACTGCACACAGCAGGATGAGCAGGGCACATCCTGCGCCTAGAAGTGGCTGTTCTGCTCATAGCAGTGATGACCCACAAGCAGTGCTCTGGAAGATGAGGTCCCGTAGGCAAATGGGCTAATGAGAAGAGAAAGGCCCTAAAAACTTTTTCATGATAGATATACTGGGAAAGACTCTTTCTCCTTCACCTTTAGAGGAGTATAGAAGGAAGCAGCTGATCATTTTCTACCTCTGTTGCATCTGGATTTCAGAAATGACTGCGGTGACATTTCCCTTCTCACTAGTGGCCAAGACAGATTATTGCATGTTGCTTTACTCTGCCATTCTACCTCTAGCTGAGATTTCATGCATGCAGAAGACCTCAACAGCGAGTGACTACTCCATCTACTGTCTAGATGAGGTCATTCATCTCTGAAGGAAACACTAGACTTTTCAGTGACGCTCCTGAGGAAGTCAGCTGCTAAACCCTCTTTGACAGAACACTCACTTTAGCCTGGCACAGGCTTACAAGGATGCAGATTTGGCTCCCCTTCAACCTCAAGAACTTTGTAGCGTAAAAACTGTCCAGGAAAGAGCAACAAATGACTGTCGATCAGGACCAGCTTCTGTACAAGGAATTGAGTAGACAGGAACCCTTCATCCTTGAGCAGAGATGATCTAGAATGATGCTGGAGAGGGCTGTGAAGTCCTCTGTGTCCAGGGTGTGACTGGTGAATGATGGCTCTCCTTTTCCCAGGCATCACACTGTTCACTGCTGTCAGAGGTGAGAAGTGGGCTGTGGGGGTCTGAGACTGTCTTATGTTCTGCTCTGGAGACAAGAGGTGTTACAGACAATCATTAGGGTTATGTTACATGGTGTTTACTTCAAGTGAAGTCCTAAGATACCAAACAGGGAGGTGTGTGAGGAAACCCTTCCCGAAGAGAGCTCCCTTACAGAACAGGTGCTGGTAGCTCTTTGGAGACTGCTACAGACTTAGCACTTAGCTGGCAGCTGAAGGTGAGAAGGGCAGATCTGGGCAGCTGCCGGAAAGGGCACAGCTATGCACTGAGCACCTCATGACCACATTTACATTATCAAAGCAGAAGAGCCTGGCTGAGGCCTTGCTGCCAGATGAGGAGCAGCAGTCCCAGCAATGCTGGGCTTTCAGTGGTGGTGCATGTTGCTGTCTTGTTGCCTTCAGCTGGAGGCATGTGTGCTGAGGTGCCACTCGCTGTGTGGCTCTGGAGCTTTTCTGCTGAGCACCTACCCAGCATCCGTTACTCCTTGGATCTTGGCCATGGAAAACCAAATGTGATCTGAGAGTTTTCACCGCAGTGGAGCTATCAAGCAGGCACCTGGCATGCAACACAAATGGAGCGGAATTCAGCCTGAAAATAGGTCTGGCTTCTGCCTTGCTTGCTGGGCAAGGGAGCCTGTGTGGTGGGGCTTCTACCTGCTCCCCAAGGGGGGTCATGGCCCCGTAGGTCAGCTCCAAACAAAAGGCAGAAGCAGATGTTTGGGTGTAAGAGTAGCAAAAGATATGGGGTAACTTTACTCAGGTAGATTGAAAGCTGAGGCAGAGGTTTTTCTTTTTTCCACTCTGATTTGATCACGAGTCACAACTGAGTGAGCTCTTCTTTGTGGTACGACTGACAGATAATGGAGGGGGAGGCGAGGCTGGCCTTGTTCTGAGTGTGAAACCCATGAAGGGATATGTTCTGTATGAATTAATTAATTTGGAGAAAATGAAGTTTAACTGTTTGTCAAAAGATTCATTGCCACCCACTTCCCAGCTGGTGCTCTGGTGCAGCTTAACTGTCAGATCCCCATCAGCCTTCAGCATTCCTACTGAAATAGCAACTTGTGCCTGGCATGGCAGTGGGTGACAGTTGTGAGCCCTGTGCTGCTCATGGGTAACAGATAAGAGAGTAGCAGGAGGGGTGGGACTAGGCTCCTTTTGTAAGAGGAGGTGAGTGGTGCTGTCCTTCGCCCTGAAGGAAGGATTTCCTGTTCAGGTTGCTCTGTACATCAGCACCCACGTTACTGGATGCACAGGACTTGCTGTAGTACCCAGGGTCCTGCACACACGTGCCCAGACGTCTTCAAGACAGAAGCTGTAGCAGATCATAATCACAAAGTCGTTAGTCTGCTAGCAAGAGCTGGGGGAATAAAGCTAAAATGAAATCCCAGTTTGCTATAAGAGTGCATGGCAAACGCTTGCTGGCTTCCAGAGGCTGGGATGTGACCCTGGAAAGGTGTGTGCTGCCTGCCTGCTGGTATTGAGCAGTTAGAGACCATTGAGATGTGTAAACTCCAGATTCCTTCCAGATATTTACAAACCTTTAGTTGGCCCTACCAGAGAGGCAACTGTTCAGAGACACTTACATCCATGTGATGCACCTGGCCCAGAGCACAGTGCAGTGATAGGAACTGAGAGGTGACAGTGGCATCTCTTGCCAGTAAACCAAGTGTCAGGAGAACAGTGGCTTTCCCATTTGTGCCACTGCTATCAACAGAGCAAAGATAACTCTAAATAGAACAGGACTGTTTAGCAATTGTGCTCTCATGTGAAAAGTTCAGGCTGTATTTCAGGGACAGGAGGTCACCTAAGAAGGAGATCAAATCCCCAAGGAGCAGTTGTCAAATGCCACTGTTAGTGCCCCCCAGATGCCTTCGGCTTATTTTCCTGAAATGCTGTGCTGCAGCTTGTATCTGCATGACAGGAACAGGACACAAGTGGGCATGGTGGGGACCTTGAGCAGTTGCATCATAGTCTGTGCTCATAAATACAGCAAGGTAACAGGAAAATGAGATCTTTATCCTGAGTAACTGAAAACACAGAAAAAGAGAGCATCAGCCAAACTGTGTGACCACTCTGGGTGCAGTCAGGAGGAATCTGAGACCAAACTGTACAAGATAGAGTCACAGTTGTGAGTGTTTGGTACTCTATCAAGATTGAGTGGCACCAAAGAAGTCCCACTTGCTGCCTGCAGATAAATAAGATAGCACAGCCCCCTGAAAGGCTGACCTGGGAGCTGAGTGGCAGAAGACTCTTTGTGTCTTTGAGAAGGGGGAAGAGTTGGAAGGGCAAAGCAAGGAAAAGGTGCTGTGTATCTCAGGCAAGACTGACCTCAGCCCGGTGAATCTGTTCATCTCTTCAGCTGCCTAAAGCAGAAAATACTTTTTTAAGGTTCCTTTTGTCAGTTCTGTGCCTTTTGTTTTCAGCTGCAATGTCACCCTGGAGGCATAAACTCTAAACTTGAGTACCTGGAAAGCTGAGGCTCTGCAAGTGTCCTTGTGGTACTGGGTTCGCTGCTTTGATGGAGAGGGGCCAGAGAAGGACCACAAAAATGATCAGAGGGGTGAAGCACATCTCCTTTGAAGAAAGGCTGAGAGAGTTTGGGCTTGTTCAGCCTGGAGAAGAGAAGGCTCCAGGAAGACCTTATTGTGGCCTTTCAGTACTTGAAAGGGGCATATAAGAAAGACGGGGAGAGACTTTTTAGCAGGGCCTGTTGTGACTGGACAAGGGGTAATGGTTTAAAACTAAAACAGGGAGATTAAGGCTGGATTTGAGGAAGAAATTCTTTACACTGAGGGTGGTAAAATCCTGGCACAGATTGCCCGGAGAAGTAGTGGATGCCCCATCTCTTGAGACATTCAAGGCTGGGCTAGATGCAGTTGTGGGCAACCTGACCTAGTTTAAGATGTCCCTGCTCATTGCAGAGGGATTGGACTAGATGAGCTCTAAAGATCCTTTCCAACCCAAACCAGTCTGTGATTCTATGGATAACAGCCGGTCTGTGCTTGGAAGGGGAGCTGTGGGCAGCACTGGAAGAGACAGTTTTGAAGCCTGTCTGGATCAAAATGATTCAGGAGGTGGGTACACAGGTGATGGTCCTGCTGGGAGGGCTCTGTGAGAACAGTGTCACCATCACCTGCCTGAAGTTCATGCCCTGGTAGTGTCAGTCCAGCAGCTGGGGTGACCACTGCTCTCTTAAACACCATGCAAGAGACAAAGCGAACACCAGGGAGTGCTTGGGACTGTCACAGGTGGGCATGGCACAGTGTTTGATGTCAGGGTACATGTATACATTCAGTCGTAAGGTCAGGGCATGTGGACCTTGCCCATGTCTCCTTTGGGCAATACGGACGTGTCCTGTTCCTCAGCCTCGAGCGCCTAAAGGGGAATTTACTCAGTTTTTGGTATCTGCATGACCCAAAGCTGATGCTCACAGTGACATTCCCGATCTCCTGGTGCTTGCTCAGCAGTACACAGGAGGAACCTCAGCCTATCAGTCGGCTATAGAGCGTGGAACATACTGTCAGCCCTATTACAACCCCGTGTAAGCCAGCTGCCTGTCACCACAGGGCTCACGCTCACCAGCGCCCAGCCTCCCACATAAAGGTTTTCACTGTGGCAGGGAAGGAAGGGATCTTCTCAAGCCTGGAGAAAATCCCTTTGGAGCCAAAGTAGCTGAGTCCAGGTGATGTGCAAAACAGGCTGGTGTTGCAGGAGATGGCTTAGCTGTGATGGGAGTATAATGGGGCACATCTGGAAGAACATACAGCGTGGTTTGAGAGATGTGAGCTGGTGTATGCACCAGGGCAAGGCATAACTGGCCAGGTGTTGTGAGTGCCCAATCTGGGGACAGCAGGGCTGGGACATGGCACATTTTGCTGCTGCTTTGTGCCCATAGGGAGCTCTGGGCTTCTCAATTCCTTCTGTGCCAAATTAAATGTTCCAGTCAACCAAAATGCCTTTTACTTAACTAGCAATTTCCTTTGTGGACTTTATTGCCGCAGCCATAGTGTGGACATAGCCATATGCTGTGGATGTAGCTGGGTCTGGCTCTGATGCTGGTGCCTTTTGCAGTCCCTTGCACTGAGGAAGGGCAGAAATGTTTCTACTTTTCCAGTGTTTTGATGGCAGTCAGGAGACCTTTGTGTCCTGGGTAACTGCTCCCACATGGTTGTCCTTCTGACAGCATGGAAGCCCTCAGCCAGGCCTGGCACCTCAGACAGTGTTTGATATCCAGTCTCTTCTTCGTGTCTAATGAAGGGGCCAGAGCTCTTTCTGGATCTCTTGGGGGTCTGAATCAAGGGGACACCTCATTTTCACCCACTTGGAAAGCGAAATATCAACTGTAGATGAGTTTAATTTATTCCATCTATGTACACATTGGTATTCATGAAGCTCCTTTGTTCATATCCTTGTCTCACAGCACTAGGAGCACTAACTTGCCCTTTAAAATAGTACCAATCCCAAGCCAACCAAGCAGACTCCCTACAGAGACAAAACTTGTCTTCACTTTGCCTGTGGCTTCGCAGATCTCTTACGTTCCTTCTCCTGAAGTGTGTTGGCTCCTGTGCCAATGGGTTGAAGGCGCTGACACAGGGTGCCCAGAGAAGCTGTGGCTGCCCCATCCCTGGCAGTGCTCAAAGCCAGGTTGGACACAGGGGCTTGGAGCAAGCTGCTCCAGTGGAAGGGGTCCCTGCTGGTGGCAGGGGTTGGAACTGGGTGAGCTTTAAGGTCCCTTCACCCCAAACCAGTCTGTGGTTCGACGCCAAACTCAGTCTCCAGCAAAGCTTCTGTGAACAGAGCTCACCTTTATGTGACGTGCCCAGGGACTGATAGAGAGCAGTAGGTAGGCAAAGATTTCTGCTTGCCGAAATGCCACTGGCCTTGGCTCAAGCCATGCAGAGGTTACTGCTGCTTTGGGTGCTGCCGGGATATACCTTGCGAAATGCCATCTCCGTGCGTTGGGCCATGCCCGGCTGCCCGGCGGGAGGCTGGGACTGGCGGCACCCGAAACACCCCGAAAGCAGCGGAGTACCGGGGCGCACGGCCCCGCCGCCGCAGCCGCACCACGCGGTTCTCCGGGCGCTCGGAGGGCGGCTGCCCGCGGGAGAGGGCGCTGCGGGGCTGCGCTGCTGCGCGGCGGCTGCTGCCCGCTCCTGCTTGCGCCCTGCCAGTCCCTGCCTGCTCCCTCCTTGCACCTGCCCTTCTCCTGCCTGTTCCCTGCCTGCTCCTGCCCATCTCCTGTCTTCTCCCTACCTGCCTCTGCCTGCTCCTGCCCTGCTCCTGCCTGTTCCCTGCCTGCCCCTGCCCTTCTCCTGTCTTCTCCCTACCTGCCTCTGCCTGCTCCTGCCTGTTCCCTGCCTGCTCCTGCCCTTCTCCCATCTTCTCCCTACCTGCCTCTGCCTGCTCCTGCCTTGCTCCTTGCCCGCTTCTGCCTACTCCCTGCCTGCTCCCTTCCCGCGCCTGCCTGCTTCTGCCTGTACCTGCCTGCCAAGCTGCCGACAATGCACTGCAGAGAAGCCAAGACAGGCAGGAAATGGGCAGTGGGGGATCCACCCCCAAGCAGAGACATTTCATTCCTTTGGAGGGGGGAAAAATGCTGGAAACTTTACCCGAAACAGCCTGTAGAGGGAAAGGAGCAGATCATTGCTACCTGCCTGTGAGAATTAAGGACCCTGTGATTACCAGACTGTATTTAGTGTGGAAGTCTCCTTGCCTTGAAGGGTGGTTTTGGTTCAGCTGCTGCTTACCAGAGAGGGTGAGGGGTTTTGTTCGTACAATCACGTTTTTTCCTTCTTGCTCCTTTTTGATTGTGCTCCTAAAATCTCCAGTCCTGAGGTTGTCAGTAAGAAGGAATGTCAGAAATGGTCCAAATCTACATCAGAAAAGGTGTGTCCTGCCACAGGCGGTTGTTCTGTTCCCATTTCCATGGAAACATGCTAGCATGGACTTTGGTGTCAGGCAGAGCAGCTTGGCCCTCCTGCCTGCCAGGACTCTCTCCAGGAGGAGCTGCTAGCGACAGCACTCAGAAACATGGCTTGGTCTTGTCAGGCTTTTAAAGACCAGGTAACCTGGTCCTTCAGAATAACACCACTGATCTATCACACCAGAAACAGCAGCTGGAACAAACATTTGACTCCCAACTTTCCCCTTCCTATCCTACCCTTCCACATCCTGTTCCCCATCCAGTTCTGCTGAGAACACAGTGTACACTCCAGGCTGGGATTTTTAATTTCCTGGGGGGTGGAAGGGATGGAGAGCACATCTTAGGGCGAGTGACAGGCTTTTTTGTTCTGCGTCAGTCCTTTTATTAACCCCCTGCTAGATCATTCCCTCTCTCTGCTTAGCTGCCCCTGCTGCGTTAGTGATGAGAGTGTTTGTAACAGCAGGTCTGCCTTGGGAGATTATGGGGATCCTGTGGACAGGGAGCAGTGGGTTGGTCGGTGCTTGCACATAGATTGCTAGCTGCAGCTTTGCCTCCATCTGCCCTCTCTGCTAGCCTGGATACCTTTCATTATCCCTGCAGCAACAGCAGTGGCGTGTCTGGTCCCCCTGCAGCCACCCCACGTCTCCCTGGGGCTGGATTTGATGTCCCAGCCATGTGTTGCGAGTGGATAGGAAGGAAGGTCAGGCAGGAGCATCACCCACTATCCCTCGCTGTCCTCATCCCTTTTCTTTATCATACATCTTAGGCAAAACAAGTGTTTCCACTCAGTAATCTTGTCCCTTTCCCCTTCTGTAGTTAGGGCCGCAGCTCCATAAAACATTTGTACCACCCTGAGGAATTTATGGGAGCCATCTAGATCTTTCTGGGCTGTTTCCTTTTCCTTTTGAATCACTCTGTTGGTGGTGGTTGATTATTCAACAGATTGATTTGGGATGCACACACAAGTTCTAATTAGGTGCAATTATTCACTTATTTCCTCCCTGCTGCCCTCCCACATTGCTAGAAATGGAAAGCTATCACCCTAATGCAATGTGCCCTGTGATAACTATCCCCCAGGCCAATCCTGAACCTCTTAATCCACCATCAACTCTATCAGCCATGATGAATTAAACCCAATCCCACTTTCAGGGCTTTGATTCCTATCACCCCAGAACAGCTTCCTTGGGTGTTACAATCCAGACATGGTTCTGATGCTGTCCTCAAGTGAAAGGGAGGGGCTGACTGGTACATCAAACCCCAGCTTTATTAAAAAGCCAAGTGATGAAGGAATTCCTGTTGTGATGAGGAGGTGGGACCAAGTTTTCCACTAGAGTCTGGCTGCTTCACATGGGGAAGGAATGCTGCTGAAATCCAAGATGGGAGCAAGGGGTTTAGTCTGCATGAGAAAGGCAAGCAGAGTTAGGCTCAGCATGCTCATTTGGTTGTTTGTGCTGTATGGGGAGGGGGTGTTCCGTTCTTTTTTTGGACAGTGGTTGCCATTTGGGAACTCGATACAGTTCTGAATAGTAATGCAGTATCCACAGGCTGTTCTGAGCTTCCTGCCCCTGGTCTCTGGTGGAGCATGCCAGAACTCCAGAGATGCTGTAAGAAAGCTCTTAAAACCAATGAAGTTGTTTTACTTGAGATTCTTCTGATGCTTTTGGTAACTCTGTATGCTGTACATGGAGTGGTAAAAGCATAGAGGGATGTTAGGCCAAGCTGTGCGTTGACAAAGAAAGGATTCAGTCCAGACTGGATCCTGCTCTTTGCTGTCTTCCTCAAACAGGAAAGGAGGTCACATCTGAAAGGGGTGATCTGAATCTGTTCCAGGTCTTTAAACCTGGACCCTTTCTGCTGATGCTGACCATATATCCCAGCCAGCCCGCTCCCTCTCCTAGGACTTCTGCCTTCACATTCTTTTTAAACTCTGATTCAGTCAGGCTCTCTCTTTCTCTGCTGCCTGTTCTTGCACCTTCACCCGCAGGACTTCAAAAGCCTCAGATCCAGCATCTGGGAGTCTGAGGGCAGCTGCTGTTATCTGCAAAGGGCAGGCAGCTCAGCAAATCTTCAGGCAATAAGAGACAATGATTTCCAACTTCAAGCCACCTGGAATAAAGCGGAGCTGATGATGTTGCAGAGAGTCGTGACCCCTGCACTGGGAACAGGGAATCTAACTCTGCTTGAGCTCTCCAGCCATCCTCAGCGTCCAGTTTCATCAGTGCAACTATCTGGGGGTTTCCAGGACATCTTCCAAGTGATAGATGTGGTTTGTGTTCTGCCCTTGTAGAACAAATGACTTCAGAGCCATAATCCAAGGGGAATAGGCAAGTTGTGTAGGTCAGCTCTGGGTTTGTGCTGCGTGTGTTAGAGGAGAGCAGTGTTTGTACAGCCCAAGCAGGAGCTGGAGATGTTACACTTGGCCTTCCCAGCAAAACTTACGCCTCAGCTGTACGTGGTGGAGAGAGGAAGCAGCAGGCACACATCCCTGTGTGGTGGAGGCTGGAGCCCAGAGCTGCAGGACCACTGCCGGAGGGAGCTGCAGAGCTGCCCACAGCCCGGCTGGGCCGGCTTGGCAGGGCTCCTTGGATATGAAAGTTCATTCCAGTTCAGTGAGGAAAGTGGTGCTTCATGCCTGCTGTCTGCACGGGGTTCTGCCATTTGAGCTGTACCAGCATGCCTGTTTGCATCCAGAAATGATGGAAGCTGCAACATTGGCTAGGCAAATTCTGGAAGTTTGATAGGACATTCAGTTAGGGGAGAGAAATGAGCCTGCCCCACTGACAGAGCTCCTTGGGAGTTCCACAGTGCCTGTGCAGGGAGCAAAAACCAACACGTGGAACTCACAAAATAAAGAACTGGTTGGGGTTTTGCTGCCTGGCTGTTTGCAAAACAGAATGATACCCAGGCTGTTACTTCTTCTGCACTTTAAGTTTTGGCTTGTAGATAGCAAAGTCTCTGTGATCAGAACGATTTTTAGGTACAGACAAGCCAAAAAATACCAATTTCTCAGCTACCCACCCTAGAAAATGGAGTGGTGGGTTTGTAATAGAGCAATAACACAGTGCCTTTGTGGTTGAAAACTGTTAGCCTTAGGCTCATTGCAAGAGAGGAACAAAGGCTGCTCTGCTTTCAGCAGCCACTTGAGAAGTACAAACCCCCCCCCCACACACACACTCATGGGGTGAAGGGCTCTGCTGTGAGTCCTTACTGCCTGTGGAAAAGGAACATTATACACACAGTGTAGCTGAGCAAATGGGGATGCGTGCGTTGAGTGCTGGTGACATCACTGCCAGCCAGTCAGCGGGCTCCCTTTGTGTCTGCCTTTCTAATAACAGCCACTTTATCAGAGTCATTTGCAATAGGAATTTGCTCACCTTCTAGGAATGCCAGCACCTGAGAGTGCCCAGCCAGCAGGCACTGCAGCTCTGCACCCTGGAGCTGTGCCCTGGGCCACTGCACCTCCAGCACTGGCTTCCTAAGAGTTGTCTTCAATTGCGGATAATACAAGTGATTGCTGGAGTTAATTAATTACCCTACAGTTGAGCACCCCTAAAGGTGCTCAGTGCTGCAGGCACCCAGAGCAGAGAACCGGCTCTGATGGCAAGTGTGGGCTCAGCAAACGTGGGCAGGGGGTGACAGGTTCCCCGTGCTGTGCAGGGGTGTGCAGGGACATGGGGACTGGTAAGGATTGGCCTGGGGGGTTATCTGAATGAGGGGCAGGGAACCCAGCGCTGCAGGCACAGAGTCACTGCAGTGGTGTGTTCCAAAGGTCTGAACACACACAGAGGTAGGCGGTGGATATGGCCTCTGGCAGTTGTCACTCAGGTCAGCTCAGAGCATCCTGCTTTCCAGGCTGAGAGATCTCCGAGCTCTACTGTGATACCAAACATGGCATCCAGTCTGACACGAAACGAGCACTAGCTCAGTGAACACGTGCAAGGTTCAGGGGCCCTCGGATGCTGATGAGTGAGGACAGACCACACTAGAAAGAGAAAGAGTCTGTAGGATCTCTCCCTGAATCACGAGAAGGTGTTGCTTAGAGCAAAGTCCCACAGTGCTGTGGGGCTGAGAAAGCCTTTGCACAGGAGAGGTGAGGGCTGCTTGTCCCACATAGGACATAGGAGGGGCTTCCACTGTGTTGTGCAGGAGGCTCTTCCAAAGCCATCTTAGTCAGATGCTGCTCGGGAAGAGCATCTAGGATGTATGCTTTGCAGGTGTAAATTGCCCTTGTCAGGCTCTGCACAGACAATTCTGGGTTTGGAAGCAGAGCACAGAGGCTCTGAACAGACCAAACCGTGAAGGCAACCAAAATAAGAGAACACTTCCACCCTGAGTAGTGTGCTTTATTTTACAGTGAGAGAAAGCAGCAGAGCTGGGAACAGCACACGGATGTCCTGAGTCAACCCACAGACCTCCAGACAGACACAGCAATACAACCACCAGCACAGTGACACAGGTAATGGAGATCTCCATTGAAAATGCAGCTAGTTGTTGTTAGGTGGCAGGGTGATGGGGGTGTTCTCACAGCGTGCAGGCAGCAACCCTCCTCTCTGGCACCGGAGGGGCTGCGCAGCCTTTGGAGGTTCTGAAATGAAAAACCCCAAGTCTTAGGCAGGTAAATCAACCAGTGGCATTAATTTACTGTGTAAATCCTTCTGGAAGTGCATTCGAGCAGGCTTTCTGTCAGGGCTTTCTCCAGTAGTTAGCCCTCACCCTGTGTGCTGCATTGATCCTGGAATGCAGCACAGCTCCACATGATGAATAACCTGCCTCGCTGCTGGTCCTTAGTGAAGCATTTCACCAGCAGTCCACACTGACTGCACCCATGGGCTCTGTCATGGTTCAGCTTGGAGGAGCTGCTTGAGGAGGTATAACCTTGTTAGCTTCTTGGAAGGCTACAGTGGACCAGAGCCTGTGCCTGCAGGGCTGTTGAAGTTTTGGGGAGCACGAGGAGCCACAAGAAGTGTAAATGAGGTTAGGGGGGAATATGTACTCCCCTGGGGTTCCCAAGTGAATCTGCTCTCTGTATCCTCTTCTTGGATATATTGCCCTCTGTGTGACAACAAGCCCCAGGCACCCTAAATGTCTTCAGTGAGAGTGGGAGGCATATGGCCCCTTTCTGAATCCAGATTTGCTATTCCAGCCCCTCACTGGGGTTGAGATGTTTCCTCAGGTGTTTCCAGGACCATCCATAGCATCCAGGAGACGCTGCCTGCAGCCCACCCATGGGTAGAGCAGTCTGGTAGACGTAGATCCCTGTTGATGGGCTGTGAGAGAACCTCACACCAGCCCAGATCTGCGCTGCAGCAAGAGGTAATGCTGATCTGTGTCTACAAGGACTTCTGAACACTGGAGGTGCTCTTCCAACTGCAAGGCAGGCCCTAGCCTGTACTCCCAGCCGTAAAACGGCGCTGGGGTCTTCAGGGAGTGTTTTACTGTTTGGATTTTGCACATTTACTTAGTTGGGTTGCATGTATCCTATCTAAAATGGTGATCTGGGCTGGAGAAGCAAAGCAGAGTGCAGTGAAAGGTGGCAGAACTCCAGAGCAAAAGAGTTTATAATGTATTTTCTGAGAATTGCTTGTCATACCTGAAGGGAAAATGGAAGGGTAACGTAGATGCTCACAGAGTCTGGGCTAATGGCTATTACTGTGCAGAGAAAGTAGTCTCAGAGTCTGGAGTCGTCTGATGAAGTCTTGTAGTGGAATGTGGGACAAAGCTGTGCATTGTAGACTCGATTCTCTTTGGAAATGAAGTTGTGTAAAACAATGTCCAAATTGCTGGGGCAGGTGAGCAGGCAGTGTGAGAGCCCAGGCTGCCACGTCCTGACTGTAACTCTTTATATCTTGCTTCCATCAGGGTTTGTGCACCTTAAACCTAAAAGCTATTTGCCTTAGCTGCGCACACGCAGACAGAATAACCTCTACGCTTAAGGGTTAAGTGTCCCACCTGCTCTTCTCCATTGACTTGGCCAGGCATTTCCAGATTGTCAAGACACTGACTCATCATCAGCCTCAGATTAGGCAGCAGCAAAGTTGCTTACACCTGGTTTAAGTGCAGAATAGGCCCTCTTAGTACAGTCCTATTGTTCTTGCAGCTGAGTTTCACTGTGCTCCCAGCCCTCTTTTCCCCTCTCTCTTCCCAGGGTTGCTGGACTCGGGAAAAGCCTCTCTGCCACTAGAGATGGATTCTTTTTTTTCCCAGAATCTCTTGTTCTGAGCTCTTGGGGTGAGTGCCCAATGCTGCAAAACGCCCTCCCCATCACTCTGGGGGCTGCATGAGTCCCTTCCTGACAAATGAGAGGCCATTGCCAGTGCCAAGTTAAGCTGGATGTTCTCTGCTTGCTGCCTTCTGCTTTCCAGCAGCACCTGCAGGTAAAGGGGTGATCTCAAAAGGCAGCTGCCTGGGTAATCCAGGGTCAGTTGTGACTTTCAGGACCCCACTGCTCCTGCCCCTGAACATAACAGAGGGAGCTCTGCCTCTTCCAGTGCCTGGGTGGCAGCAGTTTTGTTGGGTACGCTCCATTTCCTGGCACAGCTCCCCTCCAGCCTCAGCTGTGGGGTTGGTTTTCCCAATCTAAGGCTACCAACAAGGTGCTTTATCCTCTTTTGGGTTTGCAGTGAGCTTGTAGCTGCCTCGGAGGGGGTTTGGGGTGGGGGGTGCTTCACTGCCCCTTCTTGAAATAGAGCTGCCAAAAGCTCCAGTGCAATACAGCCACCAACCACTGGAAGGTTTCTCTTGTTCTCTACCCTCCAGATGAAGTTTCTGCAGCTGCAGGAGCCAGGTGGCTCCAGGGAAACTGAGGCAAAAATTCACCTTTGGAGAACCAGGACCCAGCAGCTTCCCAAGCTCTTTCCAGGTTTCTTACCAGTAGCTGGTATGACACACCTCCCCCCAAGGAACAGATCAGCTGGTGGAGGGATGTTTCTTCCCCTCTGCTCACAGAATAGGACAGGGTTGATGTAATCTAAGGCTGTGCCTGTCCTTCTTGACAGTCCTCAAGTAGTGCCTGCTGACTACTTCACCTGCTCCATCCCTGGCCTCCTCTTTTGCCTTCTCTGCACTCCCTGTCTGGGTGACCTGATTTACCAGTGTTGCATCTGTAATCCCCTCCCGCTGCCTCACGGTGATCACTTTCCTCCTGGCCTGTCCTGCACTGCCCAGATTAATTTGCAATCTGTCTTTCTGACACCACTTCATGGACACCCACCTCCTGACTTCAGCTCAACACAAAGTGGAACGTTAAATCTTCTTGTGCTTGCTCTTCCCTGCTTCCTTTTTGATGTCTCTTTCTTACCATCTGCTCAACCCCTTGGTCCTCTGTAGCTTGACCTCTCTCTTAATACCCATATCTGGGCCCTGCTGAAAACTAGCCAGTTCTTCCCAAAGGATATCTCTAAGATCCACCTCCTCCTCCCTGTCTACCCAGCTGAAATCCCTTTTGGGTGCCCAGTTTTCCCTGAGCAGTCAGATTTCCATCACACTTATCAGTTCTGTGCAGAGTTCCACATGTCCTTATCACAAGGATTTTCACTGGGAAGCTCTGACAGTGCAGTGTTGGAGTCTTGCAGAGTGTGTCTCACCGGTCCTGTAATCCTTTCCCTCGCATGAGCTGTACAGTGTGTGTACACTTCTTCTGCAGACAGCCTGTTCTTCTGCAGACAGCCTGTTCTGCCCTGCTCCATCTATCTCAGAAGGTTTCTCTACTACAGAGATGCTAAGTCATACCTGTGTGCCAGCCATGCCAGTTCCTGCATATTTCTCCCAGGTTACTCCTCCCTCTGCAGCAGAGAACCTGTAAACACCAACAAAGCATCCTTCTCCTTCACCCAGACCCCCTCTAAAAACTACTGTGTTGCACAGCCTATGGCAGCAACTGCTCCCCTACGGTGTCTTTGTGGCCTCTAAGCATGTCCTTGGGATGTACATTCACTTCTGAGCGTGGGACTGTCCCTCTGCAGCATTCCTGCAGCGTGCTCAGCAAGATGAGACCATTACGCAGCCCATAATGAGGGAGGAGAGCGTAATCATTTGGAAGCCTCAATTACTAAGTCTGGTCATTTTGGTTTCTGGGAGCAGTGAACACAAGATTGGATTTTAGGGCTTGCAAATCTTCTGTGTAAGCTTCTGTTTCCCAGGCACATCACTGTTGTGTTGCCTCTGTCAAATGTAGCAGCTTTGGCTCTCCTCCCACAGATCATCCAGGCATGTAAATGACCTAAGACAGATACACTGTCATTTTCTCATGCTGTGATTTTACTTACACCCCCCTGTGGTACATGACAATAAAATTACCCCTCTTGTTCCTTTCCCACAGACAATCTTGCAGGCTTGTCAGTCAGCATCACGTGTGCAGTCCTCCGTCAATTGCTTTGGGGACCTGGAGGGTGATTTGGGAAGGATCTGTTGTGCTGTAATTCACCTCTGTTTGCTGTTAGGAGAAGGATTCTGGTTTCCATGCTGTTCCCTTTTGTGCCTGTGTGGCTCTTTGATCACAATGTGACTCCTCAGGCCTGCAGAATTACAGCTCCCTTGTAAGGTTTGTCCATACTCCTGATGACTTCTTGTTTCCTGACATACTCCGGACTTTGGTTGCTCCTGACTCGTGATTAGTGGCTATTTCTGATGGGCTCTGTGATCCTGCTGGTGCTGCAGACTGCCTCTTTCTCACCTGGATTTAGGTGCTATTTAAGTCTAAAATACTCCTCACTGTTGCTGTTGCTGCCATCTGACCTTCCACATTTTCACTCTAAGGAAGATTTAAGTATTAAACCCACTTCTCTCTCTCTTGCTTTTGTCCCTTCTGACCCTTTTGCACAGCATACAACCAGACCTGCACCAGTAACTCAGGCAGAGAGCCTGCTGCACTCACCAGCACTTGTTAACAAGGTTTCTGTCTTGAAAACACGAGCAGCAGAGCTCTGACATGCCAGCAAGGTCTGTATCAAATATAAACCCCTTATGCATTCTCATCTCCCTCCCCAAAAGACTTTATACATACATCGAAGTATATACTCTAGGGGCTGAGTTTGAGCCAGGATCAGAATTGCTTCCAGGCAGGAAGCTTTTTAATCAAACATTTCTCTTCTTCCTGCTTTTTTATGCAGTGTGTGCTTCTGATACCAGGGGACAAGGAGCAGGGTATCACAAGCCAATGGCCATGTTGTTCTTTCCAGGGCAGACCTTGATGGTGAGACACCCCCTGCTCTTGAACAGTGCCAGTGGTGCGTGGAGCTGCTCTGGGAATCCTCATCCATGTGTTGTGCAAGTGATGGGGTGAGCGCGTGGCTGTGGACAGCACTTGCTGAGCATTTCAGTATGGTTTGTAGATATCTCAGTTCAGCCTTGAGGAGCGGTTTTCAGAAACAGATAAGCAAGGAGGAAGGCAGTGCAAAGGCAGTGATCCCCAGCCCTTGGGCAGTGGATGACTCCTGTAGACAGACGCTTTTCAGTGGATTCACACCCACTGTGCAGAGGCCAACTCTACATCAGGGAACTTTTTAGAGGCCTGAAAGTTCTGAGCATCAAAGTCACCCTCTGGAGGGAGGGAGGGGAGAGCAGCAGAGGAAGGCTGAGGAAGACAGTTTGCCTTGTTCACAGAAGTGCGATGTACCCAGGCCTGCTGCAGAGGTTGGTGACTTTTGTTATGGACAAAGAGCTTTGAAGCTCTTTCTCTCAGAACATACAAGTTTTGCTTTACAGAGACCATGTGACCAGCACATTCCGTACCAAGTTCCGAGCAGGCAGAACTGCCATGAGGGCTGGGGAACTGGGTCCAGCAGAAGTAACGGCTTGTAGATTAAAATGAGAAGATGATGCACTTCTCAAGAGTGGAGGGCTTAGAGGAGGTGTCTGGCTGTGTAAGGAGCTTCCTGAGCACAGGACGCAGCTCTCTCCTTGCACTGCCTGTCCCAGAGAAGTGATGTTCAGGTTTATTTTCCCACCTGGGTGTCCAGAGCCAGTGTGAGTGCTGGAGCTTGGTGTTCTGCTTCTCTCCTGCATCTCCTGCTGTCTGGCAGAGAGGGGGGAGTGCACCAAGCTTGCCCTAAGAGCTGTTGCTAAATCACATTGCTGTTAGCAGCTCTTGGACTGAGGGCCCCAGCCAGCTGTGTTCGTGTGTAAGAGGAGCAATTATCTGTGCTTTGACTTTGGAACCAGAGCGTCCAGCTGAGGTCTTTGTTCAGAGCAAACTCGTAGACCTTTGCAGGGAGCTGCTGAACTCTTCATCCATCCCAGGTCTGGCAGATGGATCAAAGCCTGCTCTGACAGCGGATGCTCTGAGGGCTGGAGCAGCTCTGCTCTGGAGCCAGGCTGAGAGAGCTGGGCTGGGGCAGCCTGGAGAAGAGAAGGCTCCTGAAGGGGAGACCTGAGAGCAGCTCCAGTGCCTAAAGGGGCTGCAGGAAACCTGGAGAGGGGCTTGGGACAAGGGCCTGTAGGGACAGGCCAAGGGGAATGGCTTGAACCTGCCCGAGGGGAGACTGAGATGAGCTCTTAGGCAGAAGCTCTTCCCTGTGAGGGTGCTGAGGCGCTGGCACAGGGTGCCCAGAGAAGCTGTGGCTGCCCCATCCCTGGCAGTGCTCAAGGCCAGGTTGGACACAGGGGCTTGGAGCACCCTGCTCTAGTGGAAGGGGTCCCTGCCTGTGGCAGGGGTTGGAAGGTCCCTTCCACCCAAACCCATCTGTGGTTCTGATCTCCCCTGCATGTTGAAGAAGTGAAACACAAGTTCATCTTGCTTTTCTCTTGGGTGTTCTATCCCCATGTTCATGAAGAAAATAACTTCCATTTTTCTGTAGTATTTTTCATATTTCCTAGGATCAGTACTGGTCTCCTGCTTCGGGAACTGTAGTGACCAGCTGTGAGGAGGGACCTTGGCTTCACCTTCTGCCTTCCAGGCTCTCATTACTGGCACATGCAGCAGTGCTACCTGGGGGTTAGCAAGGGAAAGTTTTCCTACATGCTTCTACTCCTGCCTAAATTGTGGGCAAACAGGGTTCACAAATCCCTGTTTGCACAATCAGAAAATGTCATTAGTCTGTTCTGTTCTAGTCCCAAACTTAAAAATTAATTGAGGCAGGTATTAAATGAAGCAGGTTTTCCTTGAGTAAATAGTGCCCATTTTGGAGCCTAATCTATTCACTTCATAATCTGCAGCAATTTTAGTATTTTTTTTATTGTTTGGGGAAAAAAGAAAAAAGAAGTGTGTTCCATTAGGAGCTGTCAGTGGCTTAAGAGGATTTTACTCCCATTTTATGGTTTGGTTGAAAGAGAATTTATTCTTGCAATAGGTTTAATGATTCCCAGCTAACGGGGACTTCCCAGCTGCACTTGGAGTATAATAAAACCCCTTTGGCTTTTGTTAGACTTGCACAATCTCGCTGCCAATAATGATTAATCTTTCCCCCTAAGATCCCCTTATTACTTGGGTTTTACTTGGGAGCTGCTGTTCCCTCTGGAGCTTGGTGAGGGTTTCGTCCCAGAGCAGCTCTGGTGCAGTGCAGGTCACCTGCTATGCCTCCCTTTGTAGTCTGGTTTTGGCCCTTAATTACTGCTCTGTGGTGCTGTGCTTCCTAAGCTCCTCTGCACAGGAATGCTGTTTGGGGATGACGAGGAAGGAATTGAAAGAGGAATTCCTGAACATGGCCATGCTTGTAAGGGAGGATTGTCTGGATAGACTACTTGGTGAGGAGGTGCCGGGGTGAGGGTAGGCTCCCGCTCCTCTCTGACCATAGGCAAGCCAGGGAGGGCACTATAGAAGAACAAACAGAGGCAGTGATCGATGCCACTGCCACCTCAGCTGCTCTCGGCCGGACAGGCCATATCCCAGCCATCCCAATACAGAATCTTCTCTTTGTCTTGGCAGGGCATTTCTGGGTCAGTCTCCTCTAGATCAACAGGGAGGGATGGAGATGCCCCTCAGAGGTGCAGGAGGAGGCTGCAGGTACAGGCCTGGTCTGGGTAGATGTCTGTAAATGCGATATAGGGAATGGTTTTGGTGTATCGCCAAACATATGGGACTGGAGCTTCATGCTGAGAAAATGTGTGGTTTAATTCATGGCCATCTTGGCAGTGTTTTAATGGTTCATAGTAATAAAACCCCTGAGAACAGGAAGGGAATTGATGCTTAACAGACCTGAGAGACCTTTGGCATTAACAGGATACACGTGCTTTGTGATCAGCTTGTCACATCAGGCATAAGAGTTGTGATAGATGAATTTGCTGTATTGTCTCTCCAGCTTTGCCTGTGGGATCTTTTGGGCAGGCTGATCCCACCAGAGGTGCTTCATATGCCTGTGCTCTGGGTGGCTGCTAATTCTAGGTCTAATTCTAGAGAAGTGATCCACAGTACCAACAATTACAACTGACGGGGAAAATGCATGAGACTTTTGGGCTAGCAACTGGAGTTCTTGTCCAAAGCCTTTGCAAATGAATGTAAGTGGTCAGGGCTGTTGTTTCACATCCATCAGAGCATCCTGAAGAAAAGACTCCTTTTGGACAGTGGTTTTCAGCAGTAAGAGCTGCGGAACTGGTGCTAACAGAGCCTCAGTCTGAGCATGGTCAAAGACAAGCCATGTTCAGCACTGTTTCAGAAACCAAGGTTGTGTTGGGCTGCTCCAAGCAGGTTCTATAATCAGCCTTAACATAACAAGCCCATATGGGTACAAAGGGGGAGCATGAATGCTTTTTGGAAAGGAGAACTGCCTCACTTTGCAATTTTTAAAGGCTTATCATAGAATCAGAGCCTCGACACTCACAAGCAGAAGCTTCAGTGGCTTTGCTGCCCACCTCGCAGTGAAATGATGGGTGTGAAGGTGAGGTGGCACTGCTGGGAGAGGCACCCTGTCACTCACCACTGCCCACTGCAGCACCATAAGGAAGCTGAAGGATGCTGGCACCTATTTCAAGCTGTGCAAACCTCCACAGGGGGATTCTCCAGGTTTTGGGATCACTGGGGTGTCCCTATGGCTCTGCAAGGACTTGAATCGGAAGGTGCTTTGTCACTGTTACTGAGCTGTGTGGGGTCAAGCAAACGTATTTGCAAACTTCTGGTCACATTGAGCAAGTTGTCTCAGACAGGGCAAACCACCCAGAACTTGAGAGGAATCAGAGCTTCAGTTGTTTCTGACTGCTTTAAATCCAACATTGCTCAAGTTTTCATTTGTGCGAGCCATTTTATTCAGAAGTTCAGCTGGATGACTGCTTTGACCTGCACAAAAGCTTCTGAATCCAAACCCAAGCACATTTGCTTTTCGGTGCATGGTTGGCTCTGAAAAACATCTTTGTATTTGGGTTTTTTTGCTTCAGCAAGGAACCTGATAACCCAGCGTTAGCTGGAAATGGTTGGTTGGTTGGTTTGTTCCCCCCATTTTTATCTTTCAGTCCAGTCTGTGAGAGGTCCTGCAGATGCCTGTGACATTCCTGCTGGCTGAGATGGGCAGCTCTGGTGGGAGACCCCTCCCTCCTATTCCTGGTCAGGAAAGGGACACAACTGGGGGCCCTGGAAGACTGGCCGAGTGGAGAGCAAAGGCAGGACTGGCTCTGAGAGGACTTCTGATGATGGTGCAATCGAGAGTGAATGTGGATGAACATCACTTACCCCTTGCAGATGGAGCAATGTGATCTCCTTGCCTCTCTGCCTGCCCTTCAGCACCAAATGGGTGAGTTTGCCCACTTGCTTTTTTATGTTTTCTTCATTGTACCTGTGTTCCTTTCCGACTACTGGGTCAGCATTGCTGTCTCGTGTGTAAAGAGCATGTTCTCACTGTCCCTCCTGTTCCAGCTGGCTGCCCATCCCCAGTGCCCCTCTCTGACACTGTTTCTGGGCTCAGAGCACTTATCACCTTCCTTGAGCGAAGGCCGCATTTTCTCACCTCCTGCTCAGCCATTCAAGTAACATAAGGACCCCTTTCTACTGTGAGCAGGGCTGAGGGAGGCTGATAAAGGCTCTGCTTTCCTTTTAACCCTTCTATTTCTTCCACCAAAGCCTTTCAGGCCCTGCATTCAGCCCCCAGCCTGGCTGACTGCATCAGCACCCCAGGGCTGTCCTGGAGTCAGGGGGAGGTTCAGCTGAACTCAGTGGGCTGCATTGACACACTGGGTATGCACAGGCACTTCAAAGAGACTTCCATGGACAGGAAGCAGGGCAGATTAGAGGTACACTGAGGCTTTTATTTTATGCCAGGACTTCAAAATGTTCTTGCTGGTATTTCTGAGGCCCCGTTTTTAACCACTCTTAAATACTTGTATATAATATAGCAGGAGGCTGGCCTCTGTGAGCCACACAGCACTTCTTCATGGGCTGAGAGTCACAAGACGCTTCACATGGGCCGCAGAGCCCAGGGGAGATTCAGGGCTGGCTCCTTCAGGTCTGCTTCCTTGGGCAGCAGGAGCCAGCTCACCCAGCAGCCTCACCACCCTTCTGGAGCCTGAGGTTGGCCTCCCTGTGCCGTTGACCTGGCTACAGTGCTTTGCCCCCCCAGGGACATGCCACCTCCCTCCGGGTATGCTCAGGGAGGCAGTGTGAGGTGGCCAGAGGTCCTGGCAGGCTGCGGCAACCCTTGGTGCTGGGGTTTTGCTGCCTCCTCTTTTCTCTCCTGTGCTTGCACCCTTCGCAGACACGCATCAGCTCCACTCGCACAGGAGCACTGAGAGGAACACGCTCCAGCTGCTCTTCCTCCGTGGTTTCTCCCTAGCAATGTAAACTGTTTACAGGGCCTTTGTAAACAGCAGATTTGTTTAGGACATTGTCTGCATTCCCACCCTGGCCTTCCCTTATCCAGCAGCGCAGGGGGAGCACTGGCCTGCCAGCTGTGGGTCTGTGGCTGCATTGTCAGAGCAGGAGATGATGACAACTGGGAGGATGGAGCTGTGCACACTCATTCCTGCATTCCCTGTGAACATGGGGATCTAGGGGATCACACCAGGGTCACACATGCGCTATGGCTGCATGGCAATGCTGTTGCATCCAGCAGCAAGGAAAGGCATGGGATGGAGCTGCAGGATGTGCGTGTGAGAAGGAAGCTTGCTGAGCCAGTGCCCAGGGCACTGGGAGGTACATGAGAAGCCTTCAAAGACAGGAGCTTCATGTCAGAAGGTGCTGCCTAGCTGAAAGGTCCCTGAGCATGGTCACTGGCTCCCTGGGGAAGCTGAATCTCCAGGCAGGGGAAGGAGGCTGTTAAATCAACTTGGCCTCATCCCATGGGAGTAACGTCTGTAGATGCCTGCTCTCCCTTCAGAGCTCGCACGCAGGGGTTCAGCCTGTTCAGCTGGAGGTTGGCTTCCCTCCAGCACCCTTTGACCTTTGCAAAGGGAGAGGGTGATTTCTACCTGAGCTTCTGCATCTGCCACAGCAGCTTTGTCCAACTTGAGCTGGACTTAACTCCCAGGTAACCTTTAAACCACAGAGACACACTCTGAAGCCATGAACAGTTGCAGGTATGGATGAGGGGAGCTTGAAATAGAGGTTGATGTGCCAAAAAGAGGGCCTGGGTTGAGGGGAGCAGCAACAGGAATGTTTAGAAGCAGTGAGGAGCTGCTGGGTGAGGGGGGGGGGGGATGTTCCTCAGGCCCCCAGAAGGGGTAACTGTTGCCTGCTGCCCTGTGCTGGGCTGTCAGGGACTCACAGCAGATCATTTGGCTGTTTGTTTGCCCCGTTCCCTGTCAACCACAAGTTTGAGTCTTGAATTCAAACATCCTGACTGGAAAGGACGAGACCTCTGACTGACACCTCGGGTTGTTGCCAGGCAGGACTTGCTTCCAGGAGACACAAACAGCTCAAAGACAAAGCCAAACATGGGGAGAAGCAATCTGACCCCATTTTCCATAGCGTTGGCTTCCCAAGTATGTGGCTGCTGGTTGCTGTTCAGAGATGGTCTCCTCCTCCCCTGTTGGTGTGGCTGGGTGTGGGGCTGGTCGCCCACTCTGGCTATGTCCACATGGTCACCGTTATTAGGAAGGAAAAGCCATTAAGTTCCTCCTGCTTCCCTCAGAGCCATGGATGTACAGCACAGACCCAGCCTGGCCTGGGGACAGGCAGGAGGCTGGATTTTGGATGTCTCTGTATGTTTTAAATACCACATAACCCCCCTGTTTTCCTCTGGGGGATGTGAATAGCTGAGGGTTGTCCAGCAGAATCCTGTTGACTTTCTGGTGAGCTTTAACTGTAAATATTTGAACAAAAAACTCTGATGTTAACCTGAGCAGAATCTGATCTCTCTGTACACAGTGAAATCTGGCTCAAGTCACAAGTGAGAGCGAGGGTGGTAGTTTCAGGTGATTCCCCAGTGGATGTGCGTCCACATCAGCACAGAAATCAGCATGTTCTCTGTCATGGATGGCAGCTCATCCATCAGGAAGGGCTGAAGGGGCAGCTGGAATTGCTGGGCAGGATGGAGGTGCCTTGGCTGAGCTTAATGTGGTCCTGAACAGGAAAGCAGGAGAGCTTTAGGTTGTGGTGGACGACTAAGACGGAAGGTAGAAAGCACAAGGCTCTCAAGAGAGTTGCTAGTTCTTTTCTGGGTCTGGAGTTTGCCTGTAGCTTGGGACCAGGTTTGCTATAAAGCCCAGAGTTCCAAGAGGTTTTCAGCTCTGCCTTAGGTAAAACCCCCTCTGCTCAGCTCACTGACCTGCATTGCTCCCTCTTGCGATGTCAGTGGATGCTATAGGAAGGGCTCAGTTCACTCCTTTCTTCTTTTGGACTCTCACCTTTGTCATGGTGAAAAGGAGGCAGGAAGCTCTCTGGGAAACTGCCTTCCCTTCATCTGCTCGCTGCCTGATTCATCCCTGGAACTCTTCTGTGGCCTGGCATAGGGATGCCAAACTCCAGGGAGCAGAGCCGTGTCCAAGGGAATGAGGAAGAGTACAAATTCCTGAGGAGAGGCTGAGCAGATGCATGGATGGAGACAGCACCAATACCAAAGCACAAATGGGAAAAACAGTGTGGCTGTGGGGACCGTGAGACAGATGGGAATGAGGAGAGTGCTCACACAGCCCCACAGGACCAGCCTGGACTTTGGGATTCAGATGCCCCTGAGCAGACCCAAACGTGATCCTTATAAAACATCTTCCTTATGGGAGCAGCCTGGGGTTCCTCAGAGCTGGCAGTATCAGCGGGGCAGGAGGTGAGAGGGGAAGGGACAGGGCCAGACCAGGCACTGCCACAGAGACTCTGGTTCTGCTCTCAAAAGCTATTTCGAGCACTGATGTTTCCAAACGAGGAGCTGAGAGCTGCCCCCGCAGCCCTCGAGTGCCTTGAAGGCCCACCTTCCTTTAGGAAAAACCTGTGCTTTGCTTAATGAGGTCCTTGGAGTGCAAACATCTGAAAGGTCCCAGCCTTCACTCCAGATTCACCCTGCTCAAGACACCCAAGCAGGCAGGGCTGTTCCTTTGGACCCATCCTGCATCCAAAAGGAGTGAGCACAGGTCTTTTGGCCTCCCTTTTGGAAGGGAGGGCAGCTGAGGTGGCTGTGGCCAGTTTGTAGCTCTGTACTGCTGCCTGAGCTGGCTGTATCCCAAACCCACTTAATTGCTCTTTGTGCTGTGGGAGTGGGAGAGGCCACGCCACAACACCCTACACACACTGGCATGAAGGGGAGGGATGCACAACCACACTGCTGGTGTTCATTATACTTCTTTTCCACATGGATATAGGGAGGAGGCAGGAGAAGGAGAATGGCAAAGCCTCTGGAGCTCCAAGCACCTTCCACCAGAAGGCAAGGCTGTGAGTGCAGCGTGTGTCCAGAGCAGCTCCTGTGCACTGAGCCCTGCAGGTTCCACCTCCAGGCCCGGTGTGATGAGAGATTCCAAAGGCAGAACTGGAAGCAGGCTGGCAAGTGCTGCCTAATTAATAGGGAGGTTGACTGTTAATCACCTGGGGAGGATGATTCCTTGGGGTGGGAAGGGCTGATGATGTGGAGCAATTTAGAGATCTGTGAGTACCTGGGGTGCTGTGAGGTGCTGTGAGGTGCTGTGAGGTGCTGTGAGGTGCTGTGAGGTGCTGAGGTGCTGAGGTGCTGTGGGTGTTTCTGAGCTGGGTTTGGTGCTCACTCCCAGCCTGCCCCATGTGCGGGGCTGCGAGCTCAGTGTGTGTGTGTGTGTGTGTGTGCAGGCTGGAACAAGTCCCATTTAGGTTTGACCTTTTGCTGGATATTAAAGCCTTGCTGTGGCTCAGTGAGATGAGTGCTATGGCAAACACAATTTCTCAAGATGAAATATCTCTCCAGTGGGTAATTCCAGCCTCATTTGAGGGTGGGTGTATTTTTTTTTCCCCTTTCCCACTGAATCATTTATTCCTGGTGTCAGGAAGGTGCAGAATGACTTTCCCCACTGGCTTTCAGAGCTTCATTGATTCTTCAACTCCCACTCCTGCAAATCTGCTGGAGCAGCAGCCCTTTGCCTCTGCAGTTTTCTCAGGAGGGGCGTGGGGAAGGGGAGAGTATGAGGCCTGGGGGAGCTCTCCTGTGACCCCAGTCACAGCCTGGGGGAGATGCTGTCATGGTTTAAGCACCGTAGTCCAGAGGCAGTGTCTTAATTTGTAAGTTTTTTGCCTTAAAAGCCTTCTCAGCACTCAGCTGCGTGGGGAAAGGGCACATGGAAACTGCTGGAGAAAGCAAGGTCTGTGCTGAAGGATGGGGAGCGGGGCACGAGCCTGAATCTTGGGCCACCCTGAGCACCACTTGGACATGGACACAGGTCACCAAAGGCACGGCAGGTCCCTGCCTGGCTGAGCAGCCTCCTGAAGGCAAAGTGTGGTGCTGAGGGGGGCAAATGAGTGTAAAATGCAGAGCAGTGCTTGACCCCTCAGCCTTTCAGCAGGGCGGAATGGACACCTTGTGTCCAGCAAAGCTGGTCACCAGGCGCTTGCTATTGAGCTCCGTAACTTTGATTTAAGGAGATTGAAGCAGTCTGACCATGCCCATTAATACTTACACCATTCCATTGCCAAGGAGTTGTAAATGTTTCAATTCCTGCTGGGCTTGGCCCAGCTTCTCCTTGTTTGTTATCCTAAATGCACACAGGACATGACCCTGCTCCCCCCCTCCAGCACTCACTCCAATTCCATTTAGTTTCCACTTCTCCCTAGGAACCACTGTAACCATTCAGAGGACAGAAGAATGAAGGGAGGTGGATGTTCACAGGGATCGTGTGCCCTCCTTGTGATCAGGCCTCATGCTCTGGCAGTCAGTGTTAAATGGGCTCAGACAGACGTAAGGGCACATGCACAGGGGTGCTGCTGCGTGGCTGCAGGGAAGCTGGGGGCTGGAAAGTGCTGGAGGATACTCAGTGCTGGCTGATCTTTAAGTCCCTCTTTATTGCAGTGCTACAGAGGAACAAGAAAGATCAATATTTATTAGTCACAGAAAGCATAATTTTGCATGAAAAGCATCGATCAGAGTGTCAGCTGAGACAGTGTTATTACATCTGCTTTAAGATTTGGTCAACAGCCCTTTATGAGTAAGGACATTGTTCCCCATGGTAGATAGAGCCAGGGCATGAAGGAAGAGCTCAGATTAGAGGGGAGCAATCCAGGGGCTGCAGTAGTGTGAGGTGTCACAGGATAGGAATAAGGGCTTTGGCTCTTGTTCTCCACCTCATCGTTCTGTGTGGTCAGTTTGTCACTGAGGTCTTAGGTCCACTAAGTACCACCAAAAGACGTTCATGGTTTCAGAGTCGGGTTCTGGTCTTTTTTCCTAGTCAAATAAGCTGTTTGCCGCCTGGGGTCAGGGTGAATGCTTCCCCCACGAGGTAGTCCTGTGCAGTTATTCACTTTATGGGATGCTTGTACCATCCTTTAAGGCAACTCAGCGTATGTAGTGAGCACATCTGTCAGTCCCAGCTCTCCCCCAGTCGTTCTTGTGCACTTTGACTGACTCCAGCTCAATCTGACCACTGGGTAGAGATGTCAGAACACAGGCCTGAGGACCACATCCAGCCAGTTTGTGTGGCCAGGCATGGGGAGCCTGCGACTGCCTGGCTCTCACCCAGCCAGCCAGTGGGCCAGGGTGGGCAGGGGATGTGCGAAAGCGCTGTGGGCATTGCCGTGCAGAGTGGGAGGCAGCTGGGAATGGCAGTGGCATGGAGGAGGCAGAGCAGCTCTGTGGCAGCCATCAGTGGGATGGAGAAGGGCTTGAGAGGATGTGGTGGAAGGAGGAAGATGAGGAAGCTAGAAGTTGTTGCAGTTTTACAGCTGGACACAAAAGACCAAGGGAAGAGGGTTCTGGAGCTCCACTGCCTGGAGACAGCTGCTGCTAAAACCAGTCCTTGCCACAGGTGCTGAGGAAGGGTTATATCCCTCAGCATATGGCAGCAGTGATCCCCTTATGCCTCTGCAAAAGCAGTTCAAATCCTGCCATCTCCAGCAACTGGCAACAGCAGAGATACAGGAGCACAGAGATGGGCATGGAAACAGAGTGAGGCACTCTGGGGTCAGGCTTTCCAGCAGTGCCACTGACTCCCTTAGGCCCAGCCACGGGTCAGCTGCACACATACTGCAACTGCAGAACTCGCTTTCCACTTAGACACCAAACTGGTCAGCTCAACAAAACCTCTTGCTCCAGTCACTGGGGGCATGGTGTCCTTTCAGAGGAGTCCTGCTGTGAAAGTCATGGTCAGAGCAGGCGCTTCTCCCATCTCCAGCCCTGTGCTGGGTATGAGCCAGGGCAGCATGCCCTTGGCTTGGTAAAAAGGTCCTGAGCAGTTTGTAGGCTGGTTGTGAGCCTTAATCTAAGTGTTGGTAGATAAAAGGGGTCCTCAAGTGAAGATGAGTGGCTCTGGCTATCTGACTGATGGATGAGGTGTTCATACAAGCAGAAGGGAATGCCGTGTGGATCCTGAAATAGCTTCTGCCTCCACAGCCCTCCTGTCAGTGAGAGAGGCTGCTGAAGAGGACACAGGTACCTGCAGCCCATCTGCATTACAGCTGCTGCTGGAGAGATTTGTGGCACTGGTATCCCCAGCATAGGAGGATGAGGCATCTCCTATGAGGCACAGGAGCTCAGGGCTGCAGCATCAGTGTGCTGATCCTCAGACAGTGCGGGGTGCCTGTATTTGGGGACACAGCCTGGGTAGGGTGTTGAGGGTTGCGTTGATCCAGGAGTGTTGCTGTGCTGGTTGCAGCACATGGAGCAGGCAGCTTTGCTGCATGGAGCTCACTGAGACTACCATTAATTTTGTATTAGGACATAAAACCTGTTGAGCTGAACAGACCAATGGTGCTTCCAGCCCAGCCTCCTGTCTCCATCAGAAGCCAAGGCCAGATGCCTTAAAGGAAGGCATAAAAATCCCATAATGGCCACAGTTGTGCAGTAAAACCCTATGGGGGAAGCTTCCCCTGACCCCACCTGGAAGCTCATCCCCTGGAGCAGGACAATCAGAGCTGTTGTGCTGATTTTCATTTGAGCTGCTGTCACTGTGGGTGCTGTTCTTATCCACATAAACACTGATCCTGGAGTGAAACTCCCTCATGCTCTTTGTCACATGGTTCTTTTGATGTCCTGGAAAGGAGCTGATGTTCTTGGATACCATGGTCAGGATAGGTCCTGGATGACCTGCCACAGACTGCTCTTAGGAGAGCAGAAGAGGAGTTTAGCACCTTCCCCACCACCCCAACTGGTCCCTGCCCCTTCCTGGGCTCTTCAGGTAGAAGTGGAAGCACTTTCTTGTCTGGCAGTGCCCTGTCAATCTTCTTTTCCTTGGACCTCCCAGCCAAGCTTCTTGCTGTTGAGTGAAGCCTGGGGAGCTGAGCAGGAAGCATGTGACAGAGGCTGGAGCAGTTGAAGACCAGGACAGTGGCCCGCTGTGATGTCTGGGAGGAGAGCTTGGTGCGACATCACCTCTAATGAGGACTTTTGATGAGATTTGCACTAAGTAAAAACTTCGAAGACCCACTCCCAAGGAGGCATCTTTAGGGTGAGATTCCCAGACCACAGACTGCCTTTTCCACTGCCTGTATCCCCCAGTCCCTGCCAGCCTAAGCATGGAAGAAGTTGAAAGAAGATTACCCGTGAAGGAGCAGCAAAGGTGTGTTTACCTGCTAGCAAAACAGGAGAGGGAATGAAGGCAGGGGAGCAGGTCTCAGCATGCAGAATGGGGGGGAGGTGACACAGCCCGTGATAATTGGACCGTTAAATCCAGCAAAGGCATTGACACTGCACAGTGTGGCTCAGGGAAACGGGGGTTCTGTAGGAGCAGTAACTCTCCAATAGCAAGCACTAATGAGGATCTGCAGTAATTTTTCTGCTGATCCAGTGCTTAATCCTGTTGTTCAGACTCCAGGTCAAACTCTCCTCAGAGCACGGTGCAGGGGCCGCAGTGCTTTACAGAGAGGTGCAGGCGTGACTCAACGGAAATTCTGGCTCAGAAATACATTTAGAAATGCCTGTCAAATGTCCGTTGCGCTAATTGTCCAAACTTTAGTTTCCTGTGCTGCCTCTCTGCCAGCCCTTCCACCTCCAGAGACCTCTGCACCAGAGGGAGCCCATCCAGTCCTTGTGGTCAATCCAGTTAAGTCCAGACTCTGTCCAGGCCTGGAGCTTGAGGCAGACTTAACCTGGGGCTGAAAGCAAAGACAAAGATAATTTTACCTCTCTACTGTCTTGGGTTTTTCAGCTCTTTTTCAGCTGGGTAGAGGACATGGAAGGGCAGAAAACCTCTTTTTCCATCTCATGTCTGGCCAGGCAGATTGCATTATCATAGAATCACAGATTGGTTTGGCTTGGAAGGGACCTTAAGGATCATCTGCTTCTTCCAGGGACAGGGCAGCCACAGCTTCTCTGGGCACCCTGGGCCAGCGCCTCAGCACCCTCACAGGGAAGAGCTTCTGCCTAAGAGCTCATCTCAGTCTCCCCTCGGGCAGGTTCAAGCCATTCCCCTTGGCCTGTCCCTACAGGCCCTTGTCCCAAGCCCCTCTCCAGGTTCCCTGCAGCCCCTTTAGGCACTGGAGCTGCTCTCAGGTCTCCCCTTCAGGAGCCTTCTCTTGTCCAGGCTGCCCCAGCCCAGCTCTCTCAGCCTGGCTCCAGAGCAGAGCTGCTCCAGCCCTCGCAGCATCCCCATGGCCTCCTCTGGCCTCTCTCCAGCAGCTCCACGTCCCTCTTGTGCTGCTGCCCCAGAGCTGGATCAGGGCTGCAGGGGGGGTCTCCCCAGAGCACAGCAGAGGGGCAGGATCCCCTCCCTGAGCTGCTGCTCATGCTCTGGGGGTGCAGCCCAGCACACAGGGAGGTGGTTCTGGGCTCAAGTGCTCACTGAAGCTGGGTCCTGGGGAGCTTCTCACTGACCAACACACCCAGATCCTCTCCTGAGGGCTGCTCCATCCGGTCTCCCCCAGCCTGGGTTTGTAATACTGCAGATGTTCCAGCTGTGCTGCTCAAGTGCAGATGGCTTTGCAGGGTGTTGCTTCTGTCTTGCTTTGGGTTTTGGACTACCAGGCTGTGATGGAGAAAGGACTGACAAGTGTTTTGTGTTGACCCTTATTTCCTTGGCCTGAAAGCTGCACAATCCCCAGGACTGACCAGAGCTGGTCAGAGGTGTCCCTTTTGCTGAGTGCAGACACACTCTAGAGCTGCTGATTCAGCATTCACATGATACTTCTCCCACAGAAGCATCCTTCCTGCATAGCTCAGCATTCCTGAATTGGAGTGAATGATGCTAATGTGTGAGAACACCTACTGTATTTTTACTGTCATTTGCATGATGGGATGTGCCTCCTTTCCTCAGTAGGAGGAAGGTAGTAATCCAAGCTCACTGTTTCTGTATTGCTTCTGAATTGACTTCACTGCTTTGCTTGCACAATCACATAGGTCCTGGTAGCAGGACAGGAGTGCGACCCTCTGCTGGACAGGAAGGGGCTGAGCTGGGACGGAAAGAGATGCCAGGCTGTGTGACACGGGTGTTGTGAGATGCTGAGCATGATGTGTTTCTCAACACAGGGCTGGAGTTTTCTTGATGCAGTGTGAGCTGATCATGAATGGTTTGGGTCTCCCTGGAACTCATTCCCTCCCTCGGGCTGTCTGAACTGGTCTGTGACTTTCCAGAGGAGTCTGGCAAAGGGAAGTGCCTGGGATATATTTGTTTGCCTCTCTTTCCCTTTGATGCCTCTTCCCTAATTGTGGGAGGCTTGTGCAGCTTGGGGTTGACCTTCTCTGCTTGGACTGGACCAGTGCTCCCTTGGTAAGTAGGCATTAATAGCAGGGGAGGGCAGGACCTGTGATAACTCAGTCTGGCAGCCCCAGCCCCGTCAGCACTGATGTGATGGAATGGTCTTTGGAGACCCAAAGAGCTTCAGTCAGCTTTTCTTTGTGAAAGGGATTGTTGTAAAAGGAATAAAGTAACAACACAGAGGCCTGAAACTCTGCAGGAGGGGACAGAACCTGAGACAGGAGATGCTAAGGCAGGTTAAGGAAAGGGTTAACGTGGTGCCATCCCTGTAGTCAGGGCTGATGTTTGTGAATCTGGATCTGCTCCTCTCTTCCTGCCAATGGAACCCCTGCTGGTGTCCGAGTAGTGCCTTGGTGAAACGTGTGTGCTGTGAGCAGGGAGGCCCCAGATACTGCTGGCCCTGCTGAGGAGCCCCTTAGGAGGAGAGGGATGTCTGTGCAGGGTTGTTTGGGCTCGCTTCAGAGCTGGTCCCTGCAGCTGCTGGGGACCACTGATCCCAGGGATCGTGGTTGTTCCTTTGGGAGGTGTGACTTGGGCAGGGGCCTGCTGGGAGCAGCGTGGCTTCACTGGGACAAAGGAATTAAAGAAGGGAAATGGATTTTCCTTCTGCCAAAGATTATGCATGTCTGTCTCACCCCGACATCCCACCATGTTGCTGAGCCCCAGGAAGACATCTGAGAGCTGGTTCTGGCTCATTTCCTGCAGCTTGAGACACTGCTCCATGGCATTGAGTTGGGCTTTGGGTTCCCCAAGTTCAGACCTCGGACCCTGTGGTCGAAGCCCAGCATGGAGCATGTTCTGTGGTGGCACAGGCTGAATGCAGAAGTCTCCTGCTTTGTTCTCTCAGTGGTGGTGGTGGTGATGTCAGGGTGCCATCCTGCTCCCTGCGTATGGTTTTCATCACCCTCCTATTAACCTAAACCAGCTTCTTAACACAGAGCACATCTCAGGCCCCAGCTCTGTCAAACACATCAGCTGTTCTTGCTGCAACATGTGGTTGATTAACAAGGAGATGATGAAATGTTGCAACGTGATTATTCCCTCATGTCACATCAGCCTGAAATGACACCAGGACACTTTAGGGATAGGAAGCACCTATAGTTTGTGAGGGGGGTTACAAGTCTGTGAGAGGGTTACCTCTCTTTCTGTTATTTCTATATCCCCTACAGGGACGAGACAACTTGCTGTCTGGGAGGGTTACCCTGACCACATAGCTCTGTGTTAGGACACCTTGTCACCATCATGCATCCAGAGGTCAGTGATCTGCCACTGCTTGGCACACATCCACACTCAGGTGTGTTAGAGGGATCTCTGTTACCCGCGGCTCTGTGTTTCCCCAGGCTGGAACAGCTCTGGTGTGGGGCTGGCAGAGTGGAAGCCGGGGCTGCAGCTGGCTGGGCAAGGGAACAGCTTCACTCATTGCACTGGAGCTGTCCCCGGTCAAGTGTCTTTTACACCGATTCTTCCCAGCCTTGTGGCATCCCCAAATGAGGCTCAGGGGATTACAAAGCAGTCAGCTTTCATTTAAAGCCTGACCTTGGCATCAGGCTGTTAGCATGGCAAGGAAGAGAGATGAGTTAGCTGGCAGCCTGCCTGCGTGTAGCAAGGGCTCTTTAAACCCTCAAAGGATGCATTAGCTTGGTGTCAGAGGCTTTGTTTGTGGCATTCCCCGGAATAACCATCCTCCCTCTGTCTGTGTGTGTGCATGTATCTCCTCCCTGCCTGCATCTCTGATGCTCCCCTATCCTGTGTCCGAAGAGCCCAGCTTGACAGCATGGCTAACTCCAGTGAGACAGATGGAGATGGATCCAGGGCTCTGTGGGGACAGCTGCATCCCTGACAGTCCCCTCTGGTCCTGCACCTGTTAGGAACTATACTTAGCATGGGAAAAGTTTCCAGAAAAGGGGAAAAGTGTGAGGCAGAAAGGTTGGGAATTTGGCCTCATGCTCCCCAAGCAGGTCCTGAAGCTCCAGAAATGCCTCTCAGTAATAGCATCCAAAGATGACAATCAGGTGAAAAGCTGGCACGGTTCGGAGACAGCCTGAGCGAGTGACAGCTTCATAACTCCTGGGTGGAAAGCCAGGAAGCCTGGTGTGTTTGTCCTGACAGGCCCCAGTGGTCCAGATCACTTGGCAACTGCCATATGGGAGCTCTGGTAGACACTGAGCGAGGCACGTGCTGGGGGGGGTCACAGGTTGGGCCTTCCCTGTGTGTGATGTGAGGCAGTGCAGACTCCGGTGTCCATCACGTATCACCCAGGGCTGTGGCAGTACCCCTGGTGCTCCGTGATTCAAACCTACAGCCCTCAGCAGGCTGCCTGCCTGCGCTCCAACCTGTCTGCCACGCTTACAGCCCTCCATCCGCCTGTTCATCATCCCTGTGTGTAACCACCTGCCCGCAGAGCTCGTGCAATGAATGGGGGAGGAAATCCTGCTCTCTTTGGTGCTATGCAGGGTTCTCTGTGAGGAGACGAGGCTTTTCAGCTCTTCTCTTTATGAAAGAAGCAGCTGAAGTGAGGTGCTGTGGTCTGATGGTGATGAAATGTGCCTTGCCCCATTCTAAGTCCTTCTTGCAGCCAGGGCTCCCTGAGAGCCTTGCGGAGAGGCCGGCTGAGCTGTGGTGTCTCTCCTGAGCAGAGCAGCAGATCCAGGTGGGTTTAGGTTTCTTTTTCCATTCTTTTCCTTTGGTGAGTGACGAGCTGCATTTCCACCACACAATACTCCTGTTGGTGCAGGAGGTACCCAAAGGGGGTACTTGATGCCCCTTTGCTCCGTCACTTGCAATGTGCAGCAGTGGCTCCAGCCTCTCGAAACCACCCCTCATCTTCCTCCCCCGGGAGGAGCTCCAGCTCCTTCTCCAGAGGGAGTCCCCTGCCCCAAGCTCCAGCTGGTGAGGACTGAAACTCTATCAGTGCTTCGGAAGTGCAGGAAGCTTCAGATGAATGGGAATGCAGCAGCTCCCAGATGCCTCCTGCGCAGGGCCCAGCTCCCAGCACTGCTGTCAGCTGGCATTCCCTCCCTGGAAGGCCACTGCTCTGCTCTCAGCTGCTGTCCCACTGTGCACACCCTCTCTGAAACCTGCACACTGCTCCTGCAGTCAGTGGTTCAGTGTTTGTGGCCACCTGGGCTGTTGCTTAGTGGGGGGATTTACTGGATTTAGATGGAAAATGCAACAGGAGCTTTAAAGTGCTTTGGGGCTAAGTTGAGTTCAGTTTTACAGTCTCTGCCCTGCTGCCGTCTTAGAGAGAAGCAGGAAAACTATTGTGTTGCACTTCAGAGCCATTGAGCACTGGGGGTTTTACTAAACATCTTCCCTGAATGATGTTTTTAGTCAGTGTTTTCCTAGCCTCAGGGGGGAGGTCTGGGTATGAAATCAAGGATGGAAGAGGCAATACAGTGTATGGTGAGGACATCAGCAGCGTCTCCAGCTGGTAGGATACATCCGTGATAACTGGATGATCTTTAAGGTCCCTTATAACCCAAAGAATTCTATGATTCTGTGGTTCTTAGCTGCCTAACCTGCATTTTTGCGGCACTGGAGCAGTTTGCATTTACTGTGCAGACAGTGGGATTGAGTGCACCCTCAGCAAGTTTGCCAATGACACCAAGCTGTGTGGTCCGGTTGATACGCTGGAGGGAAGGGATGCCATCCAGAGGGACCTTGACACGCTTGTGAGGTGGGCTGATGCCAACCTTATGAAGTTCAACCACGACAAGTGCAAGGTCCTACACCTGTGTCGGAGCAATCCCAGGCACAGCTACAGGTTGGGCAAAGAAGAGATTCAGAGCGGCCCTGCAGAGAAGGACTTGGGGGTGCTGGTCGATGAGAAAATGAACATGAGCCAGCTTCAGTGTGTGCTCACAGCCCAGAAAGCCAACCGTATCCCGGGCTGCATCAAAAGGAGCGTGACCAGCAGGGCGAAGGAGGTGATCCTGCCCCTCTACTCTGCTCTTGTGAGACCTCACCTGGAGTATTGTGTGCAGTTCTGGTGTCCTCAACATAGAAAGGACATGGAACTGCTGGAACAAGTCCAGAGGAGGCCACGAGGATGATCAGGGACTGGAGCACCTCCCGTATGAAGACAGGCTGAGGAAGTTGGGGCTGCTCAGCCTGGAGAAGAGAAGGCTGCGTGGGGACCTCATAGCAGCTTCCAGTATCTGAAGGGGGCCTATGGGGATGCTGGGGAGGGACTCTTCATCATGGACTGTAGTGACAGGACAAGGGGTAATGGGTTAAAATTTAAACAGGGGAAGTTTAGATTGGATATAAGGAGGAAATTCTTTCCTGTTAGGGTAGTGAGGCACTGGAATCGGTTGCCCAGGGAGGTTGTGAGTGCTCCATCCCTGGCGGTGTTCAAGGCCAGGTTGGATGAAGCCTTGTGCGGGATGGTTTAGTGTGAAGTGTCCCTGCCTGTGGCGGGGGGGTTGGAACTAGATGATCTTGAGGTCCTTTCCAACCCGAACTATTCTATGATTCTATGTGAATAAGGGCATTTTATCATTTCCAGGCGCTTGAGCCCTGCTGGTTCCTGTGCCTGCTCTGAGGCCACAAGGATGCTTTCTGTGCCATTAGCAGTGGGGAAATGCTTCTCTCGTTTCAGTGGCCACTTGGCAACTTTTTCCACTCAAGACTGGGAAAATCCTTCTCACATTTCCCAACTTTTCGATGTGGTGCATAGAGAGAATCCTACCGATTGCTGCTTGGGAGTGGAAGAAACAGGAGCTCGTTCCTAATCTCAGTCATGGAGATTGTTTGAATGAAACTGGTAAGTGCGGGATAACTGGATGACCTGTATGTTACATGCCAGGTGCTTAACCTGTCTTCATGTATGCCACGGAAGCTTTCCTAGAACCAGAAGCACTAGCTAGCAGAAATTGCCTCTGTCAGTGCTCCTTATTGGACTGCATCAAAGGAGAATTAATAAAGAGTTAAAACCCCCACCAAAACTGGGCTTACTAAGGCAGACCAAGTCATAAACAGCTTTGAGTGTGCGGAGGTCAGGTTTCAGTTGGCCTTCCTGAAAACAGGGGGGTTCTGGCATTGGACCGTGATTCATTGTGCTGGAATATTCCAGTACAGGGGTTGTTAACGCAGAGAGGGGCTCCTTGTGTGTCGGGTTTCTGCCTCCACGTTCGCTGTGGCAGATTTGTCCTGATAGCATTTCTATCAGTATAAGTTATCTGTTTCCAGTTAACCCAGATGAAAGCCTGAGCGTGGTTATTGCATTCTAAGGTTGCTGGAACTTGTTAATAATTTAGAATAATAAAGTCAGTCGAATGAATTCACTTCTAAAATGGAGCTTATTTGCATTGGCTTGTCTTTTTTGGGAGCAGAGCTCTCTGCGGGCATATGTTTGTGTAAGCTTTTTGTATGTGCTCCTGAGTGTTTGTGTGCATACGTAATTTTCTTCACCATCTTAAAACCAAAAGAGGCTGAGCTGGATTTAAATGTTGTACAAGAAAATATAGGTTCTCCCTGCCTGTGAATATATTCAGTGAAGGTCCACCCCGAAGCAAAGCTGAATAGCTATGGTATAAATCCATGGGGAAAAATGGGGTTTGTGATGGAAATGCTCTCTCATTTTAAATTATAGGCATATGTGAAGTTGAAATTCACGCTGCAGCATCCAGACGGTGCCTCAAGCTGGCTGCACATTCCCAGAAAGGAAGAAACTACCCCCCCCTTCCCAGCCTACCTGCAGAATGACCTTTCTTCTGATGCTGACTTGCAGCTCAGGAGCTTTTGTGCTGTGAGAGGCAGGGTAAGATACATGGGGTGACAGATTGCTGCTGACGGGGAAAGGCTCATTCAACTGCATTTCTCTGCAGCCCCAATGATAGATCCAGGGGCTTGTTAGAGGAACAAGAGCAGCAGCCAGTAACCAGTTGGTCTAAGCCCTGGAGATAGACCGTATGTCCCACACTCTGTTTCCTAATCTGCGAGCGTGGGGTAAATTCAGCTGTGGTGTCGCCTCTCCCCTGCGTGTTACACAGCAAAGAAACACACCAGGGTATTTATCTGTCTGTGGCAATGCCTATGTCTATAGAAACTAACATTTGTAGCTGTGCACACGTGTGTGTGCACATTGATGTGGCTGTGTGTTTATTACGGGGGAGGCTGGTTGTAGGGCAGTCCCGAAAACGGGAACCCTGTTGTGCAAATCGTGCTTTCTTGGAGGGAAGTTGAGCCAGGAGAGCAGGGGGATGGACTGGCCCTGAACCACGAGGAATATCCTTTCTTTCTGTTTTAAAGTCAGAACAATTTAAGGGAAAGGGTCTCCCAAAAGAAGTCCGGTTTCAGGAGAGGCTCAATTGAATTCCTGGTTCCTGGCTGCCTGCCTGCAGGGCCTCTTGTCACTTCTACTTTCTTCCAACAAGGCAGAAGGCGGAATTGACAGCAGCCTTCCTGCCAGGCTGTTAGAGGCACAGGGAAGCCAGATGCTTTGCATCTCTGCTCCCTCCCCCTTCTGCAGCCCAAGAGCCGGAGAGTGAAGTTGCTGAACTCCTCCATCATTGCTTTCCCGTGTTCCTGCTCTGACCCAGCGGGGATCCTGAGGGATGGAATAGCGCCTGGTATCGGCAGCGCCTGTGCGTGCATGGCTGAGGGGTAGGACATCACATGGAAGGAATCGTTACCCTTTCATCCAGGAAAGTTAAATTCCACTTTTGTACAGACAGTTGATGCAGAGGGGCTCACTGGGGAAGTGGGCTGACAGAGGAGCCTCTTTCTTTGCGCAAAACCAGGGCAAGTAGTTGTATAATACAACTTCAGAGCTTCCATTCCAAATTCACTCCTAAACTCACTCTGAGCCCATGCTGTTCCTGTAACTGCATATTGGGTACATGATAGGTGAGAGCTAAAATACTCTTCTGATTTTTTCTGCAAGGACGGTGTGCTCAGCCCCTTTTTTCTTCTTTGTATCAGTACAAAATGTGAGGTTTCAGTTGCTGTTAAATTAACATTTCTGTATGCATCATTTAAGTAGATAATTTGCTGACTCCAGAGTTTTTTGTGCGATCAGATTAGTTGGCTGGTTTCAAATTGTTCAGTGGGAGTTACAGCTCTGGAGAATGGACCCCTTTCCATTTAGGGCAGTACCAGGCCCTCAAGTGTAGTTTTTTTGAGACAGGACCTGCTCTGCGTCAGGAGTTAGGCATTTTTCTCACCAACAACTGCAAATTGGGTGGCAGATTGGTGGTGGATGGCCAGGAAATGAGGGAAGATCTTCTCACAGGGAAGAGCTTCTGCCTAAGAGCTCATCTCAGTCTCCCCTCTGGCAGGTTAAAGCCATTCCCCCTTGTCCTATCCCTACAGGCCCTTCCTTGTATTCCTTTTTCTATGCTGTCTCCTCCACTGTTTGGCTTTCTCTCTTTAAGTCAACAGCCTGGTATTTATGTGGGTATCTCCCACAAGGCTCTTATGTTAAAGGTTATTCAAAGCTGCTCTCTCCCTTTCCATGGGGAGCTCAAAGCCTTTCTAATCCTCCTAGCCCACCACTTGCCCTGCTATCCAGGTAGGAATGCGGTGGCTCCAAGCAAGCCACAGCACAGGTCCTTAGATGTGTCCTTCGGGAGAGAGGGGAGCAATAGGAGGGAGACGAGCAGTGACATCATATGGTTTCATTCAAATCCATACAGTCCTCTTCTTCTCCTGGGGGCTTCTTTAGGTCTTTTCTATGCCCAGAAATTGTATTGCTGCCTATCCAGTGTGTGGTTGTTCACCCCTTCCTTCTGCCACTGATCTCTTGGTCCCTCTGCTTCTTCCCCAGGTGGGGAGGATGATGATGGAGCAGGCAAGCATTGCTGCCCATGCCAACCCAGGCAGGAATGAGCACCAGCCCAGGGCAAACCAGGAGCATTTGTAGCCTGCAGGGAGGCAAAAAGTGTTGCCCAGGACAGCCTGTGGAAACATTTTAATTACCCCTGGTTAGCTGGCACTCAGCTAACTTGAGGGAAAGATCACAAGTGGAGGCAAGGTAAGGGGAATTTTCTGCTTGGAGTCAAATTTCAGCAACATTTTTGCAGCAGTTCTTGTTGGGATGGTTCAACAGCCTCCCCCAGACATCCCCAAATCAAGCCAGGTCTGATGTGTATGGCAACCAAATCACAGCCGTGCAGCCCTAACACAGTACTGTGAGGTGGATGAACATAGGGCTTAAAGCAGAATCAGCCTAAGCGCCGAGGTCTTTCTGAGGAGCTTTATGGCCAGGAGACTTCTTTAACAGCCTGTGAATCCAGAAATGAGATTCTGTTTTGTTTCTCCAGACTTGCCAGTGAGAGAAGAGCTTGTGTCTGCCTGACTGCCTTCAGAGCAAGTCAGCTTTGCCAGCCAAGGCAGATTCTTCTGGCCTGCTTCCAAGAGGCATGAGCTTAAACAACTGGTCTCAGATGGGGTGTCTCCACAGTCTTAGCCATGAAGAGAGGTGATTATTTCTCCCTGATAATTCCGCTTCTCGTAAGGAAATCCTCACACACACAGAGCGTGCACCTTCCCCTGTGCTGTCGACGTGCTCTGCTGGAAAGATTTATTCCAGTAATAAGGTATTTTCAGTGAAACTTAACAAAAATGAGGGGGGCACGTTTATTAATTATATATTTTACAGTTAATGAAAGATAATATGTAACAGGAGTAATTGCAGGCACCTGCCTCGCTGGCACAATTCATTGTCAGTAATAAACGTCTGTGTCCCTTTGGTGACTGATCAATTACAAACACAAATCCTGCCTTGTGCTAAGCCCCTCTGATCTCCTTTCGTTTGCAGGAGATGAAATGTTTTCCCATTCATTGTATACAGAAGAATCTGGACCCGAGCTGCTATCTCCCCAGCTGTAAAACTACAGTGAAAGCCAGAGTCTTTGTTTGTGTTCCATCGCCTGCTTTGAGGAAAACAGTGGTCATGAGATCAGACATCAGCCTCAGGGTGAGTATAGATACCACCCACACCAGCTCTTCCATCACACTGCAACCTATGTCTGGTTCTCTCTGTGCTTGTCTATCCCTTGCAGCCCTGCTGCAGGCTCTGGTAGGGATACAAGGCATAAACCTGAGTTCTACAGGACTTGAGTATTTCACTGCTCAAGCTGCCTCTTCCCTTTCTGCTGATACACCATGTAGGAGCACTTGTCACTCATCTTGGCTTGTGTTCCAAAACCTGGTCATGGATATACATTGCCATCCGTGTGGTAACTTGACTGGTTATCAGAGCATAAGTCCCTTTGATACCTGATACAACAGGTGGCTTGTATAGCTGGAGTAGAGTGGGAAGGTTTGTTTTGCAGTTTCACTGGTATGTTTATTATGCTCCTAATATCTTTTAAGCTGGTTGGTAGACTCTACCTCATGTGGGTGTCCACCTCATTACCTTCCTGCTACCTGAGGCTCACTGCAGAGCTTGTGACACATGGTTGAGTGATTTTTATTCCTTCCACTTGAGGGGAGTATCTTACAACATTTTAAACTGGTCCACTGTGATTGACTCATGCCACCCACTTCTGACATGCAGCCAAACAGGTACGAGAGGGTTTAGGAGCACCAACAGCATCCAGATCAATTTAAGACACAAAGTAAACCCAAAAGCTGGATAAAACATTTCAAACAGGCAAACCCAGCTCTAAACACAGAGCCATCCATGGCAGTGTGACATTCCTTCCTTCTTTTCTTTAGTTCTTTAAAACCTGTTGGTACAGTTGGTTGGTTCTCCCCATGGGGCAAGTGTGGCAAGTGAAGTCATCATCTCTAACAGCTGTGCACGCCCCAAGACAGCAGTCCTTCTACCTAAGAGGTTGATAGGAACATTTCAAGGAGGTGTTTATCTGATGATATGCCACAGGCATCAGGGTGAGGTCCAGTCTTCTTTAGTGTCTTCATTAATGAGCTGGAAGAGGGGAATAAGCAGCATGTTAATGGTGTCTGGCATGAAACCAAGAGAGAACAATGTAAAGGGTCTGAGAGGTCACTGGTGCCAGCCCACCAGCAGTGAGTAGGACTGGGTTGTATCTGCCACGGGCTCTCAGCCTGGCTTCAGTATTTGCTATGGGCTCTCAGTCTCGCTTCACATTGACCTGATTTTGTGAGTGAAATGTGGAGACTTGGGGCTGAGTCTGGGCAACCAGAGCAGTGGGTTGAGTGTTTGTAAGAGCATCTGTTAAGCTGCAGTGTTGGCTACTCTGCTTTAAGACACAGGGTTTCCAAGTCCATCTTGTCAATATTTAAAAGCATGAGCAGCAGAACCAGCAAGCCTGGGTGAAGGTTTGCAAGCACAGAGGGGAGCAGAGTGTGTGTGAGCTGCATGTCTCTCGCTCACGTGCTGCTCTCATTATGTGCACATCTTCCACTGCCTTCCAGAGTGATTCTATCCAGAGCACTCTGACAGCCTCTCAGGCATCAATCACATGAATGCTGCAATAGCCCTGCAAGGTCAGGAGGTGTTGTCAGGTGGGACAAATCTGTGTCTCTGTGCTGTTCCTCAGAGCAGCAGTTTGTGCCTCAGCAAGGAGAGGGGTGGGGACTCCTGCAAGTGCATGTGTGCTTGCTACAATCAGAGCTTTCCGATTCCTACAGCCAGGGATGGGATCCAGGTCTCCTGAACCCCTGTTCTCTGCCTTGACCACTAGAAGCACTTCCTCCCCACAGAAACCTCACCATGAAACCACCCACAGGAGAAGGGCTTTGTTGCTTGGCAGGAGAGCAGCGGCTCTGCTCTACCCAATCCGCAGGCACATTTTTGGGGGTTGTGTGTTTACGAAAATCTTGGCTTTGCTGGTCTGGAGAGAAGAAAAGTTGATTGTTCCCCAGCCAGGGATTGGCGTCTCCCTGCCTGTACGTGTAAATAGCTCTGGAGAGCCATACCAGGCCATGGGGAATGTCTGTGGTGCAGCAGCCTGCTTGGATTAGAAGCCTTGTCTCTCTTCTGTGGTAAACATGTCTCTTGTTACCTGTTCTCACTGAAGTTTTTCTGGCTTCTCCTATCCTTTGCTCGGCCACTTTGGCTTCGGGGCCTTGTGATAGCTGGAGTGATTTATTTATTCAATAATAAAGCTCAAAGAACTGGTTCTTTTCCAGATTGCTCTGTCCCAGGCAGTGGCTGTCTCTGAGGAGCTGGGTCATGATGGGGTTAGTGTGGAGGGAAGCAGGGCTGCTTGTGAGCCACAGCTTTGCCAACCCGCTGTTCCTTCTGCCTCTCAGCCTTCTCCCCCTGCATCCTGACCTGGCAGGAAAACTGTGCAGGCTGTCCAGGCATTCCCAGTTCTGTCTCTCATTTTAAATGGTGCCAGTGGGAGTCCAGCATGAGGGTCTTTGGTTTGTGAAGTTGGATTGCTTCCCCCATTCTCCAAACCAGCATAGCACACAATACTGGAATTGCACAAGCAGAACCATAATGGGAAAGACCAGAGCATCATAAGGAGAAGACAGGCAGCGAGCAGGCAGGAAAGGGAAGAGGGAATGGTTATGGTGGAAGTGAATACTTGATTGGAGATAGCAGGAAGGAAGGGAGAAAGGAAGAAAAGACTTTACTCTGGCCAAAGTAAAGGGAAAGACTCTTTGGCTGAGGCTGTAGAGCTTCAGTGGTCTTATCCCATCTTCTGTGAGGGACAATGACATCCTCCCCCTAGGGGTTAGTGTTGTCTGTTTATTCACATGGCTGGGAGCTGACTGCAGTCTTTGGGATGATGGATTAGTAAGTGTGTTGAAACAGAAGTTAGAGGTGTGTGCTCTGGCATCCAACCTGAGGCATCTCCAGGTCCTAATCTGAAGGCAGTCGACTGCTGGCTGGTGTGGGAAGAGGTTTCCCCAGCTTCACACATGATACCGACAAGTCTGATGTGCCATTTTGCTGCTTTAGAGGACTTGAATTTATTCAGGTTCCTAAAATACTGAGCTCTGTGATAGTTGCAGGATAGCAGGGCCTTGAGCAGAGATCAGGTGAGCTGGTTCCTCACTGCTGCTTTCCTGCCTGTGGGTTTTACAGCTGGATGATGAAATCCACTTCCCAGCACTCTCTGACCTTGGGGTTTGCAGAGTGTTCGGATGCATCTTAAAGACTCCACATTTCAGGAGGCAGAAGCCTGCCGCAGCTCCCTCTGTGCCTCAGCTCTTCCGTTTCCCTGCAGGTTTGGCCCTTCCTTTCAGAGGAGTCTGTATCTTCACACTGCTTCTGCTCAAAGAACAGATAACACTGAGACGGTTTCACACAGCAGCGACAGAATGAAAAAGCAGAGGTAATCAGGCCCCAAAATAATGCTGTTTGTCATCTGTAATCATCATACAGGCTCTAACAGCACTTAAGTGGGCTGCTTTCAGGAGCACAGAATGCACAGTGTTGTTGGATTCAGTGATTATTTAGAAGGCCACTAGCGAGGCACTGTGTGTGGGGATTCTCTGGGTGCAGGCACACCTCTTGATCACATATATGCAAACAGGAGCATATCCAGTGCTGAGCCCATGTCAGTGGGGGCAGTTTCCAGAGTCAGGCTGTGAAAACAACAACTCAGCCTTTTTCTTAGTGATCCCAGGGATTTGGAAGGTGTAATCTGGAAGAGCTGCTTGAACCCCTCTCCATGGAAGGGATTATTCCAAGAGAACTCTCTGATGTTTCCTCTTGTGGCTCTGGCTGCTCCTCCCTAGTTTCATGCCAGTCCTGAAATACATAACCCTGAACAAGGACTTCAGGATTGAGTTTCCTGTTGGCAGAACTCTCCTCCCCTCCACCACACTGCTGCACAGTCTGAGGGTCCAGGCAAGTTCAAGTGCTCTCAGTTCAGAAGAGGTCCTGAAAACATTTGCAAGCAACAAACTCCATCATTCTTGCACCCATATCCCTGCAGCTTAGTCCTCACTCTCCACGTGCTGCACTTTTAGGGGGAGCTAAGCTTTGCAGTGAGGGAGAAAAGGCCAAAGAAAGTCTTGGCCAAACTGAGCACAGTTACTGCATTCAGCCATTTGGTGGAATCTCTTAGTAACTGTTTGGAAGTAAAGGTCTTAGAGCTGAGAGCACAGGAAGCGTTTAAGCCTTATTTGTATGTGTAGGGGAATTAGTTGGAGTCTCACAAAAGAGATGAAGTCATGGCACTTCATCTCTTCAGCAAAACATCTGAGATGCTGCACATTTACTTGCTCTGATGTTGAGGGTTATAAAGGAGCTTTCTAAATCCCTTGTTTTCCATCGTGGTCTCCAGATGAGGGTATAAAATCCCTCCTTACAGGACCCCAATCCAGAACTGTCTCTGTGTGTAGAGGAGGGATATTTCTCATCTTCTCAGTATCAATGGGAACTGGTGTTTCTCCTGCAGACACCACCCCACTGCCAAGAACTCTGCTTCATAAGGCTCTTGTGAGCTACTTTCAAACCTGGAAGGGGGTTTTCTAGACCCAAACGTTGATGTAAGTGCATTCTTACTATCATTCAAATGCAAACCCATCAGCATTTCACTCCAGCACCTCAATTTTCCTGCAGATTGTTTTTACCTCTCGTTTTGGCTGATCTGTGAGCCCTTGGGAATGCTGTCAAGAGGGAAGCTGTTCTGGATCTAAAGGGCAGCCATCTTAGGGATGGAGCCAGATGCTTCTGTAGTGTGGGTATCTCATGCCGGTGAGCCAAGGAGGAGAGCTGTGCTCCGTGGTGTGCTCCGTGCCTGCTCAGAACAGCCCTGCTGTTAACTGTGCAAGTGAGGTTGCCACTCAGGGAGTCTCCAGGCCAGGTCCCTCCTCAAAGCACAGTCAGCTTCAAAGCAAGGTCCGTGTGGTCTGAATGTGGTCCAGTCAGCTTCTGTGCATCTTCAAGGCCAGGGATTGTTCTGCCTCTCTGGGCCCCTGTCCAGAACAAGAGGGTTTTCCTGGAGCTGTGTGCTTACAGCTGAGTGTAAAATCTTTTCCAAAACCTTTGCCCTTTTCTGTGCTAGGAGAGGTACTGCTGCAAAGCAGGGTTATCACCTACCTACCCCCCCATGGGCTTCCCTGGCCTCCTAAAGCTCCTCCAGCCTTTTCCAAGTGCAGAAAGGACAGTGCTTGCTCCCATCCCAGTGTGTACCCAGTGTGGCTCTTCTGCTACTGACGCAGAGGACTTAGGTCCAGCCTAGACCATTGGATCCCCTGGCCCAGTGGTGAAAGGAAAATGAGACTATGGGAGTCAAGCAGGCACTTGTGTTGTGGCTGTAGAGCCAGGAGCAGGGCAGTGAAGTAGTGGCTCTGAGTGTGTGCAGAGTTGCTTTGGTGGTGTGTTTGCCTTTGCTTTGCATTGGGGAGTACAAATAGAGTCATGTTCTGAAACAGGTTTGAGGATGGGATCTCCTTGGCTGGGGATGAAGGTCCTGTGGGTCACCCCTGCATGGCTGAAAGCTGCTGCTTGCTGCAATGGGGAAGTTCTGGAGCAGTGGGGCAAAACCTCTGGACCTTTACACTTCAGCTCAGCCAGTCTAGGAAGAGAGTGGGACCTATGTAGTGAGGGGCCTGAGTATCCCTCCCATGGTCCTTCAGGGGAAGAAATGGCACAGAAGAGGAGGATGCTGAACCAGTGGTGCGGCTGTGGGAGTACCTGTGGTAGACCCCCAGCATGAGAGCTGCAAAACAAAACCTTGTGGTATGGAACTGCACAGGGAGGAGACTTGTCCCGGAGCTCCCTACCAAGTGTGAGACTGGTGGAGGTGAACAGAGGAGCAGTGAGTGCCTCTGACTGAGATCTCAGTGCTGTGCTGTCAAATGTGCTGCAGGAATCGGAGTGAAAGAAGGTGTTGAAGAAGCCAAGTGAGGAGCTTTGTGGGTGTTTTTCCCTTCTAGAAACATGAATAAAGAAAAGCACGACAGTGCTTCCTTGGAAATCTGGTGGGTGGCCTGGTGCTGTGAGCTGATAGAAGATGGGGGCTGCTTCCTTCATACTGAATAAGAGATGACAGATGGGAAAGGAAAGGCCTTCAGCACTAGTATAATTAGCTTACTTCTGATAATGTTAGGGTGGGCTTTTTTCCTCTTAATATTTGACTGAGAGTAATGGGATAATGGTAATTGTAGAGGTGAATCTGTTGGTCCTCTGATCCTGAGACACTTAAAGTAAAGCCCCTGCACCAGCTTCAAGAGCAGAGAGGGAAGATGGTGTCCCTCTCTTGGAGAGGCTTGACTGCGTGGGGCTGGTCAACCTCCTCCTTGCTTCATCAGTGGCCTCGAGCTCTTGTTTTGGAAGAGGAGGTGAAAAGCAGTGCCCCTTCAGACCATCACAGCTTCACGCCCTACTTTTCCCCCCGGAAGCCTTTTCCCTTGCACACTAATGAGCCTGAGCCCTGCTCTGTGCTGCAGTCATTGCGCTTTTCATTCTTTTCGGTGGCTCTGACCATCTGTTGAGCTCTTTGCAGAATCTGTTTCAGTTCTGAAACCCCTTTGGAGATGAAGGGACCATGAGTGCATGCGGTATCCAAGGTGTGGATGAATCAGAGATGTTTCTGTTCTTTTATTTTCCTTTCCAAATGATTCATCCACTTGATCTGTTTCTTGATGGGTACTGAACGTGAAGCTGACATTTTCATGGAATGACAGTTTTATGTGGAAAAATGAGGGCCTACGGAGAGCAGTGGAAGTGATGTCTGTTGGAGAGGGATATCATGATTTCAAGATGAGATTGTTTGGACAAGGAATATTACAGGAATCTGAAAGGAGAGGTTACAATAGCTCCTGGAACAGAGGCCACCTGTGAGAGAGGCCAGTGTGAAGTTGATGGTGTCAGGAAGATGCTGTAACTTGCCCATAAACATATAAGAACTGGAAAGGGAGAGGAAAGTCAAGCCAGGAGAGGAAAGTCAAGCCAGGAGAGGGAGCTGGAAAGGCCCCAGCTTGAATGTAGGAGATGAAGAGAAACAAAATGAGCCAGAGAGCTTGTTAGGAAGACGATGCAACTGCAGGTTTGGGCAGAGGGTGTAGAGCAACATCTGCGAGGGGGCTTGCAATGAAGTGGAACAGCAGCATCGCTGGCTTGTGGATGAGATGGTCCTGCCCATGAAGGCCTGGAGGGGGGGTGGGGGGGTGTGTGTTGTCTAAGAGGCAGGATTTGTCCAGGAGAGCTTCTTGGAGGGTGAGAAAGCATAGCATTTGGTGGGTGAAAGGAAGAGCCTTGATGATGACACATTCGGTGTGTAGGACAAACATAGCTGAAACAGAGGGCTGAAGTGTACAGGAACAGTGGCTGGAGTTGGAGGAAGACCAGGAGGTGACAACCTACAAGCAGCCTGTTCTAATTTTTAGTATAAGGGAATAAAACTGTGCCCTGGGGCAACTGGTTGTGTGGTTCTGGCAGTTTTGGCTGTGTACAGGGCATCTTTTCCCTTCACAGGGAGAAGTTAAATCCAAGTAACTTCCTCTTTATCATGTCAGCCGTTACTCTGGCTCCTTTCTCCTGGTGGGCAGGGGTGTTCTGGCCTGTCCCACTGCTGCCAGGATGATTCTGTGCTACTTCAGGCTCTGATACCCAGGAATACCTTGTTCTCAGCAGGGTGACCTCTGTCGTGTTTTCTTTGCCATCCAGAGCTCTGTTGTCCATTGGGCCTACAGATCCAGCCCTAACATGCAGCAGAGTCTTCAGCTGGTGCTGGCTTTGTCTCACTGCAGTGCACATTTTGTGCAGCTCCACCACGCTGCAGTTGTGGCTCTGATGTGGATTTGTGCACGGTGGCAGAGTGGGATGTGGGCAGAGTGCACATTCAGAGGTGGTGCCAGCCCCTCAGTACCCTTAGAAGAGCCTTATTCCATCCCAGGCTACAGAGACCATCCCTTGATCTCTGGCAGCTGCTCCTTGTCTTGTCTTCTGAGTGTCTTTTAAAGATACCTTGGACTGCCTTGATGTGATTTCTTAATGCCCTTTTTGACCTTCCTCTTTCTCTTGGGCCTGGTGCTTAGATGTCACCCATCATCACTGCTCCGTACATGAGTGCTGAAAACAACCACCTGAGTTTTCACTTGCTGTCTCTGCTCCAGCTCTCAGCCACCTTTTGTCTCCAGCTTCCTGCTCTAGGAAAGAATTGTGCTGTTTGGCCTCATGGTTATTAGCCAGGAGGCAGGAATCACACATAACTAAAATAACCAAACCTAATTCACATTGACAGGAGAAAATTTCCTTTGCTGCCTTCTAGCCCTGTCTGAAAAGGAGAGCAGCTCCAAGGATGGAAGAACAAAATGATGTGCACAAGCAAAGTTACCTGGCTGAGGTCACTTGGGGTCCATGGAAGATTAACTGGCATGACTGCATTGGTTAGTTACTCAAGCTGAGATGTCAGAGACAATTTAGGAGCCTTGACTGCTGCTTGGAGGGGTTTCAGACTAGATCCATGTCCATATTCAGTGCCCTAGCTGAGCCCCTGGGCAGCTGCCTGTGCCCTGCTCATTCCCAACCCCTTCCTGACCCCTCCAAACAGGATATCTTGATGCTCGTGGGATGTTCTGATTTAGTTCTGTCTCGTGTTGTAGGCAGAGATGTGAGTTGCCAGGTCCGAGTCTCCAGGAGAGCTGTCAGCTGTACACTGCTGTGCAAGGCCTTTCTCTGACATCCTTCTACTCTCGCTGTTTTTTTATGTGTGGAGAATGGTGACCATAAATAGCTCACCAGATTACTTAAGAGGCTCTCTTATTCCCAAATACTGCAGGCAGGTTCCTGTCCAATATAATCCTGTACCTGCAGGGTTAGGTGCAAAGCATCAGTCATGCAAGAGGACTGTAAATGAGCTTCCTTCAAAAACGAGTTCTGTTTTGCTGAAGGCCACAATGGGGAAACCGCTGTGTTGCCATCAAATCCCCTTTGTATCAATCTCGGGAGCTGGGCTGTGAGTGAGAGGGGCAGGGTCCCAATGGACCATGAGTGAATTACCAACCCACATTGTCTCCTGGCAGGGCAGGGGCCTCCCAGCTCTGCCCCCTTGTAGCTGATCCAGGTGAAAGCCAAGGAGAGGCTCCAGTTTCACGGCCATAACTTAACATTCCCTATGGCTTTATTCCTCACAGCTATGTCTTGGCATTGTGAGAGGAAGCCAGGAGTGAACATATGGCTCATTGTGAAGCTCTGACCTTCTCAGAGCGGGGCAAAGCCAAGCAGCTGGAATTGCTTTCCAGTGCCAGAATCACAGAATCACAGAATGGTTTGGGCTGGAAAGGACCTTAAAGCTCATCCAGTTCCCGGCCCTGCCATGGGCCAGGACCCCTTCCACTGGAGCAGCTTGCTCCAAGCCCCTGTGTCCAACCTGGCCTTGCACTGAAGGCCAAATGAAGAAGCACGTTTGGGTGAGGAGCAGGAGTTCAGAAGCTGTCTGGCTATTCTAGGCATGAAACGTGGGACTGGCTGGCCTGAGAGAGGCCTCAGGTAAGCAGCACGTAACTGCTCACAGGGGCTTGCCAGGATCTGGGTGGGGAAAACTTCCCTTTAAAGAGGATTTCCTGTCTTCTCCAAAGGAGTCCCCGGCTGCTGAGCTTGCTTTGGCCTCCTTGTGTCTGGGATTTGCTTTTCTCAAGACCTTGAAAGCCGTTCCCCTCCCCAGCTCTTCATGGAGTTTGCTGCAGCCTGTTCCCTGTAATGCAGCTGTTTGCTCCTTCTCTGGAATCTCTTTGCACTGAAACGATTTCTCCTTTATTTCCTTTTAACCCAATTTGTTAACTTTCTATTGTAGCTTCTTCCAACAGCTCTTGCCAAGGAGCTCATCAAAGCCTCCCTGCCCTGGCGCTGAGGGAGGAGGATTATTAGTCTCTGTGTTCAAGGTTAGAGATGATTCCCCCTCTTGTGGACTAGAACTCTTCCAGCCAAACCTTTCCTCTCTCCATTCAAGAGAGGCTCACTGGAGAGGCTCCAAACCGCGCACAGTGCGGAGGGCATTGGGGTTACACTCATTCATGTTTCTGTTAAGTGACTCTCAGCCCTGTCTGACAACCTGAAGACAACGTGAGGTCACCCTTGGGCCACCACAGCCTGACTGGGTGCTGTGGTCACCAGTGTCATGTGGCCTTGTCCTGGGAGCCCTGAGGCACCCACATTCCTCCTGCCCTCCCCAGCAGGAAGCTGGTGGGACCTTCGCTGCCTGGACAAGGGGCAGCTCATGGTTTGTCCAGAGGCTGTGCTTGTGCCTAGTGTCATGCAAGTGTCAGCCTTGGCTTTTGGGAGGATAAATAGCAAAAGTAAAAGGCGTTGGCAGCTGAGGTTGGTTGGAATAGTGAGCTGAGATGTGTGGGAATGCCGGAGGCTGAACATGTACTGGGGGGCTCGATGACTACTGATCCTGTTCCTTCTGCTTTTACCCTCAGCCTCTGCTGCTGTGGGGTGTCTGATGGGTGATAACAGTGAGTGTTTCCAGAGTGGACTTTACAAAGCATTGCTCCAGGCTGCACTGGAATATCGCATACTTAATCCTTTGTGTAAATGGATCTTTTTGCTCTTGGGATAACTGGAGGAGGGTCTGGTCTCCCTCCTATTGACAAAATAAGGCTCATAAAAGCCATATTCCTCTCGTGTCAGGGAGAGTGATGCACATACCAGGTGTGAAAGCAGACAAAACATATCACTGCTGTCTGTGATTTCCGAAAGAAGTGATGTCCTAGAGATGTGGCAGTGTGCTGAGCAGGAGGCAGAGCCTGGTTGAACACCCATTGCCTGCACTCAGATTGCACATGCAGAGAACAGCTGCTCAGGCCTGACTGTGCTGGTGTCCCAGGGCACATGGAGCTCTGCAGCAACAGGAATGCAGCATCTAGGAATGAGTGTCAGACCCCAGCGCAGTGTCCCCTCTTCAGAGAGGTTGCGTGAGGGCAGTGTGGTGCAGAGCTGTGCAGGGGGCCAGGACCAGCAGTGGGTCTAAGCCCTCTAGGCCACCCAGTGACTCCACTCCAGGAGATTGTTTTGGGTAAGGAAAGCAAGGGCAGGATTTGCAATGATGACTAAGGAGAGGGAACTGAAAATCGAGCAGGAGATGTTGGAAGGGTGTTGGAAGTTGCTGTCAAAGTCAAGGGAGCTGGACCTGACTGGTGCTGGAAGAGATCAGAGATGACCAAGGCAGAAGACAGGTTCGATGGTTAAAGTCATCCCAACCCTTCCTTACCTGCGCAGCTCTGCCCACTGCCACTTACTCCCCCAGCATCACCATCAAGGGACCTACTGTGCTGTGCCCTGCCAAGGGGCCCAGGTACTGTTTTGCCTCCTTTGGCTGGAGAGCAGTGCATTGCTCCCTCCCTCACCCCTGCACTCATGGGTCTGCCTGTATCTGTGTCCGTGGCAGCTGGCACCACGCACAAGCCTCTGCTCCTGGGTTTACCTGCTCCTGGATTTACCTGCTCCATTTGCAGCTGGTAAATCCATTTGCTCAGCAGGTGCGTTCTTGTATTCCCTGGGAGAACAGGCCTTTTGGATGGGGGGAGGGAAAGAACAGAGGATAAACTGGAGGGGGGCAGGAGGAAATAAAGGGAAGCAGGAGAGAGGGAAAAGGCAGCAATGTGACTGGAAGAATTAGAGACGGAGTGTGGAGAGGACTGCATGTCCCTAGTTGCTTTGAGTGCTCAGCAGACTCTATGGTGTGTCTGCTTTATTACTGACAGTTTTCCCTTCTGTCAGCTTGTTTCCTAATTGCTGGTCTTGTAAACTGCTTGATTTATGGCTCTGCTCATCAGTCCTGGCCCTCGGGTATAACATGCTTTCCTTCCAGGCTGGAAGTGAAGATGGAATTAACAGCCTGCTTTAGGTTCAATTAGAAGCTGAGCATTCAGGGATCTTTATTGTGATGCACGTGCCAAATCAAACTGCTTCATTTTCACTCCTCATTCATGGAGGGTATTCAATGGCTCCTTCCCCAGGGCAGCAGCAGCAGCATTGTGGATGCATGGTGCCTTTGAAGTGTCCCACAAGAGAAGCCACCAAGGACTGGTTTCGCTGTTGGTTTGCACAGAGAACTCAATCTGTTTCCTCGCAGCTTGCTCTGGAGCTCTCAGTTTGTGCCCTACTCGTTTGTCTCGGACAGACTCCCTTTCAGTACAGCTGAGGGATGAGGATCAAGTCAGAGAACAAACAGCCCTGCAGAGCCTTGCACACCACCAGTGTGCAAGCAGCCATTGAGCCAAGCCCTGGCTGTCATCCCCGTGTTCAGGGTCTATCCTACACATGGAGTAGGGAGCCAGCGTCAGTGCAACCCTAATTTTTACTGAGTGACCCGAGCACCTCTTCTTGCACGGCCCTTGATGGCAGTCCCGTCCATGCAGCTCTGATCCATGTGGCTACGTGGTCACACCATGGTGCACCAGTTTTATGGAGCATGCAGGCCTTGATATGATAATGTTGGTCCACACCTGACACCCCAGAGGGTTGTGAGGATGGCAGCTCCCTTGGGATATGACTGTTCTGAAGTTCAACGTAACCTGCTAGTCTACACTTGCAGCCCAGAACCCCCACCGTGTGCTGGGCTGCACCCCCAGAGTGTGAGCAGCAGCTCAGGGAGGGGATCTTGCAACACTCTGCAAAGCCATCTGCACTTGAGCAGCACAGCTGGAACATCTGCAGCACTACAAACCCAGGCTGGGGGAGACCGGATGGAGCAGCCCAGGAGAGGACCTGGGTGTGTTGGTCAGTGAGAAGCTCCCCAGGACCCAGCTTCAGTGAGCGCTTGAGTCCGGACCCCCCCGTGTGCTGGGCTGCACCCCCAGAGCGTGAGCAGCAGCTCAGGGAGGGGATCCTGCCCCTCTGCTGTGCTCTGGGGAGACCCCCCTGCAGCCCTGATCCAGCTCTGGGGCAGCAGCACAAGAGGGACGTGGAGCTGCTGGAGAGAGGCCAGAGGAGGCCATGGAGCTGCTGCGAGGGCTGGAGCAGCTCTGCTCTGGAGCCAGGCTGAGAGAGCTGGGCTGGGGCAGCCTGGACAAGAGAAGGCTCCTGAAGGGGAGACCTGAGAGCAGCTCCAGTGCCTAAAGGGGCTGCAGGGAACCTGGAGAGGGGCTTGGGACAAGGACCTGTAGGGACAGGCCAAGGGGAATGGCTTGAACTTGCCTGAGGGGAGACTGAGCTGAGCTCTTAGGCAGAAGCTCTTCCCTGTGAGGGTGCTGAGGTGCTGGCCCAGGGTGCCCAGAGAAGCTGTGGCTGCCGCATCCCTGGCAGTCCTCAAGGCCAGGTTGGACACAGGGGCTTGGCGCAAGCTGCTCCCGTGGAAGGGGTCCATGCCCATGGCAGGGGTTGGAACTGGATGAGCTTTACGGTTCCTTCCAACTTAAACCAGTCTGATTCATTCTGTGTTTCTTCTTAACCATTTCACAGGACTGTGGCAAAGCAGTAATGTCATATTCGTACCACAGCTCTGCAGCACAACAGGCACGCTGCATTGGAAGCTTCATGAGAGGGAAAATGTCTGTAAAACAAAACCTTTGTGAAGGAATAAAACTCTTGTAAAGAGCAGAGAAGCTGTTGTACGAGTGTGGAGCTGTTCTGAAGCGTAACACTCTGCAGGTACTAGCTCAGTGCTTGGAGGTCTCAAGCAGGTAAGTTTAAGCTGACAAGTTGCCTCAGGACTTAGAGCTCTCTGCCATCCTGCCCTTGAAGGGCCTCTTAGGATGCTGTTGCTGTCTCTGAGCTGCTGCTTGTCTGCATCAGGTAAATCTGATCTGCCTGAAATGGGGACTCTCACAAAATGGCTTTGTGCCTCTGCATGCTCTGCTATAGGAACAGGGAGTTCAACTCTGCAACTCATGAGGCCAGGAGTGAAGGAGAGAGCATGGAAAATCAAGTGGAGCATTGGCCTGCTGCCCCTCAGGTACTGTAAAACTCAGTTAGAGGGAGAGTTTTAACACAGCCGCTTAGTGCTGCTCTAGCCCTCACTTGTCTGCAGGAGCTCAGCCAGCTGGAGGTCAGCTGGATGGGGCACGAATCCTGTGCCAGTGAGAGTTGCTGATGTCTGGTTTGTCTCTTGGAGCATGTACAGTAAAGTAAAGCAGAAATAAACTACAGGATACAGGTTTCTTTCCTTGTGGCATTAGCAGTACACCTTGGTTAGATCATCATGGCCATCCTCTGCTTTGTGTCTTGCTCTTCCTTCCCTTGCTGGGTCTGCAGATGCAGACAATGTGTTGCTCCTGAGAAGGAGGGAACTGGTGTCTTTGAGCACCGCGTGCTGGGAGCAGCTGCCCAACTCAGGCCTGGCACTGCAGCAGCTCTCCCAAGCAGTCTGGATGCCTCCAGCTCTTGTATTGTATCCTTCAGCTTCTCACAAGGCTGAAGAGTCCGTCCAGCCCTTGAAGTGGGATGGAGCCTCCTTGTATATGTGTCATATCCAACAGGATCCCTGGTGCCAGCTTTGGTTTTGTTTAAACTCCATGAATACTTAACTGTTTCCTTCCAGGTAACCTCACAAGCCTGAAACAAGACAGCAGATCTTGGAGTGCAAGGCATGAAGACAGGATTGCAGCCTTCTTTATGGGACCTGAGCAGCCACCTACCATGTCTGTAGTCAGTCGGTTCCTTGTGCCACATAGTCCAGGATCCAAGAGCACAAGGACAGAAGAACAAAAAAGCCTCTTGCTTGTATTTCACCTGTCCTATCACTGAGAATATTAACTACTAATTACTGAACTAATCTGAATATGCACTCAAAGTCTGGGAGTTATCACTTATTACTGATAAAAAGCTGGAGCTCTGTTGGTTCTGCATGTGTGCTCACACCCATGCATATCTCCCCAGTTGCATGGCAGGCAAGATTACAAATATGTGAAGGGTAGGTGTCAGGATGATGGAGCTAGGCTTTTTTCAGTGATATCCAGTGATAGGACAAGGGGCAATGGGTGTAAACTGGAACATAGGAAGTTCCACGTTAACATCAGGAAGAACTTCTTTACTGTAAGAGTGACAGAGCACTGGAACAGGCTGCCCAGGGGGGTTGTGGAGTCTCCTACACTGGAGATATTCAAGGCCCGCCTGGACAAGTTCCTGTGTGATGTACTGTAGGTTACCCTGCTCTTGCAGGGGGGTTGGACTAGATGATCTTTTTAGGTCCCTTCCAACCCTTGGGATTCTGTGTGTGATTCTGTGATTCTGTGATGGTTCAGATACGATAACCACAGGAGTTTCCAGGTCCTGGCCCTGTCTTGCATCCGGACCACATGAGCCAACAGCCGGGATCAAAACAGCAATAGTCTGGGATCCACGTCCAGGATGAGCAGAGGAGATGCCTGCACCCATCCCTTCCTCCTATGCAAAGGTTGGAGTACTTTCTAAGCTTGGGACCAAATCACCCCCTTTCTGGACACTGTGGTGGGTGTCAGCTTCTCTTTGGACCTGTTCTTGCCACTCACACTGCACAAAGGGCTTTAAATGGGATCAGAGGAAGATATTTCTCTTTCCACTCTATATTCACATGGCAAGATGCTCTCTGTCACCCCTGACCTCTCCCTCGCTGGCTGTGTAGATCTAAGCGCTACAGCATTCAATCACCTTCTGGACAATTGAACAGGAGCTATTCCAACAACGTCGCTTCCCCTCTCCCCTGCCTGGGAGCAGGAATTATCTCAAGTAGGTTGTAGTGGTGTGTGTAATGATGACTGTGTCAGTGAATGTAGTTCCTGTTGCCTGGATGCGGGTGAAAAAAAGGATGGCTATAGGAAGGGGATATTTTACAGCCGCAGGTGCGACAGATGAGCGTCTGTTCCAGCTTTCAAACCTTTCTTTTTAGAGTTCTGTGTTTCAGCTAAAGGTGACTGTCCCTCTGCTGACAGATCTCTTCTGCAGCTCTGGTGAGTGACTGTTCATGCTTCTGTTCTGTGCAGCATAAAGACAGACAGGTTTGTGTGAAAGATCTGCTGACACACTCTTGTTCTGAATGTGGTGTCGGGGATCTGACCTGCCACAGGAGTTGGCTTCACAGTGCGAGCCCTGCAGTCACAACAGTTGCCTCATGATGCTCCCAGCCTCAGCTGGAACTTCTGTCCCTCCAGTCAGCTGTAGCTGGCATGAAGGGGTGGAGTTGGTGAGGTTCTGGGGGGTGAGGCCTTGCTTCGTGTGTAAACCTCAGGACTGTGTTGGTTTTCAGGTCAGAGATCACAACTGGTTGTGCACTGGACAGAAGAAGTTTCTGGGACAGAAGAGGCTTCTGGACCTCATAGCAGCTGGTTGAGGAGGCTCTCTTCTCAGGCAAGTGCTGTAACAAACGGCTGGTGTCTGAGCTGAGGGCTGGTTTTTGTCCTCCTAGGACAGGGAGCAGGCTGCAGCCACCATTTTACTGGCTATCAAGCACCAAAGACCTGGGCCAAATGCTCTTCCCCACTTCTCAGGTTCATCAGAGAATGACTTCAGCCTTGAGGGCTCCTGAGCAAGGGAATAAGGGTTGTCAGAGCCTTTCTCATCAAGCTGCAGCCTTCGGTGACTTTATGTGTCCATGATGCCTTTGCCTGGTGGCTCTGTTGTACCATCTGGCCGCACAAGACTGCACTAAAGAACCCAGAGGGAATCCCTCTCAAAATGGCCTTGACTCCGGTATGTTTGACATGGGTCTGGACTGGGAGGAGCAAACTGGGCTGTGCTTGTCTTCATGAACCTGTGGGGACCATAGATGTGAAACGTGAAATGCCAGTAGTACTGCTGCGAATTCTCATTTGCCCGAGAACATCCTTCCCTCCCACAGAGGGACGAGGAGCAGAAGCAAAGTGTTTACACACGTTTGGAGTGTGGGAAAGATGGCTCGTCTGGACTGGAGTGCATTAGGAGCAATCCCAAGCACCCCCCCAGCTGGCAGGCCTGCGCTGGGGTGGTCTCTCAGGGACAAGGTGTGGGACGCTGGCTCACTAGAGCTGCCATAGCAGCAGCTGAGCTCTGAGTTCAATGCTTGTTTGCTGCACGGTGCACTCTTCTCCTGGCAGCAGCTCGGAGCCTACATCCCTTCTCCCTGCCCACAGGATTGCTTGCAAGCTAGAGGGAGAAGCTGGTGGCAGGCCCCACAAACATTTGGGTGTTTTCCAAATCTCTCCTACTCTTTGCAGCAGCTCTTGACTTGCTCAAAGTCAGGGACATACATTAATTCACCGTCTGTTTTCTCTCCCCCACGCAGCACCTTAGCTGTTCTCTGGCTCTGAGATGTGCTCGGCTTAAGCAGTAAGTGCAGGTTTTCTGTAGGTGATGGGAGACTTCTCTGGCCTTTCTGGTGATAGAAATAAAATTGTAGTCTTACAGAATGGTTTGGGTTGGAAGGACCTTAAAGCTCCTCCAGTTCCAACCGCTGCCACAGGCAGGGACACCTTCCACTAGAGCAGGTTGCTCAAAGCCTCGTCCAACCTGCCCTTCTTTATTTCTCTTGAGCCAAGTGGGGATGCTGCAGTGCTGAGCTTGCGCTGAGCATCGTGCTTCCAGATCCTTGGATCATCCCCACTGCTGGGAAGGGAGAGCTGCTCTCCCTCAGCATGTGCTCAGCTCTCCTCTCTTGCCAGCATGACCAGCTTACACGTAAGCTATAGCTGATCCTTAGCTAAGACAGCCCAGGCTTTTAGATCCAGGACTTGGTCCCTAAAGCCAACCAAGCTAGCAGCAGTTCTGGTGTCTGCACAGAAGCAGTGGCACAAGTTGTAGCCCTCCCAGCAGACCAAAGCTCCTGGGCTGAAAGGGCTCTGCTGCCTACAAGTCTCGCTATGGCCGTGCCACATCTTCCTCCTGACAAGGCCAGCCTGCAAGGAGGCACGAGGCAGGGAGTGATGTGTTGGGGTCCCCTCACTCTGGTGACTGCCAGCAGGTCTCCAGCTCCTGCAGGGAGCACTGTATGGGGCAGCAGGAGGAGATGATCCCTTCCCGACCAGCAGTGCTGCTCCAGAGATGGAAAGTTACAGCCAGGCCAGCACAGGGAATGGGAGGTGACTTTCATCTCTTGGTTGCTTTGTTCATTGTTTAGGTAAGTGGGTGGAAGAAGGACTTTGCTGGCTGTGTTAAGGAAGTTACTGTTTAGTTGATGGCTTATTTGTTCCTTTGGGGAAGAAGATTGTGTTTGCCTTTGGGGGGGATATCATGCAATGGCAGTTCGTTTTGATGAGCTGCTCTTTCTTTACCTTGGCTTCATTTAACCAGAGAAGGAATTTCTGAAAGGAGAACTTAAAAAGAGAGGGACAGAAAAACCCAAACCCATAACCCAAATCCCGGGCTGGGGCTGGGATTTGGGATCTGTGCTTCCCACTTGTCCCTGATGGGTACCTGCTTAACACGAAAAGCTTTTACCATAGGGGCAGAGGATGTGCTCACTGCTTTCCCTCTCTTCCCAGCCTCGCCATTCACTTTAGGGAATGAATGAGGGAAGTGTCTTTATCTCTGTGGTGGGGTTAATGGCTATATGGAGATGAACTGAATGTATAATGGCAAGATGGAGATGAATTGAATGTGTAATGACCTGTCTTCCAGGAGAAGAGCCTGTACCAGCAGCACTTTAGCCCAGATGTCAGTGAGGGCTCTCTCTCTTCCTTATTTCCCTCTCCTCCCTTCTTACCCTTCCTCTTTCATTCCCAGGCTCATGGGGTGGTGCAGGGGGAGGGCTCCCCTCCCTTCTCCCACCCTGTCTCCAGGTTGCAGCTGCTCATGAGGTTGGGGTGGTGTTGGGGCTCTTTCAGCTCCGGCTCTGCCACGTCTCTGCTTCTCCCCCCTGAGCTGGAGGGTGACGTTGTGACAACAGCCGGCAAGCAGGGACAGGCAGCTGGGCTGTGGCAAGTTACAAGTCAGGGCAGGGTTTGCTTTTGTGCAGCCATAACGAGAGGAGCCCTTCTGGTACAAAGAGTTAAAAATGGCTCCATTGAAGCCCTCCTGGCTGCACAGAGCTCTCAGTGCGTATCTGAGGCCGGCAGCCCTTGCTGGCAGGTTGCTGTCCTCGGAGCAGAGCTGGGTGACTTCTGTCCCCTCCATTTGCAGCGAGGGCACCTCCCTGCTGTTTGGGTCTGAGTGAGCCGGGGGTCACTCCCACTTCAGGCCTTTTTCTTTCCCCCTTCCCTTTCCGGCTCCTTAAACAACAAAGGTGTTGAGGGAATTTATACCCCTGCCTGGTAACAAGACAGATCAGCGAGACGCTGCCACGGTTTTGTGAGGGCTCCATAGATTTTTATTGCTTTTCAGTCCTTGGGTTCCCAACCTTCCTCTGGCTTTTAAATTGCTCACAAAATGCAGACACAGCTCCTATTCTCTGAGTTCCTTTGATGATTTTATTTATATCTCTTGCTTTGTCTTGTCTTCTGTTACAGGGAGACTGCAATTAATTATTATCCCATCAGCTTCTATTTAGCCTGACAGTACAATGCAACACACAGTGTCCAACCTTCCTCTGCCCCTGTGTGCACGAGCAGGCAGCTATTCTCAGGAAGAATAAAGGCTCTGGCAGCTTCAGAAAGGGACGTGCTGCTAAAGGGCAGCTTAGGGGACGTCAGTAGCAACAGCAAAGCATGGTTGTGATATGGCTGAAGTGACCAGACATCCCAATTTAGTTGTGATGCTCCTGATTTTATTTCCTCATCCAAAGTGTACGGGAGACTGTCATTCTTTGAGTGGGTCCAGGCTCATGGTTAGAGCAGAGGCTCTGGCATCTTTTTCTCCCCTCTCTTGATTGACCAGATCGTTTTGTGTCTTACCCCTCCTATGAAATAGGAATTGTGGCTGTAAGATGTGCAGAAGAGACCCTGCTTGTTCAGTGTGGGCAAACACTCAGTGGGAAGGCCAGAGGTGCACAGTCCAGAGAGAGCTGAGCAACAGCCTGGGACAATCATAAATCTAGAGAACACTTGCCCAGGGAGCAGACTGGAGGAACTGGCAGGAACAGGGCAATAGACAACTTAGAGGACACCTGGGAATGCTCTGGCAAAGAGGGGAGGATGGGTCTGTTACATCCTTAAGGGAGTGGAAGGGTAAGAATGGACTTAAATGTACAGCAAGAGATGTTCAGTGTAGACACTGGGGAAGTGATGAGAATAGTAATGATGTGGGCAGATTTCCTGGGCTAGAGAGGGAGAGTCTCCAGTGCTGGAGCTTCTTAGGAGCAGTTCTGGATCCTGGTTTGTGTCAGACAGAGGTGCTTTTGTGCACAACTGTGTGGGAATGGTAATGACTGAAGACCTCAAGAGCAAGTGTGTGTTAGACTGGGGAATGTTTGATGGTAGTTTCAGGACTCATTTCCTACCCAGTCTGTATCACCAGGTTCTGTCCAGGGAACATCAGTTTTCTCTACTGGCCACTGTGGCGCTAGAAACCCAGCAAAGCTGTTCCCATCTTTTCTTTCTCTTTGCATCCTGCAAATGTTTCATTGTCCCACAAGCCCCTGGATGGCACAATGCTGTCGCCAAGCAGTGCTGGTCATGAGATAAAGATGTTTTGACAAGATGCAGTGCCAGGTGCATGGAAGCTGCTGTTAAACCAAATGTTTCTTCCCTTCACTCCTGCTTATTTTTCTCATCATTTTGTTTGTTCATTTACACCTCATTTCGGCAGCCTTTGGCAATGTAGCTTGTGGTCTGACCTCCCCAGCCCAGCTAATGACAGCGGAGCAGAACCTCTGGGCCAGTGTCCTTGGGAAAATGTCCATGGAGTCCTTCCACACCCACGTCCTCTCCTCTTCTTCCCAGCAGAGTCCACTCCATGCTTCAGAGGAAGCTTCAAGGTTGGGCTCAGAGAGATGTTTCTCACTCCTGTCCTCCACAGATGACATGTGCTCACTAGCCCGCGTGGCTACCAGCCATTACCTGGGTTAAGTGTTTCAGTCCAAGCACAGGTAGCTGGGGGGACCCACGGGAATGAAGGGCAGGTCTGGGCAGGGAGGACAGGCAGGCAGAGCTGGCTTTGCCTTACTGCTGCTGGGATGGAAGTGCCAGGATTTGCAGGACTGAGATGCTGAGCTGGATGGTAGGAAACTGGCTCAAGTTTTGGACTGTCTGGGTTTGGCCCACTCCATCAGCCTTTCTGAGAGAGCAGCTTGACTGGTTTGGGTGCAGTCCTGCTCAAGTGTCCTAACCTGAGAGTGAGCTGGGATGGTGTTGGAACCCTGTCTTGTGTTGTGAGAGCTTTGCTCAGCTCTGCATTGCTTCAGGTCTCTCTCCCAAGCTTAGAAGATGAAGATAAAGGTGAGAGCAGTAACCCCATGTCCGATTCCAGGTCTCCCATTTGAAAACCTCGAGTGAGCTCTTCTTCCACCTCCACTCCAGGTGCATGTCTACTGAATTCATGATTACTGTGATAAAATTGCAACTAAATCCTGTCAGCTCTGAAGCATGAGCTGGGAGGGTTGGTCTTTACATCAGACATGTAATTACCTGTCTACCAAACTGAAAATGTACGTGCAAAAAAAGAGGGAAAAGGAAGATCTCTGTCAAGTGAGAGAAAGGCTATCATTTTCCCCATTATTTTTTGGTTTGTTTTCCTGTATTCACAGCAATGCTGTGCTTAATCCAATAGGAACCTGCTCCAGGGATCAGTCTGCCTGGATAGCTACCTCGTTGTTCCTGACCCTCAAATCTGTGCAAGGACATAGGACTTCATGTTTGAAAACCCTGGAAGAAAAACTCTTCAGCCTGCAGGATCTTGGAGGCAAAGAAATCTGTTTTCCTGCATAAGAAGAATGCATTTTTATGGTGACTGAATACTGCATTGCAATCAGAATGGCAGAGCTATTTGTTAAATGCAAGTTACTTAAATAATTCATTTTTCTGACTAATTATGCAGTACGTGCTTAGCTTCAGTGATTACATGTCATTAAAGAGAACAGTTTCTGCAGCACTGTCATGACTTTGATGGTGCTGATCGAGAAGAGAGTCAGATTTCCTGGTAGTCTACAGATCATGTGTTGATTAAGGGATTTACATGGGGTGGCATGTGCTTGAAGACAGACCTTGGCCTTAGGCAGCGTGACCTTATTTCGTAGAGGTCCTTTGACCTGACCAAGGTCCCAAGTTATCAAAACGGCTTAATTTTAAATAGGTGCTTAAAATCTTTTGAAGTCAATGATGCTTAAGTACATTTCAGTTAAGTTACATGCTTGAGACTGGTTAGGGATGAAGCCTCACTGGTACCTGTCCTTCCCCAAGGACACATCTTATCCCCTTGATTAACCAATTCAAAATAACAGGCTTGAAACACGTTGGTGACTCTCACTCTTTAGCTCGTTATAAACACCCAAAGAATAAGCAAACCCCAAAGAGCATGAAGAGATTCACCCAAGAAGCTAAATGAGAGTATATGAAGGAGGAAAATGTATCATCTCTGGCTATATTATTTTACCATGCTAGCCAGCGGAAGCCTTACGGAGGATTAATATATGGGGAAAAAGGCTTGGTTTTCTGTGCATGCTTTAATGACTGGAGCTTTGTTCTGCTTTTTAACCTGTGACCATTTAATAACTACTTGACTCACTTTGCCCTCAGCAGAATGTTGCATGTAGCTTCTCTGCGTTGAAGAATACAGTTGAAATTAAGAACGTAATTTAATGATTTGGTTGGTAACAGACAGTTCCCAGCAGCCTACCTGTGGAGTGGACCTTCGGAAGCATCTTCAGTACAAGGATGCTTCCCTAGACCAAAATTAACCTTGAGGTGTTATGCAGTAAGTTCCTAAGTTACCACCTCAGCAGTCCTGTGTGAAAAACCTCTCCTGAATGTTCAGCCAGCAGCAAAATGAAAGGAAGTTCTTGCCTTTAACAAAAAGAGTTGGGAAATGGATGTAGTTGTCTGGTGGACCCTGAGAAATGCATGAGTTGGTCTCTGAAGAGTTCGGGATTTAAGCATACAAGTCACACTCGAGGTGGGAGGGGAGGATGACTCTGAGAGGAAGGTGATGTGCCTAAAGGTGGCACAAGAGGACAGAGCAGAGCTGGAATTGTACCCCAGGCCCCCAGTGCAGCTCCACAGTGTCTGCAGCAGCCCCTGTGGGCTTTGGCTGCTCCTAGAGGTCTGACAACTGCAGTAAGAGGTGGGCAAACCCTACATGGAAAGGACATTATTATCTGCAAGCCATCATGGCTTACAGTGTTCAAGGCCAGGTTGAACAGAGTCTTGGGTGACATGGTGTGAGGTGTCCCTGCCCATGGCAGGAGGTTGGAATTGGAGGAATGATCTTAAGGTCCTCTCCAACCCAACCATTCTGTAATTCTACAGGGGTAAAGAAACTGTAAGAAACCATTTTGCATACCCAGAGCGAATGAGGAGGCCTCCTGAGCTGCTTCTCTGGACTTCAGCTCAGGTCTGGCAATGAAATCTTTCCTATCAAAGCCCCCAAGCCAGCAAATTCCCTCAGAGCCCTGTTTCATTGGAGAATGATGAATTACCAGTGTGACTGTGATGTCCATCTAGGCTGCAGGTCCCAACCAGACACTGGAGCGAGGGAAAGGAAGGTTCAGCTTGAGTGAAAATTCTCAGGTGCCCTGGGGGAAGAACAACAGGTCTTTCCTCCTCTCTGGAAACACAGTCGCTGGACCTGACTCTCCTGTCGGGTAGGGATAGGGCAAGAAATAATGGATTTGGATTGCAGTGGGAAAGATTTAGGTTACATGGCAGGGAATCCTACTTTCGTGGAGATAGTTTGGCCATGCAATAGCTTTTTTTCTTGTTGTTTTGGCGTTTTTTTTTTCCAGTAGTTTTGTTAGATGTAGAAGGTGATGATGCTGTTCGGGGGTTGGAAGCTCCCAAGGTAGAACTTAGTTTTCCTGCTCCACGCTCTCTCTTACTCAAGGTGCTTTGTCAGCATCCAGAGGAAGTTGGATCAGACGAAATCTTACTTTGAGTGTATTGTACCAGGCTTAATTCCTTGTGCTGTGTCTGTCTGTAGAAGGAGTCGGGTGCCCTTCACTTGTTCCTGTACCCTCTGGCTCTTCTTTCAGTCCAGCCCATTCCCAAAATGGCACAAAAATGTGTCTGCTCCTTCACAACAGGAACAACAGGAGGCAAAGACTCAAGATGAATGTTGGTCTTAGGAAATCTTCATTTACAGTGAGTTTGCAGCTGGGCTTTTTGGAGAGATGAAATTTACTGTAACGGGAGTGAGTCAGCATGGATATATTGCAGGTAAATCATGTCAGACTAATTTGATCACTTATGCTAATGAAATAACTATCCGTCTACATAGCATAAATCTATCTGCTTGTCCAGAAGGTTTGCAGAAAATGTGGTGTGATGGATTATAGTACAAACTCCCTGCTTGTAGGTTGAAATAATCTGTGCTTGAAAAGAGTAAAATGCTGGCAAGCGGCAGAGCCATGGCTTGAAGCTAAGGGCGAGTGTCAGCACGGAGGTGACTGAGGAGCAGATCCTCCACTGGGGCTCTTTAATATTTGTATTAAAGATTTACACATGCCGCAGCGTGGAGGGTCATTAGATTTGCAGATGATACAGAGCTAAAGGGATCAGGCAGGACTTACTGGGCTTTCCTTGCAGTGAAATTGCTTTTTGGCAGTGTAATCTTGCTAAATGATGTAAGAGGCTCAAGACGGCAATACCTTGACTGGACCAAGATGCTTCGTGGCAGGTACAGAATTGGAGGTTCTTTTCAGTGGAGATGAGGGGGTTTGTATCATGAGGTGTGGTTGAGATAAGGGATGAGAGCTAACACCATCAGGAGAGAGATTTCTCCTTCATTTTTTAATGTTTTGAGCCCTTAATACACTCTCACCGTAAGCTGTGTTTGATAGAAAATACTGGGGGTGTTCATGTTTTATTACAGCATATAAAAATTATATATTCTATTTGGCCCTGTTTTATTAGAGTATGTAAAATATGTATTCTATGTGTAGCTGAGGTAGCAATTACATCCAAGAGAACTTGCATTTATGTCTCTGAGTAAGGACTCACCCTCCACCTGCAGTGGAAGGAGGGGGACTGGATAGGAACAAAACCTTATTCTCATGTGTCCACACACTAAAGCGTTAGCTGGGAGCAGATACTACTCTTCCAGCTCCTGTCCTGTTATAGCACACAGGAGTGTTGATGTGTAGCCGTATCCCAGCCACGTTTAGCTGTGTAAATACTACTCTTACTGTACCTATCATCTGAGCTACTGAACTTCATGTTCATCTGGGTTTCTGCTCCTCATTACACAGCATCTGGGCAAGGTCTCGTAGTTCAAAGCACTTCCTCAGCTTCAGCACGCTCCCATTGGGCAGGGGAGCTGAGCTGTCCAGCAGGACACTCGTGCTGCTTCCCAGTTTTGAAGAGGGCTGTGGTGACTCTGCTGCTCCAGTGACAGCGTTAGCTACGCTCCTCTTTCTGGAGAACCACGTTCAGCCTTTGGAAGATGTGCGGTAAGTAGCGGCTGATTTGTCGCATGAGGCTGTGAGTAGGGGAAGAGTGAAAATAACAGGAGAGTGGTTTTTCTGCTATTTCAGTCTCTGATGTAAATCCACTCCTGAGGTGGGAGCCTCATTTCTGGGACTGATGCTTTTGGGTTGAGATTTCTGCAGTGGGAACAATCTTCTGGCATAGCGAGCACTGCTATTTCAGAGTTAGCAGAGATGTTTAAAGGTGGCCAGTTACAGTAAGCACAGTAAGTCACACTACTCATATCTTCACCACTGAGAAGCTGAACTGTAGATCCCCTGTTATCATTAATAGAAAGGCAAAGATTAAAATGTAACCCACAAAATAAATCCATTAAATAAACCAAAGATCAAAGCAAAGAAGAAACATGAAATCCTCTTGTAGGAGTTACACCTCCTTCTTCCTTCCAGTTCAAAATCAACCAGTGCAGAAGAATTTAATGATACCATTGTTTAGTGAAATTAGACTTGACAGTAGGCAGTTACCTTTTATTTTGGTTGGTTAAGATTTGCAATTGTTTGACACTCCTTAGAAATCACAGTAACTGGTTTTAAGGGCAGGCAAATTAAGATTCCCTCTCTGCGTACAACATTACTCATCACACCACAGCTCCATGCTAATTGGAAAATAACTAGTGGATGAGCACGTCTCACACAAGCTGTCATCTGAGCATGGCAGGTAACCTACCAGAGCTGAGCTCACACCGAATTTGCTCATACACACAACAGCTAACAAAAACTGCTGCAGGAAATCAATGCTACAGAAACTTCTCAGATGCCAAAATAAGTCTTAATCCGTGATGATCCTGGTGATTTCTTTAGGGGAATTCACCTGGTTTCCTTTTCCCTTCAGTGCCCCCAGCACGAGAACACGTGGTTTCCTACCTGAACCTCAGCCCTGGCTTTCTGTTTTTATTCAGAGCCTGCTGTTGAGTTAGAGGAGCCCTGGGGTTTGCTGGGCCAAGCCAGGCTTCTGGGGAGAAGAGCTCTGAAGGCGACACTCACAAGGTGACAGGGTAAGCGGCAAGCTCCAAGCATACCTCCCTCCATCTCCTGCTAGAGGAAATCTTGTTCAGTCACACCAGAACAGAGGAGAACGGGGGAGAACCTTCACTAATTCTTACAAAGGGGCCTTGTATGGCAAAGGGCTGGCCATGAAGCATCATGAGGTCTTGCAGGGAGAGAAGCAGATGCAGAGAGAAGCTTCCTAGTGGTTGCACTTGCATTAGGGAGCAGATCTGGGGAGTGGAATGTTTGATGCTACATGCACCAAATATATGGCGTGCTGTATCACTATATGCATGTTGGGGTGATTTCCTTGGGATGGGCCTGGTCTGGCCCCATAGCTTGGAATGTTCAATGGCAGCTGTGACATGCTGTGTGGGTCTCTGGAGCTCAGCTTGTATTTGGGCTTGTGTGAATGGAATCCAGTTCTGCAGTGTGGGCCTAAATGTACTAAGTGCAGAAGGTCAGGAGAGTCACCTCAACCAGGCTGTGCTGCTCCAAGCTAAACCAAAGCCTGACAGAGGTGTAGAAGAGGCTGCAGGAAGCTGGTGAAACCAGGCTCTTATTCCTGGAAAAAGATAATGAAAGTTTTATTAAAAGCCAATAAAACAGGCTGTCCGTGTCCAGATGAGTGAAGCTTAATGTGAACATGCACAGCCTGTTTTGTTGTTTTTATAGCATGCTCCCTCTGAAATGCTTCTGTTCCAGGGCAGCAGCACTTTGCAATTAGGAAGTTTTTTGTTTCATGATGAGTGTTGCTGCTGCCCCTGGGGAAGGGGACAGCACCGTCTGAGCAGACTTTGGATCTACTGAGAAAACTTGGAGCTCCACCTGAGATCCAAGTGGAAAAGTTGCCTGGTTCCCACTGAGGACTGGGATTTAGGAGCCAAGGGATGGTGTGATGTGTGGGGCAAAGAGGGTGGTGAGCAGCATGGTTCACTCACTAGCTGTGACACTGGTGTCCATCTCAGCTTGGCAGGAAGATGTACAGGTAAGATCAGCTTCATCAGCTTATTCTTTGCAATGCGTTCCCTTATTTTAATCTCAAAAATCCACTCTTTGCATCACACTGCCAGAGTCTGCATGTTCCCTGCATTTTCAAACAGAAGATGAATTTTCACTCCTGACAGCTCAGCTTGCAAAAGCAAGGGAGAGGTGGAAAAAGACCCTTTTGTGTCAGCATGATGATTGATCACTTCTCATTGTTACTCAGATGCCAGGTCTGGATTTGAAAGAGAAAAGTAATATGCTTATTTTATAGAGTTACTTTAGGAGGGAGCCCTGAAGGAGGAGTGCAGAGCGCTGTAAGACAGGGCTGGAGAGATCACACAGGAACCAGCAGAACAAAAGCCGCCACTGTTAGAGATCTGGGAGTTGGTGTTGGATGAAGCGGGGCCTCCCGCTGTTCCCTGCTCACTGTTGCCGTGGCCGGGCTGGCATCACTGTGCAAGGGGGAAATGCAGGCAAAGAGCTAATCTGTCGAAACAGAAGGACAGACTTAGCTTGAGAAGATGAGCATGCTGAGCTGGTTTCTGCTCTGCTACACCCTGAAACCTCACTGATAGCTGCACAGCTCCCCAGCTGTAACTGGGAGCAGACAGGGGTTCTTTATGCATTTCCTCCAGAGCCAGGCTGGTGAGGATTTGGTGAGGACTGGAGAAACTGATACTGAGATTTTCAGCTCGGCAGGGGGGAATCTGTGTTTGCTTAATTTGGGAAGAGACAGCCATATAACTTACAGTATGTAAAGCTTAGGCAGTGGAAGTATCCCCCTGAGCATAGTGCAGAGTTTGAGGCAGCTAGGAAAAGTCTTTCATACTGCCCTAGCCTTCCTCCATTCTTCCAAAATCCCTGCTCCAAACAGTTTGTGCAAGAACTAGACTCCACTCTGGTAATCCAGGGACGACAAGAGCCCTGTTTAGTCTGGCTGCCTATGTATTTTCTCAGAGAAGGTGAGTTAAAGAGCCTTCTGACAACCAGCTCATCTCATCATTTCACCCAGTTCTCTGACAGACTTGTTCCAGCATGGAACAGCCTTTGCTGCTCTTTCTGTTCTGTTATATTTCAAGGTTACATTTCTGGTTGCTGCCTTTTGCAGTTGTCTTGGAGGAGGCATTGTGATACCCGAAAGCCCTCTCTCACAACTGCCTTTCCCCATGAGTAGTGCCTGTAGCAGTAATCAGATTGTGCCTCAGTCATGTCTTCAATAAGCCGACAGGCTTGGGCCCCTGCCTTTCCACAGCTACTTCCTTGGAGCTGTTTCCAGCTCCATGGCCCTTCTTTGGCTTTGCCTGAATCTCTTCTGTGTTTTCTCTTTCTCTATGAAGGAAGGGGTATGGCCTGAACCCCAGGGGAGGTTTGGATGGAGCTGAGGAACAATTCCTGCCCCAGAGGGTGCTCAGGCATTGGAACAGGCTGCCCAGGGCAGGGCTGCAGGCACCGGCCCTGCAAGTGCTCACACCCCGTGGAGACGAGGCCTCAGTGCCATGGGGCAGGGGTGGCCTGGGCAGTGCTGGGAGCGGTTGGACTGGATGAGCTGAAAGGGCTTTTCCAGCCTGGTTGATTCTGTGAGTCTATGGTTCTATGAACACGGCTTCCCAGCAGCTTATCACCGGAGCTGCATGAGAAGGAGCTCTTCCTGCTGGGCTCTGTGATTGCCCTTTCTGGACATCGAGGGGTTAGAGGAGGCCGTTTATGACAGAGCTCCATGGTGTCCTCTAAGTCCTTTTCAGAGCAGCCCCTTCCCGAGGCAGCATGCTGTATGTGTAACCTGCATTTCTGGTTTCCAATGGCTTACCTTGCGTTGGACTTTTTCAGTCATGTTTCACTGGAGTGTGGCCAACTCTCAGTTAGTTCAGATCACTGGGTATTGATAGCTCCTTGGTTCCTTGTTGGCATCTGCAGACCTGGCCACAACAAGGATTTATACAGCATAATTTAGATCATTGATAAAAATTGGGAATAAAAAGGTAATGGGAGTTTCACTCTTCTTTTATCCCAGGTATTTTTACCGAGTGTAATATTGCTCTACATTTATTTAGTCGTGGCTATTGGAACATCCAGTAAATATGCCTTTGAAGAATAGCCAGTTTCCAGCAATGCTTTCCACCTTAAATGTATATTCCCAGAACATTATGCCGACAACTGAGGTTAAGGCTTGGGAAAACAGAACAGTTAAATGCATAGGGGTGTGCGTCACTGCCTGGTGCCAGGCTGTTTGCACAAGTGTAACCAGATCTTGCCCTGTGGTATTGAGGCAACTCTGGTTTGTAGATCAGCATTAAACTCCATGGCCTTCAGAGGGCCAGCAGAAGGTTTTCCCATGCAGACTGCAGCAGTTTCTGGGCTGGAGACGCTGTTGTTTTGGAAGAACTTTTGTTCCTGGCTTCACTGTCCAGGAACGTGCTCCTGGGTTGAAGCTCACCACAGTAATGCAACTTTGCTTCATGCCATCGGGTGCAGAGGAAGTGACAGCCATGCTAGATGTTTCCCTTGTGGTGGTGCCCACCTCATTAAACAGCGTTACCACACATTTTGAATGTTTCTTTTCAACTACCAACTTAGATCTCAGCGGGGCGCAGGCTGCTCTCACTGCTGTGAAGCCAACTGGATCTGCAGCCTTATCCAGAGCCAGTCCAGGTGTCCACAGGTAAGTGTCAGTGTTCCCAGTGTGCGGAGGAGGCCACTGAGATGCTGAGATGCACTGGAGCAGCTCTGCTCTGGAGCCAGGCTGAGAGAGCTGGGCTGGGGCAGCCTGGACAGGAGAAGGCTCCTGAAGGGGAGACCTGAGAGCAGCTCCAGTGCCTAAAGGGGCTGCAGGGAACCTGGAGAGGGGCTTGGGACAAGGGCCTGTAGGGCCAGGCCAAGGGGAATGGCTTGAACCTGCCCGAGGGGAGACTGAGCTGAGCTCTTAGGCAGAAGCTCTTCCCTGTGAGGGTGCTGAGGCGCTGGCCCAGGGTGCCCAGAGAAGCTGTGGCTGCCCCATCCCTGGCAGTGCTCAAGGCCAGGTTGGACACAGGGGCATCCACGGCAGGGGTTGGAGCTGGATGGGCTTTAAGGTCCCTCCAACACAAGTCTGGGATTCTGTGGTTCTGTGACCTGTTCTGCAGTGCTCAGGCTGTCTCTGAAAGTAATGGGGTTTCAGGCTCTATCAGCTGTGAACAGGGAAGGCACTGATGTAGCAGAAAGATACCTTCACCCTCCTTACATTTTACGGGTTGCTCAGGACCTCCAATGGATGTATCCCAGGGGCTCATTTAGGGGCTTATGAGGTTATAGGGGTTGCAAACCCAGGAAATTGTTCATAAATATCCCCTTCACCCTTTAAATCTAGACTCAGAGCCACTATCTCCTGGCCTTGGGAGGGGTTGGCATGCTGGGATCTGCACCTTTTGCAGAGCTTCATAAGAGGAGTGGTGTCGGTGCTGCAGGTAGGGATGAGGGCAGCTCTTCTGCCAGCAGCTGTGTAGGAAATCTCTCTACAGAAATGCCTCTCAAAATCTCAGAACTGCTCAGAGTGCTGCAGCCAATTATCCCCAGGCTGGTACAGCAGAGCATGAAGGATGCTGTTGGTGTTCAGAGCTTGGTATTTAGCTACCCAGGACCTGGAGCATCAGGCATGTTTGTACCTCTGGGGAGAGAGGTACAGGGAAGCAGGGGAGCCTCCAGCATGGTAACAGGAGCTCTCTCCTGCAGGGCTAGAGGCAGAACAGTCGTCATTAGAAGAAGGGTTGTGGCTGGGGAGCTGTGGCCATGCAAGACAAATAGGAGTCCCTTTTGGCAGGAACTGGGGAGTGCTTCTGATTGTATGCAGTTACAGCTTCATTTCAAGCCTATTGCTCTTAGCATATAGGCATGAGCCTCCCGCAGCTCAGCGCAGCCGAGGGAAGCTTTGGTCAGCCTATCCCCCATCTCTGCTTTTCCTTATTGTTTTTATAGCCAGAAATAAGAACTTTATTGGCTTTATTCATGTCCTGTCAGAGGCTCAATCAACATCTGGTGATACAGCAGTTCGGGGAAGTGCTGGCCTCGTGAGACCCAGTGGAGCAAGAGGTGCTGAGGAAGGTCTCCATTCCCCACTCCCATCCCTGACTGCCCTTTTAGTTATCTTCGCAGCCAAAATAGGATGTGTATCCCCACCTCACCCTTGCTGCCTTGAAACCTTGCTGGGTTTCAGAGCTCCTGTGGTTGGAAGGCACTTGAGGAAACATCTAGGGCATGGAGGATAGGGGCAGGAGGAGATGGGGTGTCCTGGAAACTGCTCCTGTGCAGTGCCCAGCCAGTGTGAGAGGGACACACACAGCAGGACAGAGATGCTCAGGTCCTCTTCCTCCCTCTGGATTTGCAGTTATGGACTTGGAACTTAGGCATAAACATGCAGGGATCCTTCCTGAAGGGGTTTTGGTACCGTTTCCTGCAGGTTAGAAGATTTTACGATCTAGCAGAAGATGGAATAGAGAGGAGCACACTTTATTTACTTGAGTGCACATTGGACTCCTAACAAAATTGAGGTGTAACAAGCCAGAGGCAAGTTTTGCTCCGTTCTGAGGTGAGCCCGTGTGCAGCTGCTCAGCAGGTCCAGCAGGTTCCCTGTCAGATCCCTGGGCTCCCATCGTGGATCCATGGAGCCCCCTTTTCCCACATGGGCCCGCCCTGCTTTCTCCCTCAGGTGTGGGTGGCTTGCTCTGTGCTGAACTGTGGTACCTGCCTTTCCCCAGCTCCCTATCTCCTAGATTCAAGCCGCAGCCACACAGTCAGGGCAGTTCCTCCCTCTTCTCTGCTAGAGTCTTCTCCCCACATTTGGGTCTTGTTTTGCTGACCACAGAATCACAGAATCACAGAATCCCAAGGGTTGGAAGGGACCTAAAAAGATCATCTAGTCCAACCCCCCTGCAAGAGCAGGGTAACCTACAGTACATCACACAGGAACTTGTCCAGGCGGGCCTTGAATATCTCCAGTGTAGGAGACTCCACAACCCCCCTGGGCAACCTGTTCCAGTGCTCTGTCACTCTTACAGTAAAGAAGTTCTTCCTGATGTTAACGTGGAACTTCCTATGCTCCAGTTTACACCCATTGCCCCTTGTCCTATCACTGGATATCACTGAAAAAAGCCTAGCTCCATCATCCTGACACCTACCCTTTACATATTTGTAAACATTGATGAGGTCACCCCTCAGTCTCCTCTTCTCCAAGCTAAAGAGACCCAGCTCCCTCAGCCTCTCCTCATAAGGGAGATGCTCCACTCCCTTAATCATCTTTGTGGCTCTGCGCTGGACTCCTTCAAGCAATTCCCTGTCCTTCTTGAACAGAGGGGCCCAGAACTGGACGCAATATTCCAGATGCGGCCTCACCAAGGCTGAGTAGAGGGGGAGGAGAACCTCTCTTGACCTACTGACCACTCCCTTTCTAATGCACCCTAAGATGCCATTTGCCTTCTTGGCCACAAGAGCACATTGCTGGCTCATGGTCATCCTCCTATCCACCAGGACCCCCAGGTCCCTTTCTCGTTCACTACTTTCCAGCAGGTCAACCCCCAACCTGTACTGGTACATGGGGTTGTTCTTCCCCAGGTGCAAGACTCTACACTTGCCCTTGTTAAATTTCATCAAGTTTCTCCCCGCCCAACTCTCCAGCCTGTCCAGGTCTCGCTGAATGGCAGCACAGTCCTCTGGTGTGTCAGCCACTCCTCCCAGTTTTGTGTCATCAGCGAACTTGCTGATGGTGCACTCAGTTCCCTCATCCAGGTCATTGATGAAAATATTAAACAGCACCGGTCCCAGCACCGACCCCTGGGGAACTCCACTAGTCACAGACCTCCAGCTAGATTCTGCGCCATTGACCACAACTCTCTGCCTTCTTCCTTTCAACCAGTTCTCGATCCACCTCACTACTTGATCGTCAAGCCCACACTTCCTTAGCTTATCTATGAGGATGCTGTGGGAGACAGTATCAAATGCCTTACTGAAATCAAGAAAAACTACATCTACCGCTCTACCATCATCCCTCCACCTAGTCACTTCCTCATAGAAGGCTATAAGGTTGGTCATACATGACTTCCCCCTCATAAAACCATGTTGGCTGTTCTTAATGACGCCCTCATCCTTGATATGCCTAGTGATGGAGTCAAGAATAAGTTGTTCCATCATCTTTCCAGGGATGGAGGTAAGGCTGACCGGTCTATAATTACCCGGGTCCTCCTTCTTGCCCTTCTTATAGATTGGTGTGACCTTTGCCATCCGCCAATCCTCAGGCACCTCGCCTGTTTCCCACGACTTACCAAAGATGATGGAAAGTGGCCTAGCAATGACCTCCGCCAGCTCCCTCAGCACCCGTGGGTGCATTCCATCTGGACCCATCGATTTACAGATGTCCAGATTGCATAGCTGATCCCTAACCCAATCCTCATCTACCAAAGCAAACTCCTCCTTTGTCCTGACTCCTTCTGGGGCTATAGAAATCCGGGGCCCTCGGGGAGAGTCTGCAGGAGTAAAGACAGAGGCAAAGAAGGCCCTCCATGGGAAGTTCTTCCTGCTCCTGTGGCATTCTTGTCCCTCCGGTCACTGGCCTCTCCCAGACCAGCTGCTGTTCTGTGCTCTTCTGCCCACATCTCCTCGAGCTCTGCAGCCCCCCTGCAAGCTCTTCCCATACCTCTGCCTTGAGACAGCATCTCACCAAGGCCACTTTGTGGCTTCAGCTGCTTTTGTCACAGTGCCTGAGGGGCCTTTGCATGTGAAGAGTAGAGCGGGCTCCCCCTTCCTCCTGCCCAGAAGCAGAGCTTCTGGGAGAGCAGATAGCCAGGGCAGATGGGGTACAGCTTCTTCCTCCTGTGCCAGAGCCCAGCTGGGTTTGGTCTTGGCTGTTCTCCTTGGAATAGCAAACCCTGCCGTGAAACAAGGACAAAACCCTTGTAGCCCTCAGTGATATCAGGTGCCTCCAGCCTGGCCCCATCCTGGCCGTTTCTGGAGCATTCAGTCTCCCCAGATGCCCTGTCAGGTGCACAGAGCGGGTATCTGCTTGTTCTCAGCTCCAGATCTGCAGTGAGAGATACAGATTGTTTAGAGACAGGGTCCTGGGCAAAGTGCCTGATCAGATGCCCACTCGTGTGAGCAGATGCCATGGGTGGGAGCTGAAGCATCGTAATCCAGCCCATAATGCTCCTTTAAAGACATTTCAGCAGCTCAGTGAAGTTTCCACCTCTTGTTTTCTTTGCTCCCCTTTGCTTTCATGGTCATTTAAAACAAGTAAAGCGAGCAGAGCAGAGCAGTGTGATAACCACCAGTTCACTCCCTCCCCATGGTCTCCCCATCACGGGGTGATTCAATGGCAGCAGGGGGAACATTTATAGACAGGGGTGGGAGCTTCCCACAGGGATGACAGCTCACAAACCAGGAGCCCTGAGCACCTAAGAGGAAATACGTGCCTTGGGTTTTCCTTTGAAATCCCGTGGATGTGGTGAATGGAGCACCAGAGCCTCGGAACAGGAGTGGCCACCCGCTTCCCACTTCTGTGGCGTCCCTGTTCCCATTGCATGCATGTCACAGTGCCCTCGCTGTTCTGGCATTGTCAAGTGTGGATGAAGACCAGTGTTGGGGATACATTTCACGCTGCTGTGCAAACATAGTGTGAGACGAGGAATTCAGGCCCTTGGACAAGGAGACAAGAGTGGATTTTCCCATAAGAAAAGCAGCCAGATCGCAGAGCCTGCCAATTTCTCCTCAGTGCTCCCCACTTCCCTAGGAAGTTCAAACGAGCCCAAGCTTTTAAACTGGCAGAGAGATGTACTTTGTATTTATTTAAACCCCCACACAAATCCTTTTGGATCCTTATTTCTTGCGTTGTTCTCCCAACCTCTGCCCTGGTGGGTGACTTTTCCAGCTCTCCCCTGTTTGATCTGCTGGACCTGCAGAGGTGGCGGAGGAGAATGCCATTGGTTTATGTGTTTGTGAACAAGTGATAGGGGTACCACGTTTCACTGGAAAAGCATGTAAAAAGCACCCAGGAGGGCAAAAAATGACAACTAACCAGACTGTTCAGCAGCACAGAGCTTTTGCTGTCCTGCAGGAAAACACAATGTGGGGGGCTGCTTATTCAGCAGCAGCAGTAAACAATGGGTGCTCACCTTGAGCTCTCCTTCTCCCCAGCCTCTGTGCTAGCAGAGAAAGGAAACAGGTCCTGGAGTCTGGATGACAAATGGGGGGTTTATGGCTGTTTAGCTCTTGTTTTCTCCCTGAAAAGCTCTGTTTTCCTTGCTTTGGCTTTGTCTTCCCCAGCATCAAAAGCCCGGCCTGCATTCTGCCAGTCTGACACTGAAAATTAGTCCTGAGCCATTTGCCTGAACCTGTCAACCCCACATGAGAGCCACACATTGTGTATGCAGGTGCTTTGGCCTGGGAAGGACGCGTCATGCGCGTTACTCATTTAATACCTGTATAATCTAATCTCTCACAGCAGCATCCTCAGCAGTTTTTCTTACCCCTCGTGCAGTCCCTCAGGATGTGTTTCCATCCCTGTGCTAGGAGGAGCTATTGGCTCACCCAGCACCGGGGTGGATGGCTCCAGATTCCCTTCTGGAAGACTGACTGTCTGCCCTGTGAGCCCATAGCCTCTTCACTGGGGTCAGACCCAAGAGCTGTCCCCTTGACAGCTCCAGCTGTACCGGGAGTCTCCAGCATGTGCCTCGCCATCACGGCATCCCTTTGAATGCACGCAGAGCTCAAGCTTAGCCTGAGCCTGGAGGCACAGAGGTTACAGAGCTCTTCCCCCCAGCCATCTGCACTCCAAAGTCATCCTGTCTTGCACAATTTTCCAGTGGGGAAGAGGTGGGCCGGGCAGTGTGGACGTGCCGTGTGCCTTGGGTGTCCCAACAAGCCATGAGTGGCCAAGACCTGCCGAAGCGTGTTGACCAGGAGAGCTGGAGGCACCGGCTTCCTAAAACCTGGGCTTTCCCTAACTCCTTCAGAAAGTTTCCTGAACGAAAATGATTCAGGAAACCCATTTTCAGACTGTCAGTGCGATGCATTCATCACTCCCCTGCGTGTGCACCAGATTGTTAATGCTTCGGGCCAAATACCGTGTCTTTTTTTAATGCCTACAAAATGTAGAGCGTGTTGCTGGCTTTGTGCTCATAATAATTATAAAAGTAACGGGAGTAGCTGCATTCCTATAGGCTGGAAATGGCCAGGCACAGACAAAACCCGTGATTCATTGTTGCAATTAATGCTTGAGCTTGTACCTGTGATTCATTAGTCTGGCGATAGCAAAAGAGCAGGGTGAGAATTAAGGGAGACAAGTGCCGGCTGTTGAGATGGTTTGAGTGCTATTTCGTGCTCCTTCCTTGGGCTGCCTCTGCCCCTTCAGTTAAAGGCACTGATAGACCCACAGGCAGGTGGTGCAGGGTATTTATATAACAGTGCTCAGTACAAAACTTCAAACTTAAATTCCCATGCAGGTCTCTAAATAGAACTTTGAAATGTCAGAGATGCTGAGAAGAATGCTGGCACTGGAGGAGCTGCCATCAGCGAGAGGCAATAGCAGCCAGATTTATGCTGGGCTAAATACGCAGGTGACTTTTCAGCTCTGGTGTTGGAGGGAGCCTGGGATGCTCTCGTGGACAGATTTCGTGTGGTGGGAGGCAGAGAAACCAACAGGAACACGTGCTGCAGATTTGTACACCTGGAGGTGCCCATTGCTGGTCCCTGTGGATTAAAGCTGCTGTGATCCAATGCCAGCAATAGGTTTAGGTGTGATGGCTGCAGGGGGCCAGGGCAGGAGCTGTGGGGCTTTAAGCAGAACCCAGTGTGTTACTCCCCCATGGTGCTGTGTCCACAACCTGGCACATGCCAAATGATACTGGTGTAGGAATGCCATCTCCATGTTTCCTCCCCACAGGTACCACTGAGCATGGCCGCAAAGGGATAGGGTATGGAGAAGAGAGCATTGACAAATGCAACCTGATGAGATGCTGATGGAGAGAAGGAGGATGAGAGTTGTTCCACTGAGACCTGCCCAGGGAAATGCTCTCCATGGAAACGGCTTTGGACCCTTTCCTGGAGCATCACACCAGTGCAGGGCTGCAGTTTGCCTCTCTTAAATGACCTTTTGCTGACTTTGATCTCACAAGGTATCTCTCCCTTCTCCTCCCACCCTCCTTTTCCTCCAGGTGTACCCCTCAGTGAGGACCAGCTTTGTTCTGTTTTTGCAGGTGACTTTGATGGGTGAGATGGAGCAGGGGTAGCTCCCAAGAGCCTGCAAGTTCCCGTGAAGCACAAACCACTCTGAAGCACTGACTTTCTAAGGTGAGTCCTGTTGGCAAAGTTTCTCCTCCAGGTTTTATCCATCACTCTTTCTGCTGGCTCATTACCTTTCCCTTCTGCATATTTGTGCCTCCCAACACCCCAATTCATTTCCCCAGATGCAGCAGCTATTGACTGGGTGATATAGATGGGGTTTAACCAGTCCTCCCGCTGGCTGCTCCTGAATTGCTGACGAGGCCGATTTGTCTGTTCACACATCAATCTGAAAGCACATGCAAAGTTCTGTCTCAGCTGACTCAATTGTTAGGAGCTGCAACCCCAATGTCTTTGTAAATAAAATAGTTTAATCTCATGGGGCATGCCTGAGAGAGAGTCGAATAAATACATCAATATGTAAATAGATCCACGGAGGAGGATGAACTGGGACTTTGCAAAACTGATAAAGCATCTTAGGAGACGTGTTGTCACTGCACTTCTTGCATATTCTGATGAAGCAGACAGCAATGCTGGGTTGCAGGAGAGGAAGGGAGGGAGGAAGAAGCGTGGGCACGAGCGCACCGTGACTGAAATCCTTGTATGGATTGATTTGACTGAAATGTATTCCGAGGCTGGTCTAATTGCTAGTTTAGTCTCAGGCTTTGATTTTCCTCTTGTTTTCACATCTTTGCTGCTGAGTCTTTCCTGCATTTCAAGCAGCCCGACTCAGGGCAGAGTCCGGACCTGAACCTCTGCTGGACCAGAAGAGATGACACCTGTCTTTACTGAGCCCTTCCACAAAGCAAAGAGGGCATGAGTTAAAGGCAGCGAAGGTCAGACTTGTTCTGGATGGGTCTCCACAGGCACAGCCTTTACTTTTTCCTGCTCTGTAGCAGCCCTGTTGCACTTCCACCACACAAGTGGAAATACTGAGGTTCAGTTCATGAGCAGCAGCTCCAGCTCGGGCACTTCTCTGCTGATTTCCAGGGCAAGGAGAGGAGAAACCTCCCCTTGCATTGTCTGGGCGCTGCCTCCCTTTCTGCAGGCTGAGCTCCAGCCCTTGTTTTGCAGCGTGCCACGGGGAGTTTTATCACCTTCAACAATGAAATCTGTCACCTTCAAGCTGCTTTATTGTGATCTGGGGACTTGTGCCCTGTCCGCTGTAACCCGGCGCAGGGCTCCTGCCTTCCTCCCCGCACCATCACTAACATCTATTGATCAGGCTCCTCGCTGCAACCAGCGGCGGCAACTTCAGGGACCACATTTGTACTCGTTTTCTCACCAGGATCAGGCCGTTAATTGAGCTGCTTTCTTTCTCTTTGCCTCCTTCTGTCTCGTGTGCATCTCAGTCCCCTTCTTCTGAGGCTTTGCCTCCCCTTGCAACCCACTCCAATGTGGAGAATAAAAGCCAATCAGACATGCAGCGTAGCCAGTATTCCGGAGGTGATCCCATATTTTAAAGGGGAACAAATAACATGTTTTAAACCACAATACCTTCGTGTTGCATCAGTTATGAAGATACAGATGTTTGAATTGGATTAACTGGCGTATCTTCTCTTGGAGAAAGCAGCGTAACAGTAAACTTGGGGCACCCCTTCAGCAGCTGTGGCTTGGGTGGCACAGTGTGTGTTGTGGGAGGCTGGTGAGTTTGGTGTGCCAGGATGAGGTAAACTGACTTCAGGAGTCTGCTTTTATTATATGCTAAGTTCAGAACACTTCTGCTTTCCTGTAGCTTCTACCATAGATGCCTTTTTGCTTTAGGGAGTCAGTAGTTTCATTTGAAATGCAGTTCTGTACATTTGCATACACATTCGGACAGGCTAATTAAAAACTTACTTACCGTCAGAGTTGGTTTTGTGCTAGCAATGGCTCTACAAAACGTTTGTAACTCTTTGCAAGTGTCTGCTTTGGTGCAGAAATCTGAACTTTCTGGAAAATCTTGTGGTCAGATCTTCAAGCTTTAGGTTTTCAATGAATAATCACAATCTGCAATAGCAGATTTGAACAAAAAAGGTGTTCATTGGAGTTTCTCCACAGGGAAAAAATCTATAACATGTATTATTAAATATAAAGAGGCTTATGTCTTGTGTTTCATTGTGCTAGAGCTTATAATAGCCCTTCAGAAGCTTGAAATGGGTTTTCTTTCATTAAAACACCGCGTTCCCCTGCTGCATTCATTACAGGCAGCATATTGGCAGGTGCCTGTGCCGGGCAGTCCTGGCCTGGAGGGCTGATCCCGTCCCTCTCCATCAGCGCCAAGTTATTTCATAAGCAGTGGAAATACTCGTTTCCAAAGTGGATGTGGAGGGGATGGCAGCACATGGAGGTGGGAGGAACAGCAAAGGGGGAAATGCATTTTCTTGGTGGCATTTTTATATGTCTGCCTCCTGAGCATCTAAGAGGGAACTCTGAGGGAGGTCCCTGGTAATGAAGGGGGTAGTTGATGATGGGTGCAGCTCTTCCCGAAGTCTCCCTCTAGCCAGTGCTCTTAACTCAGGCCTGTGCAAGTCCCTGCCTCTTATGTGTGTGGATGTCATAGGAAGCATTAGTGGGGTCCAGGCCTGGGAGTAGAAGGATTTCCAGCACCACCAGCAAGGAGCTGCAGGAAAAATCTCATTAATCTGCATCCCTTCAACTGTTGCATTCACCAGAAGTGGGACATGCAGGCCAGTGCTCCAAAGCATTACTTTGGCATCCAAGCAGCCTTGGAATAAAGAAATGCTTCACTCATGTGTTCGTTTCCCATGATTGAGTTCCAATATCCAAAATGGATTACCAAAAGCGAAATGCAGTTGGATTTTGCCCCTGCTGATCTTCATCAGCTGCTGTTCCAGTTCTGGGTCCCTGGAGAGCTCTCCGGTCTGATATTCATAGGATCCCAGACTGGTTTGGGTTGGAAGGGGCCTTAAAGCTCGTCCAGATCCAACCCCCTGTCACAGGCAGGGACCTCTTCCACTGGAGCAGCTTGCTCCAAGCCCCTGTGTCCAACCTGGCCTTGAGCACTGCCAGGGATGGGGCAGCCACAGCTTCTCTGGGCACCCTGTGCCAGCGCCTCAGCACCCTCACAGGGAAGAGCTTCTGCCTCAGAGCTCATCTCAGTCTCCCCTCCTTAATAATCCTGCCTTAAACCTGTCCTACGCTGAGGCAGCCAACGACCATACCCAACTGCAGAGGTTTTGTGACAAGCCAATGGAAACCTTTCCTCCAGCACATACAAATATGTTCTGCAAGATAAAAGTAAGCAGTAATGAAAATATCGTACTCTTTTTATTTTTTCTTCTTCTTTCCCCGTCTTTTTTCCTTTTGCTTCAGGAAAGCAGGAAGGGGCAGGAAAGGATTGACTCTATCCTACCGAGGGCTTTTCCTAAGATGCCTGCTGGGAGCGCTTGCTGTATGTTTCTCTTTAGGTAGTAGCTCTTTTGATTTTCTCACTGCCTCACCAGTCACACTGAGGTGCCTGGAGAAGGATTTGCTGATTGCTTATGAAATCCATTCTCCCATGAGATTCTGCTCTTTCCATCTTGATCAACTTTAATTCTTGCTTTCTAATAACACCCAGGGACGGCATTTTATGGCTTTATGAGGATTTGGTGATTGATGTTCATCGGCGCTTGTAGGAGACCAGTAACCTCATTTCATTTTTGACAGAACATCGAGAGAAGAGCTCCGTATCCTTCGCCCTTCTTGGTCATGTATAAATGAAAGAGAAAGTAAAGCGGATATAATGTGTCCAGACCCGTCAGCCTGGCTCCCTTGTCCTCTCTCACCACACTGGTGAACTTCTGACACTGTTTCTCTCCAGCCTGGCACATGGGCGCATGTTTAAAGGACACCGTTGGCTCATTTTTTATACCGTTCCATGATCTTGCTTTTATTCTTGGTTCTGCACACCAGCGTCTGGGATGCTTGGAAGTAGCTGCTCTAAGTTGGCGTGGGAGTAGATTTCTTAAATATTACCTCACAGAGTCAGTGTAAATTGAGAGCAGATAAGACTTGGACCCCAGATGCCTTTTTTTTATCCATTACTGTCTTTTTCCCGGTTCCATTCTCTCTGCTCTTTCTGATTTTGAGCAGGTTTGAGAGGAATGGGACTCCCCGTTCATGCTTAAACCAGCCTTGTCTGTGGTACCCAAAGGCACACACAGAGGTACCCACCACTGGCAAAGGATTTTTCAGTAAAAGAAATCCTGGAGGAAGAATGCCCACAATGATGAATTGAGAGAAAATGCACAAAATCCTGCACCCAGATAACCTGGTAATATCATTCACCAAACTGTGACTCTGTTCTCGTAGAGAAATGGCATTTCCCTTTACAAATCCATTTTCTTTCCTTAGGAGAAGGGACATTTAGAGCATCCCTTCTGAAAGGGAGAAGGTGGAAGAGGCTGTGAGGATGCCGTGCTTCCTACGCTGGTCCATAGATTCTAAACACAGGTTTGGTTATTTCTTATAGATGCTTATTTTTCCTCTCTGTTTTTTGCTTTCAGATATGCGCTTGTGTTCTCAATGAAGAACAGCTGAGAGATCAGGCAAATGGCTTAAGAATTCAGCGGGCTGTAAGCTATTTGGATTTAAAATAGTGCCTGGGAGAGAGCTTTTTACACTGCCTCGCTAAACAATCCTCCTTCTGTCACCCTCCGAGGTTGCCATCCTTTGTTCCTCACATGTCGCCTTCCCTCTAACTCTCCAGAGCCTCCAAGGGAAGCAGGAGAAGGGCTAACGAGGGTTTTTCTTTTTCATTTTTAAATCCCCCCAAGTCCTTCTTTAACACCCCCCCTCCCCCTGCTTCTGGCCATCTGCCTTTGTTTCAGTTGTGCTTCTTGGCTTTGTTTCTTCAGCATTACCCCCTCCTTGCCCCTTTGCGGGGCACTGTTTAACACTCTGGGAGAGCTGCGCAGAGGCAGCTCAGCATCCCTGGGCTCAGCCACAGCACTTGTAGCACCAGAGCCTGCTCGTCTGGCTATGGCCAGAGCCATCCCTGCTGTCTTTTTTGCTTCCCTTTCACATGGCAGGGGGCTGGAACTGGATGAGCTTAAGGTGCTTTTCAACCCAAACCATTCTGCTTGCAAAAGCAAAGCTGTGGCTGTTCTGCTGGGGGAGCGGGGTGCTGGCATCAGGCACAATGAGCTGGGCACCCCACTGCTTGTCCCCGCTGCTCCCCAGCAAAGGCAGGGGAGGGCATCGCTATCCCACCATGCTCAAGGCCTCCACTGCCTGCCCCTCATGCGCAGGCAGGTGGTGGAGGGAGGGTCCCATCACGGTCTGGTTCCCCCTGATTCCCTCTGCAGATGCAGACAGGCAGGAGGAAGGTGGTGTCCAGGTCTGACAGCTCATCCTTTTGCCTTGGATTTGCAGGGGATCGAGAAGAGGGCTATGCCAAATGGATGGGCTCAGCACCACGCACACCAGAGGCAGGTGAGGCGGCCAAGGGGCCCTGACACCTTTTTATCACAACCCTGGATCCACGGGAGCTGTGAGCGGGACCCATGTGCCACTCTCAGCTGCAGGTCACCCTCTGTGTCCTGCCAGGGGGAATCTGCCTGCAGGACACACAGGCTCGGCTTCTGGAGTGTTTCTAAAGCTATTTTTGTTCCACAATTCCTGTTGCTGGTTTTGCTGACCTCAGCGGGCTCCACCTTTCCCAAATGTTTCTGACGTTTCTCAGAGTAATCTATTCACATTGCAGACAAGGATTCTGCTGACTTCAGTTTGGCTTCTGTTTCCCATTGGATGGGTTCCTCTCTTTATGGGGGAATGCCTCAAGCCAAAAAAGAGAGGGGAATAAAACCCCAGCCCCTGAGCTAACTGAAAACAGGCCCAAAGGGAAGCGCTTTCCAGCCGCATTGCTTCTCGCCGGCTGGCTTCTGTTCTGTGCTTGGGGACGTGCCAGCCTTCAGTGCCTCCATGCTTTTGATTCCTGTTTATCCCCGGCAACATGATTGTCTATAATTACATATAATCTCCCCTTGTTTACTCTTCTTCCTCCAGGTCTGAACACAAGCACGATGGCAACTCTCTGCTCAAGCTGCCAAGGCTCCCGCTCCCAACTGCATCCTCCACCTTCTCTCTCAGAAGTAACAAAGACGTTTGGTTTCCTCCCAGCCCTTCTCCCCTCCCCCTCGCTGGCACTGGGGTTATTTATACAGAATGTGGAAACAATTTGCAGGAAAGTGAACAATGTAAGCTGAGGAGGCAAGGGAGGCAAGTTCACTGCGCGTGCTTCCAGCCCAGGAGGGGAGCGCTGCTTTCCTGGGGAGGGATGGAGAGGGAGGGGACTCTTTTCCCTTCTTTCTGCTCCTCTCTTTCAAGGTCCCGCTTTCCATCTTGCCAGGGTTGGGTCCAAACCAGAGCAACCAGATCTGACGGCGTGTTTTGGAGGGAGTTCAGGTTGGATCCCTCCCTGCATCACAGCTTGATGAGGCAGTATCTGTGTACTTAATCCTTGTGGAGGTTTTGCTCTCGGATCATTGCTGCTCCTGGATTAGCATTAATGAAGAGCATGTGTGGTTGAGAGGTCCTGATTCAGGCCCTGAGAGCTGCAGCATTGCTAAAGGCATTGTTTTCTGTTCTGCATAGCTATTCCAAAGAGCAGTTTGGCTGGAAGATAAGATTCCTCAGGAGTTAACGAGACAGCAAAGTCTAATTTCAGTTTCTCTCCCCTCACGCACTTAGCATGATGTTTTCAGAACATCCCAGCACCTTGCTAGCACCAGTGTGAGTGTCCTTGTAAATCAAACAGTTTGCTTTAGTGCTCAGCGAAGAGCTGAGCTCTGCTGGAGCTTGGGAACGTGCAGGGTGTCAGCCATGGGAAGCTGGACCAGCATTAGATTTGGTACCACTCAACAGGTCTGAGGTCTTCAGATCTCGCTGTGCACTGGGCTCTGTTACTGTGAAGTCCTCAAACAAAAGCAGTCCAAACCCGCACACCTTTGGGTGTTGCAGAGGGAAGGAAATGTTCTCCACAGGTTGCACGTCCAAGTGCCTGCCTTGGCAAGCTCCTTCCTTCCCAGGAGCTTGCAGCCTCCTTTCTCAATAGCCTCAAGACTTGGGACGTGATCCATGCAAGTTGTGCTGAGCTGGTAGAGCAGGGCTGGGAAGCTGCCAAGTGGGACACTGTGTTCCTCCCTAAACCAGGCGAATTCCCAGCTGTGAGCTGGTACAGCAGATACACTGATCTGATGGCACAGAGGGACAGTTGGGAACCTGTAGTAGGGCTGTTCCTCTGTGAGATCTTGCACTGGGGCTTCCAACACAAGAGGGACGTGGAGCTGTTGGAGTGAGGCCAGAGGAGGCCACAGAGATGCTGCAAGGGCTGGAGCAGCTCTGCTCTGGAGCCAGGCTGAGAGAGCTGGGCTGGGGCAGCCTGGACAAGAGAAGGCTCCTGAAGGGGAGACCTGAGAGCAGCTCCAGTGCCTAAAGGGGCTGCAGGGAACCTGGAGAGGGGCTTGGGACAAGGGCCTGTAGGGACAGGCCAAGGGGAATGGCTTGAACCTGCCCGAGGGGAGACTGAGATGAGCTCTTAGGCAGAAGCTCTTCCCTGTGAGGGTGCTGAGGCGCTGGCACAGGGTGCCCAGAGAAGCTGTGGCTGCCCCATCCCTGGCAGTGCTCAAGGCCAGGTTGGACACAGGGGCTTGGAGCAAGCTGCTCCAGTGGAAGGGGTCCCTGCCCACAGCAGGGGTTGGATCTGGACGAGCTTTAAGGTCCTTTCCAACACAAACCAGAGTCTGATTCTCTCCACCTTCCAGTACTTACTGCTCCTTTTCAGCCTTTGTCCATACATGAGGCATGAACTTCTAGTGTTTGTTCTGTAAAGCCACACATCTGCTTTGCCACACGGATGTCATGTGTCTCTGTGGACAGGCTGACCCTCCTAAAGCTAATGCCACAGCACAGAGACCCATTCCAAGTACTGCTTCTTTCTTTAGCTGGTTCTTGGCCTGAGTTAACAACTCTAGGTGTGAAACAGAAAGGGCTGGAGCAAAGATACTTTTGCCACCTCTGTTTTCTGGCTGGGGGCAGTTCAGCTCCTTTCTTTGGACTCCTCTAATTTCCACTATCTCTCAGAAGTGCCCAGGAACAGCAGCAGTTTGTTTTCTCTTCCAAGCCAGGCAGCAGCACAGGGACTGGAAGCCCACGGCTGGGGGCAAGGAGTGGTTGTCACAGTCTGCCCATCCCCGTCGCCTCAATGCCCGCATGTAGGAGTGCAGCCTCTCTGCAGCAGCTGTGGCCCCACGGAGCAGTGGCTCTCACAGGTATCACTCCATCCACAGCAGTGTCTGTGAGCACAGCGTGCTCCTCAGCCTGGCTGCCTCCCATCCCTGCCACTGCCTCCTGCAGAGGCTGTGCTTGTCTGCAGCAGCCTGCCCAGGCACGTCGCATGGGTGCTTTAGCCGGCTCGCAGTGTACTGCGTTCTGGAGAGCCCCTCCAGTCCCTCCTGCAGCCATGCTTGCAGGCTCAGGCTGTAAGGACAGCAGCTCTGGTGTTAAGGGGTAGTCTCTGGACACCCCCCCTGAAGGCTTTAGGGACTGACAGACATTTCCAATCTCTTTCTGGCTCCCAAGGGTCCCCCTATTACTCCTGGAAACCTGTGGCATTGAGTTAAACTACATGGAGAGCTCACGACTAAACAGCTTACAGCAGCAGTACAGGTTTGGGCAAAGTACAGTCTTGCAGCTCTGCCTAGAGAGACTTTAAAATGCAGAGAGCAGAGGGATCGGTGTGATTTCAGGGAAACAGTCATTGGAGCACTTGTGCTTTTTCCCTTCTCGTTCTAAATGTTGGAATTCTCATAAAAAATATAAGAGAAACTCTCCTTAGAATGATTGTGCTGCTGAAACCATTGCTGGCTTTTTGGCATTTCCTCCCTTGTCTTGTTCTCTTTTTTCTTCTTAAATCATTGCTTTTAGGGCTCTTTAGATGAGGACAGATTTGTGTTCTTCTTTTCCTGCTGCTCACCTGAAATCCTCATCTGCTTTTTGCAGTTCCCAGCACAACCATGAGCAATCTCGTGAAGGGAACGTTCCAACTTCAGGTGAAGGAAAGCAACTGAAGCAGATGGGCTTGTAAACAGCAGAGACTTGGCTCTCCCACAGAGCTCCTTGCGGAGCGGAAGGGAGCAGAGTGGTTAGGAAACACCGAGCAACTTTCATTTTCTGGGCTGAAATGGGATGATCTGGGGGGGTAGGACAGCACAGGAACAGCAGCTATCACATCCTGGCACAATCAGCTATTCCCAGCAGAAGCTGTTCGTGTTTGAACTTGTAGCAAATTGGAGAATATGGGAAAGGGGGGTATGTTTTCCACATCAGGGAATTTGTGGGTAAGGAAAACAAGATTTCCAGCAGCCCTTTTTCTCTAGCATTTTAGTCTTGGTTTCTGAAGAGGCATCCTGCTGTTTATCTGCCATTCTTCCCTCCCCGTGAATTACTTCTCAGACTGTCAGTCAATCAGTAGCTTCGTTGAGAACAGAATTCCCACAAGTTACCTGAAGGTTTGCAGCTGGACAGAGGAAAGAGAAACCCAAAGGAGAGTCCCACTGATGGAAGGAACCTCCAGCACACATCCGTTTGGGGTAGCAGCAGCAGCCATCTGGCCAGGCAGCTCCAAATGAGCGTGCACTGCTCTTTGTCCAGCCAAGCACATGCAGGGCTTGGAAGTGAGCAGGAATACTGCAGAGAATGGCAGGGGGAGAAGATGATCTGTGGGATCTAATTCCCTAATAACCCAGCTTAGGTTTCTCAGGGATGCGCTTGTTGCTGCAGTGTTCCACGAGTGCAGCGATGGTGAGGAGCTCCAAGGTGCATCAGCCTCGAGTGGGATGTGCAGGGACCCTGTCTGTCCATCCTGCCACGTCCTCTCCTGCCCTTGCACCACAGGGACAGTCACAAGGGAGATGGGCAGAAAAGCCTGGTGCTGCCATAGCCCATCAAGGCCTTCAGACCAGGCACTGGCAGACCTCTTGAGTACATGTGGCTGTCCCCAAGAAGCAGCACACGAACTGTTTCCTGCAGGGACACAGATCCCTGACTATGTAAAGTCCATGTTTTCTTGCCCTTTCCTTACCCTGTGTGTAATGCAGCCTAAGCCTGAAGCAGGCAGGCAGGTGTCTTCCCCTAGTAGAGGGCTGGGGGCTCCTTATTTTTCTTTCGCGCTTGGGCAAGGACCCTTTTTCCTGCCGTTTCCAGCCACCCTTTGCTTCCCAGAGATTCCAGGGGGATTTGGTTGCTCAGCCTTAGAGCCAGGAAATGAATGAAGAGGGGCAGGAAAAGAAAGGAAGCAGAGTAAGGAGGTTCACTTCCATCGTTTGTTGAGCCCAGAGAGATTTCTCGAAACCACATGTTACCAGGTGTAGAAGAAATGAAAGATGATAACCAGCGTGGAAGGATGGAGCAGCCCAAAACTCCCACAGGCCGGTGAGTCTCCAGACACGTTGGAGAGGCTTCAACAGCAATTTAATGCGTACCTGCTGGCAAAGAGCAGCCCCTCCTCATTGTGCCTGTCAAGAAGAGGTCCTGATTCATGTCAGTGTTTTCTTTCCTTGGACAGGGAAACTGCTGCAGATCCTGGGGAGTGCAAGAGCTGCGGAGGAGAGAGACTTGGGAAAGATGGTTCCACATTGGGATTTCAGAGAGGTTTGTGCTTGATCTAGGGTTGAAGGGTTTGTGTTTCTGCTGTTCTTGGGGATTGGGAGGGGGGAGATCACCGAGTCCCTGAGTCCTACTGTAAAATCGTTAGAATCTGGAACAGATTCAAAAAAAGACATTTAGGGACAAGTAAATGCGCAGAGCAGCTTGAATTTACCTTCCACCAGAGTCCGTCCAGTCCTGGATAAAGCCTCTGAAATGGGCAGTGCTTTAATCATAGAATCATAGAACAGTCAGGGTTGGAAAGGACCTTAAGATCATCCAGTTCCAACCCCCTGCCATGGGCAGGGACACCTCACACTAAACCATGGCACCCAAGGCTCTGTCCAACCTGGCCTTGAACACCGCCAGGGATGGAGCATTCACAACTTCCTTGGGCGGCCCATTCCAGTGCCTCACCACCCTCAAGTACATATGTCCGGGGACTGAAAACACAGGAAGGAATGCTGAGGAGGAAGGGATAACACTTTCTCTGTTCTTAGAAAGGGAGAAAAAGCCCAAAAGTTCTTTTCCTGGGAATGTCTCAGCTGGACAAGAACCACTACAGGGTAAGGTGTCCCAGAACCTGACAGCAGCAGGACCAGGGGGCTCGCTTTGTTCTGCACAAGTCGTTCTGGCATTTCTAGGGAGATCTGTAATTGCAAGTAATAACCTCGAGGTTAATCGAGGTCTGACAAGCAGGTCGGCTGATCGGGGGGCCAGAGGGGGCTTTAATGAAGTGCTTAGCTCAGTGTGGCTTTAAGCATTGCTTGCGCCTGGGAAAGGGAGCTGCAGTATCAGGAACGACACCCTCACACGGACCTGGAGACAGCGAATCAGGGGGTCTGGTGAAATCCCATCGCCTGTTACAGCAGATGGAAGAGAGCTCTGAATTAAAGGAATTGTTCCTGTTTGCTTTGGGCCCCACATAACTGGACTCTGGGTAAGGCCTGATTGCCTGAGAATGGGCGCTCAGCAGTTTCTGACAGGCTGTCAGAGGGAAGCTATGCAAAATGCAGACTGTACACATCTGAATGAATTCCTTTTGCCTTATTTCTCTTTTCTGCTTTGTGTGTCATATTCTCCTTCCAGCTTTCCAGCATAGAGTGACTCTTCTACTTGTTCCCCTTTGCCTCCTGCTGAGCCAGTTCCTTTATTTTCCACCATTATTTGTACTGCAGCCACTCCTGGAATCTGGGAGATCTTCCTCAGAAGCCTCCTTGTCTCCTGAGCTTGCTGCCAACGCTCCCACTAACACTTTCGAGTCTTTGTTATAGAGAAGAAGAAAAGGCCACAGAAGTGTGCCATGACCCCCACTGAGGTGCCGTTACCCTGTAATTCTTTAAACACTCTCTATACATTTGGCTGCCAGAGAGGGACCCTTTATCAGGGACTGTAGCGATAGGACAAGGGGTGATGGGTTCAGACTGAAACAGGGGAAGTTCAGGTTGGATGTAAGGCAGAAGCTCTTCCCTGTGAGGGTGCTGAGGCGCTGGCCCAGGGTGCCCAGAGAAGCTGTGGCTGCCCCATCCCTGGCAGTGCTCAAGGCCAGGTTGGACACAGGGGCTTGGAGCAAGCTGCTCCAGTGGAACGGGTCCCTGCCCATGGCAGGGGTTGGAGGTGGATGAGCTTTAAGGTCCCTTCAACCCAAACCACTCTGGGATACTCTGATTCTGTGATTTATATTTGCTGATAAATGCTGGAGCAGGAAGCCCATGGACTGAACTGGTGCTGGCACCTGGAAGAGAAGCAAGTGCTGTGGCCAGGTATCGGGCACCGGGCTCTGGTTTTGGTTTGGACACTGACTCACCCGGTGAGCTCGGGGAAATCATTTCCCTTCTCTGTGCACCTGCTTCCACTCCCCACCTCTAATTGCCTCCTGGTTGGGCTCGGTGCTCTTCAGGACGCGGCCCGTCTCTCACTGCATGTACATACAGCGCCTCAGCACAATGGAGCCTTGTCTTGGTTGGAGCCTTAAGGTGTTCGTGTCATCCAGACAGGAATAAAAGGTATGCCCAGACAACAAGGCAGGCTTCCCAGACGTGCTGCTCTGCAAGCATGTCTGAAACGCGATGTGCTGGGAGCTGCCTCTGTTCCCAGTTCTTGGCTTCTCCCAGCCAGTCAGCAGTGCATTACCCGGTTCCAGTTACACTGCAGAGGTGAACTGGCACGTTCCCAGTTCCACTGGGATCTGGTGGTGTGAAATCACTGAACTCATTTTGCAAATCCCAGCAGAGCCTGATAGGAGCCTCCATCCCTGCAGCCCCAAATAGGAGCCTCCATCCCTGCAGCCCCGGATAGGAGCCTCCATCCCTGCAGCCCCAAATAGGAGCCTCCATCCCTGCAGCCCCGGATAGGAGCCTCCATCCCTGCAGCCCTGGATAGGAGCCTCCATCCCTGCAGCCTGGGACCTGTGCCACCTCCCTGTGGGTGCAGAGCTCCTCACTCAGCCCTGAAGCTCAGAGCCGGCCCGTCCCACTCTTAGCCCACACTGGCCTCAGCCTGCTCCAGTTTGCCAGGGGAGAAACGAGCAGAGACATTTCCCTCCCTCTCTGACGAGGTGTGTGCACGTCTCCTTGGCTTTTCTTCTCGTCCACAGGCTTTTGCACAGCCCCTTCCTGCCGTTGCCTGTTCATTCCCTGCACTCCATCTCATCTTTTGCATTCCTCCCTGGTTTGATACAGCATCTCGCTGGTCCTGCTTCACACCAAGAGAAGGGGTATTAGATGGATTCCCCATAGAGTATAAATTGAATGGAGAGAAGTGGCTGGTTTCCCAGCAATAATTTATCTGATTAAAAAAATACTCCCCAAACTCCCCCCCCTCTGCTGGTCCCGCGCCCCCTCCAGCAGGAACACTGGCACTCGGGCTAGCGTTTGAACTGCATTATTCAGATTGCTGGAAGGGGGATTTAGATGGGAAAATAACTGTCAAAAGATGGCTCTCGGGGGATTTCCCCAGAGCGTGAGCTCTGCAATTTGGATCCTGGCTTGTTGGATGGAGGAGGCAGAGAGTAAATAATTGTGAGTCAAGGACCACTGTGATTGCCAGCTTTGCCCTCATCTAACCAACACCTTACACAGATAGGCGCAGATGCTCACACACACGCTCACACACGTGTGTCCCCCACATTTCATAGAGGAAGCCATTCGCAGGAGCTCCAGAGCACAGCAAGCTGTTCTGCTCTCCCTTCTCCTCTCTCTTTTGTTTTACCTCACTTCAGGGCTGATTTCAAATACAAGAAGAAATCTGCTTCAGAAAATGCCCGTCTGCCTGTGCAGCTTTCATTCCTTCCAAATCAGCGCTATCCAGAGCTGCTCATTTTCTGCTCCTGCCCCCAACATTCCTTTACTCACATCGAGTGTTGTACTCGGGGAATGGGAAAGTCACCCTGAGACCCCTCTTCATCACAGCAACACACGGAGGTGACCTGAGCTCTGCATTTCTGGCCTCTCTGTATTGCGCTGTTGCCTTCTCCTTCGCGGGAGAGCGCCAGGTATTTTACATTTCATCCTGCTCCCACAGACTGCAGTGATTTATAACAGGAGCTGCCTTATTAATGTCAAGGGCAGAATTGCTACCAACATTCCAGCTGCAAGAGCGTATGAAGATCATTCCATTAGCCGTGGCGTGATCCCAGCACCCAGGGCTGTAGCTGATGTTCCTCTCTCTGCTCGCAGCCTTGGCCAAGCCTGGGTGCTGGTTTCTAGGCCAGTGGGTGAAACACGAACAGGCCCATTCCAAGCTGGAGCTTTTCAACCTCGGAGCAGCCCAAAGCGAGTGGTGGGACTCAGGTTTCTGTGCTTTTGACAGAGGCAGTGCTGGGATGGAACCTCTCTCTGCTCCTTCTGGAGGATTTACACGGCCACAAGGCTTCATTTCTTCCAGATGTTTTACCTAATAAATCAAGGAGTCTCATCAGAGGATTCGAATCCAAAAGCTGTTACCATGACTTCAAAGGCACAGGCTGGAATGGAAAGAAGCAGTGCAGACATTTTGTACCACTCTAGTCACTGATCATGAAAACACACTCCGCTGCCAGGATTTTTTTCCCTGTGGATCCCAGAACTCCGCTGGGATTAAACAAAAAGGTGCTGGGCTCCTCCAGCCAACCTTTGCTTTAAAGAATCGAGCTGCAGCGCTCACAGTCCTGTGGTTGGCAGTAAGTGAGGATGGGGCTGGTCCCGGGTGGAGGTGAGCTCTGCCAACCCCTGTCCCAGATCAGGGGCTGCTCTTGCAGGTTTGCACTCGTTCTGTGTCTTTTCAGCTCAGTACAAGGCCTCGTGTTCTCCCTTTTAAGCTGTTCTCACGTAAAGGATTCAGACGTCCATTCATGTGCTTCAGATGCCTGGGAGAGAGGAAGGTAAAGAGTTACATGGCTGCAAAATGTGATTGTTCAAATTGGTTTGTTCCTTGGTGGAGAATGTTACTCTCTTCTTTAAAGATAGCGAACCCTTTCTTTTTACAGTGTCTACACAGTGCCATTTGCTTTCGCTGTTACATTGCGAAAGATAAATGCTCTGGTGTTTTGAGAAACTGCTGTGAATGTTTCTAATTACTTGATAGCAGGGTACTGGTGGAGAATGTAATGAAGGAAAGCAGCTGAAGGAAGAAAAGCTGTTCCTGAGGGTAGGTGAGCAGAACACCTACAGGGCTGTGGTTTGGCTCCCTGCGCTCCCGGAAGGTGCTGGTGTGGCTCCAGCTGCCCACTGGAGCTGCCCAAGTTAGGATCCGTTCTGCAGCAACTCCTCCTGGCAGCAGTACCCAGGTAAGCTGCTCTTCTTCACCCTGTCCCACATCTCCCCTGTCCGTGCACATACCTGAGGGGCCATCCACCAAACACCTTCCCGCGTGGATTTGTCTCAGCACTTGTATGAGCAGGACCCAGTGGGTGCTGCCAGGCAGGAACAGGCTGCTGGTGGCAGGAGGGAGAAGGTGGCGTGGCTGGGAGCCCCTTCAGCCGTGAGGAGAGGTGCCGAGGTTGAGTTTCCTGAGAGGATTTGGCTGTCTCTGCCCCAGGGCTGCCCTGTGCTGCCTCCCTGCAGAGCCATGAGGAGGGGAAGCTCTTGGACAACCCCCTGCGGGTACCTGCAGCCGGGGATGTGAGCGGTGACTCTGCCTTGTGCTGTCTGAGGGTTCTGGTACGTGAATAAGTTATCACCGTGGGGCTGCGGAGGGAGGGCTGAGCTACCCCTGCCTTACACTGGTTGCAGGTTCAAAGCACATGGGGAGCTCTTACCGCAAAGCAGATGTGTAGTAAAGTGCTTGTGGGGCAGGTCTCTAAGGGGTGTGGAAGCTGCAGCCCTTGGAGTGCTGTGAAAATACAGTGCAACCCCCAAGTAAACACTGTAATTACATAGAACAGACTTGGGATGTGATTTTACTCCAGTTAGACCATATTCCATGTGTCCCAGGCAGCAAGCAGGGCATTTCATCCTGCAGTGTTTTGGAGAAGGGGACGTCATGGGGCATTCTGATGGAGGGCTGTCAGAGAGGGAAGAGCCAGGTACCTGTCTCCTGGGCAGGATCGGTGTGTTCAGGCTGAAAAATAAGCTCATCTACATGTTGGTAACCGAGTAACAGTTACCGTGATGCAGCTTCTTCCTGCCACAGGCGTAGAAAAATTGCTGCTTGCCTTTTCCCCCCCAGGATGCTGAACGCAGCACCCCAAACTGCTGCAGCTGCTCGGCCTTGGTGACATCTAGAATGCAACGTGTTGGGCTGTCAGAATGGAAGGGGAGCAGCACAGCTGGGCTTCGGGAGCCAAAAATAGGTGCTATCATTTCTGAGCTGGAGCCTCCCTTCACTCTCCCCACCCAGCCCTGCCTATTTGGCACATGCAGCACATAACCATAAGTGTTCATGTTGCACCAAAGAAAAACACATTCCTAAAACAAGCAGTGCATTAAGTAGTGGACAGGCTTTGGAGGCAGGGTGTGTTATGACATGGATCCTAAATTGGGGAGCATCAGTGATGATGGTTTGCAGATTTTCTATGGGCAATGGGTATAGAAAGGAGCACAGCTCATCTGCTGCGTTGCCACGTGGAAAGACATCAGAGATGTTCAGAGACATGCTGTAATAGGGAGCTTGAATTCCTTTCACCAAAGAGCTGCTCAGATACTTGTAATTGAATGATTGAGTGATGAATGTGGCACATTTGAGATTTCTCTGGATCTTTTCTCCCTTTTATTCTGCAGCTCTGTGGACCTGTCATGCTTTCACCTTTGAGTCTGCTCTCTGGAATCAGTATTTGTCTGCTTCTGCCAAACCCCAAAAGCTGCATTTCATTAAAACCCCTGATTATTCAGGAAGGGTGAAGTTTGATTCACAAGGATAACGCTCTTTGAAGGTAGACTCCTTTAGTAGTGACTGATTTAAATGGTTCCCATTTTTGTGTGCCTGTTACGCTGTTCTCAAGGCCACACAAAGGAGGAGGAATTGTGCAAGGCCATATAAATCAGGGTTAGTTATAGAGATGTCAAACACAACTGCACCATGGGGTGTTAATAGTGAGCAGGCGCATAGTCAAAAGCAAGTCAGAACCAACTAACAAAAGCCACAAAGCTAATCTGTCTGGTTCCTGATGCTTCCCAAAAGCTCAGTGTCTGCACACTCATGCTCTGTTCTGGGAGAAGCTTGGTGTGTTAGACTGATCCATATCACATTTTCAAAGTGTTCTAGTAATGGGATGAGTCGCTTTGGTGGAACATTTTTGGTTCTCAATTTCTCCCATCAGGAAACATCTAAAAATGAAGCAGTGTGAGCACATAACCAGGCCACGTCTCTTCCTGCTTACTGACACCGAGCTCTCTCCACTGGATTCATGCTCAACTAAAGCAGTGGTGACCCGGCCGCTGGACACACAGCAGGGACCTGTTGGGTTAAACTTCAGTTGAGGAGTTCGTCACTGTGCGGAGGAAGAAAACTCCCAATCTTTGGCATGGAAATAAGAGATTCCTCCTGTCCCAGCAGCACTTTGTGGGCAGGGTGGAGGGCAGCCAAGGAAATGGAACCAGACTGAGAAACGTAAAAACCCTTTCAGTGCACACTTGAAGAGAAGGCTCTGGAGCATCATTTCCTGTGTGCCCGACCACAGGTACTGCACATGCCGGTGCGCATGGGAAGCTTTGAGCACTTCAGTTTTGCAGACGTTTCTGCTCACTCTTTCCATCACTTGTTCTTGTCTTTAAGACTCAAGGCTGCATGATGGACTGTGAGTCTTGAAGGCAAGTTTATGGGCACTGAGCATGTCATGGGGGGACAGAGTTTTCTCTCGAGAATGATGGTGTGATTTTTGCACCTTTCCACCTACCTATTAGTCCAGGAGAGAAACTGAGCTCAAACCTCCTGAGAAGTGGTTTGTTTTCTAGCCCAAAAGAAGCTGTTAGAGCTTTAAAATGGGCCACGAGACTTCATTTTTACAGAAGGAATTCAAGACAGTGGGAAGTTTCAGGGGTTGAATGTAACTTGTGAGCCAGGATCTTGGATGATCTCATGAGTCCATTGGGCAGACTGCACACACAGGCACGCACGTGTGCCTGCGGGCACATACCATTGTGGTTTCTGAGTTAGGTTTTGTTATTTCTCAATATTCCCATTAATATTCAATGTACTTATCTTGGTTGCTGGTAATTACAGCGGTGAAAGTGCTGACTCTTCTGGGACATGACATTGGCTTGGGACAACCCAACATTTTTGTGGGGACCTGCAAAAACTGTTCTGCCCACTACCTTCCAACCCTATGAACATTCCTGGTTCCTCTGATAGCATCCCTAAGCACAGCTCTACATCTTCCATGTAGATGCATGACTTGACACTTCCAAATATTATTTTTTTTCCAGGAGTTCTGGGTCATCACTCTAAGCTGTTTGAGTTCTACCTCTTCCTAGTAAGAAGGGCTTCAGCTATCTCAGCTCTGCGCCTGCAGCATCCCTCCGTTTCATAGGTTATGTTGTGGATATAAACACATTTGGCAAGACTGGTGAGCAGGGAATGAGGAAAGTGTAATGCTGGTGCTCTGATGCGGAAGACAGTAAATGGAAGAGGAAAGGAATAGTCCTGGTAGGGAGGACAAAGCTGTTTGAACTCCAGGAAGGGAACAACAGACGGTGCTGCAGGTCACAGCTGAGCTGGGCTGTGAAGACGGTGGTACGTGTTTCAGTTGAGGTGCAGGGATGCAGTTGTGATTCCTGGGGGTGTTGAGTTGTGTTGTGATGGTGACAGGAATAACTGGGTCGGAATGATGGGTCAGGAGAGACTGAGGTGCAGCTGGATGAAGCCAGGTACTAACCAGCAGTTAGCGTTAGGAGCTTGCGTCTCCCTTTAAAACCAGGTCAAGCAGGTCCTGCTTCCTCTCCCAAGCCAAAGGGCTGCGTTTAGGAAGCTGCAGCTCAAGCATCCAGCGTGTCTGTGGGAGCCAGGGGCGCTGTTGGGCAGAGCAGAGGAAGCACTCAGACACTGTGCACACAGGTACCCCCCAGCTCCCTGCACAAAGGCTGGATGTTGCCTTTGTGAACATTTGGCAATTATATCATGTGCGTCAATAATGCCTCTAACTTGCCTTAATACCTTTATATGAGAATAAAATTTGTTCTTGTATGGTGCTTTTCATGCTCGAGGCAGTTCCAAGCGCTTCGCTAAGCACGGTAATGAGTTAGATCTGGGGAGCGCAGGGATTGTGCAGGCAAATACAGGGACTGTTATGTGGTCTGCAATAACTCACAGAGCAGCCCCTGCTAGAAATGGTTTTATTTATTGAGGGGAGGAATGTTGGCTGATCCTTGTGCTTGTCCTCTGGAAGAGTTTAATGCTCTTCAGCTTCCATGGTGAAACTGGAGCCAACAAGAGACCTCGATGAGGGGCAGCACGTGGAGCTGTGCGGCACCGAGGCAGCCGTGTCTGCTGTGCTGAGGGGCCCAAGATCAGCTGCAGCCCCCGAGCCCGAGATTTACCTTTCTCAAGCTTATTACATCCCTCTGAACCCCCTCACTGCCTTCATGCTGGCTCTGTTATTTGATGTCCTCATTTACCTTCATTTTGTTTCTAAGGCAGAAGCCTTTTCGTGCACTACCTTCCACCCCTAGGTCTAGAAGAGGGATTACTGAGTTTTACAGTGACACTGTGAAACTCCCTGGGGGTACAGTTGTTCTCCACTGGAATAAAGGGAGATTTAAGGCTAGATCCAAGGAGACATCTGAAGAGAAATGTGCACAACATTTAGGCTCCTTAGTCCAAAAAGGAGTCCTGAAAAACCTGCTCTTGGCTTTCCCTGCTGCAGGAGCTCCTGTGCATGGCAGGGTCCTAACTTGCAGTGTTTAGCTTCTCCCTGGGCCTTCTCACAGGCACCTGGGGGGATGTCTCCCCATAGAGACCTTTCCTGCTGAGCTGCTGACAGACTGGTGGGTGTTGCTCCCTAAAATATTTGGATCGACATGAGCTGATGTGGTGAAGGAGGGCAGTAGCTGTTCCACTGGCCTGCCCAGCTGTGCTGGTACATAGATACCCTGTGCATGACTGCAACCCACCATGTGCAGTCCAGGCCCCAAAGTAAAATCACGTCTTTTTACCTTGCCTAGAAAAGGTCAGATGATCCCTAGAACATTGCCCTTGGCTTCTATAGGAATATACCAATGGTTGGGACACCCTTCCTACTATTCTATAGGCCTTGATGGAAAAGATACATGATCCACTTGGGCTCTGCAGCGGTATTTCTGCACAGGGAGCCAGCTTTTCCCTGTTACTGTATGATGAGTCTCTGACTACAGAAGCCTAAATAAGAAAGTGCGTGGAGTCAGAGAGGAAGATGCTTGCTCTCTACGTGTTGTCTCAGCGTACGCATCTTCAGAGACTCGTTACTTGCACACCGACCTGGCCGGTGCGGTTGACAGGCTGTTCAGTGTATTGTGCTTACTGAGCGTTTGCCTTCGTGGCAGAGGCTCTACCCTTTGGTGTCCCCGTGGCACACGCAGCAGTTGTAATTAGCAAAACCGTTAAAGACAGTTTCTTCGGCATTTGTGATGCCCCGGGAAGCATCCCACGTTGAAGGGCAGCTTTGAAACTCCTCCTTATGCTCCCGTGAGGCCACTCACACTGCTGTTCCTGGGAACAAAGGGAACTGCATCACTCTCCCACATCTCCCCATACCCAGTGATTTGTGAGTTCACTCTGAATAACAGTTATTGCCCCTCTGGAGTCTGGGGCACCAGAGGGTTTCAAACTGCATTGCAAATGGGGCAACCCTGCTGACATGAATAGAGCTGGTCAATTTAGGGTGTAAATAGGAGTCTTATTATGGAACTCACTTCCTAACCATCGTAGCAGTGAGGATGGCAAGGTGCCACTTCAGGCTCCTCTGGAATGGGACAGGGAGAGCAAGAATACACCCAGCTAAGACTGTAAGTAAAGACTAATACTACCTCTAACTGAAACCAGACAAAACCAGCCTCCAAGTGCTTTACAAAAAGTGGAAAGCAAATGCTTTCTGTGTACACATTAATCTTTATGCCTGACTAGGGTCATACACAGTAGTGAGAGTGCATGCAGAGAAGTCAGCTCACTCAGCACTGGTCTGTAAAGGTCTGTGTCCAGTTTGGCCCTTAATTCTGTTTATCTGGGGCTATTAATAAGCTTCTTTCAGTTTCCCCATGAAGATCTGTATGTCAAGTCTACTCTTGCATGTAAAGACCCATCACTGATTGCTTGGGCAGCTGAATTGGGTAGACAGTTCACTAGTCAGTGGTATCTTAATTTTGCATCCTTTTCTGCTGGGGCAGGAATGCTGGGGGTGACTTCAATCTTATTCTAATCTGCTTGTACACAGTGCTTTTCTAATTTCATGCCTAGGTATGGCATTTCCATTACAAAGTTTCGTTGCTGGAGCTCTGCTGGTCTGGGTCTTTCCAAAGCTGATCAGAGCTTCTGGTCATGTGCTTGTGCTCTCTTCCCTCAGAACAAAACATCATCTACACAGATCCTGGGCTATCAAAGGCCATGAAACAGTTCAAGTGCCAAACACAACCCAAACGGCAGCCTGAGAAAATGATGTCTCCCATAGGGGCTGTTGAATACGCACAAACGTATGGTCTGTTTTCCTAACGTGCCTGTCAGAACCCTGCTGATGCCTCCAGCAGAGAGAACTATTTGGCAGAGGCCACTTCCCCCCAAACTTTACTCTTTGCAGGAAATAGAAAATGTTCTTTTCCTACGTATTTATTTGTGCTTGACTCTAATCACAAAGGGCCGCATTTTTCCCCTCTCTGGTGACCCATGGATGTCCACGTGCTCTCTGTTCTGCAGTTCCTCTTATCTTTCACAGAGCCCTGAGCCTTTTCACCCCTTCCTCTGTGCCTGCCATACTCCATGCAGAAATTCCATCAGGAGATGAGCTTTCGGATGTGTGAGCTCTATTCAGGTTTATGTAGCACCCTGTGCAGGCTTCCCTGTGTTGTTAAATCCTCATTCTCCTGATCAGGTACTCTGGTGAAGCTGTTCTCCAATGAACAAGGCTTTTCAACAAGCATCTATGCTGCTAATTTGTCAGACCATTTTGCTGTCTGTTGTGTCCCCAGACATTTAACAGTGGACTCCTTTGCTCAGAGAGATCCCCACTGCAACTTAGAGCAGTTTGACTCACTGCCCAATGGCAAGAGTCTGTACCTCTTCAGGGGGGTTTAACTGAGTTCGCACCACTGCAGAACTTGGTGTACAAGCTCTAATGACTTCATGTCTCTTTCTCTTTCAGGCTGTGGTTTGCTCACGTGCTGCTGCGTTGTCGCCCACCCTCCCCAGGCGCAGGAAGTGCTCAGAAGGGGGATTTTGTCCATACTGATGGCTGCACTGGCATTCCCGTGTTCCTGATGTCATTGCGTGCATTACCCTTTCCCTAAAGGTGGGGACTGGTTTCTGTTGCTCGTCCCACTCTTCAGGTCCATTGTGCAGGTTTTTTGCAGGCTGCTTCTGAACACTACAGATCCTGCTCCCTTCCCCTATCGACTTTTGGGTTACTGGATCTCTCTTCTCTCAGGCAGCAATAGTATAGATGAGGTGACTTTCCAGTGCTGCTTTAACAGATCCGCAGCCAGAAAGGTGGGCTCCAGGTCAGCTCCTGTGGTGCAGCAGATCCAGTACTGGGCTCATAGATGCCCACGTTAATTGTGAGTAAAAAAAAATCTACTTTTGTGTGGTTTACTCCAAAACCCAGTCAGGATCTCTTAGGTGAGTTCAGTTACCCTTTCAGCACTGCAAATAAGATATTCAGATGAGAGAATCAGAGCCTTCTGTGCTTAGGCATTCTTTACATGCATTATAGCTGCCATTTTTAGGTGAAGTGCAAGGTTTCTTTGCCTTGTCACATCTAACATGATTGGCGTCATTCACCTGCATCAACTGGAAATTAGTAAAACCTTTTGTGTGTCAGAACTGACTGCACAAGACTGAGAGAGCTGGGCTGGTTCAGCCTGGAGAGGAGAAGGCTCCTGAAGGGGAGACCTGAGAGCAGCTCCAGTGCCTAAAGGGGCTGCAGGAAACCTGGAGAGGGGCTTGGGACAAGGGCCTGTAGGGACAGGCCAAGGGGAATGGCTTGAACCTGCCCAAGGGGAGACTGAGATGAGCTCTTAGGCAGAAGCTCTTCCCTGTGAGGGTGCTGAGGCGCTGGCACAGGGTGCCCAGAGAAGCTGTGGCTGCCCCATCCCTGGCAGTGCTCAAGGCCAGGTTGGACACAGGGGCTTGGAGCAAGCTGCTCCAGTGGAAGGGGTCCCTGCCCAGGGCAGGGGTTGGAGGTGGATGAGCTTTAAGGTCCCTTCCAACACAAACCATTCCATGATTCTAAGATTCATCTTTCTGGTTTGGAAATTGCTCTTGGTGAAGTATTTGCTCTGGTGTGTGTCAGGGTTCTCAGTGCTCACTTCCTCCAGCAGGAGTCTGTGTGCAGCATGTGCTGTTTTGGGAGGTTTCTGGAGGCACCGTACTCCATGGACTGCTGCATTTGCCAGAAACTGGATGCAATACTTTAAAAAAATGAAAGAGAATAAGTGAATAGGAGCATTACATGAGGGTTTCATCCTGATGTCTTTCACTGGTACTTTTTTTACAGCTTTCTTTTTAAGCTAAGCATGATACAGGAGCTCTGCTCTTTAGTAAAAACACACTTTAACAGCAGTAGCAGCAGTAAACATCAGAAGCATGTCACTAATACTGTTCCATGTCATCCCCTATGCTGCATTCTCCAAAAGTAGCACTTCCTGAACGACTTGGCAGTGTGAAAAGTAGTGCCTTGCTACTAGTAGTGCTGAGATGGCAATCCCAGAAGGAGCAGATGAGTCCTACCTGAAGCCTGGTAAGCGGGCAAGAGATCAAATGGAGAAAGCTGGACCACCGCTTCAAAGGATGGTTTAGACAAAGCTAACAGGTCATGAAGCAAGCATCAGCCTGAAAGAGGGTGTTAGAGGCAGACTGCAGCCATTTGGAGCTAGGAAAACACCAGATTTGTGAGAAAGCTTTTCTTCCTCTGTCAAATACATCTTATTTGTTACCTGCCTCAGAGGGCTCGCATCCGGAAAATGTCATTTCTTGTCTCCATAGAATGTAAATGTTCATTCCAGATGATACAGACATAAACCTCAATTTCTTCTCAGCCCTCACTGTAGGTGTCTGAACATGGAATGAGAGTCTTTTTGAGAAATGGATTTCTTATTGAATACATACACTTCTGTACTTCCAGAAGTGAAGGGTACTTCTCATAGCCTTAACCTCTTTCTCTACCAATTCCCCATTTTTAGCAATGGAAATTTATTCCAAGCATCTGAATTCTTTCCAGCTTTTGGTAGTGATCCTACCTGTTCTATAGGAGGTGGCTTAGCCCCTTCACCTCTTTCTGGGCTGGGCTACTCAGTGGGCAGTGATGTTCAAAAAGCACCAGTCTGTCGCTGTGAGTGAGCATCCTTTAGTCTCCTGCTCTGTTTAGTATCTCTGAAGATCTTTGTGTCTCACTTAGACACAAAGTCACATTCTGACCTCTTTGAAACTCATTTCATATTTCTTAGAATCAATACACTGCAAAGGCAGTGGCAGAAATGCCAGGCAGTCAATAAGCCCAGTCAGGTTATGCTAGAAGTAAAAGCGATGTGTTGTAAGGGCAACGTTTTCTTAAGGAACTGCTATTCAGGCATATTTGTTGTTTCAATTGGTCTGATTTAGTGGCTCAGGCAGGGGCTGCACTGGAGCATTCCGACCCTAATTTGATTTCTAAAGCTGCCATTCAGGTACTAAGGAAATAAAAATATGTGGTAAAACCACCTTGTGACAGCAGACATATAGCTCCCGATGTGCTTAATGCACAGCATACCCGCGGGGAAGATACAAGGGTTCATGCCACGAGCGCCCGCGTTTCATATCCCATTGGAGGTGCATGTTTTGCTCTCGTGGCTTTGATCGCCGGGCCCCTGGGAGGAGCATGGAAAAATGGGAGAATGGTTGTGTTCTTCCAGAACTGTTGCCCTAGAGCGATGTTTAAACAAAAAGCCCAAATTAATGCCAGTGAGAAGTGCCAGATTGACAGCTTCAGGAGTGAAGCGCTTCACCTGTTTGCAGGCTGCCCACGTTTTATCTGCTGGAGCTGTCAGCCCAGTATCTTCCTCAGCACAAAATGGATTCTTTTCTTTTTAAACTGTCTTCGTGTCTCCAAATTGCTCATTCCCGCATCTGAGACAGATTCAGGCAGCACTAATGGGGGTACGAAGCCGCACAGCTGAAAACTAGGAAGAAATGCTGCCAGATTTGCCCTGTTCTTGGAGATGCTTAAAATTTGCAGGAGGCTTGAAATGATTTAAAACTTAAATGTATGCAGAATGATTCAAGGCATAGCACTGCTTTCAAACTAGAAGCTGCTGGGAACAGAGCTTGTTTCTCTCCTTAGCAAATCAGGGCTTTATCGCTGTTGCTGCTGTCTTGAAAGAAACCTTCATGCTCTCCTCTGACAGTTGCCCAAACAAGGTCTTGTCCAGCCTTTTGCAGCACGTCCAGGAGCTGCAGCATAGACTCATGGAATGGTTTGGGTTGGAAGGGACCTTAAACACCATCTAATTCCAACCTTCCACTAGAGCAGGTTGCTCCAAGCCCCCTCCAGCCTGGCCTTGAACACTGCCAGGGATGGGGCAGCCACAACTGCAGGACCCCCTGCCCTCCTTGGTGGGAAGGTGCTTTGAGAGACACCGTGGTCATGGTGCACAGATCGTGTGGCAGGAGGTCAGTGGCAAGAGATGAGTCCGTCATGACTCCAGGCATCCTTCAGTGGCACCTGATGAGCCTGAGGAGTAGAGACCTTGTGTAAATGAGGGCCTGGATCTGTTGCTTTATGGCATTGGTAATGAGCTGTTGATTTTACTGGATCGAGTCAGATTGGGTCTCTGCACTTTAATGCATGGATAAATTGACATCTAAAGCTGCACGGTAAGGTCTTCAGTGTACCTGATGCATGAACCTGAAGACCTGTTGCGAAGTTTCATTCTACAACTCTTTGAGCTTGCCCCTTTTTCAAGTGACATGGTAAAAATGAAGTCCAGTGTTTTTTCCATGAAAACCCCATTATATTTTTAGGAAATTCCTTCACAGCATCTGAAAGGGTGATGAGGTCTTAAGGAGCATTCCAGCAGGAGGAAGCAGACCCAAAACTAAAGGGCTGTGAGATGTGTATGAACAAGATAATTGCTCATTCCAGCAAACAGGACTCTGTCCCTGTCCCAACCTGTCGTGCAGTGTCCATATTCGTTCCCCTTGCTGTGGATCTTCGTCCCTGTCTTCACTACATCATAGCAATGATGGGTGCCTCTGGCTTTGAACTGTTAAATTACTGGACTAATGTAATTTTGTTCGTGTTTGCTATTCTGTCAGAAGGCTCTAAAACAACTCTGTGCCTCCAGTTTCTGCCATTTAAAGCAGAGGCTGCGTGGGGCTCCCAGAATCATTAAATCTGTATACTCAGATTTTGAACACCTAAAGCAGTAAACAGGTTGAGGTACAAAGCAGCCATGACTGACCAGCGACAGCAACGGACACTAAACAGGTTGAGATACAAACCAGCCATGACTGACCAGCGACAGCAACGGACACTAAACAGGTTGAGGTACAAACCAGGCATGACTGACCAGCGACAGCAACGGACACTCGTGGGAGTTGTAGATGTTGACCCAACAGTGGGATCTCTCTAGTCTCAAATTGATCCATGAGGCTTGCTCCATTTGTAACGTGGCTTTGTCTTCCCACCCGCAGGACTCCGCAGGTGCAGGTGATCAGCGCCCTGAGCAGTGGATGGCTTCCAGAGCTGGGAGAGACGACAGCGGGAAGCCACCGGGAAGCATGCATTAGCCCCTTGTGTTGTGTGAGTGCAGGGGGTACGGGCTGCATGTGGGGAGAAGCAGGGAGCAACTGTGCCGAGAACAAGGGAAGTGAAGGATTCCAGCCATATGACCCAAGACATCAGCTGTACCTATCAGGGAACCAAAACCCAAAGTGACAGGGCTGTGCTAGAGACCTGCCATGCTGGGCAGAGGGCAGGTTTAACTGGTATCTGTAAAGTGTGCTGGGATAACCAGGAGCAATGGACTGTATATTTTCCAGGCATCCTCTATTGCTGGTCTAAGATTGTTTCCTTGATTCCCCAAGCCCAGAGGCAATGACTGTTTCTGTGTTCTGTCAATTCTCTTCCTCTTGTTTTTAGCCTTTCTCCTCTCCGTGTTTTTCCTCTCCGTTTGGAATTGCTCTCACCCCACTGCAGTCTCCTTTCCCTGTCTTGGCTGGCACCAGCACCAGGAGAAAATGGGGTAGTGTTTACATAGCAGTGCAGCTGCTGGACCCAGGAGATGTGAAGTGTGGACCTGCTGTGCTCCCTTTGGTGACTGGCCCCACCTCTCCCTGCCTCTGATCTCCTTCAGCCTTCCTGCCAGGCTGACCTTCTCTGGGGAAAGGACTTGCTTTTCGTGTGTGATCCTACCATGTCTAATACAATAGGACCCAACCTCAGGTAAGACCTTTAGGCACTGCCATTATGTGAATGAGAACAAGATTGTTGGTGTCAGTAATTAACATTCCTGTGGGATTGTTGGAAGTGCTTTGGGATAAACACCACCTGGAATCCTCATTTGGCTTATGTGTTTTTTAAGCTGTAGAGGAGGCTGATCCCGTTCACACGAGAGGGCATGGACCATCTGCCTCATCTCTTACTGGATAAGCAAAAAGTCTTGCAGCCAAAGATGAGTTACAGTGCCCCAGTGAGAAGTGGGACACTGGAAAAGAAAGGGCATTGAAGGTGGGGAAGAGGAGTGGAGACTCCATTATCAGTTTGTCTCCAGTAGTGATCTCTTCTGAGAACAAAGGCAGTATGACAGCCACCAAAACAGAGAAAAATACCAAACTAAGTGCCACTGATAACGATGTGGATGCCTGTGGCACAGTGTCATCCCATGACAGGCTTCCAGAGATGAAATCTCACACTGGTTTAATGGATGGAAAAATCCAGCTGACTGCAATAACATCAGGCTTTCCCCTTGGGGTTACCTGCATTTCTCTCCTGAATGCCCAGGCAGCCATAGCCCACATCGTTATGCACATGCTGATAACAATTAAATTATTCTTTTCCCTTCGAGTGTGGATTGGATGCAGTAATCCCTGCCTTTTGGATTCTAGGTTCCCTCTATCTACATCTGAAATCCCTAAATAAACAAACATTGGATTAGACCTCAACAGCTCCCTCTGCTCAGCAACTGAAACCTTTAAAAGCATTTCACACCAACCGCTCTGCTCGTGTTTCAGACTCTCTTCACCACTGACTCAAGCCAAGGAGCTCCTTCTTGCTCTCAAACTTGCCAGGGAACTAACCTTAGTTATTGGAAGGTCTGGCTCCATCTATGACCCTCCCTGACTCTGTTGAGGAGTTGGAATTGTTTAGCTGTTTACATCAGGAATGCCGTGAATATGCGCTGGGGTTAGAAGGTTCCTGGCAAGCGGCCCACTAACCTAGGATTTGCTCTGCAGAGTCAGGAGGGTGACTTTTAACCTCAGAGCAGTTTCAAGACGTGAATGGTAAAAGGAGAATCTAGGCCCTCCTGAATGATGAAAGATGTTCACCTTCCTGGCACTATGGTGCTGGAACTGGCATGGAGACCTATGCAGGAACCATCAGACAGGTCATCACTGCCAGGAGTCATCAGTGGATGTAGCTGGTGCCTCACACACAAGGGAGGCAGCTCAGCAGGTTAAACTGAAGGTGAGTATCTCACAGCTGTAACTCTTCAATTTAATGAGCCAGGTCTCTGTTTGTGCTGCAGCCCCTTCTTATCCCAAACCTGCTTTAATCAGCTGCTAGAGGATGCCCAGCGATGGAAAATCCTCTGGATAACAATAAATTGGTGTAATGATTCAGTGTCACCTTGCATCCCGCTAAGCAACAGAGAACTTGTGATCAGAAAATTGGCCATAACCAGAGCACCACTGACAATTGAATCCTAATTTCATCACCCTTCTTGTGGGCAACAGATAATCCCATGCAATTTACAGCAGCTCTGAAGTGGCTCCAAATCTCAGCAGGAGTCAGTTCTAGCCTTGGGACAGAGGAGGCACAGCAGATAAGTGAAGCTGTCATTGTTCCAGAAGAACTGCACCAAACCCAATAGCTGGTTTGAAATACAAAGCACCTCAAGCAAAAGACAAAACTTTAGTTGCTGTCATTAAGGTCTTCCTCTGCATCCCTCTCTGGGAAATACCGTTTGTCCAGGCAATGAGCATGCACACACTCCCAAAGAAGGTAAATGTTGACTTGAGAACTGCAGGATGTCAACGTGTGAATGACAGCATTAAATCTTGGCTGTAAGGCTGAGAGATCTGCAAGGGGAGAAGAACACTTCCCACTGAACGGTGGCTGCGGTAGACGAGGTAAATAGAGTATCTCTGACTATTAAAGGGTGAGGGAATGATTTGTACCCGTATATCACACATTTGCAGCCTAAAAGTGGCTACTTTTGTTTAAATCAAGAATTTAAAAGTTTAGAAGTGCTGACATTCATTTTCCCCCTTCATGATCCACTATTTAATTGTAATTAGATCACACGCTGTTCCCGGCCTCCCTCATTGTACACAATAGACTGTACTAATTGTGTTTTCTCCTCACTGTTCACTGTGTGGCCTGTGCTTTATTTACTGCACACTAGTCAAATATTGTTCTGAAGACAGATTTATTCATTTCCTCCTGGGTTTTTCCATGGTACTTGTCACTATGGTATCCGAGTGCTTCACAAACTCCAATTCATTTTCTCAGTACTGTTGTGAGAACTGGTGTGAGCATTATTTTACAGACGAGGAACTCAGGCGTACAGGCAGAATACTAAAAAATGTATCTTTTAATTTTAGCTATCCAATTAGAAATACTCATGGCCTGGTTTTGTCAGAAAATGTAACACGGCAAAGCATCTGATTTAGTCAAAAGTTGAATAAATTCTCATTCACTGCAGATGTATCTGCAAGTGCTCTTCACTTCTGCAAATCAGACTTCAAAATGTCAAACCAGGCACCTAGGAAGTGAAGCCTGCACAATTAGTGCAGCCCTGTCAAGTCTCTGGTTTGAGCACTGTGCTGGGCATCCTGCAGGAGCTCTGAGGCTGAAGGCACCTCCTGGAGCAGCAGGCACCCACCTCACAGCAGCACTGCACTCGCCTTCCCCACAGGGTACATGAAATACCTACATCTCAGTTCTAGGGTACATGAAGTGGAAGTTGCTCAGGCACTTACTTTGACTTTGGTTCAGTGTCTGAGCACTGGCAGCCTTTATTCTGGTCACTTCATAACTTGGGAGTGTTTTACTTTGCAGCCTAATTATTGTTGGTTTAATACATGTGTGTTTCTCCCCCATTTAGAGGTAACCAAAAACCCCAGCAATTTAATCCTGTGTTGCCACTGATGCAGGCCAGCAGCAGCATGGAAACTTACCCTGTACGAAGAACAGAATAGCTTGTATGAGGTATGTGCTCAGTGTGTTTCAGACACTTGCTGCCGGTAGAGACAAGGGAGTTTTCCAGGTGGTCTTCATTCTCGTTCCCAAATCCTCAGCTTTCTGCTCTACCTCCTTTCCTCAGCCTGTCCCATTTCAGTCTGTCCCTGAAATGTTCCCATTTCTACATCTCTATCTATGGAGAATTCCCTTTTCTTGATACCCTTGCTGCATCCCACACCCCCTCTCAGGGTCCCACATCCTCCTCCCTTGCCCTGCTCCAGCTCTCCTGCCTGATCCCTTTTGCCCAGCAAGTTCTCCTTCAGCCCATGGCCAGATACCAGATAATCCCTGCTCCGCCTGGGCTGCACATCCTTCTCCCGGCAGTTTTCTCTCATTCCCAGTCTGTTTTCAAGTCTTCTCCCACAGAAGGTTGGCTTCCAGACTCTTGCATGTGGGCTTCGCTTTATCCGTCCCTCCAGGCAGACCCAGTTTCCCCTCCCAACTCCCTGTTTCCTTTCACTGCTGTGGAGAACCTGTCTTTCTCCAGGCCTTTTGTGCCTGCCAACTTACTCGTCCCGGAGCCAGTTCTTGTCCCCATCCCATGTTATTCAGGGAGCTTTCTGCTCAGTGTTTCCCAACAGGACTGGAAGGACGGGTTCCTTGTTTGCCCTTCCTGCCTTCCGAGACTTGGCATGGTCCAGAGCAGTTGTGAGCTGGAACTGCAGGTCCAGCTTTGACTCCTGCAGCCTTGGGCTGTGATGTGCTGGTAAGCCCCGCACTGAGCACAAAGAGGATCCTCAGGCGGGTTTTCCATGGTGGATTTTGAGGGAACACCTCTCACAAAGTGACCTTGTTTTCAGAATCCAAGATCCCCGACAGAAGGAATGAAAGAAGAAATGTTTATAATTTAACCCGAGGGGTGGATTTAAGATGCTTAAGTTTCAGCACAGTGGTTAGTCTGGCACTATTAACAGTGACTGAAGGTAGGATTTTATGGTGGGAATTGCTAACCAGCTTTAATAGGAGTAATGCCACCAGCCCTGCCTTTTAATCAGTGCTTCCACTTTCTGTATAAATTACAGTTCTTTCCCGGTAATCCTTCTGGCATATCAGATATCCGCGGGACTCAGCAAGCATAATACGGCGAAACCCAAACATCCTTCTGAGGAGGTAATTACTCATCCTTGAGAAAACGCTCCGGGATATTTTTAGTGGAGGACAAACCCCCCGTTTCCTGACAGCACAACTACAGAATAATGAAGTTTCACCATGAGAAGCACTCCAGACACCTGTACGGGCTGAGGGCTTGGACTCACGGCGATGGTACATCAGTCCCGCGTGTCGCGGTGTCTGTGCACGCACACCTGCGTTTGGTGCCCTGCAGAATGTGTCAGCGTCTGCCCCGCTGCAGAGCCTCTAAATAAACAAATGTGCAAATCCTGCTGGATCAGGGGTAATTTCATGGGAATAGAGAGGCATCTGCATCAAGCAGGACTCCCTCGCCGCAGGCACGGAGCGTAGCAAGGTGCATGTCCCTGAAATCATTCCTCGCTGCCTTAGCAGGAGTCTCACTACCATGGCAGAGGCCCGTTTCTTTCTGAAACAAGTGTTTTTAAACTAGTTTTAAACCATTTTGCAACACAAGCACCCATTTTGGGCGGATGGACCCGTGTTTCACCTCCTGCAGTGCCCCAGGGGTTCACTTATCTCATGGTTACCGCTTCTGGAGTCCTATGTAATTAATGTACTGGAAAGAGACAATTCAATTAGTCAATAATAAAATGAGCGAGGATAGCGGGCACATTGTAACGATGTAATTTAGCGGGCAACAAGCTGAGATGGAAAAAATATCAGGGTACACTTCGCACGGTTAATGACGGAGGAATGAATGTACGTTCACAGCCGTTACTGCGTCCTCTGTCAGGATACAGCATCCGGCAGCAAGAGTGAGCCCGGCTGGTGATGCTGCCGCATTCAAACGATCCGGATTCGAATGGCAAATGCTGTGTAAACCGGATTACCCCCAGGAGGATGGACACGTTGCATTTGCCGTTTCGAAGAACGTTTGGCCTTTCCCCCCGTTATTTATCCTCGGCCTGGTGCGAAACACGCTCGCTGTGGGCAGCGGGTAACTCTCAGGGGCTCAGGAGCCCTCCCCGACCGCCGCCGGACCGCAGCCGCCGCCGGCCCAGCGAGCCCCGCTGCGCCCGCCGGACCCCGCGCTGAGGCCTGGGTTCGCGGCCGCACCTGCGGATGTGCCCGGGGCTCCGGTACGAGAGGAGAGCACGAGCTCCCGGCAGCGCGGGCCCCCCCGCAGCGCCGCCGCCCGGGCACGGCCCCGGGGCCCCCTCCGCGGCTGAGGGAAGGGTCGGGCTCCCCCCCCCCCCCGCCGCGCATGCGCGCTGGTGTCACCGGCGGGCGCGCGCACACCTGGCGCGAGGGCCGGCGGCGGGAGCGGCGCGCGCGGGGCTGGGGGGAGGGGAGCGGCGGGGCGCCGGAGGGCGCATGCGCGCGGCGGGGCGGGGCGGGGCGGGGCGGGGGGTGTGGGCGGGAGGGGGCGGGGCGCGCGGCGGGCGCCCCTCAGGCTCCGTGCGAGGCGGCGGCGGCGGAGCGCGGCGCTGGGACCGGCCCGCCATGGACTGAGCGCGGCCGCTGCCGCCCGCGCCACCCCCGCTGCTCAGCGCGGCGGCTGCGGGAGCCCCCCCCCTGCCCGGCGCGGCCGTGCCGCAGGGGCTCGGCGGAGGAGCGCGCCCCGGCCGGCGGAGCGGGCAGGAGGAGCCCCCCCGGGGAGGGGCTGGCGCTGGGTGCCCGGCTGCCGGGCGCGGGGAGCGGAGCCATGGCGGCGGGGAGAGCCCGGCGGCTCCTCGGCTCCCTCTGGATCGCCCTTCTGCTCGGGCAGCCGGGCACGGCCGGCGCCGCGGCTCGGGGCGGCTCGCAGAGCCTCCTCGCAGGTGAGGGGCTGGGCCGGACCCTGTCAGCGGTGGCGGGGAGGAGGGCGCTCGGCGGGCCCGGGGCCGCGGGGGGCGCTGAGGGGGCGGAGGGCGGGGGCGGCGGTGCCGGTGCGAGCGGGTCGCGGGGCTGCGGTCGGACGGTGCCGGTCCGGCCCGGCTCGGTGCGCGCACCAGCAGAGGCCACTGCTGCCTCCGCAAGCGGGCGGTCACCGCGGCCGCCCTGCGCGGAGCGGGGGGAGCGGGAGGCACCTGAACCCGGTTACCGCGGCGTGAGCGCTGGAGCCAGCCACCTGCGCGTCGGGCTCTGCCCGCCTCTGCGGGCGGGAGCGCACCTGGGGCGAGTGCGGGCTCAAACGGGCTCCCTCTGCGCTCGGAACACGCGGCCGGTGTCACTGGAACCGGTAGGGACCCTTTACCGGAGAGGAGGTGTCGGGCAACCTGTGGAGAGAGCGGAACTTGACTGGAAACCGCGGCGCAGCAGCCCAGAAATGAGCGGTCTGGCGGCGGTTCAGCCGCTGTCTTCTCACACCTTTTGCCATTGTTACCTCTAACGATCCGTTATTGAATCCTGGTTCTTTATAGGCTATGGAAAACGTAATCTCGTCCAGGTGAATGAAGCTCGGTGTGTGTATGAGGAGGCTTTCTGAACAGGCTCTTGTAGAAGACTGTTAAACCATAGAAGGTTCCCCAGGTTTGCAGTGGTGTTATCTGCTCATTTGGCAAAATAGTCTCTTTGAGAAGTAACTTTTTTTTTACCCTTGTCAGCAACAAACTAGTAGCGAGCTTAAAAGAAAACCTGCTCTTGAATGCTAGGTCTTCACATCCTCCCCTGTAGGTTGCATCTTGATAGTTTAAAAGCAAGCTTGTTGCAGGTGGGATTTAGAAACTGCTGCTCAAATGAGTGGCTTTTAGCTTCTTGGAAAAGTGACACTGGTTAAACTCTGCTATTAAGTGGTGTAATTGTTTCAAATCACGCAGTAATGTCTGTGGCAGTCCTCATCTAGGAATACTGCTGATGCAGCCAGGTACGCTGACTCCTGTTGACAGGGGATGTATTTATTCTGCTACACTGTACAGGCTTTGCAGATTCCAGGTCTGAAGCAGTTATTCTTTTGTCTTTTGGAAAGTATTGTACTTGGACTCAAGGATCTACTGAGCGTGTGTAATAGGTAGGTTACTGCTTGACGTGTGAGATCTTTTTCAGTACTCGCTGCTCTGTGGAGAGCTCGCTGTAGTTATTGGTGGGTTGGTTGCTCTTTGTTACGTTAAAAAATGCTTTATGGTTGAGGAATTCAAACTGATAGGTGAGCTTCTAGCTGTTGGAGTCAAATGTGGGAATGAAGTTGGCAAAGGGGAAGTGATATGCTGAAATATGGGACATAAAACCTTTGTTGAAGGTGACTTTATCAGAGTGGGAATTCGGAAGCTTATGGAGGCCTTGGAAGTTGGAGTTAGTGAACTCCTACTCTCTCCTCTTTCTGTTTTCTGCCATGGCAGTGGGTCTTGCCCTGTTTCCTCTGTGGTGAGGACCAGATGCCAGGCATTCCCTCACCCTGAGGGTGTTGGTACCAGTTGTTTAGAGGGAGAGGCTTTCTTGATTGGTAGTCTTAATGAGGATGAGATCCTTCATGCATAGTGATGAACTCCATTTGCATTTGTACAGTTTTCCACCTGAATATTCCTGCTTTTTTCGTAATTGGAGGATGTTCCACATACTTTCATATTTGGCAGGTGGGAGAGGGACACTCAAGTCCTCCTTCGCTTGTGGGAGAGGAGGGAGTATGGTACAGATAACATGTGGTACATCAAGCATGAAGGCAATCCCCTTTGTGTTTGAGATTCAAGTGTGGCAGTGCTGGCTTCTGTCCTGTGTCGTGTATGGAGCTTGATCTCTTTAGCATGCTCGGAAGAGGCTTGTTGGGTTGTTGTAAAGGGCTGGAGAGGCAGAGGAACTCCTAGTGTCTAGTCCAGCTGGAGTTGAGCTGCATGACTTGTGTCTCTGCTTGTCCAGACTGCTCTGCTGCTTGCCCTATCTGGAATGGTAGGGTTTTTAATGCCAGCAGGAAAAAAATGTCCATTTTGGTGTTGGTGAAGGTGACCTAAATGAGCAGAAATGATAGATTTGGAAGCCCATATTCTCTCTATGTAGCTGTGTATGTTTGGGGGACATTTGATTCCATCTATAAACAGTCATTGCTCTCTGAAGAAGAAAAGAGAGCAGATGAATTATTTTAGGGAAAAAAGTGTTTAACTTCATTTATTTTTGTGTGTAAACATCAGTGTGTTTTCTAGACTGGTTGGTTGCTTTGCAAATTAGGTAAAATGAGCTACTGATGTTAGAATGGGGACTATTTCACTTAGGGAATAAAACCAAGAAAACTGGTAGTAGAGAAGGACCAAATTAAGCTAAATCCTGCCTCCTGTAACTGTTCAAAACTCACTTGAGATTAACATAACTTTGATCTGTACAGTTTTGCATTATTAAGTATAAGACTGAAGTTGGTGTCACCTTTTAATTTTTGATAGGAAAGCTGTGATAACCTATGCACACCATTGAGACTGCAAGGTAGATTATTCAGAAGCAGGAGTTTTGTTCTGTCTTTCCCTGGTATTGTAATCAACATGTATTTTGGTGTTAAAGGATAAACTGGCAGTTTTGGAAGTTCATGATCAAACGTAATTAGAAACTGGGCATGAAACCTGTGTGAGACTCAGAACTGCACAGGTGTGTTTAGCCACGTGTTGATTACAGATCATTGGTGCAGTGTGTGCTGCTCTGTCATAGAACCCCAGACTTGTTTGTGTTGGAAAGGACCTTAAAGCTCATCCAGTTCCAACCCCTGCCACGGGCAGGGACCCCTTCCACCAGAGCAGGTTGCTCCAAGTCCCTGTGTCCAACCTGGCCTTGAGCACTGCCAGGGATGGGGCAGCCACAGCTTCTCTGGGCACCCAGTGCCAGCGCCTCAGCACCCTCCCAGGGAAGAGCTTCTGCCTAAGAGCTTATCTCAGTCTCCCCTCGGGCAGGTTCAAGCCGTTCCCCCTTGGATGATCATTCTAAGGTGTGAGAGGTAAAGAAGATGGGAGCACAGATTGTCTGGGTTCCTTAGAAACATAAGTCATAATTTGTTTCCATTTTTGTGTGCGCTTCTTGATTATTTCTAAATATAACACATGTTAAATATAGATTAGAAATATTCAGGTCTCTGTTACATCCCAAGTCACTTAAATGCAGGTCTCCAGTTGATGTCCCTGTTTCTTATACATCTGGGATATGTCAGCCTCATGTATACGATCTGGTAAAAGCAATTTGACTACTTAGAGCTCCTGTGCTGTACAGAGCCCAACACCACTGCTTCTGGCACGTATAAATAGGCAGCAGTGGAAAGGTCTGATGGTGGAGCATGTTTCTTGCAAGGGTGAATAAATATTGTTCTAATAATCCTTGGCTTGAGATGCTTTTTGCTGAGGCTGTGGTGGTGCTTTGCTGCTTATCCCTGGCTGTAAGTGCCAAAGTGGCTTTTGCAATGCGAGTTGTTTAAGAGAACGATTTGACTTGCTTATGAAGCCGTCCTAATAAACTACCAATTTAAATGTTAATTGCACACAGTTGCAAGGTGTGTGTACACACCAGTGCTTAATACTTACTGCAGTGAAAACCAGTGAACAGATACTGTCATCACTTGGCTTAGTTATCTCCTGCTAAATTATCAGTGTGATTTTAAGTAAGGAAATCACACACAATAGATCTTTATTGATGTAAATAGGAGTATCTGGTTACTCCTCGTGCTAAAATGTCCTTGTGTTTTGACAAGACATTAACACTGGCCAGAGATTTTCAGAGAAGCTGGACAACTCTGTAGGTACTGAACTGAAGTTTGATGCCTCACAAAGAGGAGAAAGGTAATAAGTGAGCACGGAAATGGTGGGGGAATTTAAGAAGGCCACATGAAGAGCAATGTGACGTGTTTCTTAACTTTTACTTCCAAGTTATAGAATCTTCTACCTTGTGCAGCATCAGCCTGAGTGTGATACAAGGCTTGAAAGCAGGTTTTTGTACCATCACTAGCTTGGCATGGAAGTAATTTTGTGTATAAAGTGTATGACAGTACGTTTATAGCTACCTTGGCTAAACATACAGTTTTGATATGTGTGAAACTTTAAAAATCCCACATAGCATTGTCTTTGAGGAGGTATAACTGAAATTCATGCTGATAACTAAATAATGCTCAATTCCCGTGAGGAATCTGCACTGCTGTCAAGATGTCAGCTGGTGGAAGGGAGGCTTTGCTCCACTTCTGCTTAGCTAGTTTGCAGGGTGCCTGCAGTATTAGAATTCAGCCGGTTGTAGGGCCAAAATTGCAGGCTCTCATGCGTTCAGCTTCAGTGCTGGTTACAGAATAGGTTTATGTGTTTCCCTATGAATGTTAAGAACTGGGTGTTCAACCCCTCATGTCTTTCTTAATGCAGTGCTGGGAACCGGCAGCTGAGGCAGTGGTATGTGTTTGCTTAGCCTAGGTGCTGGGTGGAGAGGTGCTGGCCCGGGTATTCAGAGGGTGCCACTTGAGTTGAGCGTGCCGCACTGTGTTAAATGTAATGCTCTAAGGCTGTTGAGCTGAAAAAAAAAGAAAGGCAAAACAGTTCTTAATACAGAAAATGTATCAGCGTTGTGGAAACAACAGTCATATTTTACTGATTGGATGCTATTGATCTAGTTCTCCAGTTAAATTGCTGAGATGAAAGGGGTAATCCTGATTAATTCCATATAAATAGATAAACACAATTTGTATGCATGTAGTTGCAGAGTTCTTTAGGAAAACTGAAAGCTGGGCTTTAGATGGTCTATTATGGTCTATTAGGTGCTTTAATTTTAAATGGCTTTTTTACCATTTAGTATTCATCCTGAAGAGAGTATCTTAATTATACAAAATAAGCAGACTATCAATTAATGAGAAGTTCTTTTTGCATCAATTAAAATAGCTTTATATATGTATAAATATTAAAAAAAATACATATTTTAAAGCTGCCCTTACCGAAGGGAGTGAAGGAATTGAGGAATTGGGAGTGTTCTGCTGCTAAACTTCCCTGGAGTTTGGGTTATTCCCTGGAGTATGCAACAACCACGAGATGTTTGAGCTGTGCAGAAAGTGATTTAGTGTTTAATTTTAATGGAAACTATTTAATGGGCCTTTAATAATCAGATTAAGAAGTAAATTGCTACAGAGCCAAAGGAGTTTGTATTTTTACACTGTGGCTGGCCAGTATCACTCCTGGCTTCTGGATCTTTTGGGATACCTGAAAGGGATTGGACGTGTTAGTAGGAAGACTGTCACAGCTGAATCCCTCAGGGTGCTGTTCTGAAGGGGCTCTCCAGCTTGGGAGCTTGCTGGGCTCCAGATACAGACTTGTGCATTGTTTTATGGCGTTTGCTGATTCTTATTGCCAGTCTTTGAGCTTTCCCAGTTCAGCTTTGGTTTGCTATTGTGACATGACCAGGGCAGAGTATGGCTTTTTAAAGAAGGAACCTATGGATAATCTTTGATGTTAAGGTTTTATTTTTGCTATTCCTCTTGCAATCTAGTTTTGATAGAGTTCAGTAAAACCTTGTCTTGAGTTGGTAGGTTGATCAGGAAACAGTGAATTGCATGATAGCAGTTTTCCCCTTCAAAACACATCCTTCTGCATACATTAGCAGTGAATCTTCTCTGCTGTTGAGTAGTTAGAGCAGCTGGCTCTGTACTGGTTACCACAGAAGCAACTCAGATGCTCTGCTTAAGGCTGAATTTCTTCATTTGCAAGTTTTAATCTGATATTTTTTTCTTGGTGCAGTGGGTAGGTGCTGGCTCACGTGAATGACTTTATAGTATGAATTTTGACAGTCTGGTTACTTTGTATCTCATAGCTCAATAATTTTTGGTGTTCTCTCATCATATTGTTCAGAGGTCTTTTAAAAGTGGAACAATTGTTCTGTGGTTAAATTGCCCACCACTTCATCTGTCAAAAGACTTTTAATGTGCTACTGCGCTTTTTAGTTAAAATCGGTAAGTTTTAATTGTTACCTGTGAATCTTGCTGTACTTCTGTTAATTGGGTTTTTTTAACTATTGCCTTAAACCCCCCCCCCGACTGCATATACTTGCTGGGCTTTTTCATTTTTCACTTAAAATTCTGCTTAATCTCTCCTAGTTTTCTAACCACCAGTGTACTTTATATACTTTTGGGTTCCAGTGAGACAGTATTTCTGCTTGATCCATACGACTCTGTTGAACTTTGCCACCTATTTATGGTTTTTTATCTTTCTCTTTGGCTTAGAAGCAAGGACAACTTCTGAGTGGTTTTGATTCTAGCTCTGTCCTTATGTATTTGTGGGCTTTTCATATTTTACCTTTGTTTTTATTTGATGTCTTTTTTACATGCCTTGAAGCTGTCACATTTTGTGACACTGGGTCAAAGCATCTGTCAGTAGCCAGCACAGTTGTCTCCCATTAGTATTATTATTATACTTTGATAAATTTATCTTCTTTGATGTGCTTTTAACCCTTTTGACATGGGTCTAATGGTGGTGGTGACCTAGAGGTGAAAAATGCAGAGCTGCTACTATGGTACTCTGCAGTTTGAGGTTTCTAACAATATAGGCTTAACTGGTGTTTCTTTCCTATTGAACTATTTAAGTTCATGTAGTTTTGAACAGACATTGTGCTTTTCTACAGCTTCCATCTATTTGATGTTCTGCGTGCAACACCCTGGTGCTACTGACATCACTAACAGGCTGCAGCACTCAGAGGCAACTTCCAGCTCTTTTTTCAGCTCAGTTTTCAGTGTAATGGCCCAGCAGCTTGCTCCTGCTTGGGCCGAAGTAGAGTCAAGTCCTTCTGTATAAACTTCATCTTTCTCAGTTTCCTTCTGTAGTTAATGAACCTGAACATCTCTTCTTAACACTGCTCTGTAGTGAAACCTTATAATGTAACTGTATAGAGAAGGCGAGAGCCACAAATAGAGGTGTTGGCATATCCCTTCTAAAAGTAGAACAGGCTGCCAAAAGTCATTGAAGTCATTAGACCTGTCATGACTTTTAAAGCCTCTTGTGCATGTAGGAGCAGAGTATAGCTTGCCTTCTAAATTTTAAGTGGTTACTGTCACACTGGTTAGAAAAACAAATACTTGCTTGAAACTGCTTGCTGTTGCAGTGTTGTAGATAGCAGAGAGAAAAGGTGGGAATTAACAGGATGAAATCTTTCTGAAAGGAATTTATAAAGCCAAATGTTCCTGTTTGAAAACAGGCAAGGAAGTATGTGTAAGAGAACTGGAAATAATGGAAAACTGCATCCAGAAATGTGTTTTGATGTGGTTGGACACCTGAACAGTTTGTGGTATGCTCCTGTGCAGCTGGAACCTGGGATTTTCAGTGCTGGGCTGTGAGTGCTCTGGTTGCAGAAAATCCAGGTATTTTGTTATCAGTTTGTGAATCTTTTATTAGAAATGTGGTTGGGCAGATAGGAAGCACAGCAGATAGGGAGTCCTTGCCAAATGTTAATCCTGTTTTCATGTGCTTAGTTCCAGCATTTCATGCTGGCAGTGCCATTAAAAGGAGGAGGACCTGCATAATATGCCCTTCCATTTGCTTTCACAAGCATTTGTGGAGGACGTAGAGAATTGGATGGGTTCCCTACTCTGCTGTACCATGTGCCTGCCTGAGAACTTGTGTTAGCAGAAGGGAGAGGGTGATGTGAGCATGTGGGGAAGGAGGCTGCTTTTTCTGGTGGGGGGGTAGAGATTGCCTCAGTGTTTGAACACGAAAAGTACTGTGAATGAAATAAGCCTTGTGTCTTATGTTGCCATATTCATCTTTAATATTATGATGTCTTACAGCATACTGATTTCAGATCTATAGACTAAAATTTAGTCAGAAAGCATTCATTATTATTTGGAAAAGAATTTGCTACTAAAATGCTTTGTAAAAAAAAAAAAAATTTTAGATTAGTAATGAATTCTCAATTTAATGACTTCTGGTTTGCTACCCACCCCCCCCCCCCCTCCCCAAAATCTCATTTGTTTGACTGGTTCCAAAGTGGGAATAAAGCTGCAAGTTTCATGTTGCACTTCTTTTTCACAAGGGTAAGTACTTTAAAACTACCAAACAGGTTTATTGAGTGTAAATCAGTGTTCTTCACCTCTCAGTTTGTCATCTTTGAGTATAGAGAAATGGTACTCCTCATAGCTGATGCAAATATTGTAGGCCTAGCCTAAAATAAGGAGTTGGAATCTGCAAGGTAACACCACAGCATGTGAATAGAGGTTTGCTTATTAAAAAATTGAGGCTTTTTGGGAGGGAGAAGGCAGTTTCTGAACATGGAAGGACAAGAACCCAGTCATCAAATGCATCCAAAGCAGGATCTGATATATTCTCCCTTCTAGGTAGTGCTAGTTAAAAGCTGTTTCTGGTTCAGCTCGATTGGAGGATCTTGTGCTCATGGTGACAGCCATATCTGCCCCAAATCTGAAGTGTTATTTTTCTAAAGTAATGTTTTCCAGTTGTTTTATTTATTGTTATCAGCTTTTCATTTTACTGCAGAAATCAGTCTAAAGGAAAAAAGCCAGTGTTATGGTTGCTGAAAGTGTCTGTCTGTCCTAGATCTGGTCTACACATGCATTTTGATCTGTCCCCTTTTGTTCTCCATGGAACTTGCTGTGGAGGCACCACTGCTCATGACTCTGTAGCAGAGGCTGAGCTGATGATGCTTTGGAGCTTCATCTTTGCATTCACATTTGTCAGGCATAGGCATTATTACCTTAGCATAACATTTTCAAGGGTGTCCTTTGCTTATTTATTAAAACTAAAATGACCTGTAAGAAACAAGATTTTTGCCTTTATTTCTGTGTTGTGATACCCTACAGAAATGTTTTTCCCAAGTTTAAGCCTGTGAATGAATCATTCCTATTTATGCAGAAGGCTTTAAAAGACTCTCAACTTATTGTTTCTGTTATGATTACAGATTAACATGTGGAGCATATTGTTTGCTTAAATCTAGTTTAACTGCTGTAACGTGAGTAACTGTATCATTCTCACCCTGCACGCTGAGGGCTGTTGGTTAAGGTGAGTGGAGGAGGGCATGTGATGGGGTGATGGTGTTCATTTTGATAAAAAACAAAACCAAAATCAGAATTGGCCTTTGTAGATTCTGCCTCACAGCTACTGGTGGTATCAAGTGCCTTGCTGAATTATGACCAAATGCAAAGCTGGATTCACTGGCCTGCATGATTCCCTTGGGATACAAAGCAGCTGGATTTAATTTGTGATCTGAACCTCAAATCACAACACATTTGGTGAACTACCTGTGTCACCAGCATCCAGTTTCTTGTATCTTGTGCTGTCTTGTTGCATGTCAGTTGTATTAAGAAGGGGAAGTGGATGGTAGGTTGAGTTGATGGTTTGTTTCAGTAGCCCAAAGATGGGCAATTTGTGTGCTTTTTAAAAGCTGTGTGACTCTTCTCACAGAACAAAATCAAGAAATGGCTGTAGTATGAAATGCATTCAGGGAGTTCAGATGGGTTTAACATTGTCTGGTAGTGTCAGAAAAGATGGTAGACTTTGGTTTCAACTGGGGAAAGGTTTATGCATGCATTGTAATTCCTTTTTCACAGCTGAGTGGTTATTGTCCAGTATTACCTGTTACCACAGATGTGTGGAAGACTGAAGGGTAGAGATCATGTTGTTGCTCAACACCTGAGAGGCAATGGCAGGCAGAATGTGGCAATAGTCTGTACCCTAGTGCCCAGGAAAGTGTCCTTAGTGGTGTTGCTGTGTCAGTTGTTCTTGTAACATTCTTGTTAGTGGTTTCAGAAACAGGACTTAATCCTCATTCAGGACTTCCAGAAGTGCTGTGCAGGTGGGAAATTATTACCTATTCTCTGCAAATAAGCAAAACTATTCCTGTTAGTGCTGTGCCGGTTTTGTGGTTGTGGAAGCTGTTACAGGTTTTCCAGGTGACATTTGGGAATTCTGGTAACACAAGCACCTTTTGCTTCATCATTTGGAAAATTCCTTCTAAAAGATGATGGAGGGGGTTTAGATGTTGACCAAGTGATAATCTGGGTATCACTGTAAAAGGAGATCCACGTTTAATTTGTTCTTCTACCTTTTATGATAACTGTTACATTTATGCAGTCTTTTATAGCAGTTTGAATTGGAAGCACCCATGCTTGCTCTATAGTTGCTTATATACTCTTCCAAGGCTATAACACAGCTCTCAGTGGTGTATGTGTAGAAGTAATTTGATTTTGAGGTGGCATTACCTAAATGTTTTTAGGACAAAAAATGTGTTCTTGAGTTTTTCAATTTGCATGTGGGGGAAAGACTGACAGAAGAAGGTAACTCTGATGTCCTCTGCAGGTGCATTGCTGCTCACCACAGGCGAGGTGAAATGAAAGCAGGAGCTTGGATTAGACCAGTTGGGCAAAAATCGACTTTAAAAATCCAAACCCTCTAATTTTGTAATTGCAACTGGTCCGTGTTTTAGTATTCCAATGAGCACATGCATGACTTGAAACCAGATTAACATGATGTCAAGATTGGGCAAAAATAGTTCCTAAATGTAGTCTCTGACTATTCCTTTCCTTAGCAGGCTTTGGATGCAGGAAAAAAGCAACTGGACAACGTTGCATTTATAAGTGGTTTGGTGTACCAGAAAGCTGAAGTTCATAACTTTCCCCAAAGGCGAGATGCGCAGTATTGCTCCTACATGTTAATGTGGAGTTGTTGCTTTACGAAACTGTGCTGGGGGAGGTGGCTGCTGTTTCTGTAGGTTAGCTCCTCCCAGCCCTCTGCTTTGTGTAAACTCTGTAGTGCACTTTTCCCAGCTCCTGCCTCCACACTCACTACTGGCTGGATTTCACAGCTTCTTGATAAGATTAGAAACGTATTTCTGTGATAAGTAGCTTTGTCATCTCTATGTCTAACTTTTTTGCCTCTGTAAAGCTAGCGCTGGACCTGATTTAATTCCTGTGTTACATGGTTTTGCACCTTCAAACTTTGCTTCCCTGAAAACAGTAAAAGTGTGTATTGTGGGAGTCTGTTTAGAACTGTTTGTGATATCTGGCATCATTCATTATCCAACTGTACCTGACTGAAAATGAAATCAGAGCTACCATGGAGAGTCTAACCTGCTCTCGTTGATAGAACAGTCATTTTAAATTGAGCTTGTGAAATTTTGAGGAACCCTCCTGCTAATCTGGAGGTATTTTTGAGCATGGCTGTAATATCCCATAAGATCCTTTGGAAGTTGCTTCATGATTTTTGGTGTGCAAGAATAAAGATCTTCAGACTACGTTTCCAGCATGTGGACATAACCTGGTTTGTGTCATCACAAGACTCAACAATTAGGAAAATGCGTGCAAGTCTTGTAGTTAACAATCCCTGTTAGATGGTGGTAGGACAAGTATTTGACAGATCTTCTAGTACCTCCCTCTTTTCTGTGCAAATTGGAGTGGGAATGAGTAACACATCATGCTGAGCTTTGGATTTTATGTGGGTGAGGTGTTTATTCCTCCTTCACTGGATTTGCAAACTGAGCTCTTTATCTACATTCTCAAAAGCTTACAGTTTGTGCATCTTAAATGCTAATGCGGCATACAAAAGTGTGCCTCCTTTGTAGTCGTGGGATTTCACTTGATGAAGTCTCAGAGATTCGGTTTGGTTTTGGAGGAGATGGTTGTATTTGCTGTATGGCTCGCTGCAAAGCCATGGGGCTCTGTGAGGGGATTGGAGCTGCCAGGTGAATGGGCTCCTGAGGACTGGGGAGAGTGCTGCAGAGGACAGCATTGGCACTCCTCCTAGCTGCCAACAATTAGCTTTTCAAGTAGGCATTGAAAGGGTTTTGAAATATGTGAACAGGAGTATAATTATGAGAATCTCCCTACCGTAATGTGGCCTGGAAGCCAAACTGTGACTGAGTAATTTTATTTAGAGACGTTTACTTGGCTAAGGAGGTGAATGTAAAATCCAAACCTGAACACTGGAGAGAGGGCCTCCTTCCTTGGGATTGTTTTCTTTCAATTAGCATGGTGCTCGGAGCCTCTCTCAAGTGTTCCTCTTGTTCCTCCTTGTAGGAAAAATGTTTTTCCTTTCTTAAGGCTTTTCTTTAAACCACTTTAACCCTTGACCACTCCAGTATGAGGCTGAATAGAAGAACAATGGAGTAGCCGGCTGTGCCTGCAGCGAGATTCAGAATGCAAAGGGAAGTCTTGCTTTCTAATTTTGCTTGTTCTCTCTTTACGTAGTCCGTATTAGTGCAAGAGCAGAGTCTGCCTTGCTTAAGGAGCACATAAAAACTTTGGTCGCATCCTGTGGGAATGTGAGGCCTTTTAATGCTGCAAAAGTAGCGCAGAATTTTTAGAGGTCTTAATTTCTCAGAAGCTCAAATAAAAAGAAAAAGCCTTTAATGGTTGTAGTTCAGAGTCACCACCAGTACTGTGAACCCCAAAAGATGTCCGTGCGCCTTCCGAGGCTTTGGATGTTAGAGAGGCAGCCTTTCTCTCCGAGGCTTGCTGTAATCCTGTTGCTGATATTTTCATTGCTTGACAGAGCAGAGGAATGTCTGAGGCCGCCGCAGGGGGCTGGAAAAGCCGTTAGCCAGCAGCAGCAGCAGGAATTGAGCGGTGACTGGGGAGAGGCTGCTGCACTGCCCTGCATCGGGGAAGAAGTGGCTAGAGCCCAGCAGATTTTTCTTTCCCAGGGCGAGGAGTAACTTACACAAAGCACAGCACCCTTGTCTTGTGGTGGAGATGAAGGCCGAGTTTACACTGCTTTATTTGCTTGAGAAATTAAATGCCTTTCTGTACCTGTGCACACTGAGGACCAGGATTACATCTAACCACTACCTGAAGCGACCCTTGCCCGCCATGCCTCTGATACCAGCTTTGGTTCATGGTTGTAACAAAATGATAACCATTTTTAGCAGTGATAAATTCTGGAAAGACGGAGAGTTTAAACTGCTCCTGCCAACGTGATGGCTGTCAAAGACAAAGCTTTTCGTAATGTGTTGTGGCAGCTTTTCTAGGGGGTTATTGTTCTTCATTCACACTTGCACTGGGAACGTTTTCATGGTGAAAAGCTGCCTTGTAGATTTATACAGAGATCCAGCTCCTGAGTTTACTTCTTGGCAAGAAATGATACATATCCTATGTATATATATATATTACTAAGTGAATTTCATTAACCTAAAGACAAATGCAGAAAAGCCTCTAAGAAGTAAATAGCCTCAAATTGTATTTCTGTCAACACAATTGATTTCACACATGACTGAAACCTACAGATTTACTGTTCTGATGTCTGAGGTTAAACAGTTAAAACATTATTCTGGAACATTACGAAATACAGGGCTATGGGCAAGTTAGGTGGAAATGTATTTGTGCATTCTTGATGGTGTTTATCCACACATTAGTCAATGTTGTAGCCCTTTGATGTATCCTTTGCTTGAAAAATGTTATGAATCTCATGGATAGATGTTAATGATGCCAATGTTAAGTCAATTCATTCTGTGAAAGCTACTTTCTGAGGAGCTAATCAATATACAGAAATTTTTTTGTGCCAAAAATTGATTTTAATACTTCTTAGCTGTCTCCGGCTTTCCTGGGTTCTTGGGACATTGTAAGAAATGGGTAGAAAAGTGTCCTCTATGCGCATATTAGTTCTGTAGCTTGGTATGGATCTGACAAAGTAATTAAACTTATTAAATGTATATAGTCATTGCAGGGGTTTTTCATGTGGGTTAAATAATAATTCTTAACATATTAAACTGGAGCTGTTTGTGGGAATGCAGCCCAGCGAGTTGCTTGTGTCTCAACCTCCAGAGGAAGCACTGTAATTATGTTCACTTCACTAATTCAGAATACAACCTGTGAATTGGGCAGAACAGCTTCTATCAGACAAATGTCACAAAAATATAGAAGTATTCATTTTGGAGAACGGACTTGGAGTGTCCATCCAAAAATCAATGTGCCATGAGAGCTTTAGGATGCATTTTTAATCTGCACTGGTCTGAGATGGAGGGTGCCATGCATGCAGGTTTAAATGTGGATATAAAGCATGATGTTAGCACAAAGCTCTACTTAAAAATAGTGTACAAAGTGGCCTTGTGTCTCGCTGTGGAGCAGTACAGGCAAGATCACCTTGTGGGGCCTCAGCAAGTATGAAACCCTTATGCTCTGAGAGGCAGTCTTCCAAAGGCAATCAAGGTTTCCTGGGAGGGCATGTGTCTATGGGGCCTGGGGTGCTGGGAAGCTGCTGGCTCTCACTGGCCAGAGCTTAGAGGGCAGAACAGCACGACTTAAGTTGTTAAAATGTGATTGCTGTTCTGATAAAGGGTAGGTGAAAGGGTGCTGATCAGATTCCTTGGTTGCACTGTTCCACAAGGCTGGGAATGGAGGGAGGTGTGTGTCGGGAGCAGCATTTAGGTCTTGCTGTTTAAGTCCCACTGCTTGCTTCCTTTCCAAAATATGGAAGTTATTTGGGGCAGTATTGAGTTCTCCAAACGTTGTGTAAAGGTGTAGTTGTTGAATGTTGTCTGCAGGAGCCCGACACAAGTAGTGCCGGTGGAAGCAGGGGCTGCCATCAGGGCTCCAGTCCAACCTCATTCAGCTATGGCCAGGGCTTGATGGTGGGGCTGGTGACACTCGGTCACACTGGCAAATTGATCCTTGTGTGCCCTTGTTTTCTTCAGCAGGCTTTTGCTGCCTTTCATAGTGTGCTTTTCCTGTAGATCTTTACATGCTTTGGTTGATGAATATAGAGGCATTCTGGAGACATGGAACTGCATTGGCAATTGGTTGGGTGCTGTGCTCCCCTGCGTGCGCCCTGTCCCTGGGAGCTGTTGTTAGTGGCAGGAGGCACTTTGCATACGTGCTGTTTATTTTGAAGAGAACTAGAAATTAAACTAAAATGTGTCAGTCTTCTCATAACAGCTGTCATGGAAATAAATCTCCTTGGCTTGTTACTTTGACAAGTGGGTTTTATTGTAATGTGGTGTTTCACTGTTGTTTTGTGCAGATTATACCATTCTTATGCATATAGTCTGGTCACATAATAGTTTATTCATGACTAAAAATTGTCACTTTCCAGAGTCTTTCTGAATGGCTTGCAATCACTATGAACTCTTGCACTGTCTTTTCTTGTTCCTCAGAATATTAACATTATCACTTGAGAAACAAGCACAATTTGTGTGCAAAGCATGCACAATATTTCAGTCTTTCAGCCTCCACTTTTACTTTATATGGCAATCAAAATAGGAAACTCCAAAACCTGAGTGTTCCCATGTGACTGTAGGGTGTAAGGTGACCTCCTTGGCTCGGGGCCCAGGCCAGGAATGTATCGTTCCTTTGACTTAGACTTTGAAACAGGTATTATTTTACAGTTTAATTGGCTGCATACATCTCCAGAAGGATATAAACCAGTGGGTTTTTCCACTATGGAGACATAAAGGCTTGTTCCGCAGAAGAGAGGGCAGAAACAAGCTGGTACAAGGAGCCCTGTATGAGCTGAGCTATACTGTGTGCTTCAGGGGGGAAAAAAGTCAGGGGCTTGGGTTTTTTTTCCTTGGCTTTGTGGGTTTTGGCAGTGTCAGACAAACCAGTCAGTGTTCTCTTAGGAAAACTAAGGAATCTTTTAGATCTTGAAACCATATTTAAAGACCCCCCTCCCCCGGTCTTTGTGTGTTGCTGCAAGTATTGCTTGGTGTTCTGTTCGCTGGAGGTTCCCCTTAGTGTGGTCACCGATGTGTTTTGTGTGTTCTGGTGACAGTTTGAGAGCTGGGGCAGCAACCAGCTGCTTTGAAAGCAAAGGCCACTGGCAATTAGAGAAAATTCCAAGTGTTCTGAGGGGCAAACCCTTCGTTTGGAGGGATTTTCATTTCTCTGTTTTTAATAACTGAAAGTGATCTAATTAGTGTCCGTGGCTGGGTCCAAAAGCCTGTTGCTGACCTATATTCAGACCCCTTTCATCAGCTCCTGTGTGGTTCAGATCTTCGCAGTAGTTGTTTAGCAGTAAGGAGCCAGACGTTGCAAGGAAGGCAGATAAGCCTTTTAGTCCTTTGAATCTTGTTTTGCTAGTTGTTTGTTCATTCCTTACTTCAATATTAGTGACTTATCTTCAATTTTAATCTTACTTTACTGTTTTGTCCTTTCTTCTTTGTAATCTGTGGCTTTTAATGTCTGAAAGGTCCTAAATATTTGATCAAAATAAGACCTAATTCTCCTTCTGAAGAGAATACATCACTTGAAAAGCAGCAGAAAGAGAAACCATATGCAGGCAAAATGTAGTTTGAGGGGAAAGATAGAGCGTGCAAGCATACACAGTCAATTACTGAAACTTGGCACTAATGTTCCTTCTGCTCCCCACTTAGCCACTTCCAGGCTTAGAGTGCAGCTTGGGTAGTTTCCATTAATCTATGCAATGTTAAGAGCTCTGGGCGCAGAACTGCATGTGAATTCTCTTTAAAATCTCATTTTTCTCTCGTTGCCTCTGTGCTGCTTTCTCAGTTGCTTGTTCAGGTGCACTTGGTGTGTTGCTGAAAGACTCATTTCTTAATTGTTCTGAGTGGAGAACAGGGATATAAGTATCTCTCCTCCTTCATAACTGCAAGTGGGGTGTAGTAATGATGTGTGTCCTTCCTAGTGCTATTTTAGCAGAATCTCTCTGCTGCCCACATTTACTACACATTCTTTTGTGAAAAGCTGATGGTGAAGCTGCCACATTTGTAGGATTCAGAAGTGGGACTAAAGGATAATCTTTTTACCCCGAACTAGTGAAGGTTGTTAAAGAGCTTTGAGCATGTCAAGTGCTGCAGAAGTGATGCGCAGTCTTCATCCTGAGGCAGAGTTAATCGAACTGATGAACATGCAAAGGAGATGGCAGGTATGGGTAACATCTATGGCAAAATACTTCAGTTATTTGCTGAAATACTTCCGGTGAGGATGTTTTTCCGTTGTGGATTTGGTTACTAATAACAAGAAGGGAAAACAAATTATTAGAAATTATCACTGTGCTCCCTTTTTACAAAATCTGACATCTCATTTCCAAGCAGTTCCTGACCCATGAACTCCTGTGTATTTTACTTAATCCTATTTACGTATTTTCTGGCAAGGTGGCTAAAATATGCTTTAAACACGGGGTAGCATTTAAAGCTGATTTTTTTTTTCCTTTTTCTTTAAAAAGGTAGATATTTAAAGTTTTGCCTGCTTTAAAACCAACATTTGTATTAAAGCACAGCTAAACATTCTGGCAGTACAAGCCTGACATTTAAAAGACTCATCGAAGTAGGAGTGGGATGTCACTAGATAAGCACTGGAAGTAGAGTTTAAGTGACCAGCTGGATCCTGGCAGATGTCAGACATTATGCTAGTGCAAGAAACGGACAGTTCTGTAGATATTGGCCGAGATGCAACCTTCAAATATTAAGAAGGAACAGAAAAATCAGGGTCACTGTTTCTTCTGCTCCAGTCTGTACATGAAGAAGCGCGTATGAGAGGCTGAGATCACAGAACCTTGTGATCAAAGCTGTTCAGCTCACCAACTATAGACACTTTTGTTCTACAGATCTTCAAAGTGCAGAACAGGGGAAACCTCCACGTCAAGAGCATTTACTGTATAGGGTTTAAAAAAAACCCCAAACAAGTTTTCCGTGTGTTTACAGCGTTCAAGTTGCTTCTCTAGAAAAGCAGCTCGACACTGAGTAATTTTATGTAATGAGTCTTTCTAATGTCACAATGTGTAAAAATGAATACAGATGGATTCTGAGCAGTGATTGATATACATCAAATATTTTTCTTGGTCCAGAAATTAAAGTTTGGTGGTGTGATTGCACAGTGTCATCTTGAAAATTATCAGCCTGGCTTTGGGGCATAAATGCTTTTAAAACAGCTGGGGGATGGGATGGCACAGTGAAACTGTTTTCTTGTTCTTCAGAGTAACAGGATGAATAGATTGTGTCTTTTCTCTTTTTTCCTTCCTTTGGTCTGACTGAGCACTCAGAGGCCACCACCGGACAAAATCCTCGCTTGAAAGTTCTGCTGACCCGTTTTTTAGTTTCGAGTACAGCACTTCTGTGGAAAGTAAGGCTGATGGAATCTTAGTAAGTAACTATAGGCTACGCAGTAAGATCAGTTGCAGGCAAAGTTTTATTGTGTGAAAATGGAACAAAAGGGACATGTTGCATGTGTTGCACTGTTTTGGAAGGAATTCTTTATTACCTTAAAGATGAGGGGAAAATAGGGATCTGGAGCATTAAGAAGCATTAGGTTAAATGTATTGTGAAAGAAATCTCTCCCCCCTCCCCGTTTGTGGTGATTTGCTGGGTATTACTTCTTACAGATTTGTCTCCAAGTTTGCTTTACCATGTGAGATCAGAGACCATGCTGCTTACAGATGAACTGTAAAAGGCCTGAGACATTGGGCATTCCCTGATCAGTTTATTCCTATTCTCCTTCCTTCTAACAATGGGTTTGGTAAAAAAACCACCCTATTGTTAGCGAGCCAGAACCAGGTCTGCGCCTGAATTGTAGGAATGTGCTTTTAATATTCTTGGACGGCCTACCTCTCGACAAGGATTGTTGGTGTTGGAGCTGCAAAGACTGACTAAACTTCCTGAGAGGAAGCAATTGTAAAATATCCAGGAAGTTATTAGGAAATGCAGACTTCTCCTCCTGTCTGCTAACTATGTGAAGTGCTCAGGCATCAGAAGCACCAGCCTGCATGCCACAGAGCTTGGAAAAAATGCCCTTTTCTTCAGTAATAGGAAATGTTTATAGGCTGATGTCAGAAATGTGATACCCAGTGCTGTTAGAGCTCGGGCTGTTCAAATGTTTTTGCCCACCTTGAGAAGAATGGTTCATGGCAGGTCTTTGCAATGGGCTGTGCTGATAGAATTGGATCCAATTTTCATTATTTTCCTGTTGATCCAGTTTGACTTGTGAATGCCACCTTGTCAACTTCCCTGTACTTCTGTTTAGGGAAAAACAGGTTGAATAGAAAGAAGATAAAGGAAGTGTAACAAGAGAGGCAGGGCTGAGAAGGAGCCATAGAAGAAGGTGAATTCCTGTATGTTACCATCTAGCTGGCTAGGGGCCCCCCTGGTTTTCCCTAGTTGAACTGAACCTCGTCTGAAAACAGCCCTACAGTTGCTGCCTGTATAGTGTTTTCTGTAGTAACACTTATGTCACAGAGTGACATAATGTGGGGTTGGTTTGTTATTACCCTCCTTGGCTCTCCCCTACCAGCCAGGCCTGGTGGGTGTGATGTGGGATGGGAGGCACCATGCTCCTGCACCGCTCTTGCGGTGGGTGTTATCCTCACTACATCAGATTGAATTTAAAAGCAAGGAGTGTCTTTCATGTGACTAAATAATGTTTATGGTTTTTCTCTTTGTTTGTGGAGAATGGAACGCTGTGAGGATAAAGACATTTTTAGATGATTAAAGCTTGTTCTTTGGCTGCTGTAGTAGCTGTGATTTCTTTGTTTATTGTCCATGTAAAGGAGAACTGTCAGCAAGTAGGTACGGACTCTCAGGTGGAATAATGATTGGTCAGCTAACTGCGAGTGTTACAGAAACCAGCCTCTGCTCCTTCCTTATTGTAACGTAGACGACGAGTAGCTTTTTCTAGTATTTGAACAAGGCCAATTTGAAACTTGAGCACGTTTGAGTTCAGATTTTTCCTAAATCTCATCACACATAGAAATGTCTCCTGAATTTGGGAATGCTCAAATTTTCTCCATTCTCCTCAAGAACAATTTCTCTAGTTTTCAGGATGTGAAGGAAAAACTTTAAGATGTACATTTTGTGGCAGCACTTCTGCTGTGCGGCGCAGATGCTCTAAACTTCTTTTACTAAAAGACTCCAGCAGAAGGTTATTGAGGGAGCTGAAATGTATTTTTGAAGCTGCGGAGAGCCACATTTGTCATGTTAATGTTGCAGTCTGCTTCAGGCTTGTTTCCTGCTGCCCGTTGCTGCTGCACAGACAGTGCTACTAAGAATCCTAACCAGCTGCTTCGTCTTCTCTCTCCTCTCCCTGAAGCTTAGTCGGACTTGTTGAGATGCCGCAACACAGAGAGAGCAAAACCTGTGGTGGGCCGCATGGAGTAAGACAGATTGATTATCTTTACATGTGGTCACAGTTAGTTTGGGGATTCTCCTCCTAGAAGCAAATCTGTAGCTACTGTTTGAGGGGATACTGTCTCTCCACTGCACTTGTGCTGCGAGATCTGCATTATCCCAGAGGAATGTCGCTGTAGCGATGCTTCCCAGATTGAAATTCTGTCTTTGTAGCAAGGGCTTTATCCCGTAGTTGCTTTGAAAGTCGGAACAAGTTCTCGGAGTGATGCTGGAAGCTGGCCAAGCTGGTGAGAGAAGTTGCACTCAATTGCCATTCCTTCGTCACCTTCTGCCTTGGGAGGGAGAGGACAGCTGTGTTTGGTGTTGATTAAAGATTTTCTACAAGTTCGGCTGTAAATGCAGCAAGCTGTAGATAACACCTTCAACAGAGTACGGGAGGGTGCTGTCTGAAGGCAAGGGAAGAAGCTGTCCTAGCCAGCTGCAGAGTGCGCACCTGCTGTCCAGCTCGTCAGGAAGCAATGTGATAGACTTGCATCAGCACGTGTGCTGCGCGCCTGTGATCGGTCCTGCTGCTGTGGAGCTACAGGTGTGTGTTCAGAGTAGTATTCAGTGTTCCCCTTGCTTTGTTTTGCTTCTGTAACACAAATCTGGGGGGAAGGAGAGAAGTAATTAGTAATTATGCAAGCAATGTAATGAATAATTCTTTCAATGTACTTGTAATTAGCATTGGAGTAGTGTGCAGATTCTCTGATGGTCTAAAAAGTTTGACTCATTCCTCTCGAGAGCAGTAAATCTGCCATCATTTGATTGTGGCTTTTAATTAATTTGTGGGACCTCTTTGAAATCACCTCTGTCAAATTTGCTTAAAATTGGCAAATATAGACTCAGGGGTTTCTCCAAGTAGGGATTCTCTGTGTGTGTGTGTGTGTGTGTGTGTGCGCATGTATATGTCTGTGTGTATATATATACACACATAGAATCATAGAATAGTTAGGGTTGGAAAGGACCTCAAGATCATCCAGTTCCAGCCCCCCTGCCATGGGCAGGGACACCTCACATTAAACCGTCGCACCCAAGGGTTCGTCCAACCTGGCCTTGAACACTGCCAGGGATGGAGCACTCACAACCTCCCTGGGCAACCCATTCCAGTGCCTCACTCAACAGGAAAGAATTTCCTCCTTAGATCCAATCTAAACTTCCCCTGTTTAAGTTTTAACCCATTACCCCTTGTCCTGTCACTACAGTCCCTGATGAAGAGACCATCCCCAACATCCCTATAGGCCCCCTTCAGGTACTGGAAGGCTGCTCTGAGGTCCCCACGCAGCTTCTCTTCTCCAGGCTGAACAGCCCCAACTTCCTCAGCCTGCCTTCATACGGGAGGTGCTCCAGTCCCCTGATCATCCTCGTGGCCTCCTCTGGACTTGTTCCAGCAGTTCCATGTCCTTTCTATGCTGAGGACACCAGAACTGCACACAGTGCTCCAGGTGAGGTCTCACCAGAGCAGAGTAGAGGGGCAGGATCACATATATACACATGTGCAAACCCAGCCTTGTTTACTTAAAAGCAGCTAGAAATGATATGAGAATGGCTGATGTTTGGTGGGCAGAAGGATTTTGGGTTTGTTTGCTGTTTCCGTTTCTGACATACAGCTGGTTGTCGCTGCTCAGCTAAATTACAGTTTGAGCATGGTCTTTTTTGGGCTCTTTAGTAGCTGTGGCCTCTCGGTGGGTTTAGACATTGCAGCAGCTTGCAGAGTGAGCTAGCAAAACTCAGTTTGTTTTTCCTGTGCAGTAGCTGCTGTGCTTGCTTGAACTGAACTAATTGGGGTGTGATTAAACTGATTTACTTCTGAAGAGAACAGAAAACTAAGGACATCATTAATGAACTCTAGAAGGTTGTTTAATGTGTTTCTTTTCCTTCCTTCTGCACATCTTCCTGTGGACACTGGAAACTTTGCTGGACTTGTGGTAAAGTATGTTTGGGCAGCAGCAATTTGAGCAGTATCCAAACTGAGACCTTCAGGCTCAATGCTGTGTAAGTAGTACTTAAGCTTGAATGTGCAGTGTTCATCTCGTCCCTCCCTGCCCCTCTCTGGGATTTAGAAAGCAATTTGATAAAGGAAAAGAACTTTGAAAGGGGTTTTATTCTAGAATTAATAATGTAAGAAGTGGTGCTAGAATTTGATCCGATATTTATAGATTTCTGCTGTGCAAGAGTTAGAAGAGCCTCACGAGGACAGTTTAAGATTCACATTTTTAATAATGTCTTAAAGCCGAAAGAATTGTGGAGTCCTCAAGAAGAGGTTTGAAAAGAATTCAATTAGGAAGAGTTCTGCAAGTCCCTGTATTGCCAGTTCTTCCTGTTAGCGCAGGAAATGCTTGTCTTCAGAATTGTGCTGCTATTCCTGCAAGATATTCCTCAGAGAAGGTAATTGTTGTGCTATAGAATGGGTAAGTCCTAGCTGAGAACTCTTGTACTTACCAAAACCCACCTGCCCTTTCTTTTGGTCCGTATCATTCATTGATGTCTTGCTTAGCCTTCTTGTTGGCAGTGATGGGTTTTATGCAGCTGCTGTGGTAGTTCCATTGATTTCAGATGCTGGGCACTTCTGTCACATTGCTGATGTGTAGATACCACTATAGTCTGCATGTGAGAAGGTTCTGATGTATCTTAACTGTAATTGTTTCTTGAACTGTTTTGGTTGTTTTTTACAGGAGCTGGTATGTGTTTGTTAACCCTCTTGAGGAGGACTTGTGAGGAAAGCCTGCAAACATAACCATTAGCCTGTTTGCACTTAAAGTATGGCTTCATCTTTGTGTGGATTTGTTCTTTGGTCAAGGATTGGCTGCTTTGAGAATCCTCACCCAGTTCCCAAGCTGGGGACAGAATGTGCCTCTCACAGTTATGAATGTGCTAAGCATGTTCCACTCAGCTCTCTGAGACGTTGCATTTTAGGGAAAGAAACTGTTTGCTGATAAAATTCCTGTGACGTGCAGTCCAGCTACCTTCTGTGGAGGGCTGAAATTTCCTACGTGAATGAACATAGGTCTGTGCAACCTGCTCAAAGAAAAGGAAGGTGGGTGCTGCTGGCAGAAGGCAGTAAAGGATCTGCTGTTGGGACTTCAACTCTCCTAAGCTTATCTGAGAAGTGTGGGAACATGGGAGAGCGTTCTTACCATGCTTTAGTCGTGGTTCCCTTTGGATTACCCAGTATTTGTGGAGTTCCCTCTGTTTAGATTGAATTTGTGATGTGTTAAGCCTGGGGTTGTAGAATTCAAGAGCTGATGCCCATTTCTACTGATTAGGAAAGGAAAATCCCTGTCCAGCAGAAGCTGACAGTAAGTTGAGGGAGGCTAGCTTGTGCTTGTGCCATCTTAAGCAACTGCTGCATCACAGCAAAGACTCCGCAGTTCACACTGAGCTTGGTGTTACGAAGCTTCATGAAAACACTTTGTGTCTCTTGACCCTGGCAGTGCACATGGTTGGCCTGCGCTGGTTCTGGTGTCCTTACATGACTTATATCTTGGCTGCGTTACAGGCACAAGATATATTGGGTGCTGTAACAACAGTGCCAATGCCAGTCAAGCTCTAAGAAAATGGGCAGCAAACTTTTGAAGGACTATTTTGGTAATTTTTAAGTAGAGAATGCCTGAGCACAAATAGAATTCCCCATGCACTAATGAAAGGATTGGGGTTTAATTTGACTTAGCATGTTTTCTGATTATGCTAAATTACTTTGATGTGGCCCTTGTGGTTATGTATTGAATGGTTTCGCAGCATGCTGGCTCTTCTAGTGTAAAGCTTGCACGAACCAATGTTGTAGCAGATTTTGTGGGTGAAACTTCTGTATGTGTAAGCAAATGGACAGGAAACAAGAATTTGATTTATTAAACTCTGCTAGTCTAGTAAATATTGACAAAACGTAGTTTGGGTAAAGCTTTTGAATGAAAAGACAGATTTCAGCCTAAAGGGAAACCTTAAATGTAGGATCTAGCTGTGTTTAAACAATCATCTGCAATGGTGTATGGGTAGGACTGTGCTACACAGGATTTACTATAAATTACTGCTGTGCTTAAGATTTGCCGCACGTTGAGTTCCCAACAGTGCCAGCATCAGTGACTTTTGTGAGAAGCTTTCCATGAGGATGAAGTAGCCGCTAACAGGCTTCCAAAAATTTTTCCCAAAAGAGCTTCTATTTTCTGCCTGTTTCTGTGTAAGAGTTTAGTTTTCTGCCAAGCTTTATGCTCTTTCTCTGGAATCGCCTCGTAATGGTGGTTGTAGCTTGTGTTTGAAGGTATTCAGGACTCTTGGTGTCAGAAGGGTCCATGGGACTGCATCCTCAAGCAGCAGTATCTTATGGGATGTCTGTGTTGGCATCAGCAGGGAGCTCTTTCTCCTTTAAAGGTGTGTTCTGTAAAACCTTGAGCAACAGCAGTTGCTTCCTCTGAGCTCATGTATTCAGTCACTTTGAACTGTTTATGTACAGCATAATTCACTAAAATGTCCAGAAGTGATGCAGCTCTTTTAAAGGATCTCTCCCGCGAGTCTCCTTGAAATAATGGCTTTCCATCAGATCATATATGAACAGTCCTCTTTGTATGGAGTTGTAGATATTTGTTGGGATGAACAACACGAATTATTTGCCTTTAACTGCCTTTACCAATTCAACACCTTCTTTGCTCCCGGAGTTCAGTTTCCCTGAGACTAATCAAGAAGAATTGGTTCATCCTTTGTTTGCCAGGTGCATGATGTCTAAAGAGGTCTAGGCTTGCACCTCGCTCTTGTAGGTGCTGCTAAGGGGAAGGAAACCTCTGTTTAGAGTAGTGGTGGAGTAGTCGCTGAGTGAAGGAATGGATAACACAGCCAGAGTTACGCAGTCTGTCACTTGGCAGCTTTCGGGATTACAGTAGAGGTGTGTTCAAGCTGGTGTTTATTTAGATATGGGATTGAGTAATAAAGTTACTGCCTTTGCCCAGCCACAAGTACCTGAAGTGTCATTATCTAAATTTGTTTCACTCTTCACGAAAAAGCTGCCTTTGTTTAGAAAATAATGAAAAATACTCTGAGCACCTGCTTTGAAGAAGACAAAAAGCCCGGACTTTTATGTATCACTTTGTAATGGTTGCACACACGGTTCATGGCTATCATGCAGTATCTCTTGTACTGCCTGAAGCCGCAAGCATCTTTCCCAAAATCAATATGGGGACATTGACCAGATACAACCGGTGTTGCCCTAAGGCAAAAACTGAGGGCTACCGCAATGGAAGACATGGTGAAATGAAAGGTCAGGTTTGAAAATTGACAAAAAGTGTGCAGATTTAGTGATTTTTTTTTTTTTTCTTCAGGACAGAGATTTGTGTTAATTCTCCTGGTGACCATTGACCTCGTAAGAAATCGGGTCATGTTGTGAAGATCGCACAATGGGCAAACCAGCTGAAATCCAAGATTTAGCTGGGAGAGGGTTTTGATTGAAGAAAAGTGCTCCTGCACATAAGTCAGTTTAGGCCGCAGCTGATTGGATTCCTGTATTTTATTTCATTGATTGCTACATTCAATTGTTAAAACAGTTTTTAAAAGGATCTGATTTGCAAACTGCTTTTTTCACTTCCAAGCCATTTGCAGATGTGGTACCTCGAGTACTTAGACTGCAGTTACGGCAATATAAAAATACAGGGAGTACAAAAATGCTGTCTGTGGCTCATCACATCCATCTCAATGAGTCACAATTCCAACTGTAATGCAAGCTTTTGTAATTCATAACTGTTCTAGTGGAATGGGTAATCTATGGGTGGAGGATGGCTGTAAGTTTATATACGGAGGGTCCCTTACTGTTTCATCTGTTTTCGAGGCTAATGGATCACAGTGCCCCAGCTGATAGAGCAGCATTGTTGTTCTTTGTTCACTGCTTTTTGCCTGATGCATTAGGATCTTGAAATCCCTAAGACTTGAAAAGAACTTGTGTGATAAAGCTCTTAGGTAAGATTTGAGGCCAGTTTAAAGATGGTAGTATTTGCTGTGATTTCAGTGTATTGAATTGTTACCAAAAAATGTGTTTATAAAACATTTCCTTAAATTCAAGGAGGACACTGACCCCCCAACATTAAGGGCATAAATAATGTCGTTTTTAACAGTTGTGTGTATGTGTATTCAGCATGGGTAAAAAAAGCTGGTATTGTAGCAGGGGGGATTTTGGTTAATCCGCCTTGTTGCTATGCTTTGCACCACAAAGCTGTATTAATTATTGACGAGACGAGCCTAATCCAAAGTCGCTGCAGTCTGAGACATTATTTACCCTATAGCCACTGTTGAGTAGGGACAAAAATGAAATCTTTCTGTAGATGCGAACCGTGTTTCTGAAGCCACAAACATTGCTTGATGGATGGAGTGTTTTGTGTGAGGAGAGTTTCCATTTTAAAGGAGACCTGTGTTCTGGAAACAGTGGTCAGGCTCTGCACAGAGAGTTGGCTTTGGGTAAAAGATGAAATTGGGATTTCTGTGTTTCTTTCTCCATTTGTTTGGATGTTCTCAGTGTCCTGCCTCTGGCAGAGAACTGCTTTGTGCTTAGTGAAGAGCCATCTTTGCTGCTGGCACAGCCATTCTGCATCAGATATGGGGAAGAAGTTAAGAGAATCTACTGCAGAGTAGATTTGAAGTCAAGTTTTATATTGGTTATGGGTAAGTTGTTGTAGTAGCACTCAAATTCGGAGTGATCAGCGGCCAAAGTTACGTTAGTTTGGTATTTTGAGTCTGTCTTGCAGGTGTGTGCTTAAAGCAGAGCTTGCAAGCCACTCAAAATGGTAATGCCCTCCTGTAATACCTGTTGTGCATAAAAGATCCTGGTTTTATTTATCAGTGGTTTGGAAGGGACCAACTTCCTTGGGATAAGCTCATTGCTCTCCTCTCCCAGCCCCATGAATTTTGGCTTTGTGTAACTCTCAAGATAGGAAAGCACCCGTGACACCTGCATACCTGAAGTCTCGTTCTGCAGAGGTAGTGATGTTATCCTGCAGTTTCTTTGCCCATCTTTAACTTCTTGGTGTCCTAGGGGACTTCATAAATATCACTTCGTCCAGCAAAGCTGCTGATATGAAGCAAAAGTCATCAATAAATTATTCATATGCTGTTCATTTTCTATGTTTAGGAATTAAAGCAGCTTCACTTAAAAATTCTCTTCCATGGCTTAACATGAGTAAAATTGCTGCACACTAAGTTACATTTGAATTTTCAAGAAATGATTTTGCATTTTAGACCTATTGGTTTCAAAACCAAGGTGCATAAAATCCCTCACTACTGTTAAATACTGTAGGGAGATCCTGTTTGAAAGGATTAGTGGTGCGTGCTGTGTCAATGAAGGCTGGTTTTTAGGCTGTCACTTTAAGTTGTGTACTGTACATAAGATATAATTTGTGATATTTTAATACATATATGAAGGAATAGCTTCCAACTCGGTAATTTTGAAGTTCCGAGATCTTTGTTTCATTAAAGAGCAAAACAAACCCCACAAGCCAAACCCCTAAACCTCTAAATCCCCCAGGCCTGTAGTGTTGATTGCTTCTGTCACATTCATGTCGCATTATGTTTCAAGAATGTCTTTGCTTTATACTTTGAGGAAAGTGTGAAATTATGTTGTCTCCCTAATTTGAGCAATTATCTGAGAGGTAAAGACCCATATGCATATGAGCAGATTAATTCTGTGATACTGTTACTCTCCACCTTGTCTTGGTGTTCTATTTTTAAATGTTCAGGACTTGTTAGTATGGCTTAACCACGCTCCTGGGCATGTCATGGGGAATAAGCACTTCCCTTCAGGTCACAGACTGAGTTCCTGAGAATGTCCAGCTTTGTGTCACAGACACTTCATTTCAGGCACTGAAATGCTGAGACCACCACACTGTGCGGGTAGATGGGGAGTTCACGCCTTTGCAGAGATAGCCAAGATGTTTAAAAGTATCCACCCTTTCAGCCTTGCGGATGGGGAAAAATAGCAAAGCTCTAGGGTTTCCTGGCTGAAAGGAGGGCTTTGAGACATCCAGCTCATCTCAGTAGCACTTGTGTTTTTCAGTAGTATTATGACTTGTCACTGTAATTTGCTTTAAGTTATAGAAAAGAAAATGGTGTCAATATTTAATTGCTGTCATGGTCCTAAAAGGCAGTTGCTGTGATTTGAAAGCTTGTTCCTGTTAGTTTCTCTTCAGTTTTTTTTGCCTTGGGCATAACATGTAATTTACTGTAGCTTTTTAAAACTGATTTCTGTAGCGATTGAGTGCAGAAAACGTGGTCAGAGTCGGTATCAACTTGTGCAGACACGCGTTGGGGTTCAGAATAGAAAATACTCCGTTGTAAAACTTTGCTGTACTTCTACCATGCAAAGCACTGTAAGTGTGTTGAGTTGGTATGTTTATCTGCTGTGAAGATGGGGTGAAGAACAGGTAGAGTTTTCTTCTGCTGTGTTCTTGTGCAGTGAAATGGGCCCAGTGTGGGTCAGGCTAGTTCTGGGGTGTGCTGGTAGCCAAGAGCTTCCCAAGGACCTGACAGCATTGAGCAAGTGGGGAAAAGGCAGCAGGTGAATGTCAGCGTAATTTCAGTGTGTGTAAAGCTTTGACAGCAGAAACAATCCAGCCTGCCTGCTGTTGTGCTCAGAGCTGCAGGTACAGCTCGTGGAGCCGTGGTGACTGTTCTCTGGTGTCATCAGCTCAGCACGCAGTGACAGCCAGACATGCTGATGAGGCGTAGCGCCCTGTTCAGCAAGGGAGAGCGAGCATGGAGAAGGCTCACTGCTCCATAAAACGCTGCTGGTGTGTGCACCTCTCGTCTCCTGCTTTACTGCTTCTTCCTGAGAGGCAGAGGGGAGAAGGTCGAAAGCTGTGAGGGCTCTGTCTGGGACGGAGGAGGCTGAGGCTGGTGCAGGGGGTGAGGTGCATGCACATTGCTCGTCATCAAACCCTGAGGTGCTGCAGTGACGAGTTACTTGGTGGAACCAATAGCTCAGTTAAAAGCACAGTACAGAGAGAACCATGTTACACAGTGGGGACGGAGCTCCTGGAGCTTGCTGCCACAGGAGGCTGGAGGCAGGCATCAGATTCAGAAAGGGGTTAGGTGTGCTGGTGAAGGACAGGGACAGCAGAAGTCTAAGCAGTGATTTACCCCCTGCAATTTCTATCTGGCAGCTGTAGGGTAGATATGGGAGGAGTACAGGGGAATGAGGTAGAGAATGGTCAGGTTTTGACGTTTGCATTTGGCTGGGAGAGGGGGGAAGACGCTGCTGTTGCTGTCGCTGGAAACTGAACTGTAGGTCTCAACCAGTGTACTGTTATGTGTTTTCTTATCCGAAGTAGAGGCAACTGTATGAAGTGCATGCACTTAAACAAAAATCAAGCTTTTGGCTGTTGTCATGCATTTATTTCTCTTGCTTCCTTTTACGCTACTGTTCCTACAGCTCTTCATTCATGGAGTCTTGTATTTAACAAATGCAGGAGCTGTTGTGGCACACTGTGCAGGTTCTCTTCTGTAAGGTGTGTTTCTTATTTATTAGTACACTGCTGTGTCATATCAGTTAGAACAGAGGAGTGTCACTCCGTCATTTGCATAACTGGGAATTGTGAACTGTTGATACACCACCAGCTTTATTGTGTTGTGTTCAGTGCTTGTTTACCAACAGTCACAGGGTTTACATACGACTGCTTCCTGTGTCTCTCCCACACAGCATGTTCTGCGATGGCAGATACATCCTTGAGAGTCTTCCAGGTGTGATCAGAAGAGTCTCTGTGGTGGGCAGCTTTCCACACTTGTCGATCATCCAGTGAAGTGATCAATGACTTGTCTTAAAAACACGGTATCTCTAATTGGAGCTGATGGGCAGAGGCAGCACAAGGAACTGAAATGCATTCTAATGTTTCATGGCATTATTCTGTGCAAATAATTACTGCTTTTGAGTTGCCTTAGAATTTCCTCAGTAAAAATCTGGTCCTCTGGGGGGTGGTTTCCTACATGCCTCACTTCTGTAGGCTTCAGCTTCAAGGTCTGTGAGTTCAGCCTATGCTGAAGGTACTGGATCTGAATAGAGGTTTCTAGGAAGTTCTTTTACACATCAATAGTAGAATGCATAGTTCATGTTAAATTTGTGATGTTCGGACTGCAGAGGGAGTTATGGCCCATGCTTCCTATTTGTACTGGCAGCTCTGGAGTATGTGGCCCTTGATGACATGGGTTAGTGGTAGACTTGGCAGTTCTGGGGTAGTGGTTGGCCGCCATGATCTTAAATGTCTTTCCCAACCTAAATGATTTTATTATTTTCATGATTGCTTAGGTTTTGCTGAGCATTAGCAGAATAGTGCTGGTGTTCTGAAAGGTCACGATTTAGAAAGGATGTGGAATGTGTTTGGTACATTTTCCATTAAAAACTGAAACCTTTTTGTCTCAAATGTAAATAAGCATTTGGTGCCCTTTCTGAGGTGTCTCAAGTCACTGATGTCTCTTGGTGTCAAATGTATGCAAGAGAATTCCCATGAGTAAGGAAAGAGAAATTGGTTAGCAGGAGCTATAAAATGAGTAAGGCTATCAGCTGCACTTGCCATTGCCTCTCTTGCCAGGAGATTGCACATTTCCTGTGCCTGCTGTAACGTTTTTGTTAGGAGCCGGGAAGGTTGTGCCAGTTGTGTTGAATGTGTATCACAGGAGATTGATGCTGTGTAGGTCTGAAACGATGCTGTTCCATCTGAACCTTTCAGGCTTGAAGCAGTGCTTCATGTACGGTGCCTTTAAAAGCATGAGATACATTTCCAGTGGTTGGTAGTAATAATATGCTGGATTTGAAACAGAGCTTTGAAATCCAGACTAGGATGAAAAGAAGCTTGTTTGCTGGAAGTACCTGGTGTTTAGTGTGTGCTACCTGTGGGAATGCTTTACGAAGTAGCTGGATGCTGGGCAGTGCGTTTCCTCTTGCACATTTTGAGCACTAGCTCACCTGCAGCTCAGGGGATGCTGGGTTACAAGGGAGAAAGCATGAGTGTGGGTGTCAGAATTATCCATGGGTTAACCCTGCTGAAACACTGCTGCTCCCATGTTGGTGCCTTCTCCTTCTCAGGAAAACCAAATGATGTGTTGGAGTTGTGTGTGAGAATTGTGATTAAGACTCGAGTCAAGTATGGTCCTATATGCACACACGTGATGTCTCTGCCAAAGAGCTTATGGGTGACTTCTAAAGAGTTAAACATTGAAAGGATAAGACATGGGAAAGTCATTGAAGTTGTATAATAGAGTTTTAGCATAGGCTAAATCCCCAATATTTTCTTTTGATATTTAGAAAAATGCCGATGTTTTTGTGGGCAGAGTGAACATCCGGATGTTCTGTCTCCGCTCTTGCAGCTTCCTATGTAGCACACCAGTGGCTTTTATTTAAGTTTTCCCTGAAGACACAAATTAAAATGACCCCCCCCTCCAACTTCAAACCATTTCTACAGTGCATGCTGCTGTGGAGCACTGCTCTGGAGGAGCTGGTTATAGGCTTTTAGGAGTTCTTGTCTTGCAGGAACAAAAGAAGGGGCCAGCCTGAAATGCATGAGAGAAAGTTAGAGCTCTATGGGACTGCACTGTACCTGGAAGAAAAGAAATAGGCTGGTGGGATTGGAAGCATACTTTCCATATCAAATACTTACATGCTGGTGTGGGATGGTATTTATTCTAGTCCACTTGAAGCACAAAGCAACATACTGAAGTGGTTCAAATAGAAAAGGAGTTAGAAATGGAGCTTAAGTGTTGAGGTGGCTTGGGGGACTCCCATGTACTTTCAGGTACACATTCATCTGAGTTTAGAGAACAGGTTTTCTCCTGGGAAAGGCAAACTTGGCTTTGGGAACAGGTAAAATGTGACTTCCAGCACTGGCTTCTGAGCTGATACTGGGTTAACTTGTCAACTGCAGCATCACAAAGGTACTGTATTTTGCAAAATGCTCAGCCTTCAAGAACACTTATTTCCCAGATGTGGAAAATTAATGCTGTTTGTGTTAGTGATCCCCGTCTTTCCAGATCACTGGCTTAAGAGCACTTGCATATTCGGAGGTTAAGAAGAAATCCTTAGTGGGTTTTGTTACAGTTGGTTAAATAGCGGATTCAGCTTGTTCAGTGAGCCTTTTTTTGAAAGGCAAATGGCATCCTGGGGAAGCGAAGCTCCCAGGAGCCTTCACTTTGCACTCAGGAGTAAAGAAATAGGTTTCCTTTTGAGTCTGGTGTGGCGTTGTTAATCCAGATCCAGCAGTTGCCTGTTAAAATACCATTGCTGTTCTGTGGAGGATGGAAGTGCAGTATACAGACTGCCAGTGTTGAAGCTCCTACCACCCAAAGGTTGTTGCTGATCTTTCCTGATCTGCTTGGTCTTTCAGTTTCTGAAATTCCACAGCTTAACCTCTATTTAAATGGCAAAGCCCTGTTGAACTCACTAGGTACCATTATGAATGTTTGTAACTTCAGATGGAATACTCAGTTTTATCTTCAAGAATGTTTTCTCTGTTTGTTTAAATTTCAGTCTCCTTCCCAGAGATTTTAAAAAAGAAGACATGAAAGCCAAACCCAATGACTTGGTTTGGGATCATCTTCCAATCCCTTCTGGTCTCTTTTCAACTGTTCCCATTCTACCGATTTTTCCAGAATATAAAACTACATTTGAAAAGCTGGTCAGTGCCTTTTGGGATGGTTATTTCAGTTAATATTGTAGGGATTGTAGAAAGAAGAACACAGGCTGGCTTGCTTACTTGTAATGAGTTTGACACATCTGTTTTCCAAGCCACCATCTCTTACCTCTTGTCTTTGATCACAGTTGAAGACAGACTGAGGCAGTTGCAGTGCCCTAGCTGTTGTTTGTGCTGCATAGCTTCAAATCTGGGCCATTCCATCAGTGCTGTGGAAATGGGATGAAAGCGGAACAGATGAATTAACCAGATCAACCAGGTGAAGGGGGAAAACTAATACTAGCAAACAAGGGCATTTTTGGTTTGTAGCTGCAGGAAGCCATCCGTGTTGACAATAAATACAAGTTCTGCCTCTCTTTACAGCCTCTTCTATTTCTGCTCACACCTTGGAGTAAAGGAGATGATTGTCTAGTGTTAGGAAGGGAAGACTGATTATTTTAACAACTTAAAGTAGTAACCTTTTCCAGTAGTAACTGGCATGCATCTCATGATGTCTTACTGGCCCTGGTACATGCTGAGACAACTCTCAGCCAAGAAGAATGGAGGAGAGCAAAACTTGCTTCTGAGTACAGCAGACTTTACTCTTGGCACCTTTACTCTCTGAATGCATCCTCTTTGTGGTGTTTTGTTTTCCTTCTTGGAGGTGGAATACTGCTCTGAGCTGGGTCAGTTTCTGTACGGAGGACTGTAACTGTCAGTTCACGTGGTTTTAGTTTTCCTTTGCCATTTTCATTCGGAGTAAGTTGGTTTTCATATTGACTACTGCTGTATGTTGAGACTTAACTATTTTCTCCTGGTTTGACACTATCTTCTCTCTCCTTGCTCTCTCAGTCTTGCCTTGCTCAAAAATAAGAGTACTCCTGAAAGATCTGCTTGGCAAGAGCTGATGAGAGCCACTGCCTGCAGATAGCTAGGGTTTGTTTTTGTTGTCTTGAGTGTTTTGGGAAGTGCCTGTCTGTATAACTGCTTTCCCATATGTTTTTCTGCTTATAAGAGGCCCCCAAACTGGTAAACCAGCATACATCTGGTCAGGGCACAATATACAGAAACCGTGGGTGGCCTGTAACAGTGAGTTGATCTTTTTAAGCCCCACATTTGGGGCTGGGATGGGGACATCAGTTACAGTAATCCCCCCATATATGTATTGTGCAGAACTATTGAGTGCTTCTCACAAAGGGCACATCCTATTGTGTTGTATTTGCTGTGCTGTACTTCAGGCTTGTGAAGTGGTTGAAGGAAGACAGAAGAGCTTCCTGATGATTTCAGCATCCTTGCACTGAGTCTGTAAATGGCTCATGTTTAAAAAGTTCTCTTTTGTTTCTGTCCATCACTTTCTTGAAGAGGGCAGGGAGTTACTGGCTTATTGTAGTCTGTGCTTCAAAACTAGCATAAAGAGAATAATGCAGAAGCAAGTCATAACATGGCAGTGGTGCACCTTCACAGGAATGTGATGGAACATGAGCAGGAACCTTCCTGACAAGCATCTCTTGCACACAGAACAGTAGGAACTCTTATTTATCCTAGAAGAGAATTCCTGCAGGTTTCTTTTTTCCCTCTTTGCAGTGTGCAGTTGCTAGAACTGCATTTGTCATTCACTTGGGAGGTTTGGGCCTCTTTGGGGAAAACCTTGAGTTTCTCCTAATTGCCGCAAGAAACACTGAAATCACGTTATGTTGCTTAAGATAAGGAGCATTGAAGATTTGGAGACTTGTACTTGATTTGGGGTGAGCTCTCCTAGTCCTAATGGAGACTGACACCTTGGAGGAGCTGGTTTCATGTAGTTTAAAGGGAGTTTGCACTCTCGGTGTCAGCCGATGTTCTGCTTTGTGCAAGTGATTGAGAGATGTCAGTGATGGAGATCTGTGGTACAGAAAAAACCCCACAGTGCTCCCTTCCTCTAGTAAGGAGGAGATGTTTCCCTGTGAGTGCCTGCTCTGTGAAGAGCTGCAGAGTGTCTAGTAGCAGTAGTAGTCATCAGAGAAGAGTACATCAGCCTTTCACAAGGATCTTCTGCAAATCAGCTTCCAGCCACAGCCATGGGCTGTAGTGTAGGGCTGGGGCTGCTATTGCTTGAGTAGGAGCTGGAGGCTGATCTGATTTCCTTTAAAAGCTGCCAGGATTCATTAAGTGGAATTGTGGAGAGTGAAAGGGTGAAGGGATTGGTTGTTTTTGCATTTCTTTGCTTTTCCTACCAAGTTTTTTTGTGGTAACCTCCCCGAAGGCCATTGGTGTAAATAAACTGGGACTGGATTTTTATCCTGCTTTTGACAGCTTCACTTTCTCAGTCTGTCCTGTAAGTGAAACTCTTTGGCTGTACGTGATCAGAGGATACGTTACCACCTTCCCTGCCTGCCGCTAGGCATTTAACGTTGTTAAATGTTCATGTTTTATAGGTAACCAGCCAAAAAGAAATGCTGCAGTTTTCCATGTTGAGCAGTTACAATACCATGCAGTCATCTAAGTTTTATTGAATTAGAAACATACATTTTTTTTTAATTCTGATGTATAGCTGCTGAAGTTTTACTATGGAACTTACATTCATAATCATATGTAATCTTAAAAACAGTAAGATTCTTTTCAAGAGAATGGGTTTACTACCTATTGGATTTGCAAGATACAGGTTGTGCTAAGCCGATGTGCAGTAAAACAATTTGATGCATGAAGAGAAAATCACTATACATCTGGTTTCCTAGGCTGGTTCTAAAGCTTTATGTGTGGGCAGTTCTTAGATTGATAACTGTTTTCTGGGTGCTTAAGTGTAGTTGTAGTGTTGCGAACTGAGCTGTAATTTCTGGTGAGCTAAACTTTGTACGTTTGTTTTAACCTGGACCCTTCACTGCTTCCCTCGCTGACAAATCTCTTCAAAGGCAGGAAAGTAATGGTGGCTTCAGAAGGATAAATTTACTTTTTAAAGAACATGTGCCTGTATGTGTGTGTAGCGCTTTTTTTATCTTACTGAACTAAAGCTCTTGCTCCAGTTGTAATGAATAGTCACTTGTGTTTGTAAGGATTTGGTTGTTTACTCTGACAGACCCTTGATAGGAGACACTCGACAAGATCTCAGTAAATCAATTTGTTCAGGATCTATAAGCATCTCATTAGCATTTATTTGCAGTGTTCACTCCAAGCTCGGCTGCAGCTGTTTAACACACTGAATCTCCCAAAGATTTCCAGGATTGGAAGCATATGTTTTGAGGTTGTGCTTGAAGTGGAGGAATTTTGTGGGCTTTTTTCTTCTTTTCATTGCTGCTGCTAACAAAGATATTTTGGACTTGAATTGCAGGCTCTGTGTCTAGAATCCTTCCCATTTCTGACTGCTGAAAGCTTGGCTAGAAAAAGCATTGCTGCTGGAGTGGCGTGGCTGAAAAACTGTTGTTCTTGTTCTCTTTATTTCAGTGTTGCTGTGGGGACAGTGCTCACATTTTAGTGTAGCTACTGAAATAACAGTTAAAAGGAATCCTAATGCTTTTTCCTTCTACAAATCCCACACGGAGTTGGATGAGTGATATCATTGTCTTTGGGACTTGTGGCACAGCACAGCCAGGATTTGCATGGCGCAGGCTGCAAGTCCAATGACGATGCTTTAGTTCAGATTGACTGATGTGCCTGGGAACACAAAAGGAGGCCAGGACTACCTGCAGCTCTTCCTGATTGATTTTTCAATACAAATCTCATAATAGACTATTTTAAAGAAGTGTAGCAGGAAACTAGTCAGATATAACGTCTCAAAAGGTGGCTAATAGTCAAGAGTTACAACTCCAAGGTTTTCATGAGGGTAAGTTATTCTTATTTTGATTTTCATGTCACAAACTAGCTGCCAGGGAATGAGCAAATAAAACACAGAGGCTTTTTCAGAGAGGGACTGGGTAATGCAAATACTGCACACTACAGCCTGGGGCCAGAGAGTGCTCTATACATGGCAGCTAGTGATCAGCAAGCCTCTACGTGTGTTCTGGATTAAAACCTCACTAACTTCGTGAATACCAGCTTTTAGAAAGTACAAGTGTGTATGGAGAGGTTCTTTTTTCCCAGTTCTGCCGTAGCTAATGGAAATGCCTCGCTGGCAAAGCAGAAGGTGGTAGTTGCCACTTGCCCTTCATATTGAAGTTCCCCTGACTCCCTGCAACTTCCGTGGCTCACCTTAATCAAGATAACCTGTGTTTGTTTTCCTGTTCATGGGATAGAAGAATGACCGCAAGGCTCCGAGCCTGTTTCAGCCTAAGTGGGGGTTTGCATTTACCTCTGTTTGGGGGTCTTCCCCCGCTCTATCAGCACATCCTTCTGAGAGGGAGCGCGGAGCATGTGCAGCCTGATTATTGTAACAGGCTCCCTGCTCAACTGGAGTAGCCATGGAGACAGCGGGATGGCATTCCCAGCGGCTGGGGGCTGCTGCGGCAGGGGCGGCTCCCGTGAAACCTTTCCTTGTCCATGGAAGGCTTCCATGGAGAGCCTGTTCTTCAACCACTGAGCAAAAAAATGGGGAAGGGGTGCTTCCTGCTTCCTGCAGGCTGGGCACTGCAGCGTGCTAGAAACCTTGTGGTAAGCTTTCCAGCTTGCTTTCCTGTCTTGGAAGCAGTTTTGCTAGGGTGCTTAGAGTTAAATTGTGGGACAATAAGCTCTAATAATTATTTAAGAAAAGAATAGAGTATGTTGGAATGGAGCTGTTTAAAAATCCAGATTTCATCACTCAATCCTAGTGTACCAGCAGTCTCGGTGAGTGTACCAATATAGAAAGTGTCTTCAGACACGTGTTCCTGAGTTAAAAAAGGCTGTTTGGTTACAGAAGCTGGAAGTTGTCTGCTTCTCTAGAAACAGTTTTCATAACATCATTGTATTCTGCAGTTGGGGATCCCATTCTCGCACTGCCATCAGTACATGAGCTGCTGAAGCCCTCCTGTAAGTAGTTGCAGGCCAGCAAGATGTTTTAAGTGTTGTTTTCTAAGTTCCTTCCCTTATATGGGATCAGAAATATCCTCATAGCTCATTCCAGCTGTGTACTTGCAGGTTTCTAATACTCAGGATATCTTGCAGGGTTGAGCTAGTCCGGTCAGTAGTCCAGTGAAAAATTGATGGTGTTTTCAGGCTAGATCAGTAATGGATCAGTGATCTGGGGAGACTCCAAATACGACGTGTACACTGAATAGTTCTCATGGAAAAAATCTTTTCATGGCCCAACCAATTACGCTGAAAAATGGTCTTATGAGAAACTTGTGATCTGGAGGCATAGTTGCGGGATGATGAAAGCTGAATCCTAATGTGCAGCTTTGGAGTGATGAGGGAAACATTTATGACTTGGGTTTCATTAATATTCCTTTTCCTGTAGTGTGACATGAAAGAGAACACAGTTTGGAGTGGGTGCAAAATTCCAAGGTCGTACCTGAAAGGACCGAACCAAGGAGTCACTGTAGCTGTAAGGCAAAGATCAGTTAGTGAGCACATGTAGAGTTGTGGTGAGTTCTGAAGGACAGGTGTTCATGTCTTTGAACTCAGTGCTTAAATAACATACCAAAAGCGTGCCGTTAACCACCAGGAATGACCATGGTTGAGAGATCACTTGGCCATGCCCTGGAGCAGCGATCTCATCCAACCAGCGCACCAGACTGATTATCAAAAGCCTGCACAACCCGGGTGCTGTGCCCAGGAGCTCCTGTTCCACCTGCCCCAGCCTGTGCCACGTGGACCTTGGTGGCAGCAGCCAGGAGCATCCGTGTGCCAAACAGAGCCTGACCCTGTGTCTGCTTGGCCCCTGGCATCACCCGGCAATCTCCCTCTGTGCCTCATGTTAGCTGAGGGCTTGTTCGTTCTCTAAGTATAGAAAAATTAATGTCAGAGCATGCCTGCACTCAGAATTACCTTGCAGATGTAATGTGCAATACTGCTTTACAAGTACTAGCCTACACTCTTAGCTATGCTAAACTCCAGTGCCTCTCCTTTGCTGTTTTTTATGCCAATGGTATTGTCTTTTTGTGTGTGAAATCACCCAGGTTTTCTGTAAGTCTAGTTAGCTGTCAAATACTAGACAGTAGGTTTGTTCCAACACTGCACACATGTAATAGAAGAGTGGCCAAACACAGCTATGGTACTCAATTGTTAAGGTGAGGCAGGGATTGGTTTTGCCCTCATTCTGATATTGCACAGGTGAAATGACGAGCAGTGCTGAAAGTGCAGCTTGTTTTGCTTTGAATTTAATTTAAATTACAACATCAAAGCAGTGTGGTGGTGTAACTGGTAGCATACTACCAGCCTACAGTATGCTCTAACTGTAGCCTGAAGAACTTTCTTTTCCTTGAGTCCCTGTGAGCGCAGTGTAAATCTGTCTGTATTTAGTAGCTCTGCCTGTCTCATTCTTTCAGGGTTACTGGTGAGCTAGAAGGAGGAGCTGGGTGGTAAGGGAAGAATCTGGAGTGAATAAAATACAGACCTTATTGCGTGTGGCTCCTGAAGGTGAGGGTCTGTGGCAGAGCTTAGCAGTCTTTGGTGAGCTGCAGCTTAACCTTGAGCTGTATCATGAGCAGGGAAAGAGCTCCCATTTCCCATCTGATCACTTAGTGAAGACTAAATGATATTTTTGGCATAGAGTTTAGAGGATGATCTGAGTTGCATGCAAAATTAATGATATTTAATTGAATCGATGAGATATCACAGACACCTTAGTCTAATAGTAAGTTTTGACCATGCTAATACAAGTGTTTTCTCTAGCTAAAAGCAGGTTATGCAGACTTAATGGGCTCTACTTGTACTGTCCTCCTCTGCTGGCTGTTCAGAGATGAACTTTGCATCTGATAACACTTTGGGGTTGGAGTGGTGGGTTTCAGTCAGTGGCCCTTCAGGGGCTTGTTTAGACAAGAGGTGAACCTTCACGTGAACTCGGGGTTCATGGTTTGTGTGCTTGGCTTTATTCACCCTTGTTTATTGTTGGAAAGTTGGCTCGGATCAGTGCAAATAATGCTAACTGCTCACCAGAAGATGCTCTTGGTCCAGTGTCGTTGGTGCCCCTCTGGTTTTGTTGTGCTTTGTGGCTGTACTTTGCCTTGCTTTGATTCACTCACCTGTTTGAGATAGAGCTTTTGTTTGACTGCGTCCTTTTACGTTTTGTGGTCCCAAAGGGTAGCCCCGTGTTTTCTAAAACCTCTAGAAAAATATAGTTCCCAAGGAGAGAGCTCTGATAAAATCCATCCTCATAGACATAGTTCACCTAGATTGCCAATTTAAAACAGGTGGGACTAGCATCCAGGGTTACCTTTTTTGTATACATCTGAAGAGTTAAACTGGTGAGATGAAGCCCAAGTTAATTTCCCCAAATTTCACAGGGCTGAAAACATGCAGGAAGGGACCAATTCCTTGTGTAAGAGATGCCATCCCCCAGCACTGCCTGGTCACTGGATGTGTCTGTGAAGAGCTCTCAGACTGCTTTAGCAATGAGATACTTCATGGTTGCAAAGATAAAAACAACTTTTAATCCGTGCAAACCATGTATTTTAAAACTTGGGGCGACAAAGTAATTACGTTTTAATAGTGGTTGTAAGAAATCTCTGCTGCATGGAAACTCTAATGAAATAAGGGTGAAGCATTTTAATAGTTTGATTTGTATCCACTCGCTTGTGTGCGTGCAAGGTAATAGTGCAGTGAGTGGAGGAGGACCTCAGCGGTGCATGTTATTGGGTGATTCAAAGCCAGAAAATCTGAGATAAACAGTGTTTTACAGAAGCTTACCACGTTTGCATTTCAAAACCCTCACTATAGTGTACATGTTAATGTTGTATTTGTACAGAATCACAGAATCACAGAATCCCAAGGGTTGGAAGGGACCTAAAAAGATCATCTAGTCCAACCCCCCTGCAAGAGCAGGGTAACCTACAGTACATCACACAGGAACTTGTCCAGGCGGGCCTTGAATATCTCCAGTGTAGGAGACTCCACAACCCCCCTGGGCAACCTGTTCCAGTGCTCTGTCACTCTTACAGTAAAGAAGTTCTTCCTGATGTTAACGTGGAACCTCCTATGTTCCAGTTTACACCCATTGCCCCTTGTCCTATCACTGGATATCACTGAAAAAAGCCTAGCTCCATCATCCTGACACCTACCCTTCACATATTTGTAAACATTGATGAGGTCACCCCTCAGTCTCCTCTTTTGCAAGCTAAAGAGACCCAGCTCCCTCAGCCTCTCCTCATAAGGGAGATGTTCCACTCCCTTCATCATCTTTGTGGCTCTGCGGAATGGTGCTGTTCTTAAAGTGCATCACCTCAGAGATGCTGCTTTTGACCAGTTCCCAACTTCACTTTGTCCTTTTCCTCTTATAATCAGATGTGTAACAGCAGATGTTTGTGTTCCGGAGCTGATGCAGTGATTTTACATGCTCTTGTCTGGGACTCTTTCGTGGTTAACGGTGGCAGGAGCGTGTGGCTCTCCTGGAGTGCTCTATTTCATCCCTTTGACAGCTGAAGGGGGGTGGTTCTGCAGGTTTGTTCAATGGTTGTAGCTCTTAAAACAAAAACCCACCAAAAATTGAAACAAGAACCCCACCACACATTATTTGACTCTCTTTTTTATTCCTTGGCTTTCTTTTGTTTAAGAAGTGTGAACGCCTCTGCTGGAGAAGACAGCTTCCCATTTGTGCTGGTACTCGTGCTGTGAATTGACTGGAGAAAAGGCTTTTTCTCACCCTTAAAATACAGCTTGTAAGTGTTAATACTAGCCTTAGCAGGGACTGCCACCGAATTACCTGGTTACACTGTGATTTATGTATGGTTGAGTTAGGGAAGTTTCTCAGGAGAAGGTTGTATGGGCTATTTACATAAAACCTCAGACCCGACAGGGAAAATGAGTCCAAAGGAATTCTTAGCTTTATAATAGTGGCTGCCAGTGGTCAGTGGTGGATGCCTATGGGAAGCAGGTCTGCCCTGGAGCTGAAAATGGTTGCGGTTTTATCTTAAAGGTAGTATTTTGATGACTGGGACAAATTACAGCAGAAATTCGTAAAGCATCTGGGAAAAGCTCTGCTGTAACACCTTCTGGAACTTGTTTCATGCTGCAGTGCTCAAGCTGACTTATTTGTGTAAAATGGCTTATGTTTAAATGCGCTTATATCAGTGTGGATTATTTAAAATAGAAAGCTTGTTGCAGCAGGCATTGAGTGTGATGCAGATGTAGAGGATATGCCAGAAACCTTACCTTACTTACAGCTAGAGACCTAAAACGGAGCAGGAAACTAGACCTGGCAGGATGTAGTAGGTTGTAGTTGAAAGGGAATGAAAAGAAGACTGTAGGTGGTGTTTAGATCCTTGGGTTCCATGCTTATGTTGGCAGAGGTCACCGCTGACCTCAGAGGGAGAAGTCGTGTCTCAGAAGCTGTAGCATGCTGTCCTTTGCACTTTGGTTACCGTTAAGTGTAGTGTGGCTGAGAGATACATCGTCAGAAACATCCCAAACAGCTTCCATCATAGATAAACGGATCAGCTTCTGTGGGCTGGAGCTTAGCTGGAGTCAAGCACTGATGTGAAAAGGTGTCCAGGGGCACTGGAAGACATTGTGGTAGTGGACAGTTCTGTGTCAAGGTGCAGGCTGCTGCTTGGTCATTGGACTTGACCGCATTGCACTTAATATCACTGGGCACAGAAGCAAAACCATAATTACAATGTCGGCAAGATCAGCAGTGAAGCAATTGCATTCAGATCAGGTGAGGTTTTATTGTAGCCTCATGGATCCTCTGAGAACACGTTGCTTTAGTTCAAAGAGGTTTTGCTGAATCCTACTTCTGTGATGAATGGGAGGTGCTGCTTTGAGTGGTGATCTACTGAGAGCCAGGTCTGGCCTGCCTGTTGTGAGATTGGATCTTTGGCCTGTAGTAGGATATTTAGAGAATCCCAGCCTGGTTTGGGTTAGAAGGGACCTCAAAGCTCATCCAGCTCCAACCCCTGCCCCGGGCAGGGACCCCTTCCACTGGAGCAGCTTGCTCCAAGCCCCTGTGTCCAACCTGGCCTTGAGCACTGCCAGGGATGGGGCAGCCACAGCTTCTCTGGGCACCCTGTGCCAGCGCCTCAGCACCCTCACAGGGAAGAGCTTCTGCCTAAGAGCTCTGCTCAGTCTCCCCTCGGGCAGGTTCAAGCCATTCCCCTTGGCCTGTCCCTACAGGCCCTTGTCCCAAGCCCCTCTCCAGGTTCCCTGCAGCCCCTTTAGGCACTGGAGCTGCTCTCAGGTCTCCCCTTCAGGAGCCTTCTCTTGTCCAGGCTGCCCCAGCCCAGCTCTCTCAGCCTGGCTCCAGAGCAGAGCTGCTCCAGCCCTCGCAGCATCTCCGTGGCCTCCTCTGGATTTGCTCCCGTGAGTCCCTCCTCTTGTATCTGAGTATGGTAACAGGGGGATCAGGCACTTCGCTGGTTTTTATCTCTGGTTTCCTCAAAAAGTATTTTCCCCGGTGTTGCGGTTGTTGTGACTGTGCGTGCCGCTTCCTGCGATTTCTGTGCTTCTGATTTGAAGATATTTAACCCAAGTTCACTGTTATGATAGGTCAGAAATGAAATAATGGAAAGCCAGTTTGGGGCATGTATCTGACCACGTTTTCCTGCTTTGGGTGGTTACACACTTCTTGCTTGTCTTGTATTGCTGCATATTCTTGGACCAGCTTAAAGCTTGGCTGACCAGTCCCTGAGCAACCTCAGCTAACCAGACCCTGCTTGGAGCAGGTGGCTGAGCTTGGTGAGCTCCCCAGGTCCCTTCCCCAAAGAACTACGTCCACATTCATCTTTGTGAAGTGTTACCAGCAGAAATCTTATTTTGGGCAGCAAGTTGCCAGGTAGTTTGACCCTGCGGTTAGAGCAGGTTCAAGAGCTTTTTGCTGTATGTTTCTTTTTTTTGCAGATGTTTCTTTAGTGAGAACAGTTTAAATTTGGTTACAGTCTATGAATTGGAATAAATGCTAAGTCTAAATACTTTGTGCCTGTCTCTACTTAAAAGTTGTGTTCTGTAGCTCATACTTCAGCTCTCCCGAGTCAGGTGTAAGCCTCTTTGCATCTTAAACACTCAGGAGGCAGAGCCGAAGCCAAGGCTGCTATCAGCACAGGCTGCACAGGTTGTTGGAGCCATCTGTTCCATGTCTGGAAGTTGTGCAGTTGTCAGTGCTGAAGCAGGTATTGCTTGCTTTCCATGGAGCTGTTAGTTCCTTCTGGGATTCTGTTGCCATAATTAGTCAAGTTAATATTCCATCAGGTCTGTCTATTTGTTTAACAGCTTAAAAATGCAGGTGTAGGAGTTGAGCTCCGCTCTCTAATGCGATATGCAGGGTGCAGATCCCGGTTCTGTGTTGATGCTGCTTGAGCTGAAAAATTCTGCTTTGTATTAGGCAGAGAAAAAAATCTTGAACTGGAACCTTTCAAATAGTCAAGCAGGAGCTGTCAGGGTATCAGTATGGTCTATGCATGCCAACACAGAGCAGCCAGCATGAGCTGGAGCAGAGCTTGCAGCCTGCATCCAGGTTTGGGCTCCCCATTATGTTGCACAGGAGGCAGCTAGGCCCTCCCCAGCATGGCCAGAGCTGAAGCATGTGCCTCTGGGGGGCTTGTTTGGCACCACAGGGCTTGAGTGAGGGCTGGACAATCTGGCAGCCTGCTGGTACCTGAGAGGGGGTATCGAGGAGCTGGAGCCAGGCTTCCACCGTGACACAGAAGGGACACCTCAGCTGAACCCTTGGAGGTGAACTGTCAGCTCTTCATGAACAGTCTGATCCTGATGGTTGTCTGTAGTGGCTGTAACACAGGACCTGTGCTGGCTGTTCTAGTTTGGGCCTTTTTTAGGAGGCAGAATGAATATAGAAGTGCAGGGAGACATCTCTCAGCTGAGTCTAAGGGGAAGTTGTGTGCTAAACCCAACTTTCAGTCAGCCAGATTGTGAAGTTTTACATACTTAAGAGTGAGATGAGAACCTGTACAGTTGTGGGGAAATTGGGATAAAAGGGGTATAAATAAATCCCTCTTTATGATGACCTACAATTTTGCTTTACTTAAGTATTTGACTACCTTAATAATTCACTAATACCCATATCTATATGATAATCTAGCTAATCTATGCAATATTTGTATTTTCACTCCTGTGTAAGTTCCTTTTAAAGACACTTGCTTTCCCACTTTGAAATAAGCTGTATTTTAAATGAACAGATAAATCTGTTTTTTCCTTGCACCTCTTTATGACATTTGCAAAGCTAATAGTTGCAAATATTGTTGCTAATGTATTTGCAGAGCTACAGTGTTAGGCTTTTTATTTTCTTCTGACAAAACTGCGCCAAGCAAAGCTCCAGTGTTTCATGGGAACTCAGGAGGTGAAGTTGGTAAACAAGCGAGATGAAAGCTTGTGTTTGTCTTCAGAACATGAAACAGAAAGGCTTTTCATTAATACACATGCAGAAGAGACAAGAATCTGCGTAAAGCAGTTAAAACTGGTCTTTCACCTCATTTTACTGTACTTTCAACTGAGATCAAATAGGGAAAGCCGTGGCAGTTATAACCCTGGGATGTTAATGGAGAGTGTCTATTTGCTGGTCAAGTTAGACGTACAACTCCGCCGCTTTCTGGGAAGTGTTGGAATGCCACCGTGACCCTGGTGCTTTCCTTCTCCCTTTTCCCTTGTAGAGTAGTGGAGATAACCACACACCACTCCCCTTGTGGAAGTGGAGCCGTCACGAATTGGGAGTTAAATGGAGACATTCGGGTATTTTGGCTTTCCTTGGCTTACGAAGAGCTCGCTCACAGCTTAGGAATCTGCTGTGGAAAAATGTCAACTGGGTAAAATAGCATGGCTACGAAGTTGCAATAAAGCATTAGTGCAATTAATTTCCTTCATAGATCTGTTAGGAATACAGGTGTGTTAAAAGTCCGCAGTTGCCATCCTGATGAATAGCTGTTAGATTTCATATATTAAAAAAGTAATAACCAGCCCTCGTTTGCTCTACTCCATGGATGTTTAGTGCCCTTGAAATAACAAAGCGGCAGTAAATAAGACCTGGATGTCATTTTTCAATTCCAGATCATGTTTGTGCCTTTCACGGTAAAGGATCAGTAACACCCATTTCTGTTGTGTTGGCTTGGGGTATGAAGGGAGGTTCATCTTTAACAGCTCAGGTTTGCTGTAAAGCAGCTTTGTCGTAGCTCCCACTCACTTCCTAACAGGGAGTATCTAGGCCAGCCACAGCCTTACTCTGGATTCAATCGTGACAACGTTCTTGAAGTGTCATTGATGTTGACTCAGCCAAATTGCATAGAAGGCATTAAATGTTTCCAGGATCTATATGGAGAATTTGCGATAGAGAGGATGAAAAAAGTGTCCGGAGCTTGTAAAGACGGTGTGTTGTTGAGGTGAGACAAATGAACAGTTTGTATCTACTACCCAGGGTTGAAAAAAAGGAACTTGAAGGCGTTGTTAGCTCGGTGATGTGTGTTTGGGTTGCTGCTTAAACTCTTGGTGAGCACTGGTCTGTGATTGTGTAGCTTCTTCCCTTCTTGGCTGTAGTTAAAATGTTCTTCATTTGTGATTAGTTACCCTCTTTTTGTTAACACTGGAGCTGATTTCAGTATCAGATGGGTTCAGACTTAAACAGGGGAAGTTCAGGTTGGATGTGGTGAAGCTCTTCCCTGTGAGGGTGCTGAGGCGCTGGCACAGGGTGCCCAGAGAAGCTGTGGCTGCCCCATCCCTGGCAGTGCTCAAGGCCAGGTTGGACACAGGGGCTTGGAGCAAGCTGCTCCAGTGGAAGGGGTCCCTGCCCGTGGCAGGGGTTGGAGCTGGATGGGCTTTAAGGTCCCTTCAACCCAAACTGGATGGGGATTCTATTATTTCAATTCCTGCATTTGTCTCTACGTTTATTTACAAGTTCTCTATCTGCTGAGGTTCCCTGAAACCTGGCTCAGTGACGTTCTGGTTTTGTAAAGCATATTTTATATACATTATACAGCATGTTGATGGTACTGACGTGCTGTGTTTGGTTGATGTTTTTAATGTTCTATAATTTTAAATGCTTGTCCTGAAAAAAAGTAATTGAGATTTGAGAAACATTCAGTTATAGAGGACAGTGGTAGGGGTGCATGTCTAGAGGCATGTGTGTAACTTACCCTTTATCCATACACACAGTTTTATATGTATGTGAAGTGTATAGGTGTATGTAAATAGAAATTAAAAGTAGCTGGGGCAGGGGGTACATGATTTGGTGATCTCCCACTGGAATTTCAGCAAGGTGCTTTATGCAGATTTCTGGATGGGTTATACGGGTATAGTATGGCTGGAAATGTCCAACTCGAACAGGTCTTTACCAGAGATTGTATCTCTGGAGAATTCCTGGTCCTGGGAGGGTGCAGCAGTTCCCCACAGCCACAGACGTAGGAAGTGCCCATTCAGGGGGTGGTGTGGCTGTTTCAGATGTTTACCCCTTGTCTTTCTGTGCAGTGCTCTGCCCGAGCTGTATAGGGAAGTAAAAATTCAGCATTAATTGTGTGACAGAATCCAGGTATTTTCTGCCTCCGTTCTCCACTTGCTTGAAAGACAACTTCTTAAATCACAAGGCTCCTTCTTACATTTCTCCAAGGGGTCAAAACCAGGCAAATTTCTTATCTTTTCCTCATATGAAGTGCCTTGCTGATTTTTCTGTTGCTAAGTTGATGTTGAGTGTCATTTTTCCCTGGAGAAATGAATTTAGCTGCAGCCACAGTGGCTTGTCCTCAGTGACATCAGATCCTCTGCCCCAAGGCATTCGTTTCCCTGGTTATTACAGTGCTAGCAGGGTCTTAAACATGAACAGTCAACCCTCAGTTTAAAAAACAGAGGGATGGATGTAGTTAAAACCATGGAGAACTTAGGCTCTGCAGAATCCAGGGAAGGTTTTACATAGTGTTCATGTACTGTGGATGCTCTGATGTGCAGCGGTCAGCGGAGAGAAACCAGAGAGGCTTGTTTCCTCACCTGGAACAAAAGTGGGTGTCTCTTCAGGTTTTTACCTTTCGACTGTTCACCTTGGCTTCTGGGCTTCTCAGATACAGCAAACCCATACACCCAATAGCAAATCTCAACAGGCGATACTACTGATCATCCATCCTTTTCTCCAGTGCATTATTTCTCTTGGTGCTGGTGTAGCTGGAATGGGCGGCAGTTCTCTGTGTCGCTTCAGGGCATGTGCTGCATCTCTGTCCTTTCTGCGTGAGTGATGATGTCTCTGTCACCTGGCTACAAACCCTTCTGCTAAAGAAGGTCTCAACTTTGGACTCTCTAGTTGGTCAGCTTGCGTTTACAAGAGGAGTGTCATGACTTAAACTTGTGAAGGTTCAGTTTTATTGCAGCTGAGCTTATCCATGTACTGAACTTTGCCACACATGTTGAATTTTATGGGGTATAAAAACTAGTGTAAATCTTTTTAAAGGAAGATGCTTAAAACCAGTGCAGGGTGTTTCTAGTGGGGGTTGTTTCCTTTTTCTACTGTTCTAATTTTTTTTTACGAGTATCCTGAAAGATCAATAAAATCTTCATCTGTACATTGCTAAGGTTGTTATATTGTGTTACATGGTGGATCAGTAGTGTGATTGGGCCTTACAATAGTGGTTGCTTTACTAGTGTAGGAAGCCAGAGGAGTGAAAGGGGCTGTACGATGAATGAGTGTCCAGAATTAACCAATCGTCTTCACCTTTCAGCGTTACTCCCTTGAATTAGGGACCCTTACATGGGTTGCTGGAACGTATTCTTTTGCTCTCTCCCCTCCTGTCTTTCCTCTCCCCATCCTCCCCAGGCAGCCCAGAGGTAGCTGGTAGCATGCTGTCCCCCAGGAGCTACCAAGCTGTGGAAGCCCCTCATTGCAAGCAGCAAGATGCTCAGAGGCTGAATTTGGGGCAGTTTTTGTAGCATCTGTTCTGGTCGTGGTGCTCTTGAGCATCTGCTCTCGACTACTGTGACAAGACACTGAGTTAAAAGGATTCTTTTTGCTCTGATTTGATGCAGCTGTTCCTGTGTTTCCAGGTCCTCTCAGATAGTCCTTGCTTGATCTGACATTAAAGGTATTTGTTAAGAATTTCTTCCTCTTTCATGAAGCATGACAGAGGTCTCTCTCTTTAGAAAGACACTGAAAATGATGTTCAACAACTCTGTTTGGTTCTTCTTGCATCTTTTTTTCTTTTTAATGTTCACTTTAAGTTCCCTTAGAAACCAGGTTTCCTCTTTCCCTCCTCATGTATCTGCCTGTCTGCCATTTCTGACTGTTGCCTATGATTGGATACACGCCTGACTCCATAGCAGCATTTCCCCTTGCCCTTCACACGTCTCGTACAAGCATCCTTTGTGATCTCAGTCACCACCATGAAGCAGTGAATTGGGTGGGTGGGCTGCTCCTGGCTCAGTCCAAGCACCGCTTTAAATGAATTTGCTACATCGAAGATGTTCTCTTGGGTGCCCCATAACCCTGTTGGAGCCTGAGAAACAGCAGTGTTACTTTCCCCTTCCTGCAGAGCTCTTGGGTACTGCAGTGTGTTTACTGCTTGGAAAATATGTAAGTAATTGGTTTCAGCACAGAACTCTTGTGATGTGTGAGGATATTTTCCCTGTATTTACATTCTAACCCGTTTTTGAAGTAGCAGTCTGGCAAAACCCCTGACTGAGGCGAGGAACCTGCTCCCTGATTATCTGGGCTTGGTTTGCTAACCACCAGGGAATCTCCATTCCTTTATAGCTCCCATTACAGGGAGCTAAACCGCTCGTCTAGCCGTGGCTTGGGCAAACCAGTTACTCGGGTCTGAGCACCCGGAGCCCAGAGTGAGCACTGGGTGGTTTGATGGAAACCCAAACAGCGTGTAATTGGGGAATGGATGGGGAACGGATGGGGAAGGCTTTCCTAGGTGTCTAGCATCTTGCTTGCAGTGTATGTACTAGGTATTTTGAGTCTTACAAATGGGGTTTTGGGGGTTTTAACCCTTTGAAGCCACTGTTTGTTTTTACTGTTGCAGGTATCTGAAGAGGTAAATGATGTGCCTGAGTGTCCAAAAGACTGGAACTGCAGGAAAGGAAATCCATTACTCCAGGAAAAAACCTGGAAATTCCTCTTTCCTTGCTATAACAATGCAGTATTGTCAGTAGCTAACACATGGCACCTATTTCTGTAGAAAAGTCAGAGTGCTATTGTTCACCATGATGAACAGAAATGAATTTTCTTCCTTTTGTAGGTGTCTTTACAGTGCCCTCTAGTAATCTTTTGTAGAAATGCTGCATGTGCCTTTTCTCGGCCCAGTTTGACAAGTAATGGAGTTGGCCACTGGAAGAATTAAACAATAAACAAGTGAACTCTGGTCCCCTGCAGCTGATGGGCTCTGTAACTGATGTGCTTTCCAAAGGAAGCCCTGCTGCTGCTAACAAGTGCAGATTGCTTGCTGTTCTTTTCAGAGTTGATCAGGAAGAATATGAAGACTATAAGCACTCTGAAGTGAGATCACTATAGGAGTTACCAAGCTGACAGCTGTAAACTGGGGACTCGGGTAATGGGGTTTCAGCCAGGGGGGGAAGTCACAAGCAAAGAAACTAATTTTATCTTTTTGCTTAAAGTTTGAGGAAGAAAACTGCAGGGGAATAAGGGGTGTAGAAAGCATTCAAGAATGGGCAAACCCCCCCCCCCCCATCTGGCATATTGTGTTGATTTAATCTGAAAGGTTCGGCTTACTTTGATAGGTGAGAAGTTCTGTGGTGACGAGGCCCTCAGTGCCATGGGTTAGTGGTGGCCTTGGCAGTGCTGGGGAATGGTTGGACTGGATGAGCTGAAAGGGCTTTTCCAACTTGACTGATACCATGATTCTGAGCTTGTCACTGGGTGAAGGCTGTGTTAGGAGGCGGAATGCACGTTAGGTTTTGTGTTGCAGCTCCACCTTAGATCACGTATTGTGCAACTAATGCCAGGAGATTTTGATTGAGGTAACTTCTGTGCCTGGAATTTAAGTAAAAATGTTTTACCTTCTTATTCCAGCTCATTTCTGTCATTAATAGCAATAGAAAGGGGATACAGTGTGCAGGAAGGTGTTGTCTTTTGTATCAAGTAGAGCATGGTATCATGGTTAAATCCTCTGCAAGCTTAAAGGGATGTGTCAGAGATTGGCTGTTTGACTAAAATGCGATAGTTTCTGAAATGAGATGGGGCTTTGGTAATTCCACAGCAAAAGGGAAAAATGGCTAAAATCCTTTAAGCCCTGCTTCTGAAATGGGTATGAAAAGAACTTTTGCCGTTCAGATATTCAGAGTAATTCCTTCGTTGGCTTACTCAAATACATGGCATTAGGTGATGTCTGGCTTTTCCTTTGACTTGTAAAAGCAAAATCTCTTTGCAAGGATGTTCCTTGCAGAAGTGAGGGGTTTATGGGACTCACTTCCTTGATGTGAATTCTAGAAAACCCAAGGGTTGTTTTTAAGCAACCTGAAAGGCATCCAAGTTTTTGGTCTTAATGGTTATAAAGGATTCTTCCTCCTCGCACATCAGGAGGGACAGGAAAGCCAACAGAATGTGATTTTGAAGCACAGCTGGTAGCTGTTTTCTAGGTTTGAGTGTAGGTTCAAGTCAGATAAAGAAATCCTTGCAAGAAGGTAACTGCCTAACAGTGGGACTCTGGAGCAGACAAGAGAAGAGCATCTCCCTTATGCGGATGTTCTCTGGGACAGATTGCACAAGAGTACTGTGAGAAGTGGCGATAGTGGGTTGTGCTTAAGGGGAAGCTGTTATAAGAGGAGTGTGTGCCATCTTTGCTCCTGCAGTTTTCCAAGCTTCCTGGAACTCCAGCGCTGGAGTGCAGGAGTGCAAGGGTTGGGACTCAGCATGGCAGTGTTTGTTAGCTGGCTGTTGAGGGGAGTCATCGTCACCCAGCTGTGGACAGTGAAGCAACAGCACTGTAAATAACAGTCGTTTCTGTGTGCTTAAAGTCCAGGTAAGACTTGCTGACTCCCTTGGGGTGGTAGAAAGGCCGTGCAACTGAACACCAGGCACAAATGCATCTCCAAAGACATTTGAGATCTGAGATTACAATCTGTGTTTGGATTTTGCTGTTGATCATTATCTTGTTTTCGTTCCCATTATTTAATAATATATGAGGAGATGGTATCACTTACAGCAGGAGTGGTTGGAGTGAATGCACGGATGCTCACTTGTCAGTGGTTTCCTGCAGGCAGACTCTATGCCATTTGGATCTGTTTTCCTTCTATTTCTTCATACTTTTTTTTAATGGGCTCTTTTGTTTTTAATACGATTCTGTGCTTGAGGTCTGTCGGGAAGGTGGGTTCAGATTAAGCCAACAGGAATTTGTTATTAACAAGTGAAATATAACTGGAAGTATCGACAAAGCTGAAAAAGCATCATTGCAAAATGTAGCTTGCTCTGCTTGAATTTGTTCTTTATTTATTGACGGTGCTGTCTGAAAGGCAAGGATGCTCTAAGGGTATCAAAGGCAAAGCCTGTAACATAGACAGAAATAATGTAATCCCTGTGATGAGGGTGAGTATCTTGACTTTGATGTTTTTGTTAGCACATGGTGTTGCAAACCATCTCAACTCAGTAACATTAAACCATTAGAGGATGATATGCAAAAAATGTGTTGCCTTTTCACAACCCCATGTTTCTGGATGGCAGCCTTTTGAAAGCCACAGCAGCAAACTGGCACAGTCCCTGTACCTGGAAGCTCTGATCTGTGTGCTGGTGATGGGCTGCATGTAGGCCTGATGGCGTTCACTGCTCTTCACAGTGGCTATAAAGAATCATTTCTCTGAACTTCCCATTGTAGTGAGGAGAATGATTGAGGTACAAGTTTTCTGGTGTTATCCTGGGCTCTTAAAATTCCCTCAGCATTCCCTGCTTGGTCTGTATTGTAAGATGGCACCTGCACACAGGATTGACAACTGAAGAGAGGAGAAGGACAAAAGCATCCTGCTTTATGCTGCTCGCTTTCAGGGGAATTTGCTTGAACAAGCAGTTTTGTTCGTGTCTTTCTGCGGTGGAGAATTAGCCCTTTTCAGTAAAGAGGAAGGGGGCTCTGTACGGGTTATTTTCCCATATCACAAAGAACAGGATGTCTCTCCCTTATGGATCTCAGAACATGGCCCCTTTCCTTGTGGGGCAGGACAGATCTGAGGCACCACAGCCTTCCTCAGACATCATTGCTAGCCCACAGTGCTTAATGATGCTGGGGTGAAGATGAGCCATTTTTTTTGATGGATATCTTTGTTACAGTGTATTAAATCATAAAAAGAGGAAATCTGCTTGTGCCCAAAGACAAAGGAATCTACTAAGTCTGGGAAAGGCTGGATTTATACATGGCATAACTTATCTTGTAATGTTACATCACTTGCTCTCCCAGGTTCCACTGTCAGCCTACCACTGGAATTATTAACATACCAGCAGGATTTATATTGTACGTCTGCAGTCAGGGGTAGCTCTTACATGTTCTCCTTGGTTTCTTGATGCTTAAGTGCAGTATCATTTTTGTCTTGTAATTTATGGATTGTAGAGTCTTCGCAAAGAAAGAAATGAAATGGCATTTAGAGAATGCAGTGTAGAGAACTTAACCTTCCTTTTCCAGTCTGAGAGAACTTACTAACCACCATGTATACCATTGAGCTCTGGATGTGCTTTATAAAATGTAAGATCTAAAGCTCTTTGCTTGATGTATATTGTCATTAATGCACTTCAGTTTGGGCAGGAACTGTACATTTATGTTCCCTATAAGGGAAAGATGTAATATTAAGCAGAGAATGTATTTGTCTAAAGATTGGTTCTGCTGTGGCATATTGTAATATCATACAGAAATTGTGCTTATTGGGTAGTGTCAAATGTTCCCAGTGTTGTCAGGGAAAGAGCAAACCCCCAGCCTGCTAATACTTACGTTGTATTTAGAGATGGATGCAGGTACCAATTCGTCCATGTAGATAATGTGCTCTGTAGCGCTGAATAGTTCAGCACAACCACAAACCAAGTTCATTGTGAGCTGTTGCTGGCAGCTTGCAAGAACAGTGTTTGTCACATCTTCAATTAAACTACATTTGGCTAATTCTTGAAGACAGCTTTTATGATCTAGGCTAGGAAGGGCATGACATGGTGGTTTTAGGAGTACAAGGGCCATTGGGAATGTTAATTAAATCCTGGTGAAAAGCCTTTCAGAACTTGAATCCTGCACCTGGAGACCTTGGATCTTTTATCATTGACTTGCAGTGAGGAGCTTTCTAATAGTTCCTGCTGGTCTGATTAGGATTTTGTCAAATGCTTCCATTTCAAACGTCAGTTTCAAGGGTGTTATATGTGTGTTCTCAAATTGCTTTGGAGTCTAACTTAAAAGGATGAGTGTCATCCCTCCCTCTTGACATGTCTTTCCTCAACACGTAAAAGTAATCTGTCTTCATCAAAGCCCTGTATGACTCCTTCCAGCGACTGAATCCTGTGTCCTACTTGTCTAAGTCAGGTACTTTTGATGAAAGATGGGTTTGGTTGCCTTAATTCATCATCCTGTTTGGAAAACGTGGCTCTGAAATTTTACCTGTGCTGCACGTTTTCCTTACGGATGGTTATTGCATTTGGTCCTTGTAAAATGGTATGTGGTTTCCCTCCCAAAGTTATGTGAAATCCGGTGTTGAATTCCTCTCCTTTCAATGCCGTTGATGGTTGTTGTCAGGAAAGCATTGCAGCCAAATAGTTTTGATGGCAAGAGTGCGTTAAGATTGAATCTCTAGCACTGGTTAGTAGGGCAGTCTCCTGTCACATACTGCCCTGTGCCAGTGTCACCTAATTCATACGGACTAGGTAGATCTGACATCAGAGGGGTTTTGTCTGAAGGTACTTACCTGAATGTCATAATTTCTGAAGAGCTTGTGTCAGGCAGTTGTTAAAGCACACCTGTAAAGGATTGAAGTTTAATACTGGAATGCTTGTATCTTTCAGAAATAAACTGGATAACAGAGGGAAGCTTCTGCCCACTTGGGCAGCCACTTTGCATTTACTGTGGTAGGCATTTTTTCACCTGAAGCCTTGTGAAAAGTGCAGCACTGCACAAAATGGGATGCAGCTAGCAGAATGTACAAAAATTGGATGTAATCCTTCTGCAGGCATGGTAGCTGCGAAAAGAAGGCTGAGGGAAGTCTTGGGTTTCACTTTTTCCAGTGAGGAGTACCCCTCTTTGAAAATAGAGCATTTGGAAAGTGTGACTGATGAACTCTTTCCGCCTTACCTGCCTGCTTTCAGGTTCCCTGCAGCTGAAAGTGTTGCATTAAAGCTTCCTGCTTTTGAGTTTAAAAGCCTTCTCTTGATCTTTGGGGAAACATGTCAGGCAGATTCCTCTTCACCTTGTGCCCTCAGTGTCACATCTCAAACGTGCTGTGTTTGGTCCTTCTGTGACCAAAAGTTCAGTGAAGAGAGGTGCATGCCTGCAGTCCTTCATCTAGTACTGAGAGCAAAAGAGGTCAGCCGGGCTTGGCAAAGGACTAGAAGTACTTCACTGTTAAACGCTCAGTTCAGGTCTGTGTAATGAGTTTTATGTTGGCTGAAACAGTGGCAGAAGTGCTGGTTCATTTCAAGAGTTTGAGGAGAGAAAAGCTGCAAGGGGGACTAAAAGTCCCCCATTGTATTAAATGGGAGGAGGAGGAGGAGTTAGGGATGTATGAAAGTAGTCAGCTTGGCTGCAGTTCCTGCAGGGTGAGCTGAGTAGGAGGGTAAATTGATATGGAATTGTCAAGGAGATATTTTTCAGACCATTCTAATTTCCTTTGTTTAAATGGTTTCATAGAAACCCAGAACTCCCCTTATTCTTTCCTCAGCCACTGCCATCTCCTTACACTCTTGTGAGGAAATAGGGAAACATGGCTTTAATGTAGGATGGCTACGAAAAGAGATGGGTAAGTGTTGAAAGAAGCAGCAAAGACAATGGCAGTGAAGGCTGCTTTGTATGGGGTTTTGCACTGGTGTGTCCTGAGTAAACTTCTGTCAATGCCTTTCACTCACAGCCTGGGTGACAGTCAGCTATATTTGTTAGAGTTTCACATGACTTAAAGCTGGAAGAGGAAGGACAAGGTCAGAGTTCAGAGCTGGTCTACGTTTTTGGAAGGAGGAGAAGTTTGGAGGAGCCAAGTGCAAGTTAATGCACTGAGCCAGGAGTAATCGGCTAGTCAGACATTACATGGAAAAGAGCAGGCCTTACAGCATTCCCTGCGATCGGTATCTAGGGAATTGTGGTAGTGGAAGGATTACAGATCAGTGTGCTAGGTTTTCTACCTAGTACTAAACTGCAAGTGCTAAGCCTAAAGAAAAATCCTTCTCTAGCCTTAAGTCCTCAAATATGTACAAGACTTGGGAAAGGAGAACAGCCTGTTCTGCATGCCCACAGTGGCAAAAAGAAATGTGCCAGTATAGACATAAATCAAGCCTATGTACACCCTCCACCCCCCAAAGGTAAGGTCAAAATGCACCCATTTTGTCCCAGATCATGCAGGGTCAGTTAACTTGAACAATCAGAGGTTGATGGAGTTGGAGAAAGGACTTGTTCACCCAATATAGAAGTTTATTGAGGTCTTGTTATGTACAAAACCTTTCCTTGCTTATCAGGGCTTAACAGAGTGAGCTCAGGTGGCTGCAGCCCAGCAGCACTTCCCCAGAGTGCCCCTGCCTCCAAACTGCAAAGCCTCTCTGAGCCTGTGGGCCAGTAGAAGGGTCTCAGGTTCTAGTTCACCTTCCTTAAAGATGGATCACGGTTATTTACCAGCCCTCTTACCTTTTTCTCCACTGCTTTCTGCGCAGGAGCATGGTAGTGTCTGGAGTTGAAGTAGGCTATGCTGTGTCTCACAGCTCTTGGCAAGAGCTTTTTTTTTTATGCTGCCTCTGAAACCTGGCTGGGAATTTGCTTCCCATTCTTCCTTAAAGTCTCAGTTCCCTTCTGTGCTGCTGTTTCTTGTGCATGATCTCTCTTGACATCCTCGGCTCTACACTCTGCAAGTAGTTCCTTGGACACCTTGTTACTTGCAGGGCAAGACCAGTCTGATCCCATCCATTGGATTTGATCTGCTCTGATCTGCACCAAAGCCAGATGAGGCAAACCAGAAGCTGGCCACCTCTTTTCAAGGATTTCCTGGGCTTTTTATTTGAAAAGCCAGAGAATAAGGGCAGAGAAGAGCAAAACTCAGGAGTACAAGTTGTTCTGGTAGGGGTCTGGAAAAGAAAAACATGGAAGCTTGTAAATGAAGGGGGAAAAGGTTGAGAGCTTGTGTAGAGTGCTTCATCCTGAAAAACCCAGGGACAGGAGAGCTGTAATTTAACTTTAAAAAACACCTTTAGGTGTCTGGAGTGATGGGGGAGATGATCCTGATAAACAGGTTGAAGTATTTTCGTGCTGCTCGTGACTCTTGTTTCTTTTCTGCCATTTGGTGTATTAGAGCTGAAGGTCAGGGAGTGTGACCGTAGAAACCTAAGGAACACAGCAGCACCTAGAAATTCTGTGGCTGGGTTTGGGTGTTGCTGGTGTGTATTCTGGGGCTTTTTTCCTGTACTTTTTTATCCTTAGGAAAGAGACAGTCTCAAGGATTTGCATACCAACGCAGCAGGTCTCCAGCCTGAGACTGCTGCTGTCACTAGGGAAACTTCAGTCTTTCTATGCTTTATTCCCTTATTTCCTCTTTGAATTCTTGAAGGTAGAAGAGTATTTGAATGACACAGCCGACAAAAGCAGAATTTATCTGTTGTTTCTTTCACACCACCCCTGCCTTATCTGGAAGTTTGGTGAATTCTGAGCAGCAAAGACAATAGCCAGGCTCTGTGCAGGAGGCGGGAGTCCCTCTCGAGGGGGAAGCTGAAGCCTCTTTGGGACGAGAGGCTTTCTGTGCAATCCAGCGATAGAGGCAATCCTATCGCTCTGTTTCAGAAGGTGAAGCTGATTTATACCATGCAAGCAATTGAAGAAGCTCAAATGCTACCAGGACAGACTTCCTTTACAAGAAAAGGTCTCCTTCATGTTTGTACTTTCTCTAAGAAACCAGGCTTCATAATTATTCTGTGACTTGCTGAAACAAATCTGATTGTTAAATGCATGTTCCTCTTCAAGGTGGTCTTGCCATACTTCAGTGTTTCATTATTGACCTTACTGTGAAAGATGAAATAGTTTGGAGAGGTGTATTTTTCTGACCCTTTCTGCAAGGTTCAGTGTGTGTGGAAGAAGATTCATTTTGTGTTTAGGAATGTGTTTTAACCCTTTTTGAACAATGCATTTCACAAGTGCTATAGTTTTGCCTTCAGCTTCTTAAAGTGCCCAAATGGAAAACCATGTTCTTAACTGGATCATGCATTGCTTACTGCCAGATCAAGTAGGAAAAGTGATGCTGGTGGAGTCTTCTTCTTGGTCTCAAACCAGCCTGGGGCTTCAAAAGGCAGTTTAAAAACTTTTAGCCAAGTGGGGTTTGAGTGTGATGCTGCAGTCTGAGTACATTGGTAGGCACAAAGCTTGTAAAATATGCTTTATGCATGAGGGTTGTCACTTAGCTGTGGTGTCTATGGAAAATGAGGGTTTTCTAGGCCCTGCAAACAGACCTTAAGTTTGGCTGTGTGATTTGTAAGTGTTCTCTTTGGCACTTGCTTTGTATAAAGACAGGAGGAATCCTTGCAGCTCTGGGTTGAAGACTCCCTTCAAAAGCCCTATTATCCTTTTAACCTGTGCACTGTCCTTTTTGGTTTGCTGGCAGACAGCTGGTAGCATCTCAATTTGTATTGCCGCAGTGCTTTGTACATCCCGCCTCTAGTCCTAGTGGAGGAAAGGTGGACTTTGTCGGAGTACAGGTGGGGGTCTTGGTGTTAAAGACCCCATTTTCTCTCAACCTGACTTTATCTGGAAAACTCTTCTCTGGGCATATCACTCTTCTTTCTGTCCTCTGTGGATGATTAAGTTGAGACAAGCCAAAGTGATACTGACACACAAGCTTTCTGCCTGACCAAATACAGCAGATATACAGTAATTAAAATTCACTTCTGAATGCAAAGTAGATGTTAATTACAGAACTCCTTTGGGAATAGTTAAAATGGAAAAGTAATCATGCTTGTCCTGAGCTACAGTTGAAGTAAAACAATGTTTTATGGCACTTGTGAGGTGTGTGAGCTCAGAATTGGAAACACTTTTTAGGGTTGAATTATTCCTAATGTTTCTTCATCTTCGTTATACAGAACAGGTGACTGGGCTGCTGTGGTGTGGTACCCCACCAGAAAAGGCCAAGCAAGGAGCCTTTATGTCATTTGATATAAATGTGGTACTCAAGCACATATATTAGTTTGTGTGAGCTTCGATGAGGCAGACTGCTGGGTTGCTCAATGGATTGCTCAGGAGCTGCCGTATGAGCAGCTGAATGTGTTGGAGATGAAAACCTCTTTGAATTCAAGAGTCCATCGGTGTATATAGCCAAAGCAGAAAATCCTGTCACATATAGATGAACCCGTTTCTGGTATGTTCAGGAGACAGTATTGCACATTATGAGATCTCAAAATGAGGGTGTTGAAAAGCCCCAAAACACTAACCCCAGCGTTGTGATCTGTGTTTTCCAGGCTCCCTTGTGAGAACCTTCACTCCTTTTTACTTCCTGGTGGAGCCGACGGACGTTCTGTCAGTTCGTGGAGCCTCTGTTATAATGAACTGCTCAGCTTATTGTGAAACCTCCCCAAAAATCGAATGGAAGAAAGATGGGACTTTCCTAAACCTGGTGTCAGATGACCGGCGGCAGTTGCTACCAGATGGATCTTTATTAATAAACAGTGTGGTGCATTCCAAGCATAATAAACCTGATGAAGGATATTATCAATGTGTGGCAACTGTGGAAAGCCTGGGGACCATTGTCAGCAGGACAGCAAAGCTCACCATAGCAGGTAAGTCTCCCTTGTTGTTAAGTACCATGAACAGCATGGTAGTGTTGATGTGTGCTCTTCCCATGCAAAAAGAGGCAGGTGCTTTCCAGGAAAGGAAAAGCTCCTTTTGTCACTTATCAGTGAAACTGGGACCGTTTCTCTCATTCTGGTAGCTGAAATTTGTCATGCGCTCTGTTCATCTAAGTGGTTTAACATGTGGGTATTTCTCAGGAAATGCTGAAGATCAGGAAAACTGAGGTGGATTAAAAAGAAGTGTCAGGAGCATGTAATCACAATCTAGATTTACTACAGCTTAGAAGGTTTAAAAAGAGCAGGGATCTATTTTATGTATAAATACCCTTAAAAATGGCTTTCTCTGCCCGCTTCTAGGTTGTCTATCTGCCCTCTGCCATGAAACGTTTGGGAAGCTCCTAAAAGCTGGTGATGTGTTCAGTGTCCGAGGAGCTGCAGGACTGGTGGAGGAAGGCAGCAGGAGTGCTCGAGGGTTGTAGTTTACTGTTGAGTCTCAGGTGTGTGATACTCAACAGGAAGTCTGGAAAGTGACAAACCACCACATTATTAGAGCTTTCCTGACAGAGGCTGAGGAGCCCAAGTCATCACCTCACCTTTGGGGTTTTGAGTGACCTTTAGACACGACTTGCTAATAGCTTTTATTTAGGGGGTAGGAAGCAGTAGGTGACTGAAGTTTGCATATTAGAATAAAGACTATGATTTGGGAAGTGATCTGTGTTCAGAATGTCGTTTCCTTATGTCTTGGAGGTTGGCAGTGTCAGATTGTGCGTGTCTTACAAATGGTGTAGCTGGAAGAGACTTAGCATTAGTAAGAGTGAGACTTCAAAAACCAATTGGAAAAAAAAAAGTAAACTAAGGCAGTGTAACTCAGAAAAAGCCTATGAAGCAATTTTCTTTTGTGTCTCTAATGATGTTTGCCAGCCTTTTTCAAACAGTGGGGTTTTTCTTTGCTTAATAAATGTCTGGAGGTAATGAATTCTTCCTGACTAGTGCTACAGCATCTCCCAGAGCTGCTGCTTGCTGTCATTTATATTCCAGTGTTGTCTCGATTAAGTTAGCTTGCAGCATTGTTGTGGAACATCAGAGATGAAAAACTGGGGGTTTTATACCTTAGGAGTGGCTTTAGGAGGCTCTGAATGAGAAATACATTTCTGAGTTTCTTGGCAATGAGGACAATAAAAACAGTTCCCAGGCAATTACCACCTTCTTCCATCGCTGCTGTTGTGATTAATTGTGCTGCATTCTACATGAGATCACTCAGCATCTTGCTTCTGTTGCCATCCTGCTCTGCATGATCATTAGGTAAGGTTAATGGGGTTAAAAATGAAGGTAATCCAAAATGCCTTCAAAATTTCCAGTTCAGGTTTTTCTCTATTAATGCTGAAGACAGTATTTTAATGGATAGGTTTTAAAACAGTGGAGCCTTTTAGTATTAAAACCAGCAGCAACATCAATGCAATGCTGAGTTTCCTTTTCACAGTTTTCAGTAGAAATTTGAACATATGTAGTCTAACCAAAGCCAGTACAAGTTTTTAACACATAAATTGTTGCCCCTTTATCTCATGTTGGCCTAATGGCAATATTAGAGGGTTACTGATGAATTCCATGCAATAAAAACTCTAATGTGTGTTGTTCAGAACTAGAGGAAGTGCTCTTGATGCATGTTCTGTGCTGCCTTGTGCCATCCTGTTTGGTCAGAAACTTGCCCAGGAGCATCCTCTGCCTGCAGGGTGCGTAAGTTGTTCTGCTGCTCCGAAAGACTTGTCAAATGGAGATAGGTGTAGCAGGATTTGCTAACTGAGCGTAGTGCCAAGAGCCATGCAGCACTACACAGAGTTCAGCCCTGTAGTTGGGGGGGAAGGGTGGCTTTGCTTGCTAAAGGCTTTGCAATAAGAGGGGGAGCATTTAAATTCTGGTTTAATGATACTGCTTTTCCTGACCTCATTTGAATCCCTCAGTTCATCAGTTGCTTTTAATATGTCTTCCCTCGCTCTTTGTTTTAATTGGGAGCTCTTAGGCTGTGGTACGTGTGGGGTTAGTTAGCATGGCGAGGTCTCTCCTTGGCCTTGAGATAACAGTGGGAGGCAGCTAATTCCCCTCTTAATTGAGCAGTGGTGTGTGAATTTGTATGGGGTGTGTGAACACTGCCCTGCAATGCACCTGATCTCTTAAAAAGGATATTACAAAGCAGAGCTCACATCTTTTAATGGCTTCTTATTCATTTATGACTCCATTGCCTGAAAGTGCTCAATTCTGGGCAGTAATGTAGGCCAGGGCAAAGCAAATCCAGTAAAAACTGCTCAGTCCAGTAAGGACTTTTTATATGTTATAGCTTGGATGTAAAATTTGAATGTTACAAAGTGCAGCTCATTCCTTGCCATGGGGTGACAGGAATTGATAGCACAAAGTACTGCGAGGTGACAGCGGGGCTTAGTCACCCTTTGTGTGCAAAAAGCAAACCAAACCATACACAATCCGTACCTGAGCATGGACTGTTCACACACTGACTGAATGCTTCATGTTAGAGACCTACTTTCTTGGTTTCATGCTTCAATCTGTGCATGTGACACAGTGCTGTGAATGTGTCATGGCAGGGGAAGATTCCTGCTGGTTGGGATTGGCAGGTTTGTTGTGCATTTGACAATGTGCTTTTAAAGAACCTTTTCCCTACATGATAGTAGACGAGAAGCCTTTACTTTGCGGGTGGTTTTCAGGTGTGAGAAGCAAAGTTTCTGTGGCAGCCGAGATTCCCACAGAAATGGATCTTTTCCTTCTTTAACCTAATTTCTCACGTGATATAAAAGCACAAGTCAGAAGTTATGGTAAAGTATGGGAGTGTGAAGAATACTTTAAATCAGTGCAATTAGTCTGTAGCTTCAAATTGTATGAGCTGCTCCTGGATACCATGCTGCTTTTGAAAAGGGTTTTCCTTCCTTGCCTTGAACCCAGACTGCGACCCGTCAGACTTGAGTGTAGGGGAGTGACACAGTGTTGTGGGCATATAGTCCATATAATGTAGAGTGTTTTGCTACTCTTATGATGGATTTGAACTAGGGGAAGTCAGAGGAACTGCCTAATAAATGTAAAGCCACCACTTTTTAATCAGTGCCTTACTACAGCGTGTTTTAATTGGCTTTTGAAATGCAAATCTGTCTGCCATACTTAAGTGCTTGTTAGATCTTAAGAAGGGGGAAGGGTTGGAATAGCTCTTACAAAACGTGGATTAAAGAAAAGACCTACAAAATGTTGAGGAAGTGTGTAATTCCTCTTGGAAAAAGAAATGTGTATGTGTTTTATGAAAAAGTGTAATGCTGGCTTAAAAACATTCCTGGGATCTTTTTCCTCCAGTCACTATTTACTAGTATTTAGTGAAAGCTTTCTTAAAGCTTTGTTTGAGAGAACAGATACATAAGGACCTAAAAGTTCTGAGGCATGACAGTGGCACTGAATTTCTAATATTGGATCTAAATAGGCATTTAAAGACTGTCCAGTAAGTTATTTTTCACCTCTGTGCCTTTTTCCCCCAAGTGAATCCATCTTCTTCCATTTACCTTTGCATTGGATATTTGGCTTTGAGCTTTATATGTAACTTGTTTAGTTGTGTTGATGTAGCTATATTGTATGTATTTATGTATGTCTGAGTTTCATTAGCTCAAAAAGCACTTTGTTTTCCTCCCATCTCCATGAAATAATCTCCTTGGGTTACTGTTTCTCATTTTAATCCCAGCCTGGTTTGGGTTGGAAGGGACCTCAAAGCTCATCCAGCTCCAGCCCCTGCCCCGGGCAGGGACCCCTTCCACTGGAGCAGCTTGCTCCAAGCCCCTGTGTCCAACCTGGCCTTGAGCACTGCCAGGGATGGGGCAGCCACAGCTTCTCTGGGCACCCTGTGCCAGCGCCTCAGCACCCTCACAGGGAAGAGCTTCTGCCTAAGAGCTCAGCTCAGTCTCCCCTCGGGCAGGTTCAAGCCATTCCCCTTGGCCTGTCCCTACAGGCCCTTGTCCCAAGCCCCTCTCCAGGTTTCCTGCAGCCCCTTTAGGCACTGGAGCTGCTCTCAGGTCTCCCCTTCAGGAGCCTTCTCTTGTCCAGGCTGCCCCAGCCCAGCTCTCTCAGCCTGGCTCCAGTACAGAGCTGCTCCAGCCCTCGCAGCATCTCCATGGCCTCCTCTGGCCTCGCTCCAGCAGCTCCACGTCCCTCTTGTGCTGCTGCCCCAGAGCTGGATCAGGGCTGCAGGGGGGGTCTCCCCAGAGCACAGCAGAGGGGCAGGATCCCCTCCCTGAGCTGCTGCTCACGCTCTGGGGGTGCTTCTGGGTCCTGGGGAGCTTCTCCTCACCCAATGCTCCAAGTCCTTCTCCTCAGGGCTCCCTCTAGCCTCCTGCAGCCTCTCTCTGTGCTTGAGATCGCTCTGATGCGGGTGCAGTATCTTGAACTTCTTAAGGTTTGCACAGGGCCACCTCTCCAGCCTATCCAGGTCTGTCTGGATCCTATCCCTTCCCTCCAGCATGTCTTCATAGGTGTTCTGTTTTCAAACCTTTATTTTGTAATTAGCTTTAGGAAATGTACAGACTAATAACTGCTGTTGGGAAACACTCCTGCTGTATAGTACCAAGGTCTAAAAGGGCTCAATAATCAGGAAAGGCAGGTTCGTGTTTAGTTAAACCACAGTATTTCTTTCAGAACCATCTGAACACATTGCAAGTGCCTCACCATCCACCGTGAGCCTTGGTTCTTCCTGAAAAGCAGTTCTGAGGACAGTTATGGTGGGAGTTCAAGTTTTGTCCTGTTTGGAAAACACGAACACCAAAACTGTGATGGGCTTCCCGTTGTTCCGTTTACAGCCGGTAACACTTGAGTGGCTTGCGTGGGTTGAAGCACATCAGGTACATACTTGGAAGAAAGACTTGGAGTTTAATTCCATGTGCCCTAGTGTGTTCTGCTCCTCAGCATCGTGTCCTCAGTGTTCTCTGTACTTCTCTGCTGTTCTGACTTGAATAAATCTTCCTCCTCCTGCCAGGTCATTCAGCTCATTATGACGTTCGGACTGTACTGGGCTGCTGGAGCCTCTGCCTTCGGATCCTGCTGCTGTGGCATGGTGGAGGGGCTGCTGCTGTTCCATTAATAAAATCTGTGCTGTTTTTCACAGCTTCATTTAAAACCTTTGTAGTAATTATTTTGTCTGTGAGTTCAAGTATCTGAAGGCTAAAAGTCCGAATGTGTTGACCCTGCAGTTACCTCTCCCTTTGTATATGATAAGGTTCTATATCTTACATGGTACATAATCACTTGCTTTCCTTCTGCTGACTTGTCTCCATCTATGTGGGCTCAAACTCTCAGGAGCCAGGGAATGGGACAGGGCTGTGTGGTAAAAGAGCTGCTCCACGATACTGCTCCCTCCTGTCTTGTATAGCTTGGAAGGTAGAGCACCCCTTTGTTCAGGGATTGCAGGAAGTGAAGATGATTCCCTAGCGAGAGGAGAGTTAAGATCCAAAGAGGAAAGCTGTGAACTGTGCTCTCTAACTTGCTGCCCAGTGCCGCACAGCATCTCCCAGTAATGAGGGTGGCAGGCCTTGAGTTGTGCTTGAGCGGAGCTATTTATGTGGTGTGAATACATTAGATGCAGAGAATGAATTTGACTTGTGAAACCAGTCCAGTTTTGAGCTGACTGGATTGCCTTCGTGAGATTTATTTACTTCTGGAATGGATCTGGCTTTGGCCTTCCAAATTGCTGACTAGAAGAGCTGTCTGTGTAACTGTCACTGAAATTATAGGAGGCCTGGATGAGCAGCTACTGTGGTGTTTAATGTGGCTTGGAGGAATCATTGAGTTATGAGCCAAGAGATGCTGATATCTAATTCTGCTTCTGTTGCAGGCTCATTATATGGCCTCAAGAAGATCTCTGTACTTCGCCTTTTTCTCAATGGGCTAATAAAGAATTTCTTCCCAATAAATACAGAGTATTACCTTTTATAACATACCAAGATGCTGTAAATGAGTATGTTGAGAGAAGACCATGTAGGAAGAAGTAATTCTGGATCCATTACAGTTTCTGGATGATATGCAGCAGCTAAAGTTGTGGCCAAGAAATGGTGATCTGGGATGTTCCCTGAGCATGGTTGGTGGGAGAGCAGAGGCCTGGATGGATGTGTTGTTGCAGTTAAAGCTAAAGCTCTGCAAAGCACATCATCAAAGGTGTCTCGCGGTGGGGAGAACTTAGTTTCTGGTATGTTATAGTATGTAGCTATTTCATATAAAAATCACTTCTATATAAGCAATTTTGCTCAAAACCCCAATTTTCGGGTTGAAATTTTGCCCATTTTTTTGCCTGAACTACTCAGAACTGTGTAAAAGCAGCCAGGTTGTGCAGTTCTGGAATCTTTTCTCTTCTGCAAAGCTTTCCTAACTTTGAAGATTACGACCAAGGAGCATTTTATTCCTTACCATCCTCTGTGTGTCTGTGCCATTCCTGAAGGGTAAGAGAGAGGGGGCTGAGAGGAAAACTGTGTGCATATAGCAGCTCCTCAGAGGTAGGGGAGCAATAGCAGCACATTTTGTACTCAGTGTTGCAGATTGCCTTTACGAGTGAGAGGATTAAATCTTCATCTGATCTTCATGAATAAAGAACTTGCTGTACCTTGGAATTGGAAAAACCTAAGAGCACAGGCACTCGAGTGGAGGGTGCTGAAGAGCACTTAAGCAATAAAAGTGCCATGGGCCATAAATTTTCCTTGCAGAGATCCATTTTCCATGGAAAAAGCATCTGCATTTTTCATAAATTGGCTGAGATCAAAGTGCGTTTCTTGTCAATGGCGGGGAGATGGGAAGGGTGGTTTAACACACCTGCAGTTTGTACAGCTTCTGTCAGCTGTTACTGAAAGTGTGAGAGTTCAGACATTTAAGATAATGAACGCTCTACTTTTATTTGTCATTCTAGACTCTTACAATCCACCCTTGTCCAGTTAAAGGAGGAATAAAAATCTATGGGAGCTGTGGGACTGATCTATGTTAGTACTGAACTGAAAGCAAAGGTCCGGATTCAGGACTACTACAGGTATTTTCAGTGTAAGGTTAGGGAAGTGTAGATTTCCATTTGCTTGTTTGGAGTTTTAACAGTAACTGCATGACTTTGGAAGATGGGAGCCAAAGTGGTTGAAGTGATTTGTGATCTAGAGCGCTTCGCTTTCTGGGTATGCGACCTGCAAAGGTTTGCCTTTTCCTTCTTCCTTTCCAACAAAACCCAAATGCCAAACCAGAGTGGATTTTACTCTGATCTTGAATGACTCTCAGTGGTGTGAAGAGTTGGGGCACAGTTTTACTTCCAGAATTAGGTTGGATTTAATCCTTTTTAGGGGCTGTGGCAGGAGAGGCATTGGAATTGCTCATGACTGAAATGATTTATTAAAAATGATAATAACCAAACTAACTCAGTCATTTCACGCATGAATTGAAAACATTGGAGAGATGGATCAGCAGGGTATCATGTAGTAACCCCTCTAGATTTGGGAGAAGGAAGTGTTGCTTCTGCTCCAGGATCTGTTCCCTCTCCTGCAGCAACAGGTCAGTCTCCCTTACTCTTGTGGTGCACATGCCAGGGGTTGCTTCCTATAATTCCTTGGGCCTGATTTCAAGTATTTGTCTATCCAGTTAATTTATCCTGCTGCTTAGTGCTGTGTTCTCTCTACCAGCTCATAGGAAAGCAGGTTGTTATGATTTCCTATCGGACAGCTTCCTCCCACATCCAGAACAGGGAGCCGTGCACTTAGTCAGCAGCTGGACTGGTTGTTCTAACCCTGGATGAGAGCCCATGGCAGCAGAGTTCTACCCTTCTCTTCATTGATGCCTATAGTTATAGCCTACATGAAGAGATTTTGTTTGCTGATTGAATGATACTAAACCCACTGTTTTAAACAAAAGAATGTTTCTTAAGCTTTTGTATTTCAAGTTTATTATACCTACTATTGAATAAAAACAGCTACTCTGACTGTCTCTGGCCCAGTTGTGTGGGTCAGTGAGCTAAGGCTTATCTGTGCTCACTGGAGGGTAAGGAGTCCTCTCCTGTAGCTACAGGAGAGGGGACACAAGTAGATCTGTAACTCTCATGCCTGAGCTTTCTGCTTTAGGCACAATTCAGTATTACTGGTCAGAACTCAAACTAGTGTTTATTGTCTAGAATGGAGTTAATGGTTAGTGCAGTGAGAGATCCCTTGGCAAGCGCAGTCAGAAAAGAGGGGCAGAATGATTATGAATCCATTTTTATGATGAGCAAATGCAGGAAAAGAATCCAGGTTGGTGAAACCTTGGCTGTCTGTGACCAGTTGTCCCATTTAGGTGTGGTGGAAATCTCTCTTCTTGCTGTGATAGCTTGTAAAGGTGCTTGTGGCACCTGAACTTGATTCCTGCGCACCCAGTACAGAAGTGCTTCAGTCCTGTGGTCATCCATGAAGATTTTCCTGATGAGGCATCATCTTGGGTACAACATTCCACGTGGTTATAAACCGGAGAGATGAGGTTTTATCAGCCTACCAATTTGCAACTTAAATTGTTGCATCTTGTAATTAGCAAAGCAAATGTCCTTTGTGTGTTGGTTACTGGACAAAGTTGTCTTTATGTTAATACGCTTCAAAAATAATATAAACTTACTGTAAATCATCCGAAATGAAAGCTCTTTGCAGTATGCATTCAGACGTTGACCTCTGGTTTGAAAACATGGGAGGCAATGTAGTTAATCTCCAGAGAAGCATCAGTTCTGTGAGAGGGAGCTTCAGTGCCAGATCTCTAAGATCACTTGTGTTTATAGTAGTTGATGGGTGATTCTCGGTGGTGTTACAGAAGTAGCAAGTGAGAGCATACTGATGATGCCTTCAGCACCCCCAAACAGGAAGGGAGGCTGCATTTGGTTTAGATCAGCTTCCTCATTTGTTAATGTTGTCATTCAAATATGTATTTTTTCCCTTATTTATGCTCTGCACGTCAGCGGCAGCGATCCCTTTTTTGTAATTCTGTGTGACAGGTTTTCACATAGATTGCTCACTGAATCCCAAACTGTCAGGAGAGTGATGGGTGCAGCCTGTATTCTTCACTCGCTGTGTTTTCCAGTGTGGGATTCAATGAGACATTTCAGCTTTAGTTAGTGTAGAAGTGAAGGCTCTCAATGCATCAGCTTAATAATTGCATTTTGGATATAAGAACTTGTACTATCACACCTGGCGCAATGAAGGGTGACACAGGCGCAGCATCGGGGCAGGAGTGTGTGTAAGATTCATTCTTTCTTTTTTCACAATAGAAATCCAAGAGGAACTTTAAATGACACATAATTTATGCCCCATCCCTGGCAGTGTTCAAGGCCAGGCTGGACACAGGGGCTTGGAGCAAGCTGCTCTAATGGAAGGTGTCCCTGCCCGTGGCAGGGGTTGGGACTGGCTGAGCTTTAAGGTCCTTCCAACTCAAACCTTTCTGTAAATCTGTGATACTGAAAAGGAAACAAAATGGAGAAAATATTTTAATAAGGTAAAATTATGAAGCTTGCTGTGATTGGAATCGGTGAGGTTAGTTCAAGGTAACAGACTCAGAAGCGTAAGTAAGTCTCATCATTCATATAAGTACATTAGAAATAATGTTAAAAATTACTAAAACCAGTGCTTGCAACTCCTTATTTGCTTATAGACACCCTTAGTTTTGGAGGAGGATGGGGAAGTGTCTCTAGATAATTCATAGGTTGCTGTAAAGAGGTTGCTTTTCCTCCTCTAATAATTTCTGAAGTCGCATTCCTGGATTAGATTCACCATCAGTCTGCTCTTGTGTGACTGTTCTTAGATTGAACACATTAAAGCAAAGAAAGGCTTTGTTATGGAGAGACCTTTAAACCCCTATTTCTGATGTGAAGAGCTGAACTCTTCAGCACCTGCCCATGATCCAAGGTCAGTGGTGTGCTCATCCACACCTTGGCTGGGTTTCTGCAGGTCGCTTTGAGACATCATTTTTGTCACATCATTTGCTCCTTACGCCCTCCTTGGTTTTGTCCTTTCTGCTGTGCTTCCTTCTTGTATCTAGGCATCATCTTTTCAGCTACATGTCTGCATCTATAGAAGTTCTCTCCCCTTTGTATTTATGTCTCCTGCTAAACCAGCCTTTGAGCACTCTGTTTTTGAGGGCTTTCTTTGCTGTTCTTGGATTTGGAGTACTTCTCTGTGAAATAGTTTAGGTTGTTTCCTATCTGTAAATGCCTCTTGTCAGGTACCAGCTGTCTTTGTCACTGTCTATAGAGTTGCCTGCAAAAGTTTTAGTGATCTCTCCTTTCTTTCAACTTCATGATAAATTTATCATGACAGTCCCCTCTGTACATTAATCTTCTTTGAATAGCTTGTTCACATGAGCCTCTGTAATTGATAGCCGTGCCTGGATTTGAAATTATTTCGCCTGTCAAGCTCTTTTCTTTCACCAGAATACTCAGATCTTGGTCGTCTTTTGTTATGGCTCTTGATTTTGTTTTAGAGTAATTGTGAACCTGTACTTCTCTTTTTCTTTAGGCAGTCTATTGATGAAGACCTAAGGCCTCTTAAATGATGGGGCCGTCTACACACCCTATCTAAAGGTCTTCTCTCAAAATCCCCCAGTGCTGTCTTCATTGTCCTCACTATTAGAATGATCTTGATTGGTATGAAATGAATCATTCTGTAGTTTACAGTCCCTCGGTTCATTTTTGTGTGCCATTAGAAATGTCCACTAAGCAGGGCCTCTTCGTCAGGGACTGTAGTGACAGGACAAGGGGTAACGGGTTAAAACTTAAACAGGGGAAGTTTAGATTGGGTATAAGGAGGAAATTCTTTCCTGTTAGGGTGGTGAGGCACTGGAATCGGTTGCCCAGGGGGGTTGTGAATGCTCCATCCCTGGCAGTGTTCAAGGCCAGGTTGGATGAAGCCTTGGGTGGGATGGTTTAGTGAGAGGTGTCCCTGCCTATGGCAGGGGGGTTGGAACTGGATGATCTTGAGGTCCTTTCCAACCCGAACTATTCTATGATTCTATGTTTCTCAGTGTCTGTATAGGTCAGGCTCATTGCGGCTACTGCAGCTTTTCCGGTTGCCTTGTGCTGCCACTGAAGCTTCTTTGGCCCTTCATTTGCAAGTCCCATCTCTGATTTTACTGGTACTATTAGTCATGTACTATTGATACGTTAGCTACTCCATTAGCAGAATTATTTTTATGGTGTTCCTGTGCTGTTTCCTGCAGCACTCTGAGCCTGACCTTCCGCTGTGCCATGGGCGGATGTCCCCCACCTCATCCCCTTTACCTTTTACTCAGTATCGTCCTGTTAGTCATCAGCCTAGTGGTTTCACCAGGGTCATCTTACTGCCATTTGTCCCATGTCTTTCCATCAAGCCGTGGTGAGAGAAGTGCGTGTGGGATTATTGTGTCCTGGTCTTGGTGTAAAGAGTTGTTCAGCAAAGTTTCTCCAGAACTCAGGATCTGTCTCTACATTCCTTTGTGTTGATGGACAGAGTTCAACAGGTACTGGGAGCTTTGTGTCCTGGTTCAAAATCAGCATGGATCTTCTGTGATCACATCAGTTTGTGTTTTTTTTTTCTGGTATCTACATGGCTGTGTTGTTATGCTATTGTGCTTCAGTTTGGGCTTATGGAGTATGAGGCTTTGCAAAGTCTGCACTGGTACTATATAAGCACTTTCTGTCTAAAATAGAGCAGCTTTTTTGTCAGGTAGAACTTTAGAATATTCTTATGTGTTTTACTGGTCCAAACACCCTTTTATGTTTTTAATGGGTGGTTGCATAGTTTTGTTTTCAGTCTGTGGTTCAGTGGTGATGCTCAGATCCAAGTCTGAGAGGGGACGGTGGTGACCTCAAAGCTGTGTTGTCTATCCGTGTGCTCCAGAGCATGAGCAATTCTGCTCTAACTTTCCCCATTACAGGTTTGTACTGACAAGTGTGATTCTGTTCCTCCTTGTGCAATGGTTCATGCAATACTGTGCTGCACCTCCCCGTAGTTTTCTGGGTAGCTTCCCCTTATCACAGTGTCACGGAATGGTTGAGCTTGGAAGGGATCTCAGGAGATCTCTGCTGCAGTTGCCAGTTCAGAACAGCTCTGAGCTCACATCAGCTCATTCTGTGTTGATTGTGTGCATATGGGTAGATATTAATATATATGTATGCATATAGGTAGATATGTCAACATTGTGTTACTGAGAGGCACAGTGCCACCCTTTGTTTCCTAATTCTGATCAAAGGATACCTTATTAAATCAATATATACCATGGTAACTATGCTGCCAAGGCTGTGTTTAACAAAGCCAGATTCTGGTTATGTACTCAGGTTTCACATCCGTGCTGTGTATTCCACATAATTCCTGCTCTAGTTTAGCCAGCGGGGACATTTGGGACCTTTTTTTCTCTTCGCGTTACAATTCTTCTGATATTCTTATCTCCTCTGAGTAGTTGTCTCTTGCCCGATTTCAGGCCAGGTTGTGTTCTCTCTGCTCTAGTTTGCCTAAGCAAGGTGGGGACATGATGTGATAGTTGGTATTTCTTCTTTGTAGAAAGGACTGGAAGCAGCTGGTTTTCTTAGTTCAGGTAATGCTGGACTTCTGCTGCCCATGAATGTTTTGTAATTACAAAGTGTGATCTGTTCACTGGTGAGTTTCATGAGATGTGGCTTATTAACCAGATAGTATTTTAAAACATGTTTCACACCTCTGCCGCTCAGACAAATGATGCTGAATAATGTTCAAGCAAAGGGGAAGAAAAGGAGCTGTGATAATTTAATGAAGTGTCCACAGATGGTTGGACTTATTGAATTTCTAACAGGGCTGGGGTGAGAAGCTGAGGCACTGACAAAATATGTGGCATTTCAAGATCCGCTGCTTCACTAAAGGACAGCAGATGTTGGAGCTGTTCTAACAATGGGTTGTCGTGTTCATGTAGCCTTCACCTACTTGCATTGCTAAAACCTTCACCCTTCCCTAGAAGCTGTTTTAGTGAAATAGTAATAGAGTTATGGGTTTGTCATAAGTTTAAATTAGGTTAGGCAAACAAGAACTGGTGCTTAGAACTCCTGCAGTTTGCATACCCATTCCCAGTGTCTGTGTTGGAGCAGAGCAGTTCAGTGCAGCCAGACTGTAAGATGAAAGCTGGAGGGTGGCAATGGTTGTGTTTGGTACTACTCAAGTCTTGGGTAAATTATGAGAAACCAATGTAACAGTAACGGCAGGCAACGGGGTTTTCGTGGCCGGTGTGCAGGAGGTAACAGGTTTGACAAGTCAGCTACTCCTGTGTTTTCCTTTTTCCATACCACAATACAAATAGCCAAGGGAAAAAACAGGGAGAACATTTGCTGAGCACACCGAGATGCCACAGAAAAGCCTGAAACCAGCTTTGGGAAGCAGTTAATTGCATAAGTATGTAGTGTGTGTGTGTGTGTGTGTGTTTAGAACTGTTTAATGCTTCTACAGAGTATTGTGTGAAATGCCAGGCTGTGGCATAGCAATAGAAGAGACTCGGGTGCAGGACAGCAGTGCTTGCAAAGGCTTAATCAGACAGGCTGCTGACCACTGGTAAAGGTTCACAACCCTGCCATGGCCAGGGAAAAAGTGAATCCCTGTGCAGCCTTTGGTTGCCCTAGAGACAAGGAAGTTATTCTCTTTGCTTAATTTTCTCTTGTAATCTTGATTTGGCAAGGTTGATGCCAGAAGGTTAGCAGGATTCTAAAGAGGATCAGACGTGCGTATGGTGACAGCATCCACAATTAAATAAAATTGAACATATACAGCAACTGCTGACTGAGTATTTGGAGCAGAAGGCAAGCACTTACCCTGAAGTTAGCCAGGACACTATATAGGGAGTCATTATATAGCAAGTTAATTAATAGTTGTCGAATACTGAAGTTGTTTGTCTTTCAGCCTCCTTCAAAATGATTGGCACTGCCATTGGTGGCAGAGAGGCAACTGAACTAGATCAGCATCTGACTCGAGCAGTGAATTCCTCCTCTTCCGCAAAGTGCAGGAGGTGAAATCCTGGCCCCACTGGCGGCAGCAGACTGCAGGCAGAATTTTTGCCATCTGTGTTTTCCAGGAGCATGGGAATTGCTGCTCTTCCAGGCACATCTTTGTCACAAATGGAGACAATGGGCCACAAATCTCTGTGATTCTTGGACTGGGAAGGCCACTGAATGGAACAAATTTGCATGAAGTAAATTCATGCACATTCCCACCATTGCTCTGCCCTTTTGAGGGGGGCGGAGAGACAAAAGGGAAGGAGTAAACAGGGACAGAGTTGACTCCCCCCAGCCCCATTTGCATTGGCCTTGCAGAAAATCTGAAGTTTGTGCCACATCTAATTGCTGTTGTATGCGTGTGAGAATTGCACTGTTGCTTATGTGTTATCCTGCCAGAGTTTAGAGAACATTCCAAGTGGAAAATCCTCCTTCCTAAATCGAGTTTATTAACCTGTGTTCCTGCTGGGTCAGGAGTATTTTCCTTCAGTGTCCTAAAATCGATACACATGTGTGCTGCCACAGGATGATTAATGTAGGGACAAACATGGAGAGGTCGTCTTGAATATCAGAACCCTGACGTATCAATTTATCGGTAGGAGAAGATGCAGTAACATCTTCAACTGGGTGCCTCAACACGTGGGGAAGAGTGGGGTTAGAAATGTAACTAAGAATTGTCATTGGATCCTCTTGCTATGTCTGGTTGGGTGAAGTGATTGGGAAACTCAAACCGTTGAGGAAAAAATCCGCAGTTTTAAACATAACTTGAAAAAACAGTTTTAAGTGTGTTTATAGTTTAAATAAAGTAGTATAAATACATTTGCTTATGTGGTAACCCATTCAAAAATGATATGGGAAGTTAAGGAATTATGCGGTTACAAATCCATGAACTGATATTTTGAAGGGGAAAAGAGAAGCTCTGTAATGGAAAGATTCAGGACTGGTGGATGAAAGTATTTCCTGGGAGCATCCTGCTGTAGGAGGCATGCCAGCACTCGGTGACCTCTTACTGTATTTATACACAGGGCTCAGAATTAGTAGTAATGGAGGCTTGTGTTTAGAATGCCCTTTGTAAAAGCATCATTCCTGGTTTGTGGTTGTCTGTTGGCTGAATCAGAGGAATTCCTTCTCCACAATGGAGCCTTTTGAGCAGTGCAAATTGCAAATAATTGTAGAACAAGAGAAAATTACTCTTTAGGACAAAATAATAGCCTCGGTTAAAGTGTGTATTTTAAAAACACACAGGACTATGATCAAATAAAGATTTAAGGTGACCTGGAAAACTGTCTGTAATTTCATTGCTAGTGAGTAATGAAACCATCTGAAATAATGCTTGTTTAACGTTAATGGAGCACCTGCACGCAACAGAATAGCCAATGCCTGTCTCATCCAAAAAGTGAGTAATACTTGTGAGGGATTTAAATTAAAGCATAGTTAAGCTTTATGTTGGAAATTGCAGGGCTTTCGTCCTCCAGGTTTCTGCTTGTGCCAGTGTAAGACTGGGTAAGTGGTAGCTGTATGGAGGTTGGGACAGCCAGGATGAAACCCAGAAGTCACAGCGCTCGTCTGACCAGACAGGGAGGTGCAGTGCTCCCTTCCAGGCTGCTGAAACAATTGGCTTAAAGTGCAGGTCTCTTGGTAAAGGTTCCTCGTGAATTGAATTCCAGGGCTGGCACATGCTTCTCGAAGAGCTGGTGTAGCACGTGTGTCCAAAAGGCAAGGGGTAATCATAGACCCGTCAGTCTGATCTCAGCACTGTGCCCTTTGAAAGGGATTTTGAAGGTGAGGGTAATTAACACAGAGGACATGGAGAGAAGGTTAAGCTGTAGCATGACTTTTGTCCTCAGTTCCTATCTGAGTTTCCTGATGGAGTGGTTGATGTCTCGGGGCGCTGTGAAGCGATGGGTGTGCTGCGACAGAGCCTTTGGATACGCCGTCCTGGTGGAAATTATTAAAGGTCAACGTGAGAGCAGTTTAACTGAGAATAGTGAGGTTGATGAGAATCCTGATGAGAACGGACTGGGTTCAGACTGGAAAGCTGCATCAGTTTAGAAGGATCTTGTTCAACATCCTCATCAGTCATTTTGCTGTAAGAGCAAAGTATTTACCTACAAAACTTGCAAGTGCGGCGAATTGTTCCTTTTGCTGTGGCCTCGATGGTCTTATGGGAAGAATGAAATAATGCTGTAGACTGAATGATGGTGACACTTATGAGCACGCTGTGCAAAGTCCGGCAGACACAGCAATATTGTTGGTATTGTGCTAAGCTGGGGCAGAGGGAGTGGTGATTTTCTGAGAGAAAGGAAGGCGACTTGGTGGGGTTTGTGGTGCTTGTAACCTGCTGATGTGCAGAGCTAATGCGATTGTTGAATCTTTTGGGAAGAGCTTTTCAATAGACACAGAGAAGCAATTGTGTTATAGTTCTGTGGATGTTTGTGATCTTAAATTACAACAGGCACTTCAATTTGTCTCTTTTTGTCCTTCTGCCAGCAGTGCTGGTGAGAGAGTAAGAGGCACTGAATACTGCATGAAGCAAAAGGGGTTCTCACTGGATTTAAGGAGGAAGTTCTTCACTATGAAGACAGTTGTGTGTTAGGACAGGTTGACAAAGAGGTGGTGCAGCCTCCATCCATGGGGATTTTTGAGTTTGGACTGGACAAATCCCTGAGCAACCTCCTCTGACTTTGTAGCCGACTCTGCTCTGGCTGGGTCCCTTCCTACCCAGGTGATTCTGAGCCTTTAAAGATGGGTAGGATGGCTAGGGGAATGAGGAAGACACACTAAGGGTTGTAGCTTCATTAGGCAGAAGGGAAGTTGAAAGCAGCTCTGAATTTTATTCCTGTGAATACCGTAGGGGGAGGGAGGAATGGATAAATATCAAAGATGCAAAATAATTAATACCAAAACAAGGTCAAGATCAAAGGACTGGAAGTTGGTTGTAAAAAACACTATGAGGAAGAACTAGAAACTTTTTTCTCGGAGGACTGAACTTGTGGAAGAAGGCTCCACATAATATTCCAAGAGGGGAGAAAATCCGTACAGGTTGGGGATGGGCCTGTACAAGGTTGTGAAAGGGATTGCTTCATGAAACAGAAATGTACTGTGCTAGAATTCAGTCCACATATTCTGAAGGCTTGGGAAGGTCTCTGGATTTGTACCCCCTCCCCAGTTACATACACGTTTCATGTTGAGTTTGCTTTCTCTCTGTAGCATCAGAGATTGGCCATAACTTGAGAGCAGGTACACGGCTGCTGCTTCTCCTGGTGTTAACAGTTCTGATTTCTCTCATGGGGGCACATGATAGTGGATTTGGTCTTCTGCGCTAGATCTCCTATTAAATACAGGATGTGAAGATAGTGCTTTGTGGGTTTCCTCATGCCAAAGGTGGTTGGCTTTGCGGAGCACCACAGTTGGTGCTATTGGCCTGGCTCAGACTTAGTTTTCTATGGGGGAAATATGTCTTATGGAAAGTATGTACTGAAATATGTACTTAAGTGGGTGCCAATAACAAGCGATTCTAAGACTGAGTAAAGAAGTTTTTCATTCAATGAGAAAAGCCTGAACACATGACATTAGGTGTTGCTGCTTCTCCAAAAACTGATGCAGAAGTTGGAAGGGGAAGATAGGCAGTTCATAAACCAAACAAAACCCTCCCAACACCTGAGGGATTTACTTGAAAGTAAATAGGGATTCAAGCTCAAAATGATGGAATGTACCATGTAACTACCGCAACACGTGTTGTAGATTCTTCCTTAGAATCATAGAACAGTTAGGGTTGGAAAGGACCTCAAGATCATCCAGTTCCAACCCCCCTGCCATGGGCAGGGACACCTCACACTAAACCATCCCACCCAAGGCTCTGTCCAACCTGGCCTTGAACACCGCCAGGGATGGAGCACTCACAACCTCCCTGGGCAACCGATTCCAGTGCCTCACCACCCAAACAGGAAAGAATTTCCTCCTTATATCCAATCTAAACTTCCCCTGTTTAAGTTTTAACCCATTACCCCTTGTCCTGTCACTACAGTCCCTGATGAAGAGTCCCTCCCCAGCATCCCTATAGGCCCCCTTCAGATACTGGAAGGCTGCTCTGAGGTCCCCACGCAGCCTTCTCTTCTCCAGGCTGAACAGCCCCAACTTCCTCAGCCTGTCTTCATACGGGAGGTGCTCCAGTCCCTGATCATCATCGTGGCCTCCTCTGGACTTGTTCCAACAGTTCCATGTCCTTTTTATGTTGAGGACACCAGAACTGCACACAGTGCTCCAGGTGAGGTCTCATGTGGTGAATATGGACAGAGAGAACTACAGGAGATGGCGTTTTCACACTGGTATGTAACTGATAAGCAGCACTTGGTATGAAGTTAAGGTGCAAGAGGTAGAGAACTTGTTCATCCCTTTTCTTCCCCTTCACGCTAGGAGCCAGGCAGTGTTTTCATCCATGGGCATGTTTGCATACTTCAACATCAGGTTAAAGTCTCTGATCTGAGTAATTGTTTGTTGTCCCTTTTTAAAGGAAGAAGGAATTTCAAAGCACTGAATTGGGTATTAATGAAATAAATCTAAAGATCTAGAAAACTGGGTCCTACTACTGTCAAGCTCTCAGTGTAGTCTTGAGGGGTGTTAAATGAGACTTGTAACAGTATTGGGTTTGGAAATGAGTGTCCAAAACAGTGCATCATCTGCATAAGAGATGAATGAGGATTTTTTCCAATTAGGCCAAACTTGACAAAATGGGATATTCTGAATACGGGTTTTCACCCTTAAGCTTGCTAAAAGAAGTGGAAGAGGCAAGAGCTGAGCTAGACTGTGCCAGCCTCATTCATGTATAGTGATGACTGAGGTATCAGCTGCAGAGAGAGCTTGTGTTTGTTTTCTGCACTGGGTCTTGGCTCTGTGCCGTAGCACTGAATTGGAAGTTACCAGCGCCTGCTGCTTCCCAGCAGCCTCTATCCATGTGCTGGGATAATTGTACCAGGATGGTTTCATATGTGCAACCTGTGGTCCCACTCTTCACCTCTTATACTGAAGGCACGCAGTGTACTGACTGGAAAGAAGAAAATCATAGCATGTACTTGAAGCTGTGCAGTATCTAGAGAGAAAGGGAAGATGTAAGAGCACCAACAGGCTGTTTCTATGACAATATTAGTTTTAAGTGTGAGAATAAGAAAGAATGAAAATGCGACTTTGAGCCTGTTCCTGCAGCAAGCAAGCTCTGCCTTCCCCAGGTCAGTGTCAACCCAACAACCACCTCTGTGCCCACTGCACGGGGGGAGCTGATAATACAGCAAACCACCATGGAAAGTGGAGAGTGAGGACGTGATTCTTCCTCCTGTCTCATGCTTTGTCCTCTTTTTCCTCCTCCTTATTGTATTGTATTTACTGAACTCTTTGCTTACACCAGTGACGGTGGACAGGGTATTTCTGCTTCAAGATGTGACATTCCCCTGTTGTGGGAAGTTGTTGCACAAACTACTTGTGGTTTGACCTTGGCTGGCTGCTGGCTGCCCACCCAGCTCTCAATTGCACCACTCAGTGGTTACTGTGAAGGGCAAAACAACCTGGACTTGGCGAAAATTAATGACATTTTCTTGCCAGTTCAAATCAAATTGGGTGGTAAGAAAAGAGACAAAACCCGAACCTCCTCTCCCTGCCCTCTTCTCCTCTCTTCCCATCTCCCAGGCTCAACTTGCCATCTTCATTCCCATCTCTTCTGCCTCCCGCTCCATCCTGGTCTCCCACAGCAGCACCTGGAGCTGTGCCCTCTGTCCTCTCCCTCCGCCTGCTCTGACCTGCCTGTTGCAGGGCTGTTTCTCACCCTTTCCTCACTGCTGTGCGCATTTACCTGCTCTTGGATGTGCTTTCACTGAGGTGCCACCTCCATGGGGCCACTGTGGAACCAACCCCAGCCTCTTCTCGCAGAGGTCACTGTGGCAGCTCCCCATCCACCACCACCATGCCATGGCCACACATTTCAACCCAAATGTGAAGCCGTTCAGCAGCTTCGGGTATTTCTGGAGAACATTTGTGCTCGATGGTGATGTGTTCAGTGCCAGGTCAGCGTGGCAGCTGTGGAGAAGCTCACTTCTTGGCTACACTGACACGAGAGAGAGAGAACTGTGCATGTGAAAAAGTGCAATTTTTACCTTACGGTGCCATAGCTGAGGCTTTTTGTAGCTGCAGGGAGTAAGTTCAGATCTTGTGTAGGCTGTAAACCTGAGGAAGGCATCCAGGAGCTCCTCTCCTTGCTCCCATCTCCTGAGTGAGTACCAGAGCGCATCTGTGTTCCACTGCGAGGGAATCAGGAGCTCTTACAGAATATGGTTCAAACCGCATTTATTCAGATGTACCAGGCGCGTTTTTGCCACCTCTGTGCTGTCTGCTCCGTAAGTAGAGCAGCAGCCTGGAGAAGTGAGCAGAGGTTATGTGTATGTCTCCTCCTGTTTTTGAGGACTCCAAATGACTTCTCTTTTGTTACTGATGGTTGATTTGCTTGTTTCTAAAAAGACTCTTGTTTTTAAACTGGTACGTTCCTTACTGGTTTCTTTTGCCTTCATACCAGCTATGGTTAGCATTATGGTATCAAATGTTAAGATTTTTAATGAGTTGGGGAGCAGCTTAATGTTTTCAAAACTACGTTCATGAATCTTGACTTGGGCTTCAGAGCTTTGGTGTCATCCTCAGAACACCTCTAACTTATTACTCTTTTTTGTTTCCTATTTGCAGGTCTTCCCAGGTTCAGCAGCCAGCCCGAAGCCTCGTCTGTCTCTAAAGGAAGCAGTGCAATCCTGAACTGTGAAGTGAACGCTGACCTTGCGCCGTTTGTGAGGTGGGAGCAGGACCGGCAGCCGGTCCTCCTGGATGAGCGTGTGTACAAGTTACCGAGTGGAGCTCTCATCATCAGCAATGCTACTGACACGGATGGAGGCCTCTATCGCTGCGTCATTGAGAGCGGGGGGACCCCCAAGTACAGCGATGAAGCAGAGCTCAAAGTTCTGCCAGGTATTCACCTGTATTTCTTTTAAAAATGAATAAATAAAACATAAATCAAGGGTCGAAGGAGGTGATCCTGCCCCTCTGCTCTGCTCTCGTGAGACCCCACTTGCAGTACTCTGTGCAGTTCTGGCTTCCTCAATATGAGAAGGACATGGAGCTGCTGGAGGAAGTCCAGAGGAGGCCACAAGGATGCTCAGGGGCTGGAGCACCTCCTGTATGGAGCTAAGCTGAGAACATTGGGGCTGTTCAGCCTGGAGAAGAGAAGCTGCGTGGAGACCTCAGAGCAGCTCCTGGTGTCTGAAGGGGGCTACAAGGATGCTGGAGAGGGACTCTTCATCAGGGACTGTAGTGGTAGGACCAGGGATGATGGGTTCAAACTGAAACAGGGGAAGTTCAGGTCGGATCTAAGGCAGAACTTCTTCCTTGCAAGGGTGCTGAGGCGCTGGCACAGGGTGCCCAGGGAAGCTGTGGCTGCCCCATCCCTGGCAGTGCTCAAGGCCAGGTTGGACACAGGGGCTTGGAGCAAGCTGCTCCAGTGGAAGGGGTCCCTGCCCATGGCAGGGGTTGGAACTGGATGAGCTTTAAGGTCCTTCCAACCCAAACCAGTCTGTGGTTCTGTGACATTAGATGGGGAAAACTGCACAAGAAGACTTACGAAGTGGAGCGCAGGAGACTCTACTCTGTTGGGTTTTTGTGTATTTTTAAGTTGAACTAAGTGTGAAGTTGTAGAAGCTGGTGGTTGGGGTTGGTTTGGTTTTGTTTGCTGCATAGCTGAGGATGGGTGCAGGCCCTTAGGCTAAAGGATTTTAGCCCTTGGGAAGACTGACCTGTATCTTGCAGTTGGGAAGCAGGAAAGCACCATCAGTTACTGGGGTTCAAGCTCTCTGCAGGGGCTGGAGACAGGCCCAGACATGTGCATACTTGTTTGTTATGTTTAACTTTTAAGGGCTTTTGGGGAAAGATTTCCTTTAAAAAGTCATTGAGAGATGTTACAAGGAAGGAGTTGACTGATATTTTGAGTATAAATGTTTGGGGATTTCTAAATTTCTCAACTTCGTTCTGTTTCAAACAACACTTGTGCAGAGCTGTGTGTCTCCAGATGTTATAAGCCAACAGTTTTGAAAGTTGACCAAGAATTAAGATAGAAATTGAACTGCACTTTCCCAAATTAGGGAAATACAGGCTGGGGTTTGTATGGATTTTCTTAATGATTTCCAGAATTTTATTCTGGCCCTTTTGAATTAGTCTTCATGGTGGAATTCTGATTGAATTTTGGGGAATTGCCAGAGAGGGCTCCTAAAGTTCCATCTTTGGAGGCTTTCAGACTTGGGCTGGGTTGATACCACAGCTGACCTTGACCACCCAATGCTGGCAACAGGCGGAGTTCAAGAAGGTGGTGGCACCTTCAGAGGGTCCCTTTCAATGAATATTTCTGTTTAATCCCAAACTGGTTTGTGTTGGAAGGGACCTTAAAGCTCATCCAGCTCCAACCTCTGCCACGGGCAGGGACCCCTTCCACTGGAGCAGCTTGCTCCAAGCCCCTGTGTCCAACCTGGCCTTGAGCACTGCCAGGGATGGGGCAGCCACAGCTTCTCTGGGCACCCTGTGCCAGCACCTCAGCACCCTCCCAGGGAAGAGCTTCTGCCTAAGAGCTCATCTCAGTCTCCTCTTGGGCAGGTTCAAGCCATTCCCCTTGGCCTGTCCCTACAGGCCCTTGTCCCAAGCCCCTCTCCAGGTTTCTTGTAGGCCTTTCTCATAATAGCCACTTTTGTACTTAAAATGCTAAAATATACTTTTAAATACCCCAATTTTACAATTGCAGCTGTCTTTTAGTATTGAGGTGTTTGCTATCCTTTGGACATGAATCATGCTTGACCTAGGAAGTTGTTTCATTAAGTTCTTGAGGCTTTCTTTTCAGAAAGCCTCTTCTTGGACTAAGGATAGAGCTTCTGAAGCATAGCACTTTTGGGAAAGGTGCTAATGTGAGTTATTCTGGTTTGACTTACCTTCATGTTTCTACAGCCCCTCAAATGAGCGCTTAAGACTTTTCTTGGTTTTGACAATAGAAGATTTCCTGGTAAACTTCCATATTGGGTTGATCCTTCAAAGTCTATTGGCTCCAGATATAGTTTACTTGCTTTTGTAATGTTCTGCTGAAGGTGTTGCAGTAGAAGTGTATTCAGTGGGATCAAACAGGGTGCAAATAATGCTGTTTCCTTGCTTAGTCAGGAGTTGGAAAGTGTAGATACGGAAGTTTTGTGACATCCCTCCTGGCAGGCATGTATTTGAAAGTGGGATTACACTGTTGAACAGAAAACTCTCTTAATCTTGAGTGGCCCCATAATTGACTCTTTGGTCTGAGATGTGTTTGAAAGATTTGGATTAATCTGTTCTTCATTGGATTTATTCCCTTTTTAAATTGTTATTTGATGCGTGTCTGACAGTAACCCCACTGCTGTACTTCTAAAGCTTTGCAATATACCCACCATGCCTTCTAGCACACGGACTTGCATCCATGGACAATGTTGTGTTTGTCCTCAAAGCCGTTTCCATAGAGCAGTCTGTCTGCCTTTACCTGCCACATTGCTGAGCTCTGCTCTTAGTAGCACGCACTGTGAAATAGAGTAACGCAAGGGAAAAACATCACTTAATTTTTGAAGCATTTCTCACTAATGTGAGACCTGAGCTCTTTTTTGGGAGCTTGGAGCATTAATGAGTGCTGTCTCCAGTGAATCAACACCCACTCCTCTTCTGGGTGCAGTGATTGCTTGCTGGCAATCTGTTACATCCATGTTCTGCAGCTTGGCTTGCTCTGTGCGCTACTCTGGGTCGCTCTCTCTTCGTTACCCGCCTGCTTGCACATGGTCTTATTTCTGGAACGAGCCAACTACTTCCTAATGGGAACGTGGGCAGAGCCACCGTGGTAGCTTGTGTGTGGGCCTGAGCCAGATGGTGTGATCCGGGATTGCGCCAAGTTTGGATCCCTTTGCCTAGGACAAGTCTGAAATAGGATCCAACAAGTGTAGTTCTCTTGACTACCCTGGCAAGCTCCTCATCGATACCTTTGAGGACATGCATGCCCTTAGCTTGGTGCTGTAAACACTCCCTTGTTGTTCACAGCACTTTGAGCTGAGGAACACCAAAACCAGCAACTTTCAGAAATGCCCAAGTGAGATGGGCTGAGATGGTTGCAATAAGACACAGAATGTGCTTCAGAGAGCAAAAATAGTGTAGGTACAGAGGAGTTTGTTCCCGTTTAGGTGGAGAAAAAGAATTTGAGGACTTGTCTGGTTTTGGAGCTTACCTGTCATCAAACATCTGAGTATTGAGAAGCTAGCAGAGAATGCAGTGTAAACATAGGGGGTTGAGCACTTGGCAGAAAGAGGTAGGATAACTAATGCAGCAGGAATGCCGTAGCTGCATTGTGTAGGAACACATTTGCTCTGATCCTGGTACAAAGCATGCAGTGGAGTTACGGCGGACACAAAAGGTACAAGCTGCATCTTCTGCCCAGGTGTTAGGGGGCCCCTTGATAATTTGATTTCAGCTGCCGTTAAAATTCATTTAGACCCTTTTCCTAAGGTTACGTTTGGAACAGCCATGGGTAATTTGGGTGAAGTAGGAAAATAGCCTTTTGTTCTGCATATTTATTTGTGGTAGTTCAGTTCCAAGTAGATTGCTGGACAGTTGTTACTGGTGGGCATGTTTTCGATTCTCACAGTCAGAATGGCCTTTTCCTGTGGTAAAAGACTGATTGAATACATGCTTTGTGATTATTCTTAAAGGGGGAGAGAAAAGAAACCAAACCTTTTCCAGCTCAATTCAAAGCAAACCCACAACTAATTCAGAGGGTTCATTTCCATAAGGGTAGAAAACCATGGTTGATATTTTAGTATAAAGCTTGTATTACTTCAGTGTGCAAGGTACCTCGCAGTTTTGCTGCGGTCAGGGTTGACTCTCTGCTCCAGTAATTTCATTTTCCACTGCGTAAAAGCACTCTCTCTGGCAGCTGCCTGGTGAAGTCAGGCTGGACAAAGCCAAGCCTATACCTTTCTTTAGTGAATCTCTACTAGCTGATATAAGTCCCAGTTTCAGGGAGTTTGCAGAGTCAGAATCCTGACGGTGGTGAATGAGTTTGCATGTCTGGAGGCGATGGCAGGGAGCCGTTCCGTGGGAGGCTGGGGAGGTCTCTTAGTGAAAACCGTTTACATGGGTACGATGGTGATTGAATCCTGGGAAGCTGCAGCAAGGAGATGAGATGTTTCATTTGGGGTTGGTTTTGGGGTTGGTTTCAGTAATACGGGCATCTTCTGATTCTGCCTCTCTAACAACTTTGTCGTCTACAACATATTTGCAGATCCGGAGGAGCCGCAGGACTTGATGTTTGTGAGACAGCCCTCTTCACTGACGAAGCTTACTGGGCAAAGTGCGGTTTTCCCGTGTATTGCTGTAGGATTTCCAGTTCCATATATCAGGTGGACAAGAAATGAAGAAGAGCTTATCACAGAAGGGTGAGTAATGGCTAATATGTATTTTTGTGCTGGAGCGCTCCTAGACTGAGTGTTAGGACAAGTAAGGTACTTCATGAGGCTTGTAGAACAATCTCATAGTAGGCTTTTTTGCTGATACCTGAAACCAAGGAATCTTATTTAAAGCACAAAGGTTCTTGGAGTATATATTGCTTTTAAGTTGCCACTGGAGTAAAAGAAGCATTTAAGGGAATAAGGATGCTGCAGAAAAGCTGAAACATCTTCATGTTGATATATGATGTGTCAAGCCCTGCACTTGCATTACGCTTTCTGCAGTGAAAATGTTCAGTGTGTGTCTGAATGTTCCACAAGAATTTAAGGATAAGTGTTGAAAGCAGAATCTCGTGATTTCTCATTAAACCAGAATATTAAAATCTTAGGCATGAATAAAAACCATTGTGGGCTTTCAGGAATTCATCAAGTACAAACTGCTCTATTACACATTGTCATTGCTGGTGTAGTCATTCAAAATAATGGGGTAGAAAATATAAGAAAGCAGAATGAATCTTATCAGGAATATTTTTGTCCATCTTATGAACATACTAGAATATGGAAGTTGCAGGTACTTGAATGTTCTCAGTGTTCCTCAAAGTCAGCAGTGAGATTAATGTGGAAACAAGTGAATCATGAAGCAACAAGAGGTAAAGTTATGCTGTGGCACAGCTGACACAGAAAGCAGCTAAAGTATGTGCCATTGTCTATGGTACTAGTGGTAGTAATATATCTCTGGTCAACTCTTTAAGTTAACAAAATCCAGGAGCTCCTAATTTGAGCTGTCTTTATCTGGAGAATGCAGGATTCTGTGGGTAATGACTAACAGTTCCAATAGCACAGAGGAATTGTGTTGGTGTCAGCCTGATGGCGCATGATTTAGGTTCTTTCTTCTTTTGTAAATATAAGAAATCACTCACGTACAGAGGATGGAACAGGCTCATTAGAGTTGCACAATCAAATGTGATGAAATGTCAGAATAAATGTTCCTGGTAAGATCTTAATTTGTTTCTCCTCTCTGTAAAATGATGTCATGTCACATCTTCATAAATTTTTGCTGCCCACCCCCACCCCATCCTTCCTTAGGCTCTGTCACATTCAGTGCACAAGGGCAGTTCAAGTCACTTACTGAAGAGAGATTTTTCTTCTTGGTTTTGATCTAGTGCCCAGATATTGAAATCCTGCTCTGAATACAGTGCTGTTAATTCCCTCACAACTTTTCTGTGCAGGTTGTCATGATAACTTGTGAGGGCTTCACAGATACTATTTTTTTCTGTTCAAAATTCAAAGTGAGAAATTTTCTTGGAGAGCTGAGGCTTAACATTCAACACATTTGTTTTTTCGGTGTGCACAATTTGAACCATGTATGGCCATGTTCGTCAGGATATTTAGCGTTAGTTTGTGGTGTGATGTCTCTGTTACAAGGACGGATGCTGGTTGGTTGGTTGCTGTGGCCTGTGTGTCAGGTTGTGGCTGTGGGCACTCAGCAGAGCACTTCCTCTGCACTGACATCAGCTCTTGGCTTGGTGCTGCTTTGCTTGAGCATCGTCCCATCATCATCCCATGGACACTGTGTGGTAAAGCAGGAGCAGGAGCCATGAGGCTGCTGGTTTTTCCCAGATCATGTTACTAACAGCTTCTGTACTCCTACAGCAAGTGAGCTGTGCATGTCTTCTACCAAGCCCAAATAAAGCTTCTTCCCAGACAGAAAGCTACAGGTGCCTGGATGCTCTTGGAATCTGCTGATTGTCACATCCTTTGGATGTGTATTCCCTAAGGAATAAAATGAAGTTGAAAAGACAAAGAAATACTCCTCTTCCATTTGAAATAAATGTTTTGTTCTGCACAAAGATACAGCCAAAAAGGAAAATAAGGGGTATGAACAATGGAAATTTTATTTCCGTTGACTTGCTGTTACTTATAGAACCTTTCTGACTTGGCTGAAGATGAGTGAGTAAAGTTTGTTACAGGGATCAAACTGTACCAAGACTCTGAGGTCTGCTGCTCGTGGCTGTGGCTTAACAGAGAAGGATTCAAACAGCAGACAGCAAAAAGTTGTTTAACTTCATTTACCTCAGCAGCTCTTGTATTATTCTTTTGACTAGAATAACTGGAAAATCTCTGGAACTGGAAATTAAGATTCTTTGTTGGAGTAAAGCCTCCAGGTAGACTGTTGCAAAATAGCTGCTGTAGCTTGTTATGCATGGCCTGTTAATTTAATTACAAATTAAATCACATTTAATTTGTATTAAAATCCCCTTTTGATATAAATGGCTTTACTTACTAGTATGGCTTTTCTTTAGCCCAAGAGAAAACTGTTCTTTTTCATCCAGACAGGTTTTAATGTATCTTCTGTCTGGGAAAAGCTCTTAAATGGTGGGTTTTGTCTATACACACACACAGTCTACAGACATTCCCATGCATATATGTAGGTATACACACATGTATATACATATATATATATAGATGCATGCCTCTGTGTGGATGGGGTTAGGAAGCAGAACTTGGATAGCATGGTCAGGGCTATGCCTGATTTTTACTCACTTTCAAGTGGTGGCAGTTAACCTAATACAAAATAAAATGTTTTCCTTTCAAGCAAAATACGGATAGGACCCTGCATTTATAGGAAAATGATTTTGAATGAGTGATGGGGCTTTGAAATTAAATATTTGTTAGGAGACTTGAAAAAAAGGAAGGTGTTTAATTTCAATGAAGTATGTGTTGAAGACGGCAATAAGATTTGTGACTGGATAAATACGAGTCAGCTTTAATGATGGCAGTCTTGGCACTTCTTCAGAGAAGCAGCCTGTAATGCAATATATTGTGAAATGAGCTTGCTGTGATAAAATAGTTTCCAAATTAGAGTGAAAAAGAAGGAAGCTTGGAGTGTGGAGTGAGAAACCGGTGAAGTTCAGTGCAATGCTGACAGTTGCCATTGTAGTAAAACTGTTAGAAAGTCTGAAGGAAGCCTCTCAGAACTTGTTAACTGAAAGATTTTAAAGCAATAGAAGTGATAGGTAGACTGCTGGCTTTCTGGGTCCTCATCAGTAACTCCAACGATGATGACAAAATACCCAGCTTCCACCCAGGTCTTGGAAGTCTTGGTCCTCAGAAGCTGAAGAGTAAGATACTCTTTGGAGGAAGGGTCTGTGTATGTTTGCACTGCCTGTATGCTGTTCTATAGGCATTGCTGTCTGGCTGTGGTCTGCTCCTCTGAGGCCTTTCTTACAGTATTCACAATTTCAGAGTTAAAAAAATCACCAAGTTGAAAATTGGACCCCGTAACCTGTGACTGGGCAAAGCACTGGCCTTGTGGTGGAAGCTTTTCATTGAATTAGCTTGCTGGTCAAGCAGTAGTTTGATGATACGGGATCGTCTTCTCAAAACTACATTGAAAAGAAAGGAAAAGGCTAAACCCCACTTCAGGTTGAGATTTATGTCGCCAGTGCTCATAGCTCCAAAATAGAGCTTCAAAACATGAAGCCAGCCTCTAGATTCGATGGATTCATGTGGGTATAATCTTGAGGTACAGGGTATATTGCACAGAGTTCTTGGAGAGCACTACCAGTGGACACCTGCCCTGTCATACGTGTGAGTCAGCAACACAAATGTGCATTCTGCTTGTTCAGCTGGACTTCTTCCATAAACTCAGTGAGTAATTTCTCTGCCAGGAACGTAGGAAATATAGAGAGAAATGGAAGGAAGTGAGGAAAGTCACTGAAGTATAAATGTGATTGAATAAAACTCATGTCCTTTACAGGAAACCTTCTAAAGTAAGATCTGCCACATTGTCAGTATTACCTGATATTATAAGGGAAATTCGATATCCAAATTGAGTAGTTTTTTGGCAGCTTTGATGCCAAGATGGGGTTTCAGAGCATGCAAGATGGGCACAGAGCTTCACATGTTTGGAAGGTGAAGTTCTGCTTTGCAGTGTGTGGATCAGTGTGTGCGCCCAAAGAGCACATATTGTGTATCTTGATTTATGTTTGGACATTGATATGGAAGAAATTACAAATGAATGCACAAACTCTTGGAAAAGCTGCAGTAAATAAGGTGGTGAATCTGAAAATGAACAGTTGAAACGTCTCTGAACGCCAACATCCTGTTCTAATGAGGCTGTTCAAGTACAGGGACCTCTTTGGTGGTTTTGAGCTGTCCAGTACAGTGAAATCTTACACTGAAAAATGCCTTCAGAAAACTTAACAGGTTTGTGTGGTTAATCATGTTCTGAAGCGAGGAGATCCCAAAGCTGTGGTTGCGTGTGTGCCCTTCATTTTGTGCTCTTGCTTTTTGCATTCAAATGAAGTCTTTAAATGTATGATCACATAGGTACTCTTAGTGCAGGGGTTTTTCATTAATACTTCATACAAATGTGTGATGGTTTTAATGATTGCAGATTATTGTTTGCCAGGCACTCTGAGTGATTTGTATTAAGTGAATTATACTTGCTCAGCACACTAAAGGTTAAACATAGAGTAATTATGGAGATTTTTCTGGTAGTAGATTCCACAAAATAATGTAATTTGCTGTCTAATTTTATCTGCTGTACTTTACCAACACTGCAAATAGATTATAAGATGTTTGGGGAATAGTAATTTAAAAGGGGGGAGCCAAAACCTCAGGGTATAACTGGCTGTTTGAATACAGTAAATTAATAAAGACTCACTGTGTTTTGTGATAATGAAACACAAAAAAAATCATGTGAGTGGGTATCCAAAGTAGCTCCAGTAATTGTATGTGAGTGTGTAACTGAGGGCTGTATGGAATGCATATAAAAGATTTGAATTTGATTTTCCTGTTCCTTGACATTTGAATGATCAATCTTTGTTGTTTTTAATGACACTTTAAATTATGTTATCATTTTTACATTAAGCTGATTCTTTGTCTCCAGTGTCTGAAATCTGATTGCTTCGCTCTTGTGTGGAAGTGCTTCATTGTCCTTACAAAATTAAGATGTTTTTACTTTATTACAAAAGCACTTTTGCTTTAAGCTCATAGCTTTATGCATACAGAAGGAATCACCAAGGAGTCTCACAAGTTAATTTTCTTCTGCCATGTTTTTAACAGTGGTGAACTTGTGTTGCATCACATATGGGTAAAATCTGGGCTCAGCTCTAGGTTTTCTTGAGGAAAATAGAGAAATGCATGGCATACAATCAAGATGACTGAAAACTATGAAACCTTGTTTCTTGGCAAAAAGGCAAATCCATGTAAATGCTACCATGTTACCTCTAGTTTCTGAGGTCCTGTATGACTGACTTCGGTGGCCTAATATGACAATGTCTAGTAATTAATAGTCTGAGTAACATCTTAATTGCTGGTTAAGAAATAGTCTGCCTCAGTAGTCTGCTGCCTCCCCATGCAGGTGTTGCTTCACTTTTCCAGAGGCTGGCGATGGGAAGGTAAGCATCGTAAGGCACGTGTTGCTTGGAGATGGGTAATGATGGAATATCCAGAAAATGCTAGAAATCCAGAGGTTCAGGTGTCAGGAAGAGCATAATTTTCTTTCGTCTTTTTAGATGGTCTTAGAACTTTCTTAGATGGCGAAATTTGCCTTGGAGGTGGTGTAATCCACGATGTCTAGGTTCAGTTTCTTTATGCTAACTTCAGTAGACTTGTGTGGTTTGAAATTAATGATTTTACCTAGGCAGGATACAGGTAAATAGAATCATAGAATGGTTTGGGTTGGAAAGGACCTTAAGATCATCCAGTTCCAACCTCCTGCCACTGGCAGGGACACCTCACCCTAGACCATGTCACTCAAGACTCTGTCCAGCCTGGCCTTGAACACCACCAGGGGTGGGTGCTTCTCTGGGCACCCTGTGCCAGGGCCTCACCAATCTCACAGTAAAGAGCTTCCTTGTATCCAACCTGAACTTACGCTGTTTCAGTTTAAACCCATCACCCTTTGTCCTACCACTAGAGTTTTTGAAACTGGAAGAAGATGGGGAAAAAGGTGTAGTACTTTTGGCAGCTCCTGTTCACCCCCCACATCTCTTTTGTATCAGTTTTTCTTGCTTGAAATGGGAGATGGATCATTGTTCACAATTTATTACCACAAAAGCTCCTATTTTTTCCTACATATTAGTTTCTCATCTAATTCATGATAGAAGGCTCCTGCCTTTTTTTTTTGGCTGTACTGACAACAAGATATATACAAAATGTGCCTGTAGTCCTTGAAGCACTGTCAAGCAGTTCCAGAACAGATTTTAATGACAAACTTCTTGCTGTTTTCCTCTTGGCTAGCACCCATGTGCAGTGCTGTCCACATGCTGCTCTACTTTTTCTTCAGGCATTTTTTATTTCAAAGCTCAGATTCCCTACACTACTACAAAACCAAGTCTTTGTAGTCCTCCTGTTACTAGATCATGAAAACAGGGTGCCTTTCCTTGTGGTGTACCTGGGTAGGAAATCTCTCTGGATGCTTTTAAGACTTTCCTTCACTTAATTCCAATAAACATTTTGTTTGCTTTTAATGTGTTGAATCAGAAAATTGATCAACAGTTACAGTAGTATCATAAATCAGTACTAATGTGGCAATTAGGTGAGTCAGAAGTCTTTGTGTCCTAACAATTCCCCTCTCAAAGCAGGTGAAAGCATTGGTTCTGCTAGCAGAATTCTAGTAAAATTTCAGATGGAGAAAGCGATTGGATTGATTTGTTTGTTTCATTCTTTGTTTTTTGCTACTTTGAGTGATAAAGGATCTTGGAAACTTTTGTATCGTGTAAAGAGGAATGATGGTTGCTGTAGGAGAAGAATGTCGCTGTTGGCCGTGGATACTATGTTTAGTATAAGATGCCACATGTATCTAATACATTAAGCATAAAAAGCAGAATCACAGAATCCCACAGAATCCCAAGGGTTGGAAGGGACCTCAAAAGATCATCTAGTCCAACCCCCCTGCAAGAGCAGGGTAACCTACAGTACATCACACAGGAACTTGTCCAGGCGGGCCTTGAATATCTCCAGTGTAGGAGACTAAAAGCAGGTAGTTTCTAAGGACTGAGTTATAAATGCTTCCCCTTGTCTTTATGAGGGGGGAAATTCTGTACAGAAATGTTGTCATCTTGATGAATTTGCATCTTGAAAATGTTTTTAACCTGTATCTTGCTCTGAAATGTTTGCACCTTAATGGAGTGGCTATCTTTTTACCAAAATGCAGTTACTATGTGTTGCACCATGTGTGCTTCTTTCCTGATGTTGTACAGGTATAAGCCTGTCATGTTCCAGCCTTTCACGCAACACATTACTCCAGCTGTATCTGCTGAATGCTGGGTTTTCTTAATGATGTGGTTGGGTTATTTCATTTTCCTGAAGTTTTACTTGCTATTTTCTAAACACCTTGGATCACATTTAATTAAGAGCAACTGAAGCTGCAAGTGCCAAAGATGAACTACTCTTGTGGAACTGATGTAGTTGAACTTCATTTTAAATGTGAAGCCAGGGTGTGGAATTTGATTCTCTAGTTAAAAACCCCTCTCCCTAACATGGCTCCATGTAAATGGCACCTACAGATACTGTGTGCAAACACTTCTTCAGCTTGCATAGACATTTTGGACCTGCGTGTGCTTCTCTGGTGGCACTGTTGAAGTCAGCGTGTCTGTCAGCTCACCCATGTCGTGTTTTACACAGCTCTGGAAGGTTTCTCCTGCTTGCGGGGGGCAGCCTGGAGATCAGCGAGGTTACGGAACAGGACGCTGGGACCTACACCTGCATAGCGGACAATGGAAACGACACCATTGAGGCTCAAGCAGAACTTACAGTTCAAGGTAGGTCCAATACTTGATTTTCAGAGAGAACACCTCTCCAGGTGACCTTTTGCAAGAGTTTTATTGTGTGGTCAGTGAAGGACCCTGTGTTGTGGGGGTTGTGCCCCATTTAAAACAAAACACACACTTCCACTTCTTTTAATACTGTTATGTGGTATTCTGATTTATCATTCAAACTGCTTATAATTTCACAAGGTTTTAAATGGGAATTTGCTTATATAATGCGTCTTGAGCGTGGTTAAAAGCTGCTGTGTATGTTCATTTAATATTAAACATGGTCAGTGCCATCTAAAGGAGGAGAAGTGATCAGACCTCTCTGACCTATCTGAAAACTGACCTATAGTGCTATGACTTCGGTCATCCTTGTCTAGGACATATATGAAGAGTTTTTCATAGTTATTAAATATACTGTTGAGTTAATACTAAATATTTATGTATGATATATATATATATATATGAGATATATATAAAAAATATATATGATACATTTTATGTCTCTTAGCCGTGTTTCAGAAGTTCCAGGTGTGCTTCTGGCGTATAAGAGGTAGAGAAGTAACAGAAATTAAGAAGGGATAACAAGAGTTGCTCAGTATTGACCAGCCAAAGTATTCCTCTTCAGGAAGTGGTATATGGAGGGAGGTTTATACTGACATTCACAACATTTCTGCTGCATGACAACTCTATTTAACCACATCTATGTAAAAGTGAACAGCAGTTCTGCACCTTATTAACAAACACATGGAGGGGAATACTCTCCTTTTGTTACCTGTACCTTGAGCTGCACCTTGTGTTTCCCCCCCCCCCCGATCTGGGCAGTAGCTCTCTGAGCATGCTTCTTGCTTTCTGTGGGTTACTGGTACAGAAGTCAAGCATTTTGGCTAGTTCTGCCCTTCTTTAAAAGTTGGGGAAGAACACCTGAAGCCTGTAGTCTCTGTGAGGCTGCTCAAATGCAATAGAGCTCTACTTACACAACACTCTGAGTTAAAGCCAAGAAATTCCAATCAGGCAGAAAAAAACCCCTCCATACTTTAATTCCCTTGTTTCTTGAGCCAAAAGACTGAAGATGGTGCTCTGTCTCTTGAAATACTTGCATGTTTGATGCAGTGTAGCACTTGATGGTGGTTTGATGCAACTCAGCGTGCTGTGTTCAATTCAGTTCTGACCTATTTTACAGAATTGGCATGAGGCTGTGAGTTTTATGGGCAGTGGCAGAAATTAATGATATTAATGATATGATGTAATTAAGCTAAGCAAGTGATAGATAAGACTGAGTTACAACCTTAATGAAGGATGTACAGTCAGGTCACTCAGGGGATGAAAGCGAGCTTGGGAAAACTCTTTTGTTCCTTATCTAAACTAATGGAAATGATTTCTTTATTCAATTGTAAAGATACAGAATATGTTCTGCTAGGTCTTTTATGCTGAAGTTTTCTTACACGCCTGGCACAAAAACCCCCAAAGATTTCTTCTAATACTTGGCTATTAAAATAGATTAAAGATGACAGAGAATACATTTTGGAAAGCTGCGGTTCTGATTTTACTTCTTATTTCTAATCTTAATTCTGCCTTTCCTTTGAGAGGTTGCTGGAGAGAGTAATTGTATTTCTGCATTACTGTAATTTGGTGAAGGGTTGAATAGTTTGAATAACTGTTCTGTGATCACTGTATCATTTTCTTCTGGACTAGAAAAATTGCCATCTCTTCCCACCTAATAACTGCATGATTTTGCTTGATTTAAGCTTTTTCTGTCATTCTTAGAAGTTAGCCTGGCAGAAGTTCATATGAGAAAGCCATTTTTGGGGTATTTAATTCCCTTGTCTCATGTTTTTTCTGCCTGAGCATGTGTGGAGATTTCAGTACTGTGCTAGAGGTTGTACTGAGACAATCTCTTTTTTTCCCTTCTATTACCACTTCACAATGCCAGTTCAGTAAGATTAGTAAATCTCTAGTTCAGCATGGGTAAGATGGCATTGTTTGACAGTGTTAGGACAGTTGAGAGTGAAGCAGTGTTCCTGTTGGTGTGTCTTAACTGTTAGAAGCTGTAAGCTTAAATTGGGCATTGAATACAAAGAATGCTTGTTAGATGTCACTTTGCTCCAAGACCACTTTCCTGTATCCTTTGACAAGGATCTAAATCCCTGGAAGCTAACAGACTCTGTGATGTGGTACCAGTGGCAGGAAGCTGCCAAGCAGCGCTGTGTTGGAATGATTACTTGGATCTTTGCTCTTCCCTAGCAGTAGGGATGAACTGGCTGATTTTCATCTTTCAAGGGTAGGGTACCATGAAGTGTGGCATATCTGGGTTGTGTGCTGTGCTCAGCTGGCAAGAAATACCTACATCTTGGTGTGCTGCTTGTGTGTTTGCACAAGGTACCCCTTGTTGAACAGGTTACCCTGTGTCATTTGATAATATTTCTATTGCCTTAATGTTTGGTTTTAGAAAATGATGGAATTTTCCTGCATACACCCCTGAAGGGCTGAATCTGGAAACATGACTTCATTAGGAAGGATTACTTGACTAGAAAGGTACTTAAGAGTCCAGAAGGATATTACACAAATTTGTTTCCTCAAAGCTGAGGCTTTAGGGGCTGAAATTGAGCGTTTATGAGCCCCATCCATGTTGAAGGTAGTCTTTAGGGACAAAAATCAAGCGGATAAATGTGTGTACGGCATTGTACTTACTTCTCCTGGATTTACTCTTGGGTGCAAAAAGCATGTCATCGTGGTCTCATGCTGAGCACCGCGAAGGTACCTTTGCCAAGGCAGGTTACTTCCTACAAAGGGAGGCAATAATTTGCTGTCTGAAAACCTTTGGTACAAAGTCAGGTTTGTTTTAACTGTGTTGACAGAGTTCTTCCCCTTGCTGTCAGCAGGAGGAATGGTGCTGGGGACCAGATTTATTTACATCACGTGTAATGAATTGAGATCGCTTGAAAAAGTTGTTTTGCTCTCTTCAGCAACGAAAGAATCTGTAGTATTTCCGTTAGATAAGGTGGAAAGTGATGAAAGAAAAGCTGGGGAAACAAGAAGTAAATGTATTTAAAATACAATCAACTGGCTTCTGTTCAGTCCCAAACCTGTGGCCTGGAAGAGCCATAGAGGCAGCTAAATGCTGGGAAGGTTAGAAGTTCATTCTTCATCTGGGAAATGCTTCAGATTTATTGCTGTGCCCGGCACCCCTGGGGATTCTGTGAATGCTGTGGCTCGAGTTAGGTCACTGCATGAGCTTCCCGTCGCCTGTCTCGGTACTCGTGCTGCAGATAATGAGTTTAGAGGGAGTTTTCTCTTTCTGTTGAAATATTTACTGCAGTTAATAATGAACCAGAACATAATAAACCCCCCAAAATTCCATTTTCCTTATGAAATTGATATGGCAGGTCTGAAGGCTTGAAGAGAAATGAATCACTGCATTACTGTGAGAAGAGACAGAATTGCTGCTCTTCTGTTGTTATTACCTTGCAATGATTGTTTGGAATAGCAGAAAGTTGGCTCTTGAGTCATGTAAGACAGCATTCAGTGCCTGATAGCATATCTTAAACACTAGGCATTAAATGCCTTGCTGTGTTAATGTACTAAAATTAAAGATAGGAAAGTTTTGTTTATGGGTCTCTAGTGATAAATTGGAGGTTGCACACAGCAACAGGCTGATCACTACTACCTCATTTGTGCTGCCAGGGCAAGCTGTATGCAAAAACCAAATGCAGAATAAGTGTTTTGATAGAATCACCAATTCTGTGCTTTGAAAGGAAACCCTGGAAATGTTTTCAGCGTAGCTGAAATTGTGACAATGGCAAGTCTTTACTCCAGCAAATAATACATATATTGCAGTGTTGGTCCTGTAAAAAAACACTTGTGCTTTCTGTGCAAGGGCTGGGGAGTAATTTAGATAATAAAAGGAAGTGAGATAAAGTCTGCATTTTGTCTGCCAGTAGGTTTTAAATTGATAGTCAGTGACACAACTCGGGTTGGGAAAGATGATGTTGTGTCGAGGCAGAACTGTAGTTGGTTATGAGTCTACACTAGACCAGCTTGAAACAGCCTAGAAAGGTTGGACCAGATGATCTGTGATGTCCCTTCCAACCTGGGATTCCATGATTCTGGGAATCGGTGGAGCACACCTAAGTGTGGCACATGCTAAACCATCCAGGATTGTGAAACCTGTGGTCTTAAACACTCGGAGCAAGGTTTGGCACACTCAAAAGCCTGCATAGGTCATGCTCAGAGAGAAGCAATCTGGAATTTTTATGGGTGTTCTGCTTCCATTTGCCAGTGGTGTAACGTGTGTTTCTAGTCCAGGAAACACTTTCGTTATTGATGGCAAGTTATGATTTTTAAGCTTTTGTATTTGAAGATCTTGGCTTAAAACCCACTTGTGATTATATTTCTATCAATATATGCATTCTATTTTGATTTACTGTTCTTTATGTAGTCTAGAGCTGTTGATGAGGCTTGTAAAACAGCTTGAAAACTGTCTCCCATTTACATTATTATGGAGAAATAAGTCTTTGGTCAAACAAACTCCCTTCCTATCATGAAAATAAGAGGAAAATGTGCCAGGAAAGTGTAAGTAAAGAAGAAAGAACCTTACTGACCACTGAGGTTGCAAAGAGGGAATGTTCAAGCCATTCAGTCGTTTAGTTTCCTCATCTTGCAGTTTTATTCAGTTTTATTTCCTAACCCACCTGAGTTAAACTGAAGGCTGGCATAAAATCAAACCAAAACTATTGCTGAGAGAAGAGCCTTTTAATGTAAAGAATCTTAGACTTGTCTTCCAGTAGCACATTTAATCTTAGCTGAGGTGGGTGCTTTGTTAAAGGTAATGCCATCCTTCTCAAGAAATTGTAGATGTTTGGAAAGCACATTAAAGCCTGGATTAAATCCTGTAGCAAGGGAATAATACATCTGGGTAACTCTTACTTTTGCATTAAGCTTTCAGTATTATTGGAAACAATTCTAGGGAAGAAATTTGACCCAAGACTGAAAATTGCTAAAACCTTTCTCATAGCTTCTGGATTATCTTCATCGATTTCTGTTTCTAATTAAGCTCAGTGCTGTGTCTTGGTAACAGGCTGCGCTTCAGTTACACATTCAGCAGATAACTGCACTAAACCTGATGCTGTCAAAGGCTTGGACTTCGGGACAAAGTATTGTCTTTTCTGGTTATCCCAGAACTATGCTGGTTGAGGAAGCTGGCGATTGTAAGAACCCCTCGGCTTCGTACAGGTTATTTCTTTTCCTTGAGGCTGTGATGTGACTTCCATTAATTGTCTTTGTTCTGTAGTGATATAAAAGATGTACAGTAGGTCAGAGGAATCTGAGGTGGGGAAGGTGAAGGTGTGATTTGGGTCAGTACCATTGTGCTTCACTCTGATATCTCAAAAGACTTTCTAATAGCCCTTGCTGCTGCTCTTAAGTATAGTTTAATGTTTATGGAATTGTGTAGTTGACTTGTGGATTCAGTTATGGATTCAACTAAATATAAATATAGGTACTTTGCAAGTAATTTTTGCTTCTCACATTTGCATTCAACACCAATGTTAGAATTCCAGAATCCCAGCCTGGTTTGTATTGAAGGGACCTTAAAGCTCACCCAGTTCCAACCCCTGCCACGGGCAGGGACCCCTTCCACTGGAGCAGCTTGCTCCAAGCCCCTGTGTCCAACCTGGCCTTGAGCACTGCCAGGGATGGGGCAGCCACAGCTTCTCTGGGCACCCTGGGCCAGCGCCTCAGCACCCTCACAGGGAAGAGCTTCTGCCTAAGAGCTCAGCTCAGTCTCCCCTCGGGCAGGTTCAAGCCATTCCCCTTGGCCTGTCCCTACAGGCCCTTGTCCCAAGCCCCTCTCCAGGTTTCCTGGAGCCCCTTTAGGCACTGGAGCTGCTCTCAGGTCTCCCCAGAGCTTTCTCTTCTCTACCATTGCCTTCTGCACCTTGGGCAGTGTGGCTGGAGCTCTTGTTGGTGAAGATGGAGGCAAAATAGTTGTTGAGTACCTCGGCCTTCTCCATGTCCCGGGTGACCGGGTCCCCTGCTCCCTTCTGGAGGTGCTTTCCTAACCTGATCCCTGGCTGCTCCGAGTGTCTCTGTGTTCCTCCCAGGCTGCCTGTCCTTGTTTCAGCCCTCTGAGGCCTGTTACTAGTGAAAAGGTTATAAACAAATATTGAGAACCATACATGGAATGGGCAGGAAGGAGGTGTTGGTTAATTTAAGACCATATGAGTTGCTCAGGCTTTACCTGGAGACCAAGAGTGACTGCGTGCATGAGATGCCTAATTCTGAATACCAAATGTGAATGTCCGCACCAATACATGGTTCTTTGCATTAAGCAAAGCCTTGAGTTTGTGCTGCGTTTAAAGATACAGTGGGCTCATTTCTCATGCCCACTATTGTACCCAGAACATGGGTGCAGAGAACCTCCGATTGCCTCTGCCCACTTTCTGAGTCTTCCTCTGCAGCTGATGAGCTGTTGTAAATTCTTTCGGTCTGTCTTGTTTTTATCTAGCGCCAGGAGAAGCCCTTGTCCAGTTCTTGCCATGTTTCAGGTGCAGAGGACATTAAAGCTTGTTGACGAGTTTGCCACAATTCTGAATAGGGGCACAAAAATGTGTTTTCTTCAGTTGCAGCTCAGAGTAATGAATGAGCTTTGGTACGGTTTGGAAGGAGGATTCCTTTGGAGCAGTGCAAGTGCTTAAAATTCAGTAGTAGTGTTACAAAGCAATGGAAATGGGATGTTGTAAGGAGAAGCACAGGGGAGCCTCTGCAGGCAGTGACCTCTGCCTTGCTGCTCACTCCTGGGTTTCAGTGTTTAACGGGGGCAAATGCTCTGCGAAGCTCGGGGCTGGGAGGGTTTTCTGACCTTTCCTGGGGCCAGGGTGAGCAGAGGCAGCTGCTGCCTGCTTTGTGCTGTGATGTGAGCAGTGTCTAACTCCTGTGGCCAGGGCAAGTACAGGATGATTATAGAAACCTGGTACTGAACACAAGGGTTATGTGTGTGTCTTGTAGAGGTGCAGCCCCTCTGCTATGACCCATCCGTGGGTCGATGAGGTGGTGTGGAGGCTTCAGACTACGCAGTCATTACAGTAACAGATGGGGTTTGGTTTGAACTGTGCTGCAGAGGTATGAGTGTGGTATGTGCAGCTCTCCAGCCACTGCAGACCAGGATGGGGAACTGGAAATGGGTGTAAGCATCTCTATCTGAAGCTTTGGCACAGGATGGGAAAGGCCACGCTTGTCAACCTGAAATCATTCCCACTCTTTGATCACACCATGACTGGGAGTGTCCTGCTCCTGCTGCATCCAGAAACACCAGCTTGCAGCATGTGCTCTTCTCAGCACTGGTGACTTCCTGGTAACCAGCAGAAAGATCCATGGATGTGGCAGCTCCCTGGGTGTGGACAGGGAAAAGCTGCCTATAGCAACCCAGTGCAGATGGGGCCACAGTGTTTGGTAGATAATAGTATTGCAAGGTAGGCTTTTGCTCTTAAAAGAGTATCTTTTCTGAGTACCTGACAAGCATTTACCATAGGATCCCAGACTGGTTTGGGTCGGAAGGGACCCTAAAGCTCATCCAGTTCCAACTCCTGCTACGGGCAGGGACCCCTTCCACTGGAGCAGCTTGCTCCAAGCCCCTGTGTCCAGCCTGGCCTTGAACACTGCCAGGGATGGGGGCATTCATCACTTCTTTGGGAGGCCTTTTCCAGTGCCTCACCACCCTCACAGTAAAGAGCTTCTCCCTTACATGTAATGTGAATTTCCCCTGTTTGAGCTTTAACCCATCAACCCTTGTCCTGTTGCTACAGTCTCTGATGAAGAGTCCCTCTCCAGTATCCCTGTCGTGAGGTTCTTTACATGAAACACTATTCACTAGACAATTTGATTAGTGATTAGAAACTAGTGATAGACTGATTGTATTAGCGAAGATTGTCTGTGTCAGGTAGGCACTGCATAGTTTTCAAATGGGCTTTTCTGGCACCAGAAAACAGCCCCAAATGGTGAGGTGTTAGTGAGGACAAAGATGAGACCTTTTTGGCTATGTAATTGTAACTGGATTGCGTGGGGGTGGGAGGTAATATGTCCAGAACTGCACATGCAAGGAAGATGAGGTAGGTCTCGAATTTAAAACAAGCTTTGTGATTTATACAAATATATATTTTACACGTAAGCATATATATAAAAATATATAATGGATATTATTTATTTAACACGTCATATATATATGACATACATATAGACATATATATATATAAAAATAAAAAAATACCATTAAGAGAGACAAAACCAAATGATCAGTAACCCATACAATTTACACAAATGGTTTTCCTTGTAAATGTTCTTGAGTAATCCTTGGGGATAATGAAAATGTTACTAAATTAAGCAGCAGTGTCTTAAATATCTACAATGTAGAAACTGATATTGAACTATGGGAATTGTAAAAGCTGGTTTCTCTTTCGGCTAGAATTTCTAATAACTGAAGGATCATCTTAACAGGGGTTAGAACCAGCTGCTGCTTTATGGAAAGAAATTTCCACAGAATGGCTTTTAAAATAGAATAAGCTAATGCTGTTATCAATACCTTTGGCCTAGACAGTCAGTGACAGAAAATGCTTTTTTTTTGCCTGAGTTTCATATTTAGAGCTGTTTGTCTAGTCTCCAACCTAAAAATGTGCTTTTGGATCAGGATTTACTTGGCACAGGATTTACTACCTTGATTCTGAAATTGATTATGTGATGATTTGAAGTATCTAACACTGCAGATTAGAGACACGTGCTGCGGGACAGGGCAGTCCGTTCTCCACCAGTCTTCCACTCACTAAAATGCCCATCAGACCTCATACTGTGGAGATGACTGTTTAAGTTTGGGAAGACACAGTGTGAATGCTGCCAGCTCTGTTTCTCTACTGAGGTTCAGCTTGTTTCTGGAGGAGTGTTTGTTATCAGAACGGGTTTTATGGCTTCCTTTCCAAAACAGGCACCAGGCAGAAGGTGTTTATCAGTATATTTATACAGCCTCAGTTTATTCAGTGCCCATCAGTGTCCATTTTACATTAGAATATAGAGCCAAATCAACGCTTAAAAATCATAATCACTGGGTATTAGTTGGGCATTAGCTCGTTGTGTATTTTTTGTGAGCTTTTTGCAAGTAGTGTGCATTCAGTGAAGAGTAAATACCACTTCTCATTCCCATGGGAATGTAAATTAATTTAAGGCAATTTAAATGAAAATAATAGAAGAGGCATTTGCCTGCGTGCTTTAGGCAGGAATCTGTCAGTGAGCATCTCCATTTGCTTGCATGAGGAAAATGAGGGTTACTTTTACCTGGGGGAGGGCCTGTTCCTTAGGGTGGCAGGTTGCACATAGATGAGGCTCTCAGTGGTGGAATTAGTAGTGAACTTGGTGATTCTGGAGTAATGGTTGGACTTGAGGATCTTAAAGATTTTTTTCCAACCTAAACAACTCTGTGGTTCTAAAGTTGGTTCTATGATGTGTTTTCTGATAGATTGTTTGGAACAGAAAGCTCTATTTCCATGAACTTTGTCATATGCGTGAATATACATGGTACCCTGTATGAAGTGTGCTGTTAGGTTCCTTGTGAGGAAGGCAGGAGGAATAATGATTGCTGGGTGGAAATTTCATCCTCTGCACAACTGACCTGATGGTATAAATGATGTGCAGTTTTCAGGCAGCAATGTAGGAAAGGTAATCCAGTGGGGTAGCCCACCGGCTTCATTTTCCAAGTGCTCTTGAATCATTATTAAGGATTGAAGTATGTAGTAGATATCATCAGAAACCAGAGATAAACTATAGGGCTAGTTATTATTGGTTTTATTCCCTATCAAAGAGATGTCAGAATTTCAATTACAAAATAAAAGTGGAAAGGTTCAGTGTAATTTTTAAGTTGCATGTGCCAAAGACTTCCAAGAAATCTGAATGTGTGAACTGAGCAGCTCATTAAAATGCCTCTTCCTCCAAGTGAGAACTCTTTTTATAGAAATTGTACCCTAAATTGCAACTATTTTCTCTGTACATCAGGGTCAATCCTCTGTGTTTAATTGGTTGGATTTAAGTTTGATTCTTGGATTTATGGGGTTGAAGGTTGTGTTTTTTCCATTCCAACCAAGATGTTTGCATTGGTTTTGTACTGCCAAATTTCGTGCTGAGATCTGAGGGTGATGTTGAGCTGGAAACGCTGCAGAACACTGTGCATTACTTAAGCAAGTCTCCCAAGAGAGACCATCCCATAAAGCATACATAGTTTCTTTCAAGTTAAATTTTTATGATAGTTAAGCTGACTCTCATACCAGCAGATAATTTATTTCTCTAATGGGAGCTAGGTTATTGCAGCTACCAGAGGTCTCATTATGAAAACTTCCCTGCCAACAACTATAGTTTATCCCAAAGTTACAATGAAACAATTGGGTTGTAAGGAGGCGGGCTGTTGTCTGTGATGACTTATTCCCTACCCAGTCCTGCTGTTAATGAGCCTGTCTTCAGGAGGAGAATAATTTAAAAGAAAACCACCATGAAGTCTTGATTCCTTGCCTAAACACAGTTCTCTGTTTAGTGTCAGTTGACATTAAACATGCTGGTTTGTAGTAGAGGTGAAAGCCTTTCAGGCAGGTGTGATCTGCATAATGAAGTCCTGCTCTTCAGTGACACGTTGAGGCTCAATCTTTGGGAAGGTACTGGAAGGAGGCCTACAAGAAAATGTGAACAGAATCCAAGCTACTAGATAGAAGGCAACTGGACTTCCAGCAGGGTAGTTGATGGCTAGAAAATGGCAGGAGACAGTCCCAATTCCTGGAAGCTCTGCTTGTCTTTTTCATTTTCAAGGGCTGACTCAAACATTTCTTCCATGGTTGTTCTTTTCTTGCATTCTTAGGAGCTTAGGTACAGTCTCGGCATAGTGTTGACCAAAGCATGCACAAGGGATGCCATAAATCACTATACTGTGTGGTAATTCAGAGCACCCTTGTGCTCCAGAAGTGGCATTCCACAGGTTATGTGCTTCTGACTTGCGTCAGATGGTTTTAGTTTCAGTCAAGTATTTTGTTCTGTAAATACAACTTGAGTATAAGGGTTCTGTTGTGTTCATTGTAAGTCACAGCACTTGAAAGGCCCAAAGTAGGTGGCCTTGAACAACCTATTGTAACCTTACTGTCACTGGTAAGTTTAATGCACAGAACATAGGCTTATTAAAGTTTCATCTTACAATAATATTATATATAGTACAATAAATGTATTGGCTGCAATGGCTGTAGGCATGCAAGTTGCAAAATCTACCCAAAGAGCATTGAAGGCAGGCTTTATGCATAGTGATGAGGCCAAGAGGCTAGAAGTGCAATTTAGAATATGTCAGTCTTTGCAATGAAAATCTCTTTGGAGATGAGTTTAGCAGTTCAGAGCGTCTGAGAGTGGAGCCAGTGCAGTTAAGCATCCATTTTGGTAAATTCAAATGTTTCATTACTAGCTCCGTGTGATGCTTTAGGGACAATATTTAAAGCATAATTTTGACATTCCTATGCCCTTTGGGCAAATAATTTTTCCTCAGCTTTTCCAGCACATGTATAATTAATAACTTTGTTTACTGACAGTGTCAGTGGTAATATAGCTCTGATTTATACCCGTTATCTTCTGCCTGTTTGCTTCCTCTCTGGCACGTCATGAGAAGCCACACAGAATAAACCACATCTCGGGATGGGCTTCTAGTGAGAAGATAATAGAAATACAGTGCAGGACCACAATCCTGTTGTATTCTGTTTGGTGCAGAAAAAAACAGAGCCCAAATCGTTGTGCTTTAAATAACGAGTTGAAGCTTTGTTTTGGACGGTTAGGCAGGAATTTGCATGGTGCAGGAAGGGAAGATAACCACGGGAGGCTTTGAAAGATGGAAAAGGAGTGAGTTTTGTTACGCAAGATCAGGCTGCTGAGGGTTTGTGAGCTGCAGTGTATCTGTCCTTGGCACTGACTGTAGATTTCCTTCCAGTCATATACTTCATCTGAATGTTGCATAGTTATTGCTCTACTAATTTGCTTAAATTATCATTAGTGTGATTAACCATTATAGGAGTGATGTTCAGAGCTGCTCATCTCCCTGCTACCTCTTTTGATTATAACTGGAATAAGACAGGCATCAACTCGGAGAATTACAAAAACTGTGGATTTAAACAATTAACCTATTAACATATAAAACTCATCTGGATGGTAAGCAAGTACAATAGAAATACAAGGAATAAAGCTTTTATGAAGCCTCTTAAGTGGTTTCCATTGACTGTTTTCTCTGTATTACTGGTTGTAAAGCTCTGCATCATCATATTAATTATACAGTAACATTAAATCACTTGCTTGAGTAGTTGGGCAAAATATTGCGACTTCACATGTTAAGCTGGCTCTCTTGCAAGACTTAAACCTGGTTTCTTTAGTTTCAGATTGGATTATAGTTGTTGGTCATTGTGTTCAGAGTTAAAGAAATGTCTTTAAAGTGCAGGAAGATGATGCATATGAAGGAGAACAGTTTTACACTAACACACAGCAAGACTTACCTGTAGTCACGGAACTTGCCCATTTGAGTCTGATCCTTGCAGTGTGATAAGAAACACACCCCCAGCTTCCAACTTTGGTCATTCTAGACAGCTGAGAAATTAATGAGAAGATGTGCTTTTGTGCAGCTATTAACACACTTTGCAAAGGTTGCCTGAAGTTTGTTTTGTATCTGTATGCATTTAAGTTGTTAGAATCCAGTCCCTTTTTCGTAAGGGAAATGAGAACATCCTGGCTTCGTACAGCACAGTTATAGTGGTGTGGTGTTTCTGGTCAGTCCTAGAGAATTTGAAAGATATACCCCAAATCCGTTCTACCTTTAGCTCAACTCAGATATAATGCAGCGTGTCCAAGATGTGAAAGCGTCTATTCCCTTCAGTCACATTCCGCTTTAGGAGTGTGTTCTCCATAATGCACTTGAAGAGCTCTCTTAGTGCACTCCCTTGGGAAAATCCTGCTGGTAACGGCACTGTAGGCTTTACCTTACCCAGCTGACACTTCAGTTCGTATCATACATAGGAGTTAAACCCCCTGTTGTAAGATGTGGCTGCTACGAGCTCTGATGCCTGAGGTGTCTTTCTGTTTGCTTCAATGAGGAGTGTGACTGACATGGGACCATGAATGGGGAGAGCAAATTGGAACAACACATGGGATGGGCAGGAACTGGGGGCTTTTGTCACTAGGCTCTGGAGGCTGAACAAGTGTCTGCTGTCAGGGCTGGGAGCGGCCACACATTTCAAGTCCTCTTATTTTAATAGCAGCACTGTGCAAAGGAAGGTGTGTGACAATGTAGTGTTGTTGTGCGCATGGTTTTGTGAGTGAAGGGACCACAGCAGTACAGCAGTGGCTGTGCTAAGCCAAGTGGAAGGCCCATGTGTTTGGTGTCTTGTTCCTAACGGTGTCCGAAGCAGATGGCTGAGAGAATTCAAGTAAAGGGCAAGAATATTTGTTGCTTCCCTTGAGCAATGTCTCATTCTCCAGCCATTTCCAGACTGGGGATTTTGAGCTATATGTAGTTTCTACATGATTTAGCTATTCCCAATGGATTTCTGTCCTAATAATCCATCTCCTGCCCCTCTTTCTCCCATGTAAACACCTTGTATTTGCAGCATCCCCTGACACTGGTAGGAGCAGCACCTTCTTTTTGTTGGTTTGAGCTGATCTCTGTGAACTTTATTGGATATTCCTTTTCCTAGCTTGCATGGGAAGATGCTGAAGCAATCTGTCCTTATCCCCCTGACACCAGGCATGATTTTATAGCCCTTTTTTATATCCTTTTCATTTGTTCCCTTTCAGGCTGCCGAGTCTCAGCTTGTTTGCTTGTTCTTTATGTGGAAGCTATTATGAAGTGGATTGTAATTAAGGTTATTTTGGGGATTTGGAAATTAGAAGGGACTTTGATATGAAGATAGGCCTGCATTCATTGATCTGGAAATGAAGGGGATTGGATAACTCTGTAGCAAGCCTACAGAATTGGTGTTATTACAAGCAAAAAAAAAAAAAAAAACAAACCCAGAAAAGCAGAAACTCTCCATTGCTCTTTTTACTTGATGAGAAAAAAGCATTTTTCCTTGTGGACAGTTGCTATAGGGATACACCAGGTAGTGTTGGAAGTTCCCATCAGTTTGGTAAATATGAGTGGGGCTTAGTATAGCAGTGGAGCCCATCAGTTATTTTTACTGTTTGCAGACCTATGTTCTGGGCTTTTTGCTCCCCAGGTGATCCCAGGCAGTCTGTATTCAGTGAACAGAGGTTTCAGAGCTGAAATTATCATCAAAACCTGTTTCCTTTTTGGCCTTTGCAGCTTCTTGGTCTCGTCCAGCACACGAACGCGCTGGCCCACTGTGAAGACTGCACAGGCAAATATTGCAGGATCAGAAGTTTCAAGGCTTGCTGTCTTTACCTTGACACCTCCCCCTTGCCTCTTGTTACAGGGTGAGGGTATAAACATCTTAAAATCTTACCATACGTGTTCTCCTGCTGTTTCTCCACAGGATCCTGCTGCCTTGTGCAGTGAGCAAACTTCATATACTGCTTTATTGAGAAAATATTCAATATTTGATTATATTTTCCTTATTTGGGGGTAGTTCCATGATTTATTTATCATGCTCAGCTCAAATCCATATTTATTTCTGTTTTGGTATTCAGCACCATGGAACCTGAATCATTCATAAACACTAATGAATGTATATTTGCGCACTGCTGAAATGAAGTGGTATTGAATCCATTTTAAAAATTGACTGAGACATACAAAAATTAAGATGAAATGTATCCAGCTGTGTTAGTGCCCAGTGTGAGACACTCCAGCATTGATTTTTGGGATATGCATCTCTTTAATACATCCCTCTAGAGCTGTGATGGGCATTAGGCGCTGATGAGGGGCGAGTGGCTCCGCTGCTCCAGCCAGCCACCAGCCCACGTCACACCACTGATGGGCTGCAGTCACTGCTCACAAGCAGCTTTGCCCTTGAAACATCCACCTCCCCAGTCCCACCTGAGAGGCACAGACAGGGGCAGCATCTGAAGCATCTGCCCTCCACATGAGGCAGTGCAAGCAGAATTCTTCCAGCCTCGTCCTCCTCTTTCCCTGAGGCCCCAGCCTGCTCTGCCCTTACTCCTGTGCCACATTCATCAATGTCTTTTTCTACTGCACTGATTGTCTCTAGTGTCCTACTAAATTCTATTAGTCCCTCTGGGGACCTGTTCTTTGCTCAGCTGATCTCTACCCTCCTTGAGCTCTTCTCAAATCATGGTGCTATCAGCACTCCCATCGCTCTTGCCTCCTTTGTCCAGCCGTTTCTCTTGCTGTGCTTCTTCCATCCATCTGTATCTGTCTGTGCCTGAATTTATCCGCCTTGGCCCAGCTTTCTCACCCCATCCTACTGTTCTCCAGCCCCTTCTTCTTTCTTCAGGCATCTCCCTTCTCTTGGGCATCTTGAAAATTAAGTTTGTTTTTTCCTTCTCTGATCAAAAAGATGTAAACTCGGGTTTGTTTGTGAAAAATGCAGTCAAGGAAGAAAATACTGGTGGAGAATTTGCCATCTTCCCGTTTTGGCAAATTATAAACTTGTCCCTAGCAATGCACTTGGGTGTCATTCGCTGTAGATGGAGGCCTCAGCTTTACCTATAGTAATAATTCATACAATAGCCAAACCCTTGTTTCACAATCTGTTAGAAAAGCTCATCCTTAGTGCTCACAGCCATTTCCTAACCTCATGGTAACACTGCAGTGCCATGCATGAAGTGTGGTCATCATCTTTTAAAGTCTCTATACAGCACTAAATGAGTAATGATAATGTGATAACACATTTTACTGAGGACTGAAACTTTGTGGTGGATGTGTAAGAACTTGTATGTCATGGCATGCGCCTGCGATGCTGGGGATTGATTTAAACGTATCTTTAAGGAAAAAAATCCCCCTATCCAGAATGAAGATCCATAAATGCCAGAAGGGGTTCACCTTCCGTTGCCTGAAGAAGTGCTGCAGATCATTTATTAAATAGTCTTGGTATAGATGGGGGATCCGCGCTGGGGTTTTATTTTAGAGGGGGCAGGTGGATCTAAACAGAATCATATCCCAAACTTCTCTTGCAGCTTCGTGTACCAAAGAGACGGTGTGGTAGTAGCTGAAGTGGAGGGTTTCAACTGGGAGTAGCCTTACACTGAAGATTGGAAGCGAGGGCTCTAAGGCCATAGGCTGTCATTGCAGAGGGCTGTCTGCTGCCTCTTCACCACGTGCTCTTTGTGTAGAAAATGAGGGCTCTGGCATTCAATAAAATTTTCATTGCCTTTGGTGCTGCTGTCAGAAGTTTAAATTTTGATGAGCATTCTTCTGATTCAGATGTTTCCATGGTACTTGGGGTGGATTCAGGGTCAAACAGGCTTGGTTCCTCCTAGGAGGACTGGGGATGGAAGGCTTAATAAAACACAGACACAATGAGCATAGTGGTTTAAATTACTGAGGCTTAGATACAGGTTTTCACTTCTAAAAATCATCCTAGAAGTTGCTTTGAAGGCTTGCCTAGAATAACAATCAGAAATACCCCACTACTAAGAATTGTGAGCAAGCTCTGTTTCAGTTTGTTGTGATTGATAAGCTTTGATAGAAGATCTGCTTACCTCATTTTAATATAGAAATCCAGTTTGTCATCTGTTTGTTATGAGTTCTTCCTTAATTGCAGAGTTCTCCCTGATAACAGTATGGTGATCCCAGACTGTGCCTTCAGGAGTTTCACAGAGGGTGTCCATGCACAAAGGGTGGGCTCAAGCTTAACAAAAAGGAAATAAATCTCTGGTATCTAAAACTATAAATGGCTGTAGAGGGGTTTTACTGCAAGCTGTGGCTGCCCCATCCCTGGCAGTGCTCAAGGCCAGGCTGGACACAGGGGCTTGGAGCAGCCTGCTCTGGTGGAAGGGGTCCCTGCCCATGGGCAGGGGGTTGGAACTGGGTGAGCTTTAAGGTCCCTTCCGACCCAAGCCAGTCTGGGATTCCATGATACTTTTCATGTGTTGCTCCTGTGACATTGTGCAGCACACCTGGAGTCTTCCACAGGGGCTGTTGTCCTGGGTTCAGCAGTAGCAGTCATTTTTCTCCTTTTTAGTAGCTGGTGCAGTGCTGTGGTTTTGACTTTCAGCCTGGGAACAGTGCTGGTAACACCAATGTTCTTGGTTGTTGCTCAATGTTTAGTCTGACCAAGGACTTTGTGAGTCTCGTGCTCTGCCAGGGAGGAGGGGAAGCTGGGAGGAAGCAGAGACGGGACACCTGACCCAGACTGACCAAAGAGGTATTCCATACCACAGCATGTAAACTGGGGGCAGTTGCCCGGAAGGGCTAGATCACTGCTCGGGTCAGGCTGGGTATCGGTCGGTGGGTGGTGAGCGGTTGTGTTCTCTTCCCTTGTTATTTCCCTTATCATTATTATCATTGGTGGTAGCAGCAGTGATTTGTGTTATACCTTAGTTACTGGGCTGCTCTTATCTCAGCCCATGGGAGTTACATTCATTCCATTCTCTTCCTCGTCCCTCCAGGAGCAGGGGGAGGAAAGGCGGGGGGAGAGTGAGTGAGTGGCTGTGTGGTTCTGAGTTACCGGCTGGGCTTAAACCATGACATCTGTCCCCAGTTCCAATATAATGAAAGACAAAAAAGCCACCCCAAACCCCCACCAGCAATCTCCTTCACAACAAGGGAAAGAACATGATTTTTCTCATGCTTATGTGCAAGTAAAATCAGACAAAGCTTTCAGTTATGTGCTAATAGCATACAAATCTTCCAATAGTTCTCCTCTAAGCCTGCGGGAGACAGGAAGCCTGTGAGGGAAAATGTAGGGTCAGCAGATGACTGAATGTAAGGAGAATGGGTGAGAAGATGGCCTGAAGCAGAAAAGCGAGTTCTTGCTGTGTGTTTTCTGCCCCAGTGGAAGCTTTATTTGTTATATATATATTTCTCCTATTTTTAAAAGGAGAGGGAGCTGGGGAGGGGCTACCTGAAGCTGGAGAGCTGGGAGGATGTGTTTCAAATCAGATCCATGAAGTGAACAGTAAGTCAGCATCAGGACCAGATGGTGCTCACTCACAATTTCTCAGCGAGTGCAAGTGTGAAATCCCGTTTCCAAGTGTGGTGTGTAACCTATCACTTCGACTGGCTAATCAGACTAAGGAAACAAAATCAGACTCAAGAGACTCGGTCAATGTGATGTGAGGTTTTTAAGAAGACTTTTGGGGGAAATCTGGGAAACTGTGGATGAGTCCATCTGATGGCTGGACCAGTTAAATCGACAGCAGTCGTAATAAAATATAGTGGTGTTAAATGCTTGGGAAAGACTGTGTGTTCAGTCTAGTTGCATATATTTTGTGGGGAAAGAGCCATGTTTTACTATTGAAAACCTTTTGAAGGATGTTTTGAAGGATGGAAGGCTGAGAACACTGAGGCTGTTCAGCCTGGAGAAGAGAAGCTGCGTGGTGTCTGAGAGGAGCTTCCAGTGTCTGAGGGGGGCTACAAGGATGCTGGAGAGGGGCTCGGCATCAGGGACTGGAGCGATAGGGCAAGGGGTGATGGGTTCAAACTGAAACAGGGGAGACTGAGCTGAGCTCTTAGGCAGAAGCTCTTCCCTGTGAGGGTGCTGAGGCGCTGGCACAGGGTGCCCAGAGAAGCTGTGGCTGCCCCATCCCTGACAGTGCTCAACTCCCATGGCAGGGAGTTCGAACTGGATAATCTTAAGGTCTTTTCCAACCCAAACCAGTCCGGGATTCTATGTTGAGGGCTCTCCCATTCCCACAAATGTTCTGCCAATCTCTCACTGAGAGTCTCAAACCACAGTGCTGTGGACTCAGAGGAAATGACAGGCAGGAACACCTTCCATTAGACCAGATTGCTCCAAGCCCTGTCCAGCTTGGCCTTGAACATTGGTCTCTGAACTGCTGGGATTTGCATGGGCATAAATGATTGAAGTTGTAATGTGCAGATCTTTGGAAAACGCAAGATTGTAAAAATCAGATTAAATGTTAGGGAATGAATAAGCACCTAAACAGAGGAATCCTTGGGGCACTTAATCTGTCGTAGCCCCATATCTTAAATTCCAAGAGCCATTCTTGTTCCTTCCCCTCTTAAGTGTAGCAAATCTCTAAGGTGTATTAAAGCCAAAGAAGGTGTAGGATGTAACAAGGTGATCAAAGGCAAGTGGAATGTCAAAACCTCTTCTTTCCTGTAAAATCATGAGTGCTATGGGGAAAGCAAATAGGAGAGGAATGCTTGTTTCAGCTGTCAAGAGCCAAGAGACAGCATGTGGTTGATTGACTCAAAGACATGTGAAAAATGGTACATATTCTCGGGGAGCATCATATGTGGAACTTGCTGTTGGGAGCATTAGGGCTGCTGGAGGCTTACCTGGATCCAGAGAGCAGCCAGGACAAGGTTTTAAAGGCAGACTCTAACCAGGGCTAGTAACATGAAGTTATCTCCTCTTTCTCAGGAAATCCTTCATTCAGGGATTGTTAGATGCTAGGAGGCTGTCTGGAGCTGTGGCGCTTTTATGCTTTTCTTCTGTTCTCTCCTTGATACTTGCAATTGGCTGCTGTGTGGTGCTGTGAAGCCTTCACCATGTTCTTGTGTTCCTCAAGGTGTCCTGCTGATGAGCAGCCTTTGCTCAGCAGTTCGTGGGGTACGGCGACATTAAAAGGAGTGTGAGCAGCAGCTCAGGGAGGGGATCCTGCCCCTCTGCTGTGCTCTGGGGAGACCCCCCCCCCTGCAGCCCTGATCCAGCTCTGGGGCAGCAGCACAAGAGGGACATGGAGCTGCTGGAGAGAGGCCAGAGGAGGCCATGGAGATGCTGCGAGGGCTGGAGCAGCTCTGCTCTGGAGCCAGGCTGAGAGAGCTGGGCTGGGGCAGCCTGGACAAGAGAAGGCTCCTGAAGGGGAGACCTGAGAGCAGCTCCAGTGCCTAAAGGGGCTGCAGGAAACCTGCAGAGGGGCTTTGGACAAGGGCCTGTAGGGCCAGGCCAAGGGGAATGGCTTGAACCTGCCCGAGGGGAGACTGAGCTGAGCTCTTAGGCAGAAGCTCTTCCCTGTGAGGGTGCTGAGGCGCTGGCCCAGGGTGCCCAGAGAAGCTGTGGCTGCCCCATCCCTGGCAGTGCTCAAGGCCAGGTTGGACACAGGGGCTTGGAGCAAGCTGCTCCAGTGGAAGGGGTCCCTGTGCTTGGCAGGGGTTGGAACCTGGATGAGCTTTAAGGTCTCTTCTGACCCAAACTAGTCTGGGATTCTGTGATTCTATGACTGTGAACGCAGCACAGAGCAGACACTGTGTCTCCAGCAGTTTCTGGTTGGGTAAGGTTCTTTCTCCAAATGCTCCTTACTGTTGCTGACCAGACCAGCTGACCATCATTGACATTATTTACACATACTTTTTGGATATATAGAATTTTAGGAACACCATAAAAGTACTGCTAGTATATGGGATGCTTCCAGAACCCACTGTATGCTTCTGCACCTGGAAGACTTCCCAGCCAGTTCCATTAGTGGGTATGTGTACATGACCTCTCATGGTTTGCAATCCAAATCCATGTGCCAAGCTCACAGCTTTTAATGAGAGTTCTTCCTGAAAATGTCATCTCCTACATATTTAGAAGTTCATAATAGTTACTTCAGAGATTTTTATTTTATTTTAATTTTAATGAAGTTTGTACTGAAAAGAGCCCATTTTCATAGCAAAGTAGAAGAGTGAGCAAGTAATTGTTTAGAGTACAAACTTTTTTAGCACAGGGCACGCATCTAGATGTTACTCCTGTGTAGGAGTTGTTCTTGTGCAGGAACTAGGTATATATATATATATACATATATAAATATCTTCCTACACCCCCGATTTTTCTTTCTATTGCAGTATTTATGTGTTAAGCTCTTTTAACCCATTTGAGGTTTGAAGACTCTATGACTGCTTTATCTTGCCTTTGCTCACATAACTGAATCCAGGGCTTCCATTCTGCTTTTGGAGCCAATTTACTGAGTGGTTGATCGTTTTCATTGCTTTTTGTAATTCAGAGCTCCTGCTTTCCTTCAGTTGTGGTGCTCAGCTACCAGGGGCAGCTGGGGCAGTCGAGTGTGTTGGATAAAGGAGAATCTCAGGAGCTGGTGTTAAACCTCCTTGTGTGATTGCCTCTTGTCGCACCATGATGATCCTGGGAGTCTTGTTTCGTTCGTGGTTGTGTTTCTGATCTCTGTCTTTGTCTCAGACCTTTCCGTGCTGTGTTTATTGCCGTTACTTCCTCTTCCTTAAGTGCACATTTTATTATTGCTCTCTGAAAAAAATACAGGGTATTATTGAATTACATCCCAACTTTTTTATTCTACCTTTCTAATCGATCAGTGTAATTTCACTTTACTGTTGTTCTGTACTATGCATCCTTACCTGGTTAGCTGTAATATCATTGAATGTGGTTTGGTTTGTACTTTCTGCTTCTGAAATGTTTCTCCAGGGGCTGCCTGCTGAGTTCGTACTTCAGCAGTTTCACTGGAGATGCACAGTCTTTGTTTTCAAATGAATTCAAATGCAATCTGCCCAGCCCCTGCCCTGAAATCACACTTCCGTGGAGTACATGTTTAGGCATGTGTGGAGGAAGCTGTAGAGCACCAGATAGTCCACATAAGCAAAACCATACACCATTAGGTGCTTGCTTTTCAGACTCTTTTCAGAGTCCTTTACCATGTACCTTTGCTGTTTTTAAGGAAGAACATTGTAATTCCCCACTTAAAGTGTAATTTCCATGGTTTTGTTTAAGATACACTTGAAGAAAAGCAGCTAGTTTCTACAAGTACAGCGTAGAATGAAAGGATAATCCAAAGTTCATCTGTGAAACATCAGTCTATGTGTTTTATCTGTGTTTTGGTGGGAATGGCAGGAGGTCAAGGGTGCCACATCATTTTGGAGCAGACTCCAGAATCAAGATGTTGGAAAAGCATGGATTTAGAAGGTCAGAGGGCTTGCTAACTGTAATCACACTTCGGTACCATGAAGTAGATAGAGGTAAATGTAAGACATAACTGAGGCATTTGACAGCTGTTGCTCTCACCTTAACAGTTTAATGTTCTAATTTATCCCAGATTTGTTTAATTTCAGCGTTTGCCTTGCGAGACTTCAACACTTTGCCTTTTTTTGGTAACCCAGTGGACCTGCTCCATGGGTGCTCGCAAGCACTATAAGATATAAACCATTTTCAGTGGTCTGCCCTCTGTGCTGAGCTTGCTGGCTGATGGAAATTGCCTGGTTTCAGCTTAGTGACCAAAAATTGCTATTAGTTGGAATAAAATGCACTCTGTACATAATGCGAGTCTTCTGGGGTTAGCGCTGAAAGATGAGCTTATCCCAGGCGATGAGATGATGTCTGGGGTCTGATTTGGACCCATCCACTAAAGCACCCTCCAGTTCAGCACATTTACCATGCAAAAAGCCAAGCTTTTTAAATCCTGTTTAAATCAAACATCTCATTAAAATAGAGGAGTCTCACTTGACAGGTAGATTTGGAGAAGGAGTTATGTGCTGCACGTGTTAACACTGGCCTAAGGAGCGGCTGAATGGATTAACAGGGCACTCACTGTAGGGCAGAGATACAGCCTTCTTAGAAACAAACTTGCAGTTGTTAAAACTAAGTTTGTAAGGATTCTAATAGAATTTCTAGCATGTCCTCATGGAATATCTTGTTCTCCCTGGAGAAGCAATTGGAATTTCTCTGGACTTACCATTTTAGGCTGATCCAAAACAGGTTTTATATTAAAATGTCCGGTCTAAACACTAGTGGTAATTGTGATTGTTAACTGAAATAAAAGGTAAGGATTCTCCCCACAGAATCAGAAATGTAGTTAGAATCACAAAATCATAGAATAGTTAGGCCTGGAAAGGACCTTAAGGCCATTTAGTTCCAACCCCCCTGCCATGGGCAGGGACACCTCACACTAGACCATGTCACCTAAGGCTCTGTCCAGCCCGGGGATGGAGCATTCAGAACTTCCTTGGGCAACCCATTCCAGTGCCTCACCACCCTCACAGTAAAGAACTTCTTCCTTATATCCAATCTAAACTTCCCCTGTTTAACCCATCACCCCTTGTCCTATCACTGCAGTCCCTAATGAAGAGTCCCTCCCCAGCATCCCTATAGGCCCCCTTCAGGTACTGGAAGGCTGCTCTGAGGTCCCCACGCAGCCTTCTCTTCTCCAGGCTGAACAGCCCCAACTTCCTCAGTCTGTCTTCATACAGGAGGTGCTCCAGTCCCTGATCATCCTCGTGGCCTCCTCTGGACTTGTTCCAGCAGTTCCATGTCCTTTTTATGTTGAGGACACCAGAACTGCACACAATGCTCCAGGTGAGGTCTCACACTCTCTACAAGAGTAGAGGGGCAGGATCACCTCCTTGGACCTGCTGGTCACGCTCCTTTTGATGCAGCCCAGGATACGGTTGGCTTTCTGGGCTGTGAGCGCACACTGAAGCCGGCTCCTGTTCATTTTCTCATCGACCAGCACCCCCAAGTCCTTCTTTTGGCATTAGCAAATGCTTTTGTATTGGAATGGTAAGCATTGATTGCTGAAGGAATATTTGTCCTGGACAGAAGTGTTAGGAAGAAGAGGGGAGGTGAAGAGATGTTGCAAGAACTGTGGTTTAATAGTGTGACTTTGGAAAATGCATGTAATCTGGGGGGGACTGAGGGTGTTCGTAGGTGGCTGAGGAAGCTGAAATGGCTACTTTGGTCTTTTCTTTGACGATTCCTGTTTGGAAAATCAGTTGTATTTCAGTCCTTTGGCTGGTTTAGGCTGTATAACGCTGCTTCATTGTGCAAGGGGAATGGTCCTGTAGTGGTGTTAATGCATATGCTTTGTTCATGCTATAGAAAACAGCAAGTAAGCAAAGATATGCATCCAGCTTAATCAGGAAACTTGATGCTGGTGTGAGTTGTTTTGTCAGTTTGTGATACAGCAGTGCTGTGTGAGATCTTGGGTTTGGCATCGAGTTGCTTGTTGGTAGGACAGCAATCAGAGGAGACGTTCTCCTCACTTAGAGATGGTGCTTTTCACCACTCCAGGCTTCCCAGCGCCCTGTTCAGGCTAGTGAAAAGCTCCTTTGGCTACTGATGCTAATGAGTTTTGTCTTGCAGTCAGGGAAGGTCAATGAAGTGGCTGTTTCACCTGTGCTAGAGGCAGCATGTTGTACATAAAGGATGCTTACATAGCTCCTGAGGGACAGTGGGGTTGGATCTGCAGATTGGTGAATGGATGGCAGCAAAGCAAGTAATTCATCAGCACGGGAGGTGATGGAGGATGTGGGGAAACAGCAAAGCAGCCTAACAGAGATGATGGTGCCTGAACCCAGTAGAGTTTTGTCTGATGGTTTTCTCTGATGCCATCCTTGGGCCACCAGTGTATTGATTAAGGCTTTTTAAAAGGGGAATAAGTCTTTTTCGAGTACAGTTTCAGTCGGTGTTTGTTGTGTCAAAATGAGACTCTTCTTCTGCACCCCATGTACGACAGGGAGTGTTTTAACTGCATTCGGAAGTGAGGCAGGAGTGCAGTTGCCTGTCCTTTGAGGAGCACTAGGCAGGCAGCACCTTGTTGTCTTTTGGATACTCTTCAAACAATGATTCCAGACTCTTAGATGGTGTTGTGGTGACGGTCTGAATGCCCTGCCTGTTTGAGGTCCCTTCTCTGCCTCTGCAGGGTTTCCTTTGTTGCTCAAGGCTGACTGGCAGGAATTGCTGCCTTGCCACCGCTGGAGTTTTCTTCCTCTTCATGGGGAATTACATGAGGGGATTTGACTTTTGGGAAAGGTTAACGTGCACAAATGTGAGACTTTATCTAGAACAGCAGCGTTTTGATGTGGTTATTGCAGCAGAAGGTTCCTTGTGCTTGAAACTGAGAAAGTTGAAAGTTCTGGTTAGTTAATTGTGCAGAACTTGATTTTCCCTTTCCATGTACACAAGGCTTGGCTCGATGCTTCAGGTTTGAAAGGGCACTGCGAAACCAGAGACCTTTGTTCTTATATCAGTGATTGTGAGTCTGAAAGGAAAGCTCCTCTTCAAGAGATGGAGAGGAGGGTTGAATGTAATTAATTTCCCTCTCATTTGAAGCACTAAAGATGGCTGAATTGAAAATAGATTCTTTCAGCTTTGCCCCTGAAGGCCACAGAATTTCCCTCTTAATGAGAGAGAGCAGGCAAAGGCCAGTGACCACTGACAAGTCGTTTGAAGAACCAGTTGCTCTGTCAAGTCCAGACTAAATGATGCTGCTTTCATACTCTCCATGTAGCTACTGGGAGGTTTCTAAACCTTGAGCATTTAAAAAGCAGGGTACAGACAATGTGGATCCTGAGCCAGTGTTTGTGTCAATCTATGTTGGATTGTGCTGGCACACAAGGATGAAGATCAGAGCTTCAGCCCTGTGCGGCAGCATGTTGCCTTTCGTCACGCTTAGACCTGAAGAGACAGAGGAGCAGGGAGTTGGGGCAACTTGTTTCCATTCCCTTCTGGTCACCTGTACTCAGAATGGGATCTGTGCCCAGCATCCACAGAATCACAGAATCCCAAGGGTTGGAAGGGACCTCAAAAGATCATCTAGTCCAACCCCTCCACAAGAGCAGGGTAACCTACAGTACATCACACAGGAACTTGTCCACCCCCATTTCCACTTCACCCAGGGTGCAGCTCCTCTTGCATATGTGTAGCTCCTCAGCTCTTCCCATCATTTTACAGCTGTTGGCTTAAAAAACCATATTGCTTTCCAAGTATTTCACCTTCCCTTGGATTTAGCTTAGAAGCTGGAATCAACTGCTGGCACAGATTGGGGTTTTTTTGTTTCCTTCATTGCTGTTATGATCAAAATATTTTGTCTTTTAAGTCTACAAAAGGGTGGGAGACGCTCTTGGATAGGGACCCTCAAAGGGTCCCATAGCACATGTGAAATGCTGTGCAAGCACCTTGCAATTAAAGTAGTTGTTATTTTCGTGCTAACATCAAGAGGGATAGAAGAGTGGGCAGAGCTGCCAAGTCTTCTTTGCAGTTTAATTGTCTGTTTGGTAACAGAACACATAATATTCCATTACGAATCTTATTTGATATGGTAATTGGCTCATTTGCTCCCTGGTTGTCAATGTAACTTCCCTACCACAAACATCTGTACTTGCATTGTGTTAATCTGTGTGAATGCTAAACACTGACGGAGTTCAACTATAAAAGTGTGTTTTAAAAGCTTTTTTTTAATTCATTAACTGGAAAGTCATTGATAATAATGTGAGCTCTTCTCATATTATTGTCCCTTGTAAGCAGCTTGGCATTTGCTCCATAAGCCAGAAAAGCCAAGTCACTTTGAAAAGATAATATGTTTCAGAATCTTCATCTCCTAAATCAGAAATACTTGAGAGCAGGTAACAGGGTATCTAGCTCAACTCTTCTTATCCGTGGCCAAAAATACTGCCTCTTCAGTAGTAATGCCTTCAGTAGTAATGCCTGCTTATGAATGATGGCCCGAGTTAAAGCTCTATCAGTTGGTAAAGAAACATGAGTACTTTCTGAATGTCTTCATTACAAGTTAAACATCAGTGAAGAAACCAGAAATGAGCCCAGCACTTTACTTCGTACTAAGTTTGCTTGAGATGGGATGGTCCATCAGTTCCCTTATGGTGCTGTTTAGGCTGACCAGTTCTGAAATAACAGGGTGTCTAAATATGCTTTTGAAAGAGAATCATGGAATGCCAGGTTGGAAGGATCATCTGTCCAACCTTTCTAAGCAAAGCACGACCTAGGTGAGATGTCTCAACACCCTGTCCAGCTGAATCTTAAAACTGCTCACTGCTGGGGAGTCCACCACTTCCTTGGGGAGATTATTCCAGTGGCTGATTGTTCTCATTGTGAAACACTTTCCTCTTGTGTCCAGTTGGGATCTCCCTGGGAGTAACTTGTGCACATCACCCCTCATCTTTTCCATGTTACTCCTTGTTAAAAATGGGGTCTCAGTCTCCTTTGTAGCCACCCTTAAATACTGGAACATGGGGATAAGGCCTTTCCTCAGCCACCTTTTCTCCAGGCTGAACAGTCCCAGCTCTCTCAGCCTTTCCTCATGTACTGTCCAGTCCTTAGTCATCTTTGTGGCCATTCTGGACCCTCTCCAGCCCGTTCACATCCTTTTTGTGTAGTGTGGACCGAAACTGAACCCAGTATTCCAGGTGTGGCCTAACAAGTGCCGAGTAAAGCAGGTGACACCTTTATATCTGCTGGTGATGCCCTTGATGTTCCCCAGCATCCTGTTGGCTTTCCTTGTTGCACCATTCACACCATTCACTCCTATGGAGCTTGTGTCTATCAGGATTGCCAGGTCCCTTTCCTCGGAGGTAACCGTCAAATACAAGAAGTAAATGGAAAACTGGGTTAAAATGTGGTTTAATTAAGGGTAAATTGTGTCCTAATGCTTCTTTTGATGGAGTGACCAACTTTGGCAAAAGCAGCTTAGAACCCAGAGCAGGTATTTTTTGTATCAAGAGCTGCTCATTAAACTTCTCATGTATATCCCATTTTTTGTCCTTGGGTTTTACGGTGTAGCTAGTGAGGACAGCAATTTCCATGTATCCTGAGGTGGTCAGATGTTTGGGGTTTTTTTAACCCAAGTTTTGTGCTTGTGACAGGGGATGTCATTGACTTGTATTTATTAGGCTCCCTGTGGCAAGTTTAATACATGGCTAAGGAATTACGTGTTATCCTGTAACCTAACGTTATGAAAGCAGGAGCCGTTGTACATCCATGGAAAATCTGAACTTCTCACGTGTCCAATTTTTACATCCCTTTTTATCAAATATGTAAGCATTTCAAGAATTGATGTGTGTGTGTGTGTGTGTGTATGCATATGGAGAAAGAGATTGAACGGGAATGAGAACATAAGCTATTGATCAAGCAGACTGGAACAAAATTACTCATTAGCTAAAAACAGCCAACAGTGAGAGAGCAATGATCTATCACAGGCTGATCTCAGTGTGATGCATCCAGGAAAGGGCACATACAGCAGAATGAATGTGGCAAGATACTTGCTGTAGTGATAACACTTTATTTATGTCATTTTTCAAGTCCCTGGTAAGACGCTTCTGAAATGACACACAAGTAATTGGAACTCTGCAGCCTACAAAGAGTAATTCAAAGAGGAGCAAATACAGAGGGTCCGCGAGGAGGGTGTGGGGGGCTTGTCACACCAGGACCAAGCACCCCTGACTCGCTGAGCCTGCCAGATCAAGGCTGGAGTACGGGAAGTGCAGCTCACAATGGAGACAAATGCTGAGGAGGAATGTGAGGGAGGAAGAAAGATTTCAAATCAAAGGCGCTGTTTTCATAAAGAATAAGTGATTTGGTCGCAAATAAATGCAGAAGATGGTTTTCAAATGTCATCGTAAGAGCCATCTGATACAGATAGTGAGTACATAAATACCTAAATCATTTTAAGGTGGAATTTCTGTTGCGCGTGTTAAAATCATGGAGAGTTGATGTGAAATGGATGTCTGGAGTCACAGCCAATTGGGTGCAGCCATATCCAGGTTTTTGCTCCAGTATGTGAGAGTTTGAGCTGTGAAGATACATGTACAGCCTTACGTAGTTTCTGGTATAGGTCTGCATGCTTATCTGAGAGTGAAGCATCGTCTTACTCTATAAATAAATACTGCCATATGCTAATGTTCTGTAGTTTATAATGCAAAACTTGGAGGGGTAGGGGGGCTTGTTTTAAAAATATTAGATCCACCTACAAACCTTTACAGTGATTTCACAGGAAGAAGGAAACCATGACCTGGTATTCCTTATTCCCTAACATCAATAACTCCTATTAGTAGGTGAAGCATGTAAAATGTTTATCTAAACTCTGTGGCCCTTCCTCATTGACTTGCTTTGATAAATATTAAAGGGCAAAAGGCTGCTTTGACTTCCTGGAACTTGAACAATTGAACCTGCCAACATCGTAAGCAAAGTGCCCTTATGTCAGTGGTGTAGTAAAAGAACAATAAACAGGTTGAATGTTCTTTGTGATAGATGATATTCAAATTGTTCGTGGCTGCAAACAGCTCTTCTTTCTACTGCCAAGCTAAAGCAGTGTTGAGTCCTAGTATGCAGCCAACAGCTTTGCTGTATTACCACAAAGCTCAGTATCTCTGAGTTCTTACGGATTTTATATGTCTTTAGGGTTGCTCAGAGTGCATCAGGACATTTTTAAAAGCAGAGACCCAGAGATACCACTTTTTATACGTGTCTTGAATGAAGAACTTGTCTGGTTTGCTGTTATGAAATGCACATCTTTGGTTATACAGAGCTGCAGTACGTTATCAGTATAGAATCCCAGCCTGGTTTGGGTTGAAGGGACCTTCAAGCTCATCCAGTTCCAACCCCTGCCACAGCCCCTGCTCCAAGCCCCTATGTCCAACCTGGCCTTGAGCACTGCCAGGGATGGAGCAGCCACAGCTTCTCTGGGCACCCTGTGCCAGCGCCTCAGCACCCTCACAGGGAAGAGCTTCTGCCTAAGAGCTCAGCTCAGTCTCCCCTTGGGCAGGCTAAAGCCATTCCCCTTGGCCTGTACCTACAGGCCCCTCTCCAGGTTTCCTGCAGCCCCTTTAGGCACTACAGTGTGATGCAAGTGAGAAACTGGGATGTGATACAGAAGTATCTGCACACAGTGTTTCTTGAGCTTACACAGAGTAGAGAATAAAATCTTTGGATCGGTACAGCACTACCTATTTGCTAAGCTGAATTTCTTCACTAAACACAAGGCCGTGGTACCCTTGGAAAATTTCATCTTAGTTTTATGTCCATTTTAATATAATTTCAGCTTTTGCTTACCCAATGACCTAAGTATTGAGTACAAAGAACTCCCTGAAAAAACTCGTATGTATCAAGTGGAGGATTTTGTCTGAGTAATTGTTCAGATCAAGTGTAAATAAAATGATGTTAGACACAATGCAGCCTGATTACACTCTAGTGTTGTGTGTTTTGGGGAGTTCCAGCTGGATTTTACTGGGTGTCAAAGTGTAGCTTATTGGGAAAAGTTATAAACAGCCATTGTCATGGTGGCCTGATGGCCCAGATCTAGTTTTGGAGTAACGCAGTGATAGAGCTTGTATCATATTCTATCAGACCCTGATCTGAAACTTCCTGTCCGCTACTGCTTGTACTGTGTTGAGACTTACTCTGCGTTTGCGTACAAGCACAACCAGTGTTTCTGTGGATGCTTTTGTCTTTCTTCCATTTTATTATTTTAAGTTCCTCCTTTTTATTATTTTATTTTCATTTAAAGATCTTTTGTCTTTCTTCCATTTTATTTGAAGTTCCTCCTGAGTTTCTGAAGCGACCGGCAAATATTTATGCCCATGAATCCATGGACATTGTCTTTGAGTGTGAGGTGACTGGAAAACCTACTCCAACAGTGAAATGGGTCAAGAACGGAGACATGGTTATCCCGAGTGACTATTTCAAAATCATTGTAAGTATATTTTCCATTTTGCTTGTTTCCAACCTGTTGACCTGTTAGTCCTCTAGCACACACGTATGCAAACTTGATTCTTTTATAGGATAGGCTTCCTGGTTCTGTACTACTGATGTTTGGGGCCTGGAGGAGAAATGGCTTCTTGAAATCTTTAATGTTCCGTAATTCAGTCGCTTTACTGAAACACTACAGCATGTTGCTTATATTGTACAAATTGATTTCGTTATGGCTTTGATTTTCTATGAGACAGACACACACACAGTGACAGAACACGCTTTGTTGGCTGAACCAGTCGAAGTGCAAGCTCACAGAGCACAGTGACTGCTCTCGGCAGTCATCTGTAACCAGGGACAGTTGCCAGAGTTTAAATATAAATATAACTGAGCTGTGGCTCGTGAGTTTTGGTGCTTCTAGAGGGAAATTTTAGATGTAGTCAAAGTCGTTACTGAGGTCTAGTTGAGAACTTAATGGCTGGGTAATTGGTTGTATACCGGGGTTGTAGGATTGTAACAGTGATCTCACTTAGTGTGCTTACATCTACTGCTTAAAATGTCATAAAAATGCCTGTGGAAATGGTGTGAGTTGCCAGTGATATGTGATGCTACAAAATCATAGCCATTAATGAGAGCTGCTGCTGCTTTTTGATACCCTGTAATTTGAAGATTCAATGCAAGAGAGGTGAAATCCGAGGGCAACTAAAAACACACTTTTCCATGTTACTCGTTTGGAAGTTGCTCCTGTCATAGCAATGTGCCATAATAACAGCAGTGCTTTTGCAGTTGCAACCCATTTTTAAGCATTGTGTTTTCCCTTTCCTCTTCAGAAAGAACATAATCTGCAAGTTTTGGGTCTGGTGAAATCAGATGAAGGATTCTATCAGTGCATTGCAGAAAATGATGTTGGAAATGCGCAGGCTGGAGCCCAGCTGATAATACTTGACCTTGGTAAGATAAATCATGACGGTAGAATGCCAAATGGTGGGGAGGAACAATTTCAAGGGGCCTTTTCCATGTGATGTGCTCTATCTGGAACTCAGCTACTGCAGGAGCTTGGATTTTTTAAATCACGAGTGATTCAGTGTCATCTTCTGTGCACCTAATGTTACTTCGGAGAAATCAGGGAATTCCATAGGATCAGCCTTGTATTTGCATCTGAAGTATTGTTGCATGCTGAGATTTAAAAACAAATTATTAACAATGCTCCCCTTGCAGTGCTCTGCATTTTGTGGTTTGGATCTTAAAAGAGAATAATTGCTGTTACGATTAAACCCCTACTGTCTTTCCAAAAAAACATAGTACACGTACTGTTCCTAAGGCATCAGCTTGTTTTGCTCTTTCAGGTCACACAGTTCTTTAAAGTAACTTCTAAGAGCAGAAAGAAGAAAGCTAATAGTAAGAGAGATGAGGGGAGAGACAAGTCAGACAACAGTAATTTTTACTTGGGGGTGTGGGGAGGGAGGGGTTGTGTTGCCTGGCTTTACAGGGTATTGTTTCCAAATTGTCATCTTTTATTTGGGTGGAAAGCCTTACGGATGGTCAGAGGCATGATGTAACTTCATGCTTGTAATGTTAACAGATGTGAATCTGCTAGGCCTGGTTTTGATGTTCACTGTGCAGAGCGTGCCACAGAGAGATAGATTTTCTTTTGTGAACCTTTTGGAGAGTAGTTGTGCACTTACAACTTCTTCTGAGTTCTCAATTGGATATGGGTATGTTTCCTTGCTGGCTGAAGAGACAGATGCATGTACTTCCCAAAAGGATTTGGGGAACAAAAGGTGACCTCTACTGGGTTCAGTAGCTTTAATCCGAGAGAGCTGTGGGGTTTCAGCCTTGGAGGTAGGCACCTGGATCTAGCAGCGCCTACTGTCATCAGGTTGCCAGAAAACTCAGTAAAAGTAATTTTCTTTCTGCTCTCTGCATGAATCACCTCAGTAGTTCCCAAATCTTCCAAACGGAAGCATTATTCCATATTTTCCATGTTTGAAAAATACTGAATAATTAATGTACTCTGGTTTTGAAGCCCTGCCCAAGTCTGTAGTTTCACCCTGCTCCCAGTAGTAGGTTATAAATTACTATTACTGTTATTATTTCAGTTCCTGTAGTCTCAATTTTCTTCCTTTCCCTCCCATGTTGTTTGCCCAGTGGTTTTTCCTTCCTGTTCTACTCTGGCAACCTGTCCTGTTCCATTAGAGGACTTTGCCTTATAATGCTGTCCTTTCTCTTTTGCATGCTGCCAACGGATTGCGGATGCAGTGTTGATGGAGTCTCATTTCGGGTGTGAAGATACACCCCGTCGTCCTATTGTTCTGTTACATGGCCTACAGTGTTTTAACAATGCACTCCGTGTGTAACACTGATGCAGTTTAGTTGTTGTTCTTCAGTGGTAGAGATAAACACATGGTACATCACCAAAAGTGCACTTTAGTTGGTTGGGTGCTGAGTATCGGCGTAACAAGTAGTGCGAGTAGGAATGAACGCGCTGTGTCTTAGTTGTGAAAACTGGCATACACAGTCAAAAAACCCAGCTATTTGATACTTTCATACCTTCTCACAGTATGTGAGCGGCAAAGAAGGAAGCAGTGTTCAGGGAACAAGGGTGAAGGGATCATACACAGCAGTTCAGGAAAGCTACCTTGGTATGAAAATGAAACCCACTCCTTTGAGAAAAACCTATTCTGAACACTTCAGTTGTTCATTCAGGAAGCTTTTTATTCTAAATTTCGCACTCATGATGGGAATTATCCACTTTGCCAACTGAAAAATTAGTTTCAGTGAGAAAATGTGAAGTGTTCGTGGAAGTTCTTCGCAATTAGCAGCCTGCCCCTTCCCTTGCTGTTCTGTTTTCTCCTTCCGAAATGGAATTGGCAATTTCCAGACTAGCTATTTGCAGGCTATTTCCCATGAGCCATTTTGCTTATCAAATTGATCTTTAATTAAATTTAAATTAGAAAGCAGAGGCCTTATGGAACTTCTTTATGGGCCAGGGTTGGGCCAAGTCTATTGTGTGGGTATCTGTAAAGAGAGCACAGCATTGAGCGTGGTGTAGCAGACAGCAAGGAAGGAGGTAGTTGCTGCCGTTAAAGGTGAGTTTGGGTAGCTGGAAAAAGTAGAGTTACTCAGACTTCGAGGGAGATACAATGAGAAAGGTTAAATAGAAATGAACCAGTAAAGCTGTTTGCACTCTGCATATTGTATCAGAACTCAGCTGGCTCTTCTATGTGTGAGCTTGTTTCAGTCAAAACCTTTCCTGTGGAGATTTTCCACTGTGTTGCGCTTTGCTCTCTGGAATGGTGCTGTTCCATCCATGGCTTCATTGAGGGGTTTTGGGGGGTCTTGGGGAAAGTAAAATACCACATCTGGACTTTCTGCAGTCACAGGGGGTAGTGTAATTGTTAAACACAACAGGCGTAAAGTGCACATTGTGATTATCTGCTCCAGGTTTCTTCTGGCTTGGTCCTTTTTGGCTGTGGGGTGAATTGTGAAAAGCTTGCACCAGATACGGAGTTATTTGTGGAAAATATTAACGCTTAATTAGCTAAAAAAGGGGAAGTTGAAGGCTTATTGGAGAGGCTTTTTGTTTTCCAACTCTGTAATTCTCTGTTAATAGAAAAGACTGTACTTGGCAATGGTTTGGCTGTACAGAGCCCACAGCTTCTGCTTTTTCTGGAACATACAAAAGGATTGTGGCATCAAGAGTTTTAGGGCAACTCTTGATCAGTGAGAAGGTTGAAAGTGGGAAGAGAGGGAATAGGAGTTGGGTAGATGGTCTGAGTTAAATATTCTTCTACCAATATCCCCTGTACTTCCGGTGTGGAATTCTGCCATAGAGTTGAAAAGTATCCCACCTGCATTCCAAGTGCTTTGAGATTTGGAATTGTGTCCCTGTCTCTGATACCTGCCCTCCCCTTTCGGGAATTCCGCTGGAGCTGTGGCTCTGCTGCCTTTTAGGGAGAATTTAAGAGCTGCCTAAAGGAAGTGAATTAACCTCGATTACCACATTCCTCCGCACTTGCCCTCCACCAGCATCTGGCATTGCCATGCTCCTCTCTTTGACTCGTGTTGAGATAGGTGGTTTGTTCTTATGTCCTGTATATGCCATCATGGAGGACTCCCGCATACCCCAGTGAGAAGGAAGAACCTCAGTTGTGCCTTGGGAGTGATGTTCTCAGCAACCTCCAATCTCTCCCCTCCTTTTTTACACAAACCCAGCCTTTTTTATGTCCAGTTGATGGGTCAGATTTACTGATGTCCTCACTGAATCACAAGTTCATTTTTTCCAGCATTACTTTGTGTGGTCTGTCAAAACCTCAGGAATGGGTTTTCCTTGGGAAGGTTAAATGGCAGTGAGGAGCCTGAAGAGCAAATCCAGGACCTGTAACCTGGCCTTTTCCGGAGGATCTGGCATGGCTCAGAACTGCCATTTGGGGCCTGGAAAAAGAACAGGTGGTAGTAAGTAAGAGGAGGTGCCTTTGGGGAGGGAGGCAGATGGTTCCCTGTCACCCCCATGTGATAGGCATTTGACAAGTATGCAGGCACCGAAAAGAGTGATTCTTGAATGCTGTATAAAGACAAATCGGTGTAAATAAATATGCCACGTTATTTAGAGAACAATTTCAGGCTGTTACTGGGATGTGCTGTATCACCTTCAAAATTCAAAAGGAGTGTGGTAATATACTGCAGGATTTTAGCTCTTCTACACTGCAAAAGTGAGGTGTTTGTCATCTGTGAGTTGTGTAGGAGTGAGAGCTTCAAGTGAATGGCTGGAACGCGCTGCTGGTACCCAGTAGTACGCCGGTAGTGCACCATGACAGGAGGTTCTATAGTGATCTTGGAGATACTTAAGTCACACCTAAACAGGGGCCTGAGCCAACCTGGTTAAAGGTGGCTGTGTCAGGTGAGGGGTTGCGTAGGTAAACTCCTGAGATCCCTCCTAAATAGCAGTATTCCATGATTCAGGAAGAGTGGTCTGAGAGGGGTGACTGGACCCTGTTTATCTCTGTATGTAGCCTTAATGTAATAGACAAATTATAACAGCTTTGTGGTATGTATTTCCCTGCTGATCTCCTTAGGAGAAACAAATGTTTGCTACTGGTAGCAGTTTGACATTCCAAACCAAATGTAAGTACAGTATGACACCACTTCAGTTGCACTGGGTGATACTAATTCCTTGCTGAATTGCATTACGTGAATCCTAATTCTGAGTGATTTTAAAAAACATCATTTATTGACCTAAATTGGTGTAATTTAATCCCATCCAGAATCACTGCTGCATGAGTAATTTCATTTGATGCTGGTCCTTCTCTGCCAGAGTTTGGCCATCAGCTCTCTCAAGTCACAGCAGTGAAACAGGGTGGACAAGACTCTGGATTGGGTCAGGTCGGGGCTTCACCAAAGCACGGAGAGCTCTATTCCACATCTGATCCTTCCAGCCCTTTTGTTGTAACCTTCTCTGGAAGACGCTTGCTGTTGAAAATGTCACACAAGGCAATGTCAAAAGCCTTATGTAAATCAAGATAATGAAATACTCTTGTTTTCCATCTCGGTTCTGCTCCTCTGCCACAGCAGGCACGTATAAGTTCTGTTTGACAAATGTTGGCTTCTGCTGAAAGAAGTCCAAATGTTGGCACTAAGAGGCTTGTGCTCCACTTTGAAAAACTCGGTGGCACTTCTGGGCACTTTTCCATATGTAGAAAATTACATAGATTTAAGTTGTACCTTCAGTGGTTGAGCCCTAGAGGCTGACAACTCCCATGTTACTTTGGGACCTGTTTTGGGTGATTTCACAGATATCAAATGTAACTTCTCAAGCTCTCTCACATCTCATAGAGGTATTTATTTAGAGTACTTTTTATGTGGTAACATACAAGAATCACAGTCAAGAATGTTCAGTGTTGAGGTAGTATTTGCTCAGTCCATGGAATTCTGTAGAGTTCTTGGGGACAGTAGAAGTACTGGAAGAGTACATATGGTTTTGTGGATGAAGCATCGGAGCAAGATGAACAGAGGTTCATTGAGTAAAAAAGAAGGGCTCTGGTGGATATTGCTCCCCTGGGGGGTATTCATCCTGAAGACTGTTCTAGTTCTTGGCTCAGAAAGAAGTGGTTTGTGTTCAAAGGTGCTACAAGGGTTGGAGAGAGCTGGTCTTGTTCAGCCAGGAGAAGAGAAGGCTCTGAGGAGACCTTAGAGCAGCTCCAGTGCCTAAAGGGGCTGCAGGAAACCTGGAGAGGGGCTTGGGACCAAGGGCCTGTAGGGACAGGCCAAGGGGAATGGCTTGAACCTGCCCGAGGGGAGACTGAGCTGAGCTCTTAGGCAGAAGCTCTTCCCTGTGAGGGTGCTGAGGCGCTGGCCCAGGGTGCCCAGAGAAGCTGGGCAGTGTTCAAGGACCAAAGGGTATCAGACTCTGCTGGGACTCAGAGAGATGTGGGAGATCCCATCTGCTCTTGTGGGGAGAAGATCCAAAAGCAGGAGGATGTAAAATCCACTACAACAAATACCTTTAGAGACAAGACTAGCGGGGACCTCACACTGATGGTGTAAGGAAGTTTGTAAGAAATACTGGCAGTGCTTGTGTTGGGTGTAGGTGAAATCTTTTCCAAACTTGCTGCCTCCATCTCTGACTCATGATACCAAAAGGGCTTCATGTGAATGATGGATGAACAGCTTGGAAGTCTCATTTTGAAAGTTGTGGCTTAGGAACATAAACAGCATCTGAAATCACAAACTGACTTCGAAGTGTTCTGTAAAACCAAAGCCAAACTCTGGGAGTATTTTGTTAGTGGCTGTGTACACTTCATTGCTGATTTTCTGTAAACAGAGCAGTATGTTCAGTGCTGAAAGATAGGCGGTTTGGTTGGGTTTGATTTTAATTTACATTACTTAGCTATTATTCCTCAGTGAAAGTCAGCATTCGTGTTTCTCATGGCTGCATGGCTATGCAGAATTGCCAGAAAGCTGCTTTAATTCAGTTAGAGTCATTTCTTGACTCAGTCCCTGTTTAAAAAAGAGCCTTTATTTAGTCCCTCTGGCTATTATTATTACTAAATAAATGGCTATTTATTTATTTATAAAGGGCTCTTTATGGTCCCTGCTTATATATAGTCCTGTTGAGAAGCTGAACTGATTAAACCACAGTAGATCTCAGACTGCTTGAATTAGAACTTCATGAAAGTGGGAGCCCAACAGTTCTCGTGCTGTGTTCAATCGACTGTCCTTGTTTCAACACACGCCTTAAAGAAATGGCTCTAATGTAGGTTAAATTCCTAATGGATGAGTGTTTGCTGTGTGTGGTGGGTCACAGGAAGCAGAGCAAACCTTATCGGGTGTTTATTAGTTTCATTTCTTGGTTTATGACCTTATTTACAGTTGGCTCGGCAAAAAAAAGTGAAAGCTCATGAAGGTGCTCGGATCCCATCATGTGTGCCATGGTTCGGTGGAAGGCTGCTGGCTTCCAGTGATCCCTGCTTACGCAGTTACACTTGGAAACGCTTGGGCTGTGTCACCGCTTTAATTTTGGTTTTCATGACTGGAATTAATGGTTAAGAGCTACTTGTGTTTAAAGAAATTACGTGTCATATTGTGAAGAGGAATAATCTGTAAGGAACACGAGGCGGAGGTGGAGAACGAACCTGGAGGCGCAAAAAGCTTCGATGTTCTTTGAGAAACATTCAACATGCTAATACGTATTTTCTGTTCTTCAGCTGTATTTCTTCTATCTTTATGCAGGAAAAGTGGAACGAACTAGGATGTGTATATGTGGTACCGCAGCTGTGGAATGGGCTCTTTAACATCTCTTTTGGCTTACTCTGGATTCCCAGTGGAGTTTCTCAGTCCAAGAACAGTCTCTTTGCTACCAGAAAGGCTGATGAAAGCAAACACACATACCAAAATAGCACTTACCAAATCCACCAATTCCATTTTCCATTTATCCTCACGTATTTTATGTAATTGCTGTTCCATTGTGAGCAGCTGCAGTTGTCAAGTGGCAGTTCATTGTTCCTCTGCCTTTACCTGGCTTCTAGTTAGAGGTGAAAATAGAACATCACCTGTAGGCGTAGGATGTGTTCACTGCATCAGGAGGGTGTTTGCTTTGTGTGTTTTATGGCTTTTCTTGTTGAGATGAAGAGTATAATGGCAGGATTAGCTTTAGCCTGGGATCTGTGACAGCTACCGAAGATTCCCTCTGCCGTTATTATTCACCCACAGGCTTGTGAAGATTGACAGGAGTAGCCGTGATTTGTAGTTGATCCAGCCTGGTGTTGTAAAGGGAAAATCTCAGATTCTGTCCGTCTCGCACCAGCGGGGGGGACAAACGTGTGGCTATGATCCTAATTGGTTGCTTATCTTTCAGAGTTGCTAAATTATACAGTAATATCAGAGACAGCTGAATGCCATTTGGAGAAGAAGGGAAAATGATTGGTTTACACTCTGGTTGAATATGTAATAGGATTCGTATAGCTGAATATCTGAGTCGAGGAGGAGACTCTCTTATTGCTGCTGTCATTTATTTTTCCAGCAGTCTTGACAAGATAACCTGAACGGGCTTACAAGGAAAGAAAAGAAATCTAACAAATCTAAATTCCATTTTTAATGATGGGCATTCACTGTTGAAACTGGCCGCAAGTTGTCCCTGTTCTCACTGCGTCAGAAATAGCCTGTGTGGTGGTTTCTTGCTTTATTGGTTGTTTCCCCTCTCCTATAGCCTCTCTTCCACACCAAATGAAAATGAAACTTTGCTGTGGATCCAAAGTCTCTAAAAGACAAATGCATTCTGTGTGGTTCTCCTCTTGGCATACCTTTAGTGAAGGGGCTAAAGGAAGCTTTTAGCAATGGTCATTGATCAGAGTAATCTGGGCTTAAAGTGTTGCACCTGTTGCTATAGACTCACTTGAGGAATAACCTCAAATTCTTGTGTCTCACATTCTCCAGTGCCACACTGGATAGCGTTGCTCTGTACGTGCTTAGAGCCTGAAAGAGGAAAGGTGGGTGTTCTTTACACAAATACGCAAAAATAAATAATACATGTATCAGTCTAGGTAAAGAAAACCAGAGTGCACCGGGTGTGTACAGAAGTACTTAAATAAGCAGATGTTTGATGAGGAGACTAACAGAAATGAGTACAATTTTACCATCCAGACAGCTTGTTCCATCTCATCTGCTGCAGCTTGCCAGAGCTGGTGCTAGAGATGCTTCAAGTGTCAGCAGATCCCAAATGAAGGGAAATTCTTTCCCATCCAAGTTATTTCTCAGAGATAAGCACGTAGGCTGACCCTGGGGTAAATTGTGTGTGCTGCAGCCACCTCTGCATGGCAACTGCAGAGAGCCTGAGCATTGAGGGGTCTTAACAGTCTTTTAAATGACATACTGCAATTTAAAACCAAGGGTTATCAAAATTACCTACAAGAAGCCATGTTGAATGGTAGCAACTCGAGGATGGGTTGATTTTTTCATTTTAGGCTGTTACTGAGAAAAGAGAGAAAGAGCAGCAACCCCATGGGGTTTCTTTGCAAATACATCCTTAAACAGGCAGGTAATGCAGGTTGATGGTGGTACCAGTGCAGTGGTGCTGCTCTGCTGGCAAAGCAGCCCTGAACCTGGCTGGTTGAAATGGTTCTTGTTCATTATGTGTAGTTTTTAGAGCTGACAGCATCTCTGGCCCTGTTACTTTGGGTGTGCAAACAGCGAGTGACAACTGAACAGCAGTGCGAAAAACATGGAGGGTGAGACTGGGAATGTGATTTGCTCAAGGTGATAACATGAGTGATGGGCAGCATCCCGGGGAAACCTGAGGCTCAGGGAGCAATCTTGCCTGACTCTTCGCATGTAAAAATGAGTAGTATTTTGATTAGTAACTGCTCCATAAAGAGCTGTGCTCAAACAGAACACATTGAAATAAAATCATTGCTTTCCAGCTGTTAATAAAGTCAAATTACAACACACTGTTGCAGGCTCTACTGTTCTTAAGAGCTTCTTTTTATTCTGCATAAGAGTTCAGTTTCTGAGTATTTCCGTGAGGAAGATAACCTGTACCAGGTTCTTGGGCATTTACATGCATTTTTATCGCCTTGGGTTCTGTATGTGTGTTTTGTTTCAGGTTTTTCCTCTCTCTTCTTAAAGAATGGCTGTTAAAAAACCCCTCCAGTTTTCTTAAATCTTTTTAAAAGATGAACTATTCACTATAGAACTTCAAGATTTTGTCCATCATTTTGCAATACGTTGTTAGGGTTTGAATTTCTCTCCGATAACAAAGCCTGTTGGCAGTAATGTTAAACTCCCCAGGGCCTAGGTACAGGTATGGTTTGGCTTTTGTGCTCCTTTTTCACAGTGTGAGTCTCATGACCAGACACACACAGGGCTTTTTTCTTCTCATCCTGCCCTGCACCACCAGTATCTGATCAGAGCTGTAGGGTTCCTGCTGCCTCCCCCTGCGGGCTCCCTGCTGCCTGCACTACGTCAATAGCTCTGTCACACCTTTTAACAGCGGCTTTATGAGGCAGGAAGAACTCAAATTGCTTCCTCTACACCAAAGCATTTCATAGTGAAATGAAAATGGGAGGAGTATTTGTTATCAGAGCAGGTTTTATGACTTCCTTTCCAAAACAGGCTCCGGGCAGAACGTGTTTATCAGTATATTTATGCAGGCTCCATTTATTCAGTGCCCATCAGTGTCCATTTTACATTAGTATATAGGGCCAAATCAATGCTTAAAAATCCCAGTCACTGGATATTAGTTGGGCATTTGCTTGTTATGCATTTTTGGTGAGCTTTATGCCAGTAGTGTGCATTGAGTGAAGAGTAAATACCACTTCTCATTCCCATGGGAATGTAAATGAATTTAAGGCAATTTAAATTGAAAAAATAAAAAATTAAAAGAAGGCATTTGCCTGCGTGCTTTAGGCAGGACTAAGTCATAGAATCATAGAATAGTTAGGGTTGGAAAGGACCTCGAGATCATCCAGTTCCAACCCCCCTGCCATGGGCAGGGACACCTCACACTAAACCATCCCACACAAGGCTTCATCCAACCTGGCCTTGAACACTGCCAGGGATGGAGCACTCACAACCTCCCTGGGCAACCCATTCCAGTGCCTCACCACCCTAACAGGAAAGAATTTCCTCCTTAGATCCAATCTAAACTTCCCCTGTTTAAGTTTTAACCCGTTACCCCTTGTCCTGTCACTACAGTCCCTGATGAAGAGACCGTCAGTGAGCATCTCCATTTGCTTGCATGAGGAAGATGAGGGTTGCTTTTATCTGGGGGATGGTCTGCTCCTTAGGATGGGAGGTTGCACACAGATGAGGCTCTCAGTGCCATGGGTTAGTGGTGGCCTTGGCAGTGCTGGGGAACGGTTGGATGTGATGATCTTAAAAGGCCTTTTCCAACCTGGCAGATTCTGTGATTCTAAAGGTGATTCAGTGAAGGCTGTGTTGGGTTCTTATCCTCAGTCCTCTTTCTTCTTGCGGTAGGATGGAGGCTTCTGTTTGGCCTGGCTCAGTCCTCCCAACTGTGCCACCATGGTCGGTGTCATGTGTCCCCTTGAGCAGTTGCTTCAACTCCTCCTTGTTTCAGGCAGCAGTTTCATGAGCAGTTGAGACCATCCAGTGGCTCTTCACATCCCAAGGGGGAAGGGTAGTTCTGCCACCTTTGAACCAGTCCTGGCATGTGTCAGACCCTTGGAGTACCTTCAGCTCTCCATGCAGCCTGCACAGAAGGTTGTGTGATCTCTGAACTAGTGGGTGAGTTACTTTTGTAGTCCAGGCCATAAGGCCACTACAGGACTTTATCTGTTTATATATGTAAGTGCAGCCAGTTCCACAACATGCAAGAGGAATTTCTCCCGTTCAGCAGACAGAAGCTCCCAGACAGCATCCCCTTGTTTTCCCATCACTCATTGATTGTGTATTATAGTCAAAAGGATTTTAAAGACCACAGACATTAAAAGCGCTGGGTTTAGTAAGTCTGGCACATAAGTGCATAGGAAATATGCCCAGGGCTGGAAAATGCTGGCAGCTTGGAGGTTTCTTTCCCCAGGTAGAGTGGTGAAACAGACATGAAGATGCTGTTGGCATGTGAACGTGTCATACAAAATAAACGGGTCACTGGAGAAATGCCTTCATCAAAGATCCTCCTATTCCTCTGTCAGCTTTGGTATCAAATGTCCTTTATATCCAGTGGTAGGCATTACTAGTGCCTCACTGCAAGGACTGTATCAAACACTGCAATGTCAACCATAAAAGCTTTGCGTGTTTGAAGGCCTGAGCCCCTTGTCCCTGGTCTGTCCTACATCCCTGTTACACATCGTGTAGGCATGAAGCCACCTTTGTGGGGTCAGTTCCTCAGCAGACGTGCTTGGCGTTTCTGAACCGTGTGCAGTTCTGATGCCAGGAGTTATTCCAGGCATAGCCGGCTTCCTGTCCAGCTGGCCCTGGTTGTGCTTTCCTGGAGGTGTTGGTCTGAGTGTTCTGCCATGGTTTTCTCTTTCTGCGAAATTTCCTCGCGGAGCAGCACCGCAGCATCCTGCAGTTTAAGTCATCTCGGGAAGCACAATTCTGTGTGAAATTCTTGGTGTCATTCTGAATTTTCTCTGAAATACTTTTTTTTAAATCTTTTCGTGGTGGCATTGAGCAGATGTAGATCTGTGCCATACACCAGGGAAAGGGGGGTGCTGCTGGCTGTTGTTAGGGAATCCAGGAGCTTCTGGAAGTGTATGTCTGTTACAGACAGCAGAAATCAGTTTAAGCCACTCTTCTTTCCGTGCCTGTTTATTCACTCATTCAGCTTTGCATGAAAGCGCCTCACAGCAGCAGAATAGGAGTCTGATAGATTTCTTTAATTAGTTTTTCCAAGGGAAGGAAGTAATTGTCTTGTTATAGCTGAGCTATTGAGACAAAGCACCAGCTCCGGCGGTGCAGGCGTTTGTCCTGTAAGAACAACTTGGGGCCAGTTAACGTGGTTTTCTTTGTGTTATCATGCAGGAAACTACTAGAAATAAGATGATGTCCCTTCCTTCCTAAATTTATGAACTAAGCCCTTGAGGAAGGATGCCAATTTGATACAAGTAAAAAAAAAAAACAAGGGAAAAAGTAGTTAGGGAAAGCAGAATTTAGTGGCTAGTTGTATAGCATGGACTTACGTCATTATTTCTTATCACATTGTGACCAGTTACTGCTGTGGTTTTTACATGCTGCAAGGGAAAGGGTGTAGAAGAAATCAATGGTTATCACTATGACTGAGCTATCAGAGCTTCTTAATCCTGGTCAAAGCTGAACCCTATTCCAGAGCAGAAGGAGTGATGCCATACACTAAAGCTTGAGTTTAGGAGAACAGCACATCCAGGGACAAGTGAGAGAAACGGCTGAAAGCCTCGAGTACCTTTCAGGAATCAGCAAAATAGCAGTTTATGTGAAAAATATTTTATAATGCTTAAACAGTTTTATCCAAATACCCCCAGTCAAAATTAAATCTGTTGGTGCCTCAGAGATACTTCTTCCTTGTGGCATACAGTTACAATACTGAAGGAGTTTGGAGAGGTGAGTGTCCTAGGTCGTGTTTTCCTCCAACGGGCCCTTTGACAGAAGAGGAATTTGCTGGTTTTAGTTGTGGTAGATCTCTGTGGCTGAAAGCAAGAATTCATGGATGTTTACAAGCTGTAGAATCCATTCTGAAGGCCTTCTAAAGAGGGCTTCCGTCTCTTCTGTGGAAGTACATAGACCGCTCTCTGCCCCGGGTTCCTGTTGGCTGGGTCTCTCTTGTTCTCTCCTTAACCTCTCTGTGGCCTCTCAGGGTGCATCAGTGTGAAAGTTCTCATTTCTACCCCTGGTATTTCCCACCCATGCCTCTTCCTCACCTGCTGAGTTGCACTTCAGAGTGGTCTTGGATGTCCATGTCTTTGGGATGAAACTGAACTGGAAGAGGCTCTCTGGTCCTGCTTGAGCGTCCAGGGAAAGAGCTAGTCCAAAGTGGAACCTGTAGAGGAAGGTGCAGCTCTCAGAAACAGCTGATTCACCCTTCAATGCTTCTCCTGTGGCCTTCCAAAGTAAGTGTAGCCTCAACCCTCGGTCACAAATCCCTGCTGCTCTCACTGGACATGCGCTGTGACTTGGTGAGCCCTTAAATATGGCCAAGAATAGTCTAAATGTGGCCGCTAAGTAGTTCTTAAAGTGTTTTACTGCTTAATTTCATCCATTTCAGTACCACCTTCCTGAAGTGGGTTGTAGCAGTGGCATGCTTGCTGTACATATGGGGTAGCCAAGGGAATTGGACTTGTCCCAGGTCATTCAGGTAACAGCAGCAGAGCTGAAGCAGATAACATTCCTATTCGGCTTCCCCTTTGTGTAGTATATTCGATGGTATAATTGGAATGTTATTGCCCGGAGCTGGAGGAAACCATAATAGGCCAATAATGTACCACAGGAGGGAGAAAAGCAGGAAAAAGGAAATCTAAACCGGAGGGGCTGGACAATGTGGAAAGTATTTCTAATGATTAGCTCACAACCAGAGCATTTCAGTGACCGCTTTTCAGGTGTGGCATGTTTGACAGAGCTGTTTTGAAAAGATCCCATCAGCATCCTGAAGTGCTGATAACAGAACAGCACCAGAGATACGGGCAAAGGGGTTGTGATCTCGCTGCAGAGAATTATGCCAAGAGCAGTGTGTGGGGGGTCATTTCTGTGCATGATTAGAGGCTGGGGACGACATCGGAGCGTCAGACTGATGGGCATGGGTGGCCTTGTGCTGGTAAATTTAAAACATTGTGGGTTTGCCAGTGAATGGTTCAAGTTAGGGACGTCAGTCATGGTTATTTGTTTGAATCAGAGAATCCCAGCCTGGTTTGGGTTGAAGGGACCTTAAAGCTCACCCAGCTCCAACCCCTGCCACGGGCAGGGACCCCTTCCACTGGAGCAGCTTGCTCCAAGCCCCTGTGTCCAACCTGGCCTTGAGCACTGCCAGGGATGGGGCAGCCACAGCTTCTCTGGGCACCCTGGGCCAGCGCCTCAGCACCCTCACAGGGAGGAGCTTCTGCCTTAGATCTAACCTGAATCTACCCCTTGAGTCCAGCTCCTGGTGGGTTCTTGTGCACCCTGCAAACCATTTTGATAAAACAGTTGCAATAGGCGATGTCTGCTCAGAAGAAACGCTTGGAAAGAGCGGCTTGACAGAAGGGAGTTGAGAAGTGTGTAATCCAGATGTTAGAAAAATCACTGTGCAAAGCAGAAAAAGGACTGCTTGAGATGTTTGGCTGTGTTTTAACTTATTTCTTAACTTTGTTAGACGTGGATAAAGCCAGTGACTTTCCCTGTCTATTGATCCAGGATTGGAAGGGCATTGCAGCACTTTTAATGTATCCTCTTAGCAACATTTGTTTACCCTCCTTTTCCCCTCCCAGCCCTGGCTGCAGTGGAGCTGCTGTGTAAGGAGTGATTCATTTACATCAGCTCTTCTGCTCAATGACTTCTTCCAGATGCTGCTCAAGACAACATGCTGTACCTCACCTGCACAGCCGTTGTGTGATGCCGAACTGAATGAGGGCTTTTTCTTGCTCCCTTAGAACAAACTGCTCTGTCAGCAGTGGCTGCAAAGATAAATCTGTTGTGTACACGCCTGGCATGCAGCAATGTCACTAGTTTTCCATGTACTTAGCATGGAAAGCCTGTCACTTGCTGAATTAGGTGTATTTGATACTTTGCTCGAGACTGAGATCCATGTGGAACTGTGTAGGAAGAGGCCTGCAAAGAGTATTCCGGAGCATAGGTACTTTATACGAAGTGATTAAATACATGTTAATGTTACTTTTTACACCATGCTCAAAAGCTTGAAGTTCTAAAGCTGCTCCCTTACTGGCATTAAAGCTTGATGTTAGTGTAATAACTCATCACCACAGCTCTGCACTGCTGAGCCCTCTGCTCACACGGCTGGGTACAAACCAGGGTGCGATGGCACTCGAGGTGTTGGGAAGAAGGGGAGAAAAGCAAAGGAAATAACCTGGTCTTCTAAATACATTCCCCAGCTCTCAACGGTGCCAAATTGCTTCCGAGCTGGCATTTAATTGCAGCTTGCCCAGGGTGAGTTTTCGTGCCTGTTCGTTGTTGAGCTTCCTCATAGGATTCACAAGTCCCTGTGCTTTGATGTGGTTCAGCTTGTTTCAGAGGCCGGTAGTTTGGTGCGTTTGACCAATCTACTCTAACGCCGGCAGGAGGAAGAGTTCCGGGTCTGAGTCTTGCGTGAGGATACAGCCGGATTCCTGTTAACCTGGGAATTCTTGGCAGCTCTCCCAGACTCTCATCCTGATGCCTGCAGGTTCTTCAGGCACCACGTGCAGATCAGTTAAGGAGAAGATGGATCTATTGCATTATATAGAAAGACAAACACATGAGCATATGGGATGTGGTTTTGATGAAGCAGGTGAAGTTTAAACATTTATCAGGGGAATATTTTCCTTAGAGAAACTTCAGCATTTTGGTTCAATGGAATTATTAAAAAAAAAAAAATTTATATTACATTTTTACTAAATAGAATGATGTTTAAAGATAGGCAAGAAGCAGCTTGTAGAACATGTAGTTTGAGGCGGGTCACCTGGCAATATGACTGACACAAATAAGAGAAACCAAAGTGTTCATGTAAGGTGGTGGAAGGTACGTGGCTTGCATTTAGAGCTCTAAAAGACAGCTGCTGTACTGAAGGATATCAGTCTGATGCTGCTGTTTGGCCTTTCCTCCTTTGGAAGCCCACACAGTAGAAATTCATCCCCTGCAGTCAGCTGCAACGGTGGATATATGGGATTTGTGCATTGAAGTAGCTGTGCTGTTGGTAAAGGGGGGGTTTACAACTTAAAGCCAGGTGGGTGTTGAAAGACTTCTGCATGCAGCCAGGATGTTCTCAGTGTGTCTGCCTGCAGGTCTGGTTGTGCAGATTAACGTGTTCTGCTTTAGCCACCCCTCTTTGTGTGCAGTTTTCTCCTTGTCTATCAAGACACATATTCCGGTGGTGCGTTAGGTGGAGATGCTGCAGCTCTCAGCTAAAGCTGTGCTAGCGCTGAACTGCTTTCTGCAGAAAGCCTGAGGAGTTTTAGTTAGTTTATATAAATAATAAGTGAATAAATGTATTTGGCAGCATAGATTCCCATGTGGAAAAGGGCATCAGGTGGCTTAAGCCTGGTAAGTAGTTAAGAAAACAGAAAAATTCCGGGTATCCTGAGCTTTAGGGTTTTGTTACTAATTGTGCTGCCTGTAATACTCTGTGTAATTGGGGTCCAGCTGCTCAGAATATTACTGTTAGATTTACCGGATGGATTACTTTAATAGGATTTGGAGAAGAGCTTTTTGTACCCTACAACTCGTGCCTGTTAACTTGCAACCTTTTAATGTAATAATCCCAGAGCTTTACCCTGGCTTTAACGTGGTAATACAGGAAGATGTACATGACTTGCCACAAAAAATGTTTATGAAGTCGTCATCTAATCTGAAGCAAGAGTTGTTTCTGCCTGTTAATGTCTCTGTAAAATGAGGTCAAACATTAGGAGAGGGAGGAAGAGCGTTGTTGGAAAGGAAACGGTGCCCTTGGTGGAGCTGAGGAGAAAGTCTTCATTTCTGCTGCCATACCAAGTTTGTCACCACATCTTACCGTGGTCAGCGGCAGCACCCAGGCGGTTACCATGTGAATTGACTTCAGTGTTTAACTGCACGACCTGGATGAGTTTGCAGTTCTTAAATGAATTGTGGCTGTTTGTCTGTCTCTGTGATTGAGATCAGTATAACTGAATCCTGCGTGGTAATGAAATAGAGCCTTGGGTCTAGGTGTATTTTTGAGTAAATAATACGAGTCGGGTGGGTTTTTTGGGGTATTACATCTGGTTTACAAGGAAATGGGAATTGTTTGCCGCTGGTACGTCCTCTGATGAGGTCATATTGTATCCCCAGTCTTCACCCTTCCCTTTCCCTTGCCACTTCCATTACAGTGGAGATCTGGTCTGCTTGCTCGACAGTGACGTGTCCTTTAATATTCCCATTAGTTTCCAGTAGTACCTTTGCCCGCATGTCAGCCTTCAGTTTAATGGCCTTTTTTGTGTGTGTTCATTTTCTTTTGTTTCCCATCGTGGTTTTGTTTATTTCTTTTGTGTTCTTTTTCTGTTTTCTTTTTTTAACCCGTGGTGATGTTTGCCCTTCATATTCCCCAATGTTTGCACATGACAAGATGTTGCCATCCCAACATTACCTCCCACTTCACTGACCAGTGCCACTAATGACCATCTAGCACCAGCAACAACAGGACCGCTGCCTTCAGCCCCGCGGGATGTCGTGGCCACCCTTGTCTCCACTCGCTTCATCCGACTGACGTGGCGGACGCCCGTATCTGACCCTCAAGGAGACAACCTCACCTATTCAATCTTCTACACCAAGGAAGGTATAAACAGGTAAAGATCTCGACGTGTAACACAGCTCGTGCTCTTTCGTTGCTACTCTTCACGCTAGCTTTGCTTAGAAGCACTATAAACCTGTAAAAGCTCTCAGTGCTCCAAGTCTGATGGAGGTGAGGGGGTTGTGTTTCCTTCCCTCCTGCACCCTGGTTAAACAAAGTGTATTATTTGCTTTGTCGCTGCGTATATACATAGTCATAGAGGCAATGTTTGTGCATGGTTTTGGTTGACTGCAAACAGTTGCTACCCGCTTTTAGTAGCCCGCTTAGGCACTAAGAGTGAGCATAGACAGTAACACCTCTTCAGGAACCCTGCTACTGCTATAAATGCCATCCACCACGGGCCCGGAAACACCCTTCAGATACACTGTGTGCTACTGAGAGCAAGAGGTCACTTCATGCTTTAAAGCTCTGGACACAGAGTCTGATTCTGGAGACATCCATGGGGTTGGTGTTGGTTAAATGTTGAGTCTCTTCAAGTCATCCCTGTCAATAGAAATGCCGTGAATCTGAAGCATTTGTGAACTTGTGACATACTATGCCAATGGTTTAATTCAATCAACCCCTTTTTCTTACTGACAGGCTCTACTGCTCAGAATTACAGTTTCAAATTGGTGTGATAGGGTTTTGAAGAACTTAGAGCTAGCAGTCATTTGAGCAATGCTTAATTGCAAATTAGCCTGTTGATCAGATTCATTACTCAAGAGAAAAATAACATCTACTTGCCTACTAAAGTGTGAGAATCCAAGTTGAGAAAGTAATTTAAAGAGAACACAAAACTCACCACTTGCAGTGAATTGCCAGGCTCTCAATTCAGTGGCCAGGCCCCTTGTCCAGGCTCATGGCAATTAATTGAGGCAATGAGGAAGGTGTTTCTTTGCCTCACCACTGTTGCTTTGCTTCTTCCTTACTTGGGTAATACTCAGTTGTAGTGGAGATACTATAAGTGAAACAGGAAAGAAATGTGGGATCTGGCCAGCCATTGTTGCTTCTTGCCACTCCTCCTCCACATCCCTGGTTGTAACCCACTGGGTTTTTAGAAAGCAGTTTGCTGGAGAAGGCTCCCTTCCTCTCTGTGTTGCTTTGGAGGAAGCGCAACACATCCACTACATACAAGACTATAGAAATCTAGCAAATACTCCTCTTGTGCCAAGAGCATGTGCAGAACAAAGGGTAAAAGGAATCTCATCTGTGGTGCACGAATCAAAAGGTTATAGGGCAGCCTGCAGAAAATGCTGTTTCCAGTTCTTGCAGAGCAGCCCTGCAGGCTTGGGTTCCTGTACTCCACAGAACCTTACAGAGCAAAACACTTAACCTGGTGCTTAGATGGAAGCAGGTGGTTCCGTTGCCTTCAGTGAGATCTGTGTTTGCTTGAGTGTCCTTCTGGGTTAGGGTTCAGAGCAGGCTCTGGGAGCCTTTTATTAGCACATACTCACTATTTTCTCAACCTCACCGCTCCTTTGCTTTCGGGGAGGTTTTTTGCAGACAGTTGGTATCACACATTGCACAGATACAAACCCACTCTGAAATCCAGCCTTTCAACCTGCACTTAGACAATAAGAACAATAAAATCTTAAAAAGGGAGAAAAATCTGTTTAGCATGTTGCTGTTACATGGTACTTGTTGACCAGTTGGTTGGACCTTATGGAAACATTGCTTGGGTATTAAATTGAGCATCGCATACATCTAAGCAGTTGGAAATCAGAACATTTGGAAGTGAAGCTTGGATGCGCAGCCCTCTTTTCTTTCTAAGCACTATAAAACGCTACTTAAATGATGGCTTTTTTAGTCCTTGAATTATATATGATCCTATATCTTTTATGGTTTTAAGTGCAGATGTACCATCTCCTCATACCATTATATTTTTGCCTACACACACCGCTTTCATTGTGTGCATTACTGGATCCTTTTAGTAGCTAAAGTGTTGTCTCTGCCTCGCTTGTGTTTGAGCAGCGATCAGGCTCAGTATTTGATTTATTTACCTTTTAAATCAAGCTTGTGAAAACTGAGAAAATTACATCTAAGATAGAAAGGGTTAGCTGGGTACCCTGACATCTGTAACCCATCTTAAGGGCTGGAGAGAGTCATCTTCATACTGTGAATTGTAGGAGCACTTGAATCCCAGCAGTATCTGTGTATACTACAGTGTAGAATCACAGATCGGTGGGGGTTGGAAGGGACCTTAAAGCTCCTCCAGTTCCAACCCCCCGCCACAGGCAAGGACATCTTCCACTAGAGCAGGTTGCTCAAGCCCCCATACCTATGATGTGTGTGGTTCCTTAGGTGCCAGCTGCCTCAGTCACTGCTGATTTACATTCCTGTTCTTTTCACCTGTTCAGTGAAAGGGGACACACACAGAAACATGGAGGGTGTTCCTTAACTTTGCCCTTTGGACTAATGAAACACTGGCCCAGGGTGCCCAGAGAAGCTGTGGCTGCCCCATCCCTGGCAGTGCTCAAGGCCAGGCTGGACACAGGGGCTTGGAGCAAGCTGCTCCAGTGGAAGGGGTCCCTGCCCGTGGCAGGGGTTGGAGCTGGAGGAGCTTTAGGGTCCCTTCAACCCAAACCATCCTGCGGCTCTATGATTTAGAGGACTGTGAGGTGACAGGAACATGGTTTCCCTCATAGTCATGGGTGATCCTGCAAAAGGCTCTTCCTGCACCGCAGGTTGGCTTTGTGCCACGAACTGCTTCTGCTACCAAGAGGTGCCCTTTGCCCAGAGAAATTCATGTTTCATGTTTTAAACCCCATGTCTGCTCGCAGAAACTGTTGGCCTGAGATGAATGTTCCAAAAGATTTGTAAGAGCAGCAACAAACAAGGAACTGCAGCTAAAATGCCAATGCTGCCAGCAGTGGTTGCTTCTGGCGCTTTGGAAATGGTTAAAGCTGGGTTTGATAGTGAGCAGTGTCTGCTGAGGGGTGAGAATGAAGCTCTGCAGGACATGGAGGTTGCTTTTAGCAGAGAAACTGCTAAAACATGCTCCTCTTCATGGCAGAGGAGCATTTCAAAGCATGGACAATCAGCTGTAAGGTGGCTGGTTCCTGATGGTGTCACTGCCTGCAGAGTGTCATCAGCAGGTGGCATTATCTTCACCTTGGCTTGATGACTTCAGGGTGGCTTTTATTGAGGCAATTACATGGATGTCTCCTGGCTTTATTGTCACACTCGTGGAAGGACTGAAGTAATCTGATCAGAGGGAAATGACTGAGTCCTTGTAGACTGTATGGTCACTCAGTTATTTCAGCCAGATTGAAGAGGGCTCCCCTGAGAAGGGTATGGAAATTCAGGTGTGTAGGGGGCCAGGGGAAGTTTAATTCTCTGAAGCTTTAGACCTGCACTGAGCAGAACAACTCCAAACTGTTAAGACTTGGACAAAAAGAGAAGAAACAGCTAGCACAGGGGCAGTACAAGAGGGCACATTACACCGTGGGGGTGAGATAGCCCAACAGTATTAAAGCCGTGGTTCAACGCAGTGTGCTCCAAACACGGAACATGGGGATTAACTGTGTATGATCACCCTGTCACAGTGTCTCTGAGAGCTGCCTGGCAGGCTCTCAGCTGACGCGGCTGCACAGACGATCCTCCCTTGCAGTCATTCCCTGAAGGGTCATTCTTATATCCAAGTGTAACTCGAAACTTCGCATTTCCAGGTTTCGTTCCTGGTTTTGAACTGGAGGTTTTTTCCCTTCGGTACTTGAGAGCGATTTTAAACCTTCACTCCAGTTTACAGAGCTCTTTAATTGGGGATTAAACTGGAATGAGTTAGAATAGTCGTAATGGTCTGTCTGGTAATGGAGATATTCATGCAGACCATCTGGTTTGGTACCTGTTATGCCTACCTAAACACATCCGAGCTCATAAAAGGTGCTCGCAGCTCCCCGCAGAAGGGCAGGAATGAGAGATTCATGCAACATTAATTCATCTGCCTGTATTTTGAGCATCCCATTGCGAGGGGAGGCTGCAGTTCCTCCTTACTGTCCCAATTGCAACCCGTTGCCATGGCTTTAGGGTATTGAGAAATGTTGTCTTTCCATTAAAATAATTTTCACTTTGGGGTGATTTTAAATAATACCCTTGGATTGCTGATGGGGATTTGTGAGGAAGATCAGTGAGGGCCTTTACACTGGAGGCAGCAAATGCAAGAAACCTCACATGTCACTGGGAGGTGAATGTTGCAGCACAGCTGTGAATGAGCTGGCACTTCCTTGGGGTGTTCCGATACCATCATTGCATCTTGGGCACCTCTTAAAGGAAACAGCTGAAAATGAGTTTTCAGGCAAGCCCTTTGCCCTGGTGAGAACTGGGAAAGCGAAGGAAACGTTTCTCTCTTTCCCTGCCCCCAGTGTCAGTCTGTGCGGGGAATAGTAGTTTGTTAGCATGGGTCTTGCTTCCTTCTTGCAAAAACTACTGTATAAACATGAAAAGAGGAGGAACCTTGTGTAAAAGCGTGTACATCAATGTGTGATGATGATGATGCTCATTTAACGAAGGGAATGACTAAAAATCTGATCTAAATTAAGCTGTTTATGCAGTGTCATTTCAGCTCAACTTGGAGGAAGGAGAACGTTCTAGAAACTGTGTTCAAATAGCTGTTTAGTTACTCTAAGAGTAGTCTCCCTCTGTATAGACAGAGTGTAACAGTGCAGAAACAAGCAGGGAGTTCATCCTGTTTTCACCCAGGTTATGGTAAATCAACCAGACCAGTTGATTTAGAAAGAAATAAATTAAAAATGGGGCTTTTGGCCCCATCGTGGCTGGAATGTAGAGAAGGGGAGACTGTGGAATGATTATGCCTGGGCTTCTGCATTAAAAATGATTTAATAGCCGCTAATGGTCGAGATGAGAATCGCCTGCCCTCTGCTGTAGAGTGAAACGAAGTCTAGCAGACAAAAGGGAAGCATTGCATTCAGAGCAGGCACGTTTTCCCTTTATGTTCTCAGTGGGGAAGGGTTTGATTTCTTCTTCAGTAACACTGGGTTTACTTGTATTTACAGGGGTAGGGAGCTGCTGTTCGAGGGAGGCCGGTACGGAGATGTCGTCACCCAGCCGCAGCTCTGCACATGTTCACGTGGCAGCAGCAGTGCCTATGAAATAAAGGCTGTAGTCAGTTGATGATTAATCTTTTAATCTCCCCCTCAGGCCTGAGCTCCATAAGGGCCAGTGGAGTTTCCCGAGCTGTGCTGGGTGCAAGGCCGTGGTGCTTCCACAACACGAGCAGTGACCACTGCTGAGGGGTGGCTCCTGCTCCCACCTCTGACTGACCAAGCAGCGGAGCTGGCTCTTGTCCCCGCAGCCTGTGTGGGAAGAGCAGAAAGGCCACAGCTGCGTGCGCGCGCCAGAGGCTGTGGATGTTTGCAAAGCATCTAAATATTAGGGAGGAACCAAGTGAAGTTTGGAGGTCACAAGACGCAGTGAAAGCTTCTTTGACAAACACACAAAAAGCAGCCCCACAATATCAACAGAAATGCCCTCAACCTCCCCAGAGTCTGTGTGTGCTCCTGAAACAGCTTTTCTTCTGGCTTCAGACTAGTAGGAAAAACTGTCACTGAATTACCGTGCTCTATTACTGGAATAACAAAGAAACTACTCTGAGTTTTGCGATGTTGAGTATAATTCAACCTTTTAGGTCAGTGCATCTTTGTGTTCTGAAGAGAAGTTACAAAATCAGAAGCGATTTATCACGTTATTTTGCATATTCTTGTTTTATTGTCTAGTCATTGCCGTATAAATAACCTCCTCGTTAAGGCATTAGATGTATTCAAACGGGATACATCTTAGGAGCAACTGTTCCTTTATTTACCCCTCAAAACCCCTCTTACTAATCAGTGATGGTCGCTGTGCCCAACCCTTTTGTTTCCCAAAGGGAACGTGTCGAAAATACAAGTCGTCCTGGAGAGACACAAGTGATGATCCAAAACCTGATGCCAGAAACAGTTTATGTGTTTCGAGTTGTGGCTCAGAACAAGCATGGCCCTGGGGAGAGCTCGGCACCACTGAAAGTGGCAACTCAGCCTGAGGGTACGCGCTAAATACCTGGAGTCTTCCTGACTTTGGGATCGATGGTGTGGTGGTGGTGGTTTTCTCATTCCTGATGTTTCCCAGAATAAATAGGTACTCTTAAAAGCTGTATTTGCAGCCAACAACTTGCAGACCGTAGTTTCAAACTGGTTTTCCAAGTTGATGAGCTTACGTGATTTATTCTCACCATTAAGAGCTGGTAGGAAATTCCTTGTTAAATTATCTAAACTTTCTGTTATAAGAACCTTTTTAAATGGTCATTAACTGAAAAAGGGGACAAAAAAGGAAACTTTAAGCAAACGTGAAGTCTGTCATTCCTTAGAATCATTCAGGATAAATGGAATCTGATCCTGGGAGCAGGATCTCCTTCAGAAATTGGGTTCCACCTTAAGTGCCCCAATGAATCTGTGTGAAATGTGAATAAATACACACCTTTTTACCTTAACTGGTAGTGGAGCTGATGCTAAAATGCTGAGCTACTGCAGATGGTGATGGTTGAGCTCAGTGATGAGCAGAGTTTCACACTTGTGTTTCAGTTCAGCTTCCTGGTCCAGCACCCAACATCCGAGCGTCGGCCACTTCCCCAACCTCCGTTACTGTGACCTGGGAAACGCCGCTGTCAGGCAATGGTGAAATCCAGAACTACAAACTCTATTACATGGAGAAGGGGCAGGACACCGAGCAGGTACAGAGCCGGGCCCTTCCTGTGGGATGTGTAATGCTGGGAACAGCCTTTTTCCTTTTAGTACGCTTTTACCTTAAATTCCTAGGAGCAGCTAGTGTTCATCTCTGTGACAGGCTGAATCCTTTGGCCTAAACCAAGGAGATGTTAGAAGTGAAAAATCCAGCATGAAATGTCTTGGAATTAAACTTATTTAGATACTCACCAGCACAGAGTAGCTTTTGGGAGAAGTCCATCGTATCATGAGAGGGGAACGCAAATATTCATGAAAACCGTCTTCCCTCTGGTTCAGACAGTGCAAAGGATGCTTATGGTTTTGTAGTAAAATAGTTTAACTCCTGATTTTTAGCATGATCCTTAGTTTGAACTGTTCTTACTACATGAGCTCTTTGATTCACTGATGGATGTTTTGATAGTGTGGAGCATCTTATTGATTAAATTTCTACTGGGAGGATGCAGCATGCTCTGTAGAAGTACAGGCCACCACCTGGGAATAAACACAGCTTTGGGAGGATTAATCCCAGCCATTTAATTTCCTTCTGATGGCATATGAGTATGATTCCAGCTTAAAAAAGCTACAGGAAGAGTATTTTTGTTAGTTCTCAAGATAAGTTTTGACATCTGTTTTAAGTAGGAATGTTATATTCCTCAGGTAAAATGAGGAATATTCTACTCCTGCATCCCGCTGTTGAACACATAGCGAGAATTGTTACTAACAGGCAGGTTTGCCAGGTGACTTGAAGAATTGCTTTGCTCAAACTTGTAAGGCATGTGTAATAGTGATGATTCTGACCTCACATGTGTGCTTCCTTATGAACAGGATGTTGATGTAGCAGGACTCTCCTACACCATTAGCGGGTTAAAGAAATACACAGAGTACAGTTTCCGTGTGGTAGCATACAACAAGCACGGCCCCGGTGTCTCCACCCAGGATGTTGTTGTGCGAACACTGTCAGATGGTAAGCTGCTTTATTCCTGGTCTTTTTCTTTACCGGAATTATCCAGTCATTTCCTTTGAGTGAATTTTTAACCAGACTTTGTTCATTGCTGCCCTGTTTTATTAAAAAGGTCCCTGTTGCATATGGCCATACATGGTTGAAAGTTCCCCCGGGGGCTTTCCACATTGGGTGAAGGAAAATTACTGTACCTGCAAAAGTACCAGGTGTTCTGCTTATGAAACAACGGTGTCCTTCATTTCAACATCAGGAGCTTATTTCATGGGTTATTGAGTCTACAAAGTATTAAAAGCAGTCAGAAAACCAACCGTATTGAATGCAATGACTCCAAATTATTTGTCAGGTTCTGCAATATTTTTACACGTGAGCAGAGTTCTGCTTTTGGAGTGGTTTTATTTAATTGTGATCATATGGGAAGAAGTTGTGTGTCTGTTTAGACACAGATACTATTAAATCCATTGCATACAATAATGAAAGAGAAAGTGGTAACTGTTCTGTGAGGCAAATAAAGAGGTGACGTGAGCAGCTATAGGTCTGTGGTCAACTGTGGAATGATCTGCGTTCACTTTAACTTTTATGGATAAGTTGACCCTTGTGTGAGAACAGTCAGTGCAGAAACGAGCCTAGCCTGGAATCCTCTCGCCAGGAGGGACCCAAACCAGAACAAATGAGCAGAGAACTGCGTTGTCCCAGATTCTCTGTGCCCGAGTTCATTTCTGGGGGACTTCCTGACCCTGCACTGGTTTCTGTGTATTTACTAGCTCGGTTGCTCTTGTATGAAGCCCTTTCTGCACGGTCTCTAACCCACGTCAGCTTTTACCATCCACAACGTCAAACGCACAAAGATCTACCAATGAACTTACTGTGAAAATCACCCGTTTGCCTGTTCTGAGCCTGCTGTGTTTTAGTGTCCATCTGTCCTCTCTGTCCTGCTCCTCATTTCATAGACCTTTGCCGTGTTCTCCCTCATCCCTCTCTTTCCCAGATTCCCAAGTCACAGACATGGTTAGCCATTCCTTCCCTGGAGCCATTTCAGCCTTCAGTGCCCTTCCCTGACTTCTGCTACAGTTTCTTTTCTCCTTTGCTTTTAAAAGAGGGGAGTAAAATTGTGTCAAAGATGCAAGTGTGTAATGAGCAGCATTGGCCTGTTTCTTGGCTCATTCTGAGCGCTGAGTTTGCTCAGAATCTTGGTGGAATTGGTCTGCTGAGAGCTGTTGTTTCGCTCGTAGAGGTGGGATCTTTTTTCACATGTGCATAACGTTATCTTCTGTGAACTTCACCTCTCACTTTAATACCCAGGCACTAAACGTGCTGAGGTCTTTCTGCAGTTCTTTACCATCAGACCTTGTCTGCACTTACCTCAGTCACCTCACTGCTCATCCTTTCATCACTTCCCAGTGTGTTGAGCCACATGGGTGTCCGTGCATTCCATGGTGCACCTCCACAGGTCATCACCGTGTGCATTCCCACCTTTTCTTTCCTCTCTGAACCAGCTGTTTGCTCAGGCAAGGACTTCTATCCCCTTCCCAAAGAGCTCTCCAGCAGGTCTGCAGTGCAGAATTTCCCTGTAAGAAGTGACAGATATGTGTTACTGCTCCATGTATCTGGGAATTTCACACTTATTCTAGCTTCAGTTTATTTGCCTGCTACAGGTTTCTGACTTCCACTTGAAGCTTCTCAAATGGAACCCCTTTTAAATCCCACATTGAATTTGCCACCTCGCGCTATCAGGGTAGCTTGTGAGAGGTTACAGATTTGCCATGGAGCCATTCTGTTCCCAAGTTCCTTGTGGAATCCTGGATGGATAGCAGCTAACCCTGGCCACACGCTCCTGTTCCCTGTCTGACTTTTCTGTAATCCCTTGTGTTGACATTTCCGTTGGAGAGATCCTGCAGGTCCCTTGTAAAGGGTAATTATGGAGCCTCTCCTCTTCCTTTCACTCAGTACAAGCACAAAGAAGATAGATGTTGTGGCCTTATCTCTTCCTTTGTCATACCCTGACCATTCACTAACTCTGTAATTTCTCTAAAGGGCTTCCAGCTCTTAGTTGTTTGAAGAACAGTTTGTTATTACTTGTAATGTCACTTTCAAGTGTTCCTGAAGTTCTTTCTGGCCCAACTTCAGTTTTCACATTTAGCCAACAGAAATGGTTTTTCTAAAGCTTTCTGAAGGATGTCATTGTGCTGCTTACAGCCTTACAGCCCATTGTGCTGCTTACAGCCTTACAACCCATTGTGCTGCTCTCTCCCTTCAATCTCAAATCCTTCCAGATGGGTGATACGTGTTTTCTTCTGTGTTCCCTTTCTGTGGTGTCTGTAAGCACTGTCTGTGTCTCCTGCAGGGGTTTCTTTCTGACCTTCCTTTAGGTTCTATTTAACAAGCTTCCGTATTCTTGTGTAGGTTTTTGCTCCTGATCTGTTACACTGGTTTGTTGCAGGGTAACCCTTTTAGGTATTACAACGTGAACCACAGTTTACGTGCTGCATGTAAGCATCACCTCTCTTCTCATCATCCTCCTGATCTATGGGAAGCAATTGTGTGTTACAGCTGGAAATGTGATCCCTGTGTCACACCCTGAGCGAGGACATTGTCCTTATGGGTCATCACAGCTCTCTGAGCCATCAGCACATCATGGCCCTGCAGCCTGGGTGGTCACCTGTGTACAATGTACCAGATGAGGTCAGGCCTTTCTTGTCGAAGCGTGGACTACCACAGAATCATAGAATAGCTAGGGTTGGAAAGGACCTTAACCATAGAACATCCATTTCAGTTGTTGGCGTGGTTAAACTCTTCATCTGGTCTGAGTCTAAGCTTACCTTGACATAAAATGAGCTGTGCACATGGCGAGATACGTGTGTATGAATACACCTATGTGCACGTATCCTTTCCTGTGTCCTGCTGATTGTCCTTCTCTCACCACATTTGCAATGTGGATGTTCATTATTAATCAGTTCTTGGGAAACTCGAGTCTTTTCTTAAGGTTGCTGTGAAAGTCGGCACCAACCATGTGAAACAAACGGCAAAAAAAGCTTAACTTCATTTTCTTCTCTTAACCTGTGTTGCTTTTTAAAGGCCACAGCACACAACTTCCCTGGGCAGCCCATACCAGTGCCTCACCACCCTAACAGTAAAGAACTTCTTCCTTATATCCAATCTAAACTTTCCCTGTTTCATTCTGAACCCATCACCCCTTGCCCTGTCACTACAGTCCCTCCCCACCATACTTGCAGTTATTTAGCTCCACCCCAGTGTACCTTTCACTTTCTGCACTGGAGGGTGTTTTCCGAGGTATTGTTGTAGCTGGGGTGAGTTATATGGGAAGTACATAATTCGGACTAGAACAGCCTTTACCCTGTGGGCTACATCCTGGTCCTTGTACTCTGCTGCAGCCTCAGGGACCCTTATCTCTGCCTTTGATGTCATCTTGTGAGTCTGAAGTGCTGTGACAGGATTTCTGTGCTCTCAGGTTCCCGTTCACATTGCCTTTTGTCTAACGGAGTTACACAGTTGTGACCAGCGAGTAGCTACAGCTAGCAAAGGACTAACAAAGAGCCCAAGTTTAAAAGCAGAAACTGCTTTTGTGATGCGTTTTACCCTTCGGTAGCACGGGGACGAGATGACCCTGAGCTTTTCCGGTTACAGAAAATCATGATCACAGAATCCATGGCTGGAATTGTAAATGGGGGTTCTCAGAATCAATCATGAATATTAAAGATTTGATTCTGAACAGTACAGAATGTGATCTCTTTTCTTAGAGCTTATGGGAAGTACCTTTAAATGGAAACTATTTGTTATTTAGATACCTTTAGTGAGCAGAGACCTGAATAAGAAGTGAGTTTGTTCTTGGACAAACAAGGATACGGAAGCCTCTAAGCCAGTCAGTGCATGTCATAAAGTACCTGCTGTATGTTGTAGTTCTTACACAGCGTCTTAAACCAGAATGGTTTGTACTTTCATAATGATTGATAGCAGAGAGCGTTTGTGTATGAAAATACAGAACTTGGTACAATATGTGGCAAGGTCGGAGTTGTAATGCCATGAATGTTTCTAGTCCCCAGTGCTCCGCCACAGAATCTGACGCTGGAGGTCCGCAATTCCAAGGTAAGATGGGGAGAATCTCCTCTTTGTACATAAAAGCTTGGCAGGGCTTAGATTTACCAAATCTGGGGTCTTTTCTTCTACTGTGCTGCTTTTCAGCTGTTTGTATAGGAGAATATCTGAACATGGTGCTTGAAGCCCTAGAAACTCCAATCCCATTGTGGGTTGTATGTATGGAATGCAGTGAAGGCCATGACAATGCACCAAGGCACGGAGCCTAGTTATGAAATAGGTTTCATCTGGCACAAAGGCCAGAAACAGCACGGCTCAAACATGTTCCTGTTGATTAACTGTTGCTTAACGTTGTAGAGTCCTGGGCATTTTAAAGAGGAAGTTCTGCACTTGGGCATTGTGACTTTGGTGATTATGAATGGAGATTCTTTAAAAAGCCTTTTCTGACAGCTCCCAAGTATCTTCTTTACCACCTGTATGACTAAAACTAAATAACTTCATGCACATAAACTACAGGTCAGATAACTTGTACCCTTTAGAGAAAATACAAGTTCTTAATGATAGATCCTCAGGTAAACCCTATCTTAAGATAACCTGAAGGAAATGAAAGGGAAACCCAAGGAGGCTGTTTGTATCAGAAGGTGTAACAGGATCAAATGCTTTGAGGTGAACTTCTGTAGGCATGTGTATGACCTGGGTGACTGCTGAATCACAGGGTTTTACTTGTTACGTACAGGCTCTGCTTTACTACATGAAAATGCAGTACTTTGTCCTGTGTCTCATGAATTCTTGGCACTAGGGTAGTTTCTCTGGCTGTGTGGGGGGTGATGACATTGTAATGACCTTCTGCCTTCCACAGAGCATCATGCTTCACTGGCAGCCTCCTCCTGCAGGGACACACAGTGGGCAAATCACTGGCTACAAGATCCGCTACCGTAAGGTGTCCCGCAAGAGCGACGTAACAGAGAGCATCGGTGGGACCCAGCTCTATCAGCTCATTGAAGGTGAGCCATCATCTGCAAGTATTTGTTAGCACAAGGGGGGTTTAGATGCCTTTAGTGGGCTCAGGCTGAGGTGTTTACACAGGGTTCTTACCTTGGAGGAAAACTGAAGACACTTCAAATGAGTGTGTGTAGGTTATGAGTTAGTGTGGGCTGGCTGGCAATGACCAGTACATAGAACAGGAGGAAGGCTTCATTTGGTTGTTGTTCTGTCTCTGTAAATGAACAGTTGGTCCGAAGAGAAGGAATTGTGCCTCTCCAGAAAATGAATATGCACTTTTTAACAAGATGTTTTGATTTGTTCTCAGAAACTCCAGCTGTGACTCAGGAAGTTTTGGTTTTCTCATAGAGGAGGAGCTGATCTCTGCTTGTAACTAGAGTGTGTTTTTGCCAGCAGCAAAGCCTGCTGAAGATGTTCCATATATCAAATTCTAAGTGCATTTTCATACTGCTTTCATTATTGACTATACACTCTTCCATACAGGAAACAAACTGTCTGCATAGTTTATACTCTTCACCTGGGTTTAGTTATGGAGTGGGTGGTTCTGTACTTTAATAGGCAGGAATTAAAGCCAGATGCAAACAGTACCTTGCAGGCTTTTCCAGTGGCCCACAGGGACAGTCTGCAGTGTCACAACCCTGGGTGTCTCCACTTCAGCTCTTGCACCCTGTGGTCAAAGCTGCGGTGTGGGTAGTACCATTTCCATTCTTGACCTCCTGTTATGCTCCAGTGGCACCAGTGGGGTGGAAGGCAGTTGGAATTCCTGCTTTGCTATCTTGGTTATTCTTTGTCTCTAAGGTCTTGAACGAGGCACAGAATACAGCTTCCGAGTAGCTGCCATGACTGTCAATGGTACCGGACCAGCGACCGACTGGGTGTCAGCAGAAACATTTGAGAGTGATCTGGATGGTAAGATCAGGAGTGTACCCATATTTGTGACATGAAAATCGTTAGAATGCATGGGCAGGACATGAATTGTATTTCCTTTTTCAAGTTTGATTGTCACTGTTGAAGGGAAACTGATTGTTTTCAGTTGGTTTTCCTATATTCTAATTGTACAATGTGCTTTATTTATGATTAACTGAAATTAAGCTCTGCTTCTACATTTCCTGTAGAACTGTATGATGGCATTAAGATTTTTCTGCTAAGAAATACCTGATTATGAATGACAGTGTCAGCGATTCAATATTTAAATAATAATACAAAATAAGGTTCATATTATACCAATAACAATCATAACGGCCCAAATTTTATATGGTAATAAAATTCATCATGCAGGGGTTTGTATGCTATGAAACTGGAACTGGAGGACTCTTTTCCTCTTGGGAAGTAAAATAGTGAAGATATATTTCCATAGCCCTCCAGTGAGGCTCATGAAACCATGGAAGTGTACACCAGATTGCTGGGAGTGGAGATTTAATCATAGAATCATAGAACAGTTAGGGTTGGAAAGGACCTTAAGATCATCCAGTTCCAATTCCCTGCCATGGGCAGGGACACCTCACACTAAACCATCCCACCCAAGGCTCTGTCCAACCTGGCCTTGAACACCGCCAGGGATGGAGCATTCACAACCCCCCTGGGCAACCGATTCCAGTGCCTCACCACCCTCACAGTAAAGAACTTCTTCCTTATATCCAATCCAAACTTCCCCTGTTTAAGTTTGAACCCGTTACTCCTTGTCCTATCGCTACAGTCCCTAATGAATGAATTTGCTGTTGGAAGGCACAATGTGGTGACTGATGAGGTGCCTTGCTTTTGGCTGCAGTGTGGGTACAGACTTGGGTTGGTTGTAGACTGTGTCAGATTTGACACAGGAACAAAGAGCAGAAAGCACTGTGTTCAGCCCTAGGCCTTTGCAAGCTTCCCATCATTGGTACCACACTTCCTTAAAATACTTTTCCTGGGCTTCTGGTTTTGCTCAGACTCTTTCTAAAGAGAACATTTGACCCACAGGAATTGGTACTTTTGTTATTGTTCCAGTTTTGGTAGCAGTAGACTAGGATGGACCATTATCTTCCATCAGAAGTCAAGTCTTCCACTGCTTCATGATACGCAGTGCACAGAACCACGTTAACATCTTGTTTTCCCTATGCAGGGTTTTTAGAAGTGGAGAATGTTCTGTGAAAACTGTTGACCTTTGATAGTTGGCCCAGATCTTGGTTATTTACTACACCAGGACAGTTTGCAGGTGGGAATCTGCTTCTTGCAGAATTCAGATCCAGGTGTGGAATACAAAATTCTGATCTGTGAGCATCTCCAAGGAATCTAAGAGCAATTAAAATGGAAGAAAAGTGGTTATTTTTAAAAGGATGAGGCGAATCTCACTGGAGCTGCCTACATGGAGCTGCTGATCCTGGTTAGACTGTTCCTGTTTCAGAAAAGCATTTAATTAGTGCTCTTGCACACGAGTTACCTTACGCTTTTTTGTAGGCCAGTTTCCCTCTTGGCTTTGTTAAAGTAGCTGCAGGGTCCAGTGATGTCTTTCACATCTGTGTGGCTTGAGATTCAGTTCTGCTGGCAGCTGGAAGACAGAATAGTGAAAGAGCTCCAGTATTTGCTCTGTGTGGTTGGAAGATTGCCTCGACAGTCAGCTGATGAAAGCTCTTGAGAGCCCAGGCTTCAATCTTTGTGTTACGCAAAGTTGATGCTTGACTTAATACTCATCCTCTTGCTGCTTACTCTCCGCTTCCTCATCAAGAGCAGTGCAAAGCCCGGTGTTCAGGGTAGAGTTGTGTTTTGTAGTTATTTAAAATGCCTTTTTAGAGTTGAAATCACTTTCATCTGTGTCTGTCTTCCCCTAACTGGCTGTGACACAACCTTGCAGCTCTGAGAACCTGCTCATTCCCCAAACCTCAGCAGAGCTCTGCACATAGGCAGCACTTACGGTACTGAAAGCGTGCTCTGCTTTTGAAGCAGAGTTCATTGTACTTTGCCAGAGGATAGCATCAGGACTAAGTTTAATCAGGGCAGTAGGAGGGAAAAGGAAGGAACCTTTTCATTCTGTGTGGGCTTTGCCATTTTCATTTTTCTCCAATGGGAATGTTGTGTTCCTTAAGAAATTCTCACTTTCTTTATGCATATGCTTTTCAATTAATTAAGTAATAAAAACTTCACAATTAATGTTACAACAAAACATGATGTCCATATGATTCTGTATACATGCATGAGATCTTTCTATATGTGCATGCTGGAAAGAAGGTGTACATGCTCCTATGGAGCCAGACTGAGAGAGCTGGGCTTGTTCAGCTGGGAGAAGAGAAGGCTCCTTAAGGGGAGACCTTAGAGCAGCTCCAGTGCCTAAAGGGGCTGCAGGAAACCTGGAGAGGGGCTTGGGACAAGGGCCTGTAGGGACAGGCCAAGGGGAATGGCTTGAACCTGCCCGAGGGGAGACTGAGCTGAGCTCTTAGGCAGAAGCTCTTCCCTGTGAGGGTGCTGAGGTGCTGGCACAGGGTGCCCAGAGAAGCTGTGGCTGCCCCATCCCTGGCAGTGCTCAAGGCCAGGTTGGACACAGGGGCTTGGAGCAAGCTGCTCCAGTGGAAGGGGTCCCCGCACATGGCAGCGGTTGAGACTGGATGAGCTTTAAGGTCCCTTCCAAGCCAAAGCAGGCTGGGATTCTAGGATACCTTTTGCTTTTCTTTCTTTACTAAGCTCATGTGGATAATTTCAGTACCATGCAAATCTGTTTTCAACCAAGCTTTAATTTCTCAGGTTTAATGGACATGTGATGCATAACTCCTTTTTATTCCATTGCATTTAAATAGAAACTAATTCACCTTACGGTGTCATCAATGGAAATGGGAGCCAGACTCTTACAGTTTAGTTTTAGGGGGGCTGTGTCATTTTGCAGTCAGTGCAAGTCCCCCGAGGAGCACATATGCCAGAGGTGTTAAACACTTGTACAGAGTTTCTCCCCAGTGCACCAACTTGTGTGCAGTTACAAATGTCACCTCCCCGATCGCAGTGCTGTAGCTTTCCTGTAGTTAATAGTTGTGAACTTTAATTGATCAGCTGTGTCAGCTGGAGACTGTAAACTCCCTGGGCGAGCAGGCCAGTGGCATATTATGGTCCAAATAATCCTCCTGTTGTGGTGCTTTATTAAATGCTTTTAGAGAACCGCTGCATGTTTCATTAAAATGAAATCCCTGCAGGAAGCACAGCCCTCGGAACTGATGCTGTTTTAGAGCAGGGAACTCAGCTTCTGTTTGCAGAGAATTATTTATCGTCTGCCAACGTACAGCAGGCTCCAGTGGCCTGACAAAAGCTCTTACTTAATCTGGGGGAAGATAAAACAAAGGCCTGGACACCAGTAGGTACAGCTGTGCTTTTATAGTGCTCTGAAGTTCTACTCCACAGTGGGGAAAACACCATCCAGTAAAAATACCTGGGGATTTCAGGGCCGTGTTGTGGAAGTTCTGCTATCGGGGATCCCCATTCCATCGCTCTGGTGGATTGCGAAGGGATTTGTGTTGCTTTACAGTTGCATTATAGTTTGTGAATTATGTTAAAAGAGGCCCAAGGATTTAAACAGTGACAAGTGTAGGACGAATCAGAAGAAACCTTTGTAGCACATGCAGCAGTGGTTTACAGACAATTCTTAGAGCTTTGGAATAGTCTGTTGAAGCCCAGGAATGTTGCTTTTCAGTGTAATTATTGTAATGCGCGCAGGTAAGTAACGTGATGGAGCTGGAAGTAGATTGGAGGGGAAGGATGTGATGAATTTCATGGCTTTTTTGAAAAATGACAAACTAGAACATGCACAAACATCAGAACATCTGCCTTGAAGCAGATCTGATGCTTTCCTTCAGTACAACTGCCCTTTCTTTTAAACAGAGGATCTATTAAAATGTATTAGTCTACAAATCCCTGTTAATTTCTTCTGCTTATTAGAGGTCTTTGCTCTCTCTTGCACAACAATGCTCCTCCTTTGGAGTGTGCTCATTTCAGTACAGACACAGGGTAAAGTGCTTCATTTGACCTTCCTAGCTCGTAGCTCGTTATGTAATTACCTTTATTTGTAAGGAATCCTTTCAGTCCATCATTTGTCTTTACCAGAAACCCGTGTTCCTGAAGTTCCCAGCTCCCTGCACGTCCGTCCACTTGTCACCAGCATTGTAGTGAGCTGGACTCCTCCTGAAAACCAGAATATCGTGGTGAGAGGCTATGCGATTGGGTACGGCATCGGCAGCCCTCACGCCCAGACCATCAAGGTGGACTACAAACAGAGATACTACACCATCGAAAACCTAGGTATGGTGAGATAATCAACACTCGTGCCTGGGTTTTCTCTCTCAGTTCTGCCACAGTTCTCTAATTATGGAGTTATAAATAACTAATACTACATGTGTGTTCTTAAGATGATCTTTTTCCTTATTGAACTATTGCAGTGGATGCCACACTGTTGATAGATTTCAAATAAACTCTATTTTCTGATGATAAAGAGGCAGAGGAGTAGCCCCCCACCCCCAAACCCAGAACCCGACATCCACTGAGTATGAAGCACAGTACGTTTTGATGTGCTGCCTTCCCTTCAACACTTATTAAAACGCTTCCATGCTGAGCAGCATTCCCTGGTTCTCCTTCTGGAGCTGCAGAACAGGTGGCCTCGGGCAAAAAAGAAACTCAAATGTCACCAAGATACAGTGGCATCTACTTGAAAAGAAAACTGGAGATTCAGCCCTCCAAAGAATTCTCTGTGTTAGGTAAAATATCCTGAAAGCAGAATAAACATTAGTGTCACAAACTGTGGGAAGTTCCATGAAAGAGGAGTTTTGAGTGATTTTATAATAGAGCAACTTAAAATAGTCATTTCAAGATGTTTTTCCTCACTGTTGTTTTGACTGTACTTGAGGAAGGTTTGCCGAGACTGCAGGCTTGTGCTGTAGGAGAACGGTGGAGTGCTAACACAAGGTCTGTGTGGAAATTCAGCCTAAGGATTTCATGTATTTCTGCTGTAAAATACTGAACAAAGAGAAGGAGAAAACGGGATTCACTGTGAGCTTGACTTAAGATGTTTGTTCTTTCCCTTTAGACCCAAGCTCCCACTATGTCATAACTCTGAAAGCGTTCAACAACGTTGGGGAAGGGATCCCTCTCTACGAGAGCGCGGTGACCAGGCCTCACTCGGGTAAGGGCGAGGGGCTGCTCTCAGTGTCTTGCACAGCCGGAACCCTCCATGAACTGCACGAGGCTGAGCTTGTGGTGCTGGTGTGTAACCGAGTGGCCTTGCTGTTGTGGTGGTTGCGTTCACACGTCCTCCATTCATCGAGCCACCTCAGATTGGTGTCATTTGTACATGACAGCACTTACCTTTCAAGTGCTAATCCCAGCCTGGTTCTCTGTGCAGCCTGTGCCAGTCAGTGCCTGAGCACCATTACCTCAGCACAGATCCTGTGGGTGCAGTTCTGAAGGCCCTTGTTTTGTGGTTTATGGACAAGTTCAGATTTTTGAGGGTCTTTTACACTGAGGTTTTGAATATGGTGCCTGCATTTTCTTCCTCTAAGTCTCAGTCTCCTGTCACTTACACTAAGCAAGTTCCTGGCTTATGTGTTTCCTGTCTTGTAATACATTAATAAAAGATTTTAAGCAGAGAAATTGGTTTGCAAGGGGGCTACTACGGTGCTGCAGCGCAGTGTTAGACTGCAGCCCTGTTAGACTCTCAGTGTTACAGTCACTGTGTAGCTGGAGTCCTTGTCGGTTATGAAGCTTTGCAGTTTCTTCAGTTAGTGCGGGCTGTGTGACACTGGGAGCTTGAGCACCATCAAGAGTCTGTAAAAGGTGCTGGGAGTTCCCCTCCATTTTTATGACGTGGCAGTTACCCAGCTAGGAGCTCAGCATTTTCCTCATGGGTTTTCTGAAGGGGAGGGATCAGTGGACATTCAGTCAAATACAGTTCCAATTACTGCATGTTGGGGTTCTTAGGCCATGGTTGAATGCAGTGAACACTAATACATTAGGTGTGTATATATATTAGCATATGTATGTTGTCTGACTGTCTTAAGAAGGGAACACGATGCAAGAGTAATTTTATTAGCCTGTCTTATGTCACCTATTAACTCTGGCTTTTCTCTCTTTTTCTCCATTTCTCACCTTTCATTTCATTGCACAACCCTGCATTTCCCCTTTTTGTTTTTGTTTTACGTTAAAATGCCACCTTCTCCCTTTTTAATTATAATACACTACTTTTTACCCATCAATTCCCTAGACACTTCCGAGGTTGATTTGTTTGTTATTAATGCTCCATACACTCCAGTGCCAGATCCGTCTCCCATGATGCCACCAGTGGGAGTTCAGGCTTCCATCCTGAGTCATGACACCATACGGATCACTTGGGCAGACAACTCTCTGCCGAAGAACCAGAAGATCACAGATGCTCGCTACTACACTGTGCGCTGGAAAACCAATATTCCTGCTAATACCAAGTACAAGGTATCGGAGCTTCACCAGCACTAACACAGCTGCCTTCCGTCAGTAACAAGTAGCTTCATATTTGAGGCAGGGTTAAATGAAGCAGAGTAAAGAAAGACAAGGGCTGAGGAAGCGGCGTAGAGGTGGGCTCTGTTTTGAGATGTCTGAACCGAGTTCATAGAATCCCAGACTGGTTTGGGTTGAAGGGACCTTAAAGCTCATCCAGTTCCGACCCCTGCCATGGGCAAGGACACTTTGCGCTGGAGCAGTTTGCTCCAAGCCTGGCCTTGACCACAGCCAGGGATGGGGCAGCCACAGCTTCTCTGGCTCACACCAGTTCTGCTCAGTTAAATCATTGCTTCAAAGATTCATCTAGACGTAGTGGAAGGAGTTGGTTTTGTGTTCTCTTTTGCATGTGTGGGGTGTTGGTGTGAGTGGAAGGGCCACGATGGGGAGCACAGGTGAACATTTCCACGGTTATGTGGAACCATGGAGACAGTGACAGTTTTACACTTTCTGCTTCACCCAGTTGTGATCACATCCACAGATGGGGACTTACCTTTAGAGGAGCCAGTAACACATTAGTAAGGCACATGTTACCAGTGGCTTCTCTTCAGGTAACAGATCTGAATTCCAGGGGCAAGTCATGCAGGGAAGATACCCTGGTGTCTTTGCGTTTCCTTTTGCAACCTTTCCTGTTCCTGCAAAGTTGACAGCGAACTTTCCCTTTGGGAGCTGCATGGGTACGACATCTGTGACAGTAACTTCATGAGGGCTCTGCCTCCCTTGATTTTCATCTGGTGTTTTGATTTGAAGAGCAGATTTGGGGCTGGCTTTATGGCTTTGGACTTTCTTCAGTCGGTTGGTTGGATCGTGTTTTAGGTTTTGGAGTTCTCAGGAGGCCTCAAAACTGCTGACTTCAGATTTCACATTTGAAATGAGACTCAAAGGAAATGGTTGTTAAAACCTTCAGCGAGTGGAACTCCCTTTATGCTCTCACAGAGCAATCTTGGTACAAACTGAGGGGTTTTAATTGAAATGAAAAGCTGTGTATATCTGTGTTCTCCCTCCGAAGGCAAGTTATTGAACCCTCATTCCTGTGTCCTGTGCAGAGGATGTCTCAGGAGTGATTTATACAGTACTGCAGTTTCATTAGCTAAATGTCAGGAAATCCCACCCTGTGGTAAATGAAGTACTGCACCGATCCGGTACTACTCTGGTGGACAACGCTGGTTACTTTTAAGAAAAGCAAAACCTTTTTCAGCAGCGTTGCTCCATCAGCTGCTGTGTTTCAGTCAGGTCTTGGGTAACTGTATGAAGTGTGAGCTAGTGTACTGTTTGTCGCAGCCAGCTCTAGCAGCAGTGTTATTTCTTGCATGTTCAAGGGCTGTTGGCCCGTTGCATCGAAGCTCCTCTGTTCCACCACCTTGCACGCAGCAGTTGTATGTTGGTGTCAGTTCTCTGGTATCCAGTGCTACATCAGGTCAACATAAAGTTGTTAATCATCCATCCCTCTTGTCAGTAAGTGGGATGTTGGTAGAGTTCATTCGTGTTTCCCATGTTTACTCCCCACTTCTACACTGTTGCAGACTCTCACTGAAGAAGAGTAATAACTTCAAACACAAGTTAAGAGGTTCTGCTTTTACAGAGCCTTCTTTCCTTATATCTGTGTAGGAGTAGTGTCAGTCTAGAGCGCATAAACCCAGGAACAGATGTGATGCAGTTCCTGAAGCTAATAAACTCTGCTATGCTTTGAACTGTGTCAGGCGTCTTTGCTGGTGGAGCAGGGTTGTCCTACTCACAGGCTACCCAAGATGTATCGGTGTGCACTCCAGAGTAAGCTGAAGTATTAAATCTTAACTCTTTAGGACTGTATAAAAGGAAAATAAACTTTACAAGGTAATATTTATGAAGTTTATTCTCTAGTAGGTGAGCAGCGTTCAGTACCATGGGACAGTTGTGATCTTAAACACAGTAAGTGGGGTTGAAAAATGAAGAAAGCAGAAAAGTCTCCTGCTCCAGTTTAGCCTTTCAGGTGTCATTGACATTCAGTGTGATGTGCAGTGAAAACCACCAAGTTTCAAAGGTGTAGATGAAAACCACAACTTGAGCCTGTAAAAAGGACTCAGGCTGCCACCTCTGACTGCAGCTACGAGCAGACAGGTGGTACAAACAGAATCGAATGCTTAAGTGTGGTTAGGCATTTCCCCAGGGATTGCGGAGGGGAAGAACTGATGTGCTGTTGTTCATCAGGGGTGCATCAGCTCCTAATGCAAAATGTAGGAATCACAGAATCAACTAGGTTGGAAAAGACCTTTCTTTTTATTTCTGAAAAAAATCTTATGATTTATGGTTTTAAAATCTTAAGTAGAGAGGATTTCTCCTTTGAGCTTGTCCTTCCTTGTACCTTCAGGCGGGGTTGTACCTTTGTTTTCCACATAAGTTAAAAATTGACTGAATGTTGTAGCAGGAATGTGGAAGGCAGATGGAGATTTCAAGCAGGACTGTTACTGTTAGCTGGGCTTCAGTGTTTTCCCTTGCCAGATCAGTTAATGAAGTGCTGTAAATGACCCCCCCCAATCACAGTGATTTGCCCTGCTGCAGAACAAGTGTGCCCAAGACCTCATATTGCCTTTTTTCTTCCCCTTTAATTTCTAATTGACTGCTGTTAAATGCTCTTGCTGATTGCAGAAAGCATTTCTAGTTGAGGATGAAACAACTGCACTTTAATTCTTGATGAATGAATTTTCATGACAGCAAAACCATTACAGAATTAATGACTGTGGTTATGAAAATGCTTTAAGCACTTACCTAAGACAAAGGCGTTTGGGAGCTGGCAACTGGTGGTTTCAGAAGTTACTGACTCTGTTTTCCTTTCAGACTGCCAATGCCACCACTTTGAGCTACTTAGTGACTGGGTTAAAACCAAACACCTTGTATGAATTCTCTGTGATGGTGACTAAAGGGCGAAGATCAAGTACTTGGAGTATGACGGCGCATGGAACGACTTTTGAATTAGGTACTCCTCCTCTCTCTCTGGAAGGGCCAGCATTCCCAGTGAGATGAACGGAGTATGCCACAACTCTGGGAGAGGGAAAGCATGTATTTAAAATGATTATGCTGATGAATACTTGCTGGGAGGTTCTTATCTTTATAGCTTAGAAACTCTGATTAAAATCAACAACAACACACTTCAGATTTCAAAGGGATGATTGCATGCAAAAGAATTTACGGCAAATTACAGAGAAGTAATAAATGATGTGCCACAGTTCATGGACAGGATTGAAGAAGGAAGTGTATGCTTGGAGCATCTCAGAGCACGGAAATACAAATAAGAAAATACATAGAATCATAGAATAGTTAGGGTTGGAAGGGACCTTAAGATCATCCAGTTCCAGCCCCCTGCCATGGGCAGGGACACCTCTCATTAAACCATGCTGCCCAAGGCTCTGTCCAGCCTGGCCTTGAACACTGCCAGGGATGGAGCATTCACAACCTCCCTGGGCAACCCATTCCAGTGCCTCACCACCCTCACAGTAAAGAACTTCTTCCTTATATCCAATCTAAACTTCCCCTGTTTAATTTTGAACCCATTACCCCTTGTCCTGTCACTACAGTCCCTAAATCTAACTTATTTTGAAGCCCCATAAAACCTTAGTGGGCTTCAGCTGCTTTTGAAAACATTGTCTTAGTTTTTGGAGGGAAGTCCATGATGTGGAGGCAGATCTGGACTGAGGCTCCTTTCCTGTGCCCAGCCCAGGTTAAAACACTTTATTTGGTGTTTGTGGTGGCACACATACAATCCCCATCCATAACTACATGGGGGATGGGAGAAGTTGCAGAAATGAAGTTCTTGAAACAGCGTTTGAAAGTCAGCACCAGAGGGAGGGTGAGATACAGGAAACTCACTTCCTCTGAATAGAAAGTAAATGCAGGGTGGTTGTAAAGGATATTTGCAAATGTGACCTAAAAGCCTGGAAACCAAGAAACAACCCCAAAAAGGCTGAATATCTTCTCTCATAACAGATCCTGTGATTTGTATTACTCACCAAAGTCCACAGTGCATGACTGATGGTTTTGGATACCCCTGAGTAGCAGCGCTGTGTAGGACTTGCTCCTCAGCTCCCGCTGAAGGAAAACCCAGGATACTGGGTTCAGTGTTGGTCTGTGTGTTAGAAATCTCCTGTAGGCCAGTCCTGGGGTTTGTTTTAGTCTCAAGTTTACTGTAGGGCCTTGAATTGTGCTTTACATCCATATGTTTGTTGAGTGTGTTTGTAAGAGTCTGGGATAATAGGTACAGTAACTGTTGAGCTTTTGCTACCCCTGGATTCTCGCTGTTACTGTGCACAGGGTTAGTAGGTAGCCATCTCAGAGGATGTGTGGATTAATTTCTAATAGGTAATATCCATAAAGCTCTTGAAATGCAGAAAGCCCTGGAAGCACTACATGTTAATATTACATTATTAAATATCCACAGCGGATTTACTTTGCTAGAAGTTACTTAATCAGAAGTCTCCTGTTTTTCACAATGTGGCTTTGCAGAGCCTGGGCTGGTCAATGCACCTTTGGAGACATTGGCTCTGTGCAGCCAGAAGCATTAATCTGAGCCCCAGCTGGAAATTTCAGTTCACAGCAAGCAAGGACTCACATTTCAGGCCTGCGCTGCAGCAACCTGTGTCATTTCCTCAGTGTGAGGCAGGAGGAGGCTGATGGGAGAAGCAAGCACGTTCTCCTTCTTTCTTTCTCTCAGTCTTGCTCTCTGGCAGCCCAAGGAAGAAGGCTGGACACTTGTGCTCTGGATTTCAGACGGTGCTGCAGATTTCCTTGCAAATTACACTGAATTCTTTGCTAGAGTCAACCAGCAGCTATGGATTATGTTTCTAAATCTCGGGTGGGCTTCCTTTGCTGGTTCAGGTTTAAGTGGCAAATTGGCATTACTCAGTCCCACCATAAACCTGAAAATATGGAGGTATTCCGTATAAAACATACTTATTTCACAAGTTTGTGTCATTTTTATGGTGTCTGAAAAAAATCAGTTGGAAGTCATTGACCCCGACTGTTAGAGCTGTACAGTGATGCTGTGGTTTTGGAGACATAGGCTTATTCAGTCTTGAATCATGGCACCTATTGGCAGAACCATGGAATGGTTTGGATTGGAAGGGACCTTGAAGATCATCTGGTTCTTTAGAAGCAGGTACCTCCTCCTGGAAAGGAGATGCTGCACACCATGTGGCATTTGCTGGTTGAATGGAGTAAATCAGTAAGACCACAACACACCATGGTGGATTTATCTGAAGGCTGAATGTTCTGAGATTTTACTATTACATGTGCCTTTTTCAATGGTAAAATAAAGGCAGATGTCTCTGAGGTTACTGTATCTGTCCAGTGACACGAGTCTGTCTGCTTGGTTGCAGTTCCTACTTCTCCTCCCAAAGATGTGACTGTGGTGAGCAAAGAGGGAAAACCTCGGACAATAATTGTCAACTGGCAGCCTCCATCGGAAGCCAACGGCAAAATCACAGGTGCAGTTTGCATGAGCAATAAAGTCTATACAAGATGCTGGTTAACAGCAGAATATAATGTGCATAACCGTGTGAGCGTGTTCCATCGAGCGAGCCAAGAGGTGTTTATCTGCTTTGTCAGTCTCTTTAGTTGTTCTGATTAATCATTTACTTTTGTACCCAGTCAAAATATGTTAACATAGAAAGTAACTGCAGTGTGAAATTGGAGTTAACCAGATAGAGATTTGTAAGTTTAAATATCTAAATAGCCTTTGTCTTCATCAGCTTGTGCTCCTCTAATGGCATGCCTCCAAAATCCATCTGTAATGCCTCTGGCACCTCAGGAATTTATTTAGGAGAATCCATCCCAGTGCTTATTGTTGTCTTTGTGTCATCTTTGTGGCATGGAACAGACTTAAAGTCAGTTTATTAGTCCCTTGACAAAACCATTAGGAGTAAACTGTTATTTGTCTCAGTAACTACATCACTTCCATGTGGGAGAAGTCATTTTAAAGAAAATATTACTGTTTCCCTTTGGTAGTTCCTCTCTGGAATCCATTTCTAAAGGCTTCCAGAAATAGTTCACTTCCATTTTCTCTTTGCTTTTGCCGCAGACTTTATGCTTGAAGCAACTTTTAGTGGTGCAGAGTTTGCAGTGTGGGGTTTTGCTTTTGTTCTCAGAATCAAACCTTTGGAAGCTGTCACCACCTGAGATCTGATAAGATTCCAGACAGGACACTAAAGCTAGTTAGATCTCTCTGAAAAGGCAGAACACTGGAGGCTTAACCCTTGGTTACAAAGCCAATTCTGTGTTATTATCAGCAAGATGCTTTTCCTCTATATAGGAAAGAAGGTTTGACTGGAAACAAGAGCCTCTATCATAAGTACGGGTTAAAGGACTTGGCTGCTAGTGGTCAGTAGGGGTGGGAAACAATAGGCATAAATAGCCCCAGCCTATATATGTTCCTGAAAAGATAAGCCTGTCATCATATGTACAAGGAGAGCAGGACACATACTCAATTTCCCAGGTAAAATATCTCCTTGCAATTCCTATTCTGTGAAAGAGAATCTCACCTTTATTCACAGAGTATTTATTAGGTTTTGCATAAGTAGCAGTTAACAGCTAAAAAATACATCAAATCAGTCTGTGGTAAGTCTGAGTCTCCCAAACAGGAGGTTAGGTTTACCAGGAACAAGGTATTTGGCAGGGACGTGTGGGCTGGGTGCCCTCTGGTGGGAAGAGCCCCTGCAGTGAGAGAGGCAGCTCCTCGTCAGAAATCATAGAATCCCAGCCTGGTTTGGCTTGGAAGGGGCCTTAAAGCTCATCCAGTCTCAACCCCTGCCCACGGGCAGGGACCCCTTCCACTGGAGCAGCTTGCTCCAAGCCCCTGTGTCCAACCTGGCCTTGAGCACTGCCAGGGATGGGGCAGCCACAGCTTCTCTGGGCACCCTGGGCCAGCGCCTCAGCACCCTCACAGGGAAGAGCTTCTGCCTAAGAGCTCAGCTCAGTCTCCCCTCGGGCAGGTTCAAGCCATTCCCCTTGGCCTGTCCCTACAGGCCCTTGTCCCAAGCCCCTCTCCAGGTTCCCTGCAGCCCCTTTAGGCACTGGAGCTGCTCTCAGGTCTCCCCTTCAGGAGCCTTCTCTTGTCCAGGCTGCCCCAGCCCAGCTCTCTCAGCCTGGCTCCAGAGCAGAGCTGCTCCAGCCCTCGCAGCATCTCCATGGCCTCCTCTGGCCTCGCTCCAGCAGCTCCACGTCCCTTTTGTGCTGCTGCCCCAGAGCTGGATCAGGGCTGCATGGGGGGCGGGGGTTCTCCCCAGAGTACAGCATGAGGAGAATCCCCTTCCTGAGCTGCTGCTCATGCTCTGGTGGTGCAGCCCAGCACATGGGGGTGGTTCTGCGCTGCAGTCGTTAACTCGGCTTAGTCCTTTCTATACACTAAACACCACCATAAAAACAAAGTGATGATGGGATTCCCTGCCCTGGAGAGCATGTCTGTGGAATACTTGTCTTTTTTCAGCTCTGATCTCCTTTTGGTGTGTATGGAATGGATGTGAAGTGCTGAGCTGCGCTCGTCTGGATTCCAGATGCTTATGCATTGTAATTGCTGACAAATTAGTACATTCACGATTTAAGTCGATATTCTTGTGCCACTATACTATATATAGTGCTTTTAACTGTCAGTATATATATAGATATCTCTGTGTGTGCGCATATATACATATGTGTGTGTATGTGTGTATATATATGTATATATATAAATAAATAAATAAATAAAATGTTGCCCCTTCTTGGCCAAGTTACAGGTATGTTGCTTTGTGACCTGGACAAGTAGCAAGCATTAAGCCTTCTCCTTACTAGAACCCCAGCCTGGCAGTGTGTGGGACAAAGAAGCAGCTGGAGACCCAGCCCTGTAGTGGTGCAAGTGCTTGTTTTATGCTGGGGCTCTGTGTTTCCTATATTAGAAAAGTTATAAAGCTTTTACTTCATAGTGGTTTGTAATTGCAGCATATGCAGGAGCAAAACTTCTCATACCTTTTCCATGCCTGTGACACGCACATAACTTCAGTTCTCTTCTGATCATCATCACCTTTATATAGACCCTGAAAAATAAACCCATTATAAACCACTGAGCACATGCTCTTCAGCTGTGCATGAGAATCTTTTGTTGTTTTAACATTAACTGTTTTTAATAACAGCTTTATGTTATTTTACGTTATTTGGTCTATGAACAGGCAAAGAGATGGAAATGAAGAATTTCTCCACATTCAGTGAACAGGGGTCAGAAGTAATTTTGACTTTTCAATGGCTTTTTTCCTCTTAACACAGACGTGTGAACAGTTTAAAACTTAAGCTGGGCTGGCTGGCTAAGGCTTGAATGCATTTTTAGTCTCTGAAAAAGTAAGAGAAATCCCATCATCATTTAGCTGTGTATAATGAGAAGTCAATAGAATATGTTCTGTGAGATCTTCCCACTGTCCTGGAGTTCTTTCATGTATAAAATCCTTTTGCTTTTTCCTTTTAATAGGATACATCATTTACTACAGTACGGATGTGAACGCTGAAATACACGATTGGGTTATCGAACCCGTCGTGGGAAACAGACTGACCCATCAGATACAGGAGCTGACCCTTGACACACCCTATTACTTCAAAATTCAGGCCCGCAACTCCAAGGGCATGGGGCCAATGTCTGAGGCAGTTCAGTTCAGGACCCCCAAAGGTAAATCACCACAGAGGTCTTGGGATCTTCCTCTGCTTTTCCTGATTGCAACTCCTATAAGGTCAGGGTAGTGTGAATTTTGTATTTCATAGAAGCATAGCCTGGTTTGGGTTGGAAAGGACCTTAAAGCTCATCCAGTTCCAACCCCCTGCCATGGGCAGGGGCACCTCACACTAGCCCATGTGGCCCAAGACTCTGTTCAGTCGGGCCTTGAACACTGGCAGGGATGGAACTTTCACCTCTTCTTTGGGTAGCCTATTTAAATTGGAAGAGGCAGGAAGAGCAAATGGAGTTTGACTTAAATGGAATTTTCTATTTGCATGTAGTTAACAGATAAGCAAATATTGCTCAGCTGCTTGATTCGTTGTGGTGTTTCTAGTTACTGGTGGGCACTTAGGTCTCACCTAGTTATAGTGTTCTAAAGGTGGTTTTTAGGAAAGCAGTTTATAGATATTTTAAGGTTGTGGGTCTTGTGTGTCACGCTGCAGCAGTACAAAGCCACAGGCTCTGCAGTTGGAGCCAGCGGTGCAGCTGTGTGCTGGTGACTTGGGTGTCACAGCGGGAATAATGAGATGGAGCAGCTCTTAAATCAGCAACTAATGAAGTGGGACAAATGCACGTTGCTTGGGAAAAAGTACTCAGAGGAGAAATATAAAAAGTTACGAGTAGATTTCTTGAAGTGTACCTTTACCATGCGAGCACTGGTGGTTAGAAATGGGAGCTCCCGCTGGTCTGCTTGGGCAATATGAAACTTTGATTTCTGTCTCTCACTCCTTCAAGCCTTGTGATCTTTCTCTTGTTTTCTCCTTTCCTGTGCTTGTCCCACTAGCTGAATCCTCAGATAAAATGCCTAATGATCAAGGTAAATGAACAGCCACGCTTTCTTTTTTATTCCAGCCTTCACACATTTTGTTTTCCCCGTCCATGTGCTGTTGTTGCTTGTTGTAAATGAAACTGTCTGCTGCTTGAACTGCAAATGAGCAAGTTCCTGTTGTGCTTTCATTAGTGGAAGAGCTGGAAGTCCTGTTTGTGGTTGGGGTGGTAGGGATATAAAGGATATAAAGGATATATCCTGTTGTGCTTTCAATAGTGGAAGAGTTGGAAGTCCTGTTTGTGGTTGGGGTGGTAGGGATATAAAGTGATCCCTGCGGTCAGATGTCACATGAAGGCACAAGTCTATGCCAGAGCTGAATCATTCTGTCAAAGGGAATTTGGATGAAGTGAAACTCCAGACAGCCCTCTGACCACTAAGGCAAGATCTCAGTACATTGAGGTGGAAGATCAGTCACCTAATTAGCACAAGTGTGGTTTTGTGAGCTCTTCAGCTCTAATTCTGGTCATGACAAAGGCAATATGCCTGCTCTAGAAAGGTTTTTTTGCAAGAGAGATTCTGCTTGTCAGCTCGTTCAGGCTCCAGGCGCTCCTGAAGAGCACAGCTTTAGCTACTAAAAGCCTCAGGTTTTAAAACCCTAGCTTGAGAAATGGCAGCTTTGACTTTATGACATTGAATTATAAGGTGGATGTCCCAGGGCTATTGCTGCTTTCTTCCAAATAACCTACAAGCCCAATAAAAAAGGGAAAGAATTAGTCTAAAGGGATGAGTTTAAAAGGACATTGGCAGGCACTCAGGCACACAATTAAATAGATCCTAAAGGGGTTGCGCATGAGGGTTTTTTTCACTTGCTTTTCAACCTGTTACTTAGAAGTAATTCATTAAATATGCTTTTACCTCTGTTTGCCATGTGAGACTGATACTGGGCAGAATGGGGTAAATTCATATCCAGCCTTGTGTAACAGAGCCGCAAGCTGAGATTCAGGCACATCTTGGGGGAAGAGACCTTCATGGTGTCATCAGCAGTGCTCAGCTGCAAGAGGAAGGGAATAGGGGAAGATTAAAAGGTTTTACGTAGAAGCCGCTATTTCCATTCTGCACTATTCTAACCTTATTTCAGCAGGTAACTAAAGCTTGTCGTCCATCGGTACCATCCTAAAGTAGATATTCTAGTAACAATTTGATTCATTTATAAATTAGAAAACTCTACCTAAAAGCCATGAGAGTTTTGTTTCAGAATTCTTAGAAGAACATTCATGGATTATAGATCCTGGCAGTAGATTAGATATAGAAAAGGAGAAGGCAGGCTGGAGAGAAGAGCCTGTCTGGTGACAGTACCACTGAATTGCAGGATTGTGTCCTTCAGGAAGTAGTAGGCAAGTTATTTTAGACTGGGAAGAAACAAAGCTGCAGTGGGATTGATTCTGGCCTTAGTGGTTTGTCCTTTTTTTCTCTCCCTTACATTTCTTCTTTATTAAGCTGCATTGTTCTCCCTACACTTCTGTAGCCTGGAGCTGATATTGAGCTCCCCAGGATTTAAAGGCGAAACTGCTGGTTCCTGGTTTCAGGAATTAGGTAGTGAGAAGCATCTTGGTCAGGTACCAAGTCCCTTCCACTGGAGCAGCTTGCTCCAAGCCCCTGTGTCCAACCTGGCCTTGAGCACTGCCAGGGATGGGGCAGCCACAGCTTCTCTGGGCACCCTGGGCCAGCGCCTCAGCACCCTCACAGGGAAGAGCTTCTGCCTAAGAGCTCAGCTCAGGCTCCCCTCGGGCAGGTTCAAGCCATTCCCCTTGGCCTGTCCCTACAGGCCCTTGTCCCAAGCCCCTCTCCAGGTTCCCTGCAGCCCCTTTAGGCACTGGAGCTGCTCTCAGGTCTCCCCTTCAGGAGCCTTCTCTTGTCCAGGCTGCCCCAGCCCAGCTCTCTCATCCTGGCTCCAGAGCAGAGCTGCTCCAGCCCTCGCAGCATTTCCGTGGCCTCCTCTGGACTCCAACATCTCCATGTCCTTCTTATGTTGGAGGTCCCAGAGCTGAACACAGTACTCCAGGTATCTGAATTTCATCCTAGTTTAAATCCTGGACTTTGTACCTTTAGTTACCTTTGTGGTTTTGGAGGTGTGCAGGTGCTGACACCACACAGTCAGTGCCGGTATCAGGCATCCCTGAGCTGCCACAGGTGGTTGTTCCCAACACCCTTTGAAAATACACCTGTTTGCAGAACACTGCTTCCTCCCTATCACTGCCTTCTCATGTTTTTATCATTTAAATATGATTTATGTCCTTTGTCACTCATACACACATGTTGGGGTATGTAACAGCAGCAGCTGGCTGCGTGAGGATATAGATGGTTCAGAGAGAGCAGACCCCATGAAACACTGCACCAACTCAGTGTGTTACACCCATGATCCCTGCTGCTCTGTGCAGCTGACTCTGTGTATCTTGGTATCTCCTCCATATTTTAGGTCATCTGTTAACTCCAGGAGCAATGATTTTAATTTTCTTTCACGGTGTTTATCAGGATATTGAATTCCTTTGGCCAAGCACAGGTCTTTGCAGTAATGAGAAATATCCCTTGCGAATAACAACTCTACACTTACATTTCTTACTCTTATCAGTGAATTTGTTGTTAATCTCGTTATTAGTGCCACGTGGCTGTTTTTAGGATGCTATTTTTAACCCAGCGTTCAGGGAAGTGTTTTATGGAAGTCTAAATACAGTGTGCCAGCGTAGCTGGTGTTACCAACCACGTTCATGGGCTGACATTTCGTGTCTTTGAAAATACCTGTGCTAATAAAACAGATGGGCATGAAGTGTGCCACCATCTCTGATCAGCCATCTTTGCCATGATCTTGCCTATGCTGAGGCTCCAGCTGCTGCACCAGAATTGCCTAGGGTATCTATTTGTCCTTTGTCAGTTATTTTTATTGCCCCCCCCCCCCCCCCCCCCCAGCTTTTCTGGTGCTCCAAGAGATCTTCAGTGGCAGGTTCAGCAATTCAGAGAATCCGTCTAGGGTTGTTTGATTTTCCCATCCTTTCATACAATAGAAGCTGTTTAAAATTCACTTGAATTAGTTCATTGCTGCTGCAAAATGATTAGTCCAGGACTTCAAGAAGAGCAGGCAGCATCCTCTCCAGACTGGCACGTGTCTAGATTTGTCCTGCAGTATGTCTTAATTTATTATAGACTACATCTCACTCCTCCCTGTAGAATTCCTTCTTACTGCCCTCTTCTTAGGGCTTACTCAGTGTTCTTCCTAGTTCCTTTTGCTGTTTTTCCCAACTGTCCTTATTTCACAGTGAGCAGTTTACAGGCTTTGGCTTCAGGTTCCATTTGTTACACGTCCTTTACCACTTCCTGACTAGGATGGATTTTTAACTGAGAGAATTCCTTCTCATTGTGAAAATGCCAAATTTGCTGATTTGGGAGGAGTTTGTGCACAATACTGTAAAAATGGGCAAAGGATTATGGATTCCTGTAACCAGAGGAATGCCTTCTTTCCATCTTGCCGCATGTTTTCCCTACTGCAGTATTTTCCTTATTCATGGTCATTTTGCATTAGTGCAGTTTAATGACAACACAGAAGTGGAAGAACCAGGCCTTTGTGTATCTTTATCTGTAGGCAGCTTTCTGCTAACTTAACACTAGAGGCAAACTCATGACTTCATGACTTGCAGCAGCAAGTGATCTAAGTTAGAGCTGAATTATGCAGGGGGAATACCTGGTAGAGTACCAAGAGGAGAGCAGCTCAGCAGGGAGGTCAGCCCTTGCACTGAGCACCAAGGAACCCACGAGCAGTAGCCAGGGTTCAGGAGGGGCTGTGTAATTTGCCTCAGTTTGTAATTGTCGAGCTGCAGATGGGTTTACATCCAGCATCAGCCTTTAAACTTAAAGCTTAGAAACAGATTTGTTCTCCCAGGTTTCCCCAAAACCTGTTTTGTGATGCCTCATTGTCCCTTGTGGTGAAGGTGACATGAACAGAAGAGAATGAGAAGCTGAAAACAGGTTTTTATGGATTTCCCCTGGTTTTGATCCTCCATTTATTTCCAGTATTCCACACTGGCTGTAATTAGGTATTGGGGAAAAAAAAACATGTAATTACTGCTTTGATATAATTAACTGTAAAAGTGTGGCAAAGCCATTTGCCTCAATATAACCTGTGTATTACTGCAAATAATATTGATTATGTTTTTAAAATAAGTAACAGGAGAGGCTCCTGAGCTTACTTGGAAAAACAGTAATGTGGGAAACTGGTTATTAAATAGCTCTTTTGAAGAAGTGGTTCTCAGGGGGAAGCACAGCTACTGCTCAAAGGCAAATCCTACTGTAGGGGAGGGAAAAGGAGGAAGTTCAAAAAGAGCTATCTTAGAGATGCTCGAGTATGTGTTTATGTGTATGGGTGTGGATATATATGTATATACAATTACCCCCTGCATCCCCTTTTCAGCTTCAGGGTCTGCAGGGAAAGGAAGCCGCCCCGTGGACATAGGACCAGATTACAAACCGCCACTGGGTGGTAAGTGTCGCTCTCCAATCTAAACACTGTCTTTTGGTGTTTCACCAAGTGATGCCATACCCTCCTGAAGGTACTCATTACATCTGTTTGAGGAACTTTTTCTCTCTATGGTGATAGTTGTTCCCACTCAAGACATCATTTCCTACTTCTGTCATAGTGCTCTCGCCTGCTGTGTGGGGTAGATGGAAAAAAATATCATTGCTTGCATTTACATTTCAGTCTGAAGCACGATAAGCAGATCTTGTTCCCAGTTTGGTTTTAAATAGCTGCTGGAGTGCACAAGTGTAAAATTAATTCAGGAAGAACATAGTAGGAAGTTAAAAAAGTCATCTTAATCCTTCTCCTGATCAGCACTCTGCACTGTGAAAGACTTGCCCTAAGGTATTGCTTGTTAGTGCTACATGAAATGCGAGTCCTTCAGAGAAGGGTGCTCGCTGTAGAACACCAATACCAGTTCTGGGGATTTCTGATCATAGAATCACAGAATGGTTTGGGTTGGAAAGGGCATCGAGATCATCCAGTTCCAACCCCCTACCAGGGGCAGGGACACCTTCCACTAGAGCAGATTGCTCCAAGCGCCATCCAGCTTGGCCTTGAACACTGCCAGGGATGTAGCATTTACCACTTCTTTGGGCAGCCTGTTCCAGGGCCTCACCATCCTCACAGTAAAGAACTTCTTTGTATCTAATCTGAACTTCCCCTGTTTCAGTTTGAACCCATGACCCCTTGTTCTGTCACTACAGTCCCTGATGAAGAGTCCCTCTCTGGTATCCTTGTAGGCTCCCTTCAGATACTGAAAGCTGCTCTGGGGTCTCCACGCAGCTTCTAGAAGTCTTTGTTGGGCTCTGCTTGCTTTTGATGAGGATTTTTTTCTACGTGAAAAATAACCCCTTTCTCTCGTCTCAAACTCTTCCAGGCAGCAACAGTCCCCACGGAAGCCCAACCTCTCCCTTGGACAGCAACATGCTCCTTGTAATCATAGTGTCCGTTGGAGTGATCACCATTGTGATTGTGGTGATAGTTGCCGTCTTCTGCACCCGTCGTACAACTTCTCACCAAAAGAAGTAAGCTGTTGGGGTGGCCCTGGGACAGTTGTCCTGCCTGTAGTGGCAATGATGATGGTGATGTTCTGTATTCCCTAATCAGTGTTGCGGAGTTTACAAACCAGCAAGAGTTTAGAGGCAAGCTGGGGCAATGCCTTCACGAATACCTGCAACTGCCCCTGTCTGAGGAGGGTTAAAGTAGTGCTTCCAAACACTAGCCAGTCCTTCTGTTTAAAGCTGTTAGAGCTCAACGGGCAGATTCTCATTTCTGTTCTTAGCAGGTGCTTCATGGTGTGGAGTTGCTTTAAGAGCTGTGCAGGATAATACCCTGTTTTTAGACAGATGCTGGAGTGGAATTGGAGTCTGGTGCTGGACTCCTTACAAAAGTGCTCTAAAATATAGACGGGTATCTGAATTCTTCCCTCATTTAGAGCCTCTGAATTCAGACTACAGCAGCAACACTTCCATGTATAGGCTCCTGACGAGGTTGTTCCTGCATGCTCTTTCAAAAGAACTGAAGGGAGCTGAAAGCTTTTTTATTTTAAGTTTGAAAAGACTCTGTAATGCTAAAGAGAGGTTTAAGACAGTGATGAAAAGCCAGGCTTGGAAGATAATCTCCACTTGCTTTGCTGAACGTGAACCATCCTGCAAAAATGCAGGTCCTTCCAGAGAGGAGAGCAAGGATATGTGAGTGGTGGTTGAGCAACTGGGGGATATGCTTGGGAGAGGGCAAAATTCATGGCATTTTATTTTCAAAGAGCAGAAATAACCCTGTGAACTCTTGCCTTTGTTTCTCCGGTCCTAAATGCCACCTCTCTTACATACAGCAACCCACAACCAGTGAATAACCTTCTGATCTGTTGTAGTTGCAGTGCTTAAAGCAGGGTGCCAGGAGCACGTCTGGCTGCAAATCACCTCACAAGAGGCTCTGCTCACTCGTAGCTTTCAAAATTGTATTTAGTCCTATCTTAGCCAGTTCTAGGAAACGTGCTACCCAGAAGGGATGCCTTCCTCCATCGCTGCCAGGGTCCAAAGCGAGGGGGTGCGAAGGAAAGTGCTGGAACTCTGCACGGCATGTCAAATAGAATCACATAATCCCAGACTGGTTTGGCTTGAAGGGACCTTAAAGCTGATGCAGTTCCTGCCATGGGCAGGGACACCTTCCACTTAGAGCAGAGTGTTCCAAGCCTCATCCAACCCAGTCTCATGTCTGCCTCACAGTTTGCTGCTGCCGCTCTTCAGCAGCAGTGAAAAAGCTCCTCAGTCAGATGTGTCTGTCCTGAGCAGCAGTGAAATGAACGTTCCTGTCATTAATCTTCAAAGTTAACCATCCCACTGGGGTAATCAGCTCTCTGCACACTCTTCCCACAGCTATTGTTTGAGGTTGGTTGTACACCCTGGAGTATGGGCACAGCATGATGGATGTACGCTTCCTGTTTAGAATATTCTCTTAATAAGCACAAGTACTGGGAACTTTACTTTGTTAGTGAAGGCTCAGGCTGCAGAGCACAATTCTGCAGCGTGTGTAGCATTTGAGACAAATTTCATGGCACCAGAGTTGCAGAATGTGCTTTGAGGTGTCAGATGTGCTTATATGTAAAATTCAAAGCTTCCTGCCCAGCGGGCAGCTCCTGCTCAGCTGGATGCAAGATCTGAGGGAAATCACATTGCAAATTTGCCTTTTCCAACAAGTGAAAGGAAGCCTCTGTCTAAGAACATTCCATTTGTTTCCCTTCCCAAGGAAACGAGCTGCCTGCAAATCAGTGAATGGGTCCCACAAGTACAAAGGAAACTCCAAAGATGTCAAACCCCCTGACCTTTGGATCCATCACGAAAGACTGGAGCTGAAACCCATTGATAAATCTCCAGATCCCAATCCAATCATGACCGATACCCCAATCCCTCGCAACTCCCAAGACATCACCCCGGTTGATAATTCCATGGACAGCAATATCCATCAGCGGCGGAATTCCTACAGAGGTGAGGTTTAAAATTAACTGTATCTGGTGAAATCACTTTACTGACAAATTGCTCTTGTTTTCCAAGTAGTGAATTGCGTTCATGCCTAGTTTATAGGACTCTGAAAAGGATGGATCACATTCTTCATGCGAAAGTTGAGTGCCCAGGAGTTAAATCATGACTATCCTTTGGTAAATACCAAACAGTAGTCATATAGCAAGTGTTTCGTGTTAAGTAGTTGAGACACATGTAACATTCTCTCAGTGGTCAAACACACAATCAGGTTTTGGTGCTCTAACCAGCTACTGCTTGACTCTTGAGGTGGGGTGAGTTTTCACTTGGGGAATGGTTAACTTGTCGTACCCAACATGTGACTGCACTGCCGCTCATTCCCTATAGCTGCACTGCCTGAGGTTTGTTTTTGCAGTACAGCCCAGAGAGTTTCTCCGGTGCCCAGTAATCTTTACCCTAACTGTCCTCTTCTCCACTGTTTAGTGAAGGATGAAAGAGCTGTTTTTATCAGTTATGAGTCACAGAACTGCTTACAAAGAGGACAGCCCAGAAATAAAGAGAGGAGGATTGAAACAGTCTGGTGTGGTACCACAGAAGTCTTGCTGCAGTGGTAAATAACCTTCAGTGTTTTTCCTTCAGGGCATGAGTCAGAGGATAGCATGTCCACACTGGCAGGAAGAAGGGGGATGAGGCCCAAGATGATGATGCCTTTTGATTCTCAACCACCCCAACGTAAGTCAACAGCCCACCTACTAGCTGGCTTGAAATGGGGAGCACCCAAACAACTGTGTTGATACCGTATGCACAGACACACACTCACATACTGCCTTCCTACTTACTGCTCCTAAGTAATTCTGTTGTATCTGCAGTGGAACAGTTCAAAGAAGGTACCCTGAAAAGGAAAAACTGGATTAGGTGTATTTGAGCAAGGGGAGGTGTGCTGCAAAAATGGGGAAGAGTCAGGAATGTGTCCAGCTGTCTCAGTCTCCAGCAGTGGTGGCTGCAGGTGGAGTTTAGGGAGAGCCTGTGTCACTGAGAAAGATGATCGATTAAACAGGGATACCTGGAGAATCTCCTGCTTACTGTTCTCTGTGAATCTATCCTCTGAGAATCTATCTTCTCATAGCTGCTCAGGAGCAGCTTCAGAAATGATGCTGAAGTAGTGAATTAGGAAGAGAGAATTAGATAGATCTCTGCATGTTTCAGTGCAAGACATCCCCACTTGGGAGCTAGTCCCCTAATTTGCCAAGCAGAAAGAATGGCTCTGGCAGTGCTCAAGGCCAGGTTGGACTGGGCTTGGAGCAACCTGCTCTAGTGGAAGGTGTCCCGGCCCGAGGCAGGGGGTTGGAACAACCCAAACCCTTCTGTGATTCATTCTTTGATTTATTCTATGATTCTATGAAGGAGTAACATGCTCATCTCTTGGAAGGGCTACCAAAAGCCTGCAGTATGCACTTCAGCTTTGCTCCATGATGTGTCTGTTATCAAATTGGTTAGAGCATGGCTAGAGCACTGATGGCTGAGATTTTGTGAGTCTGGCAGAGCATGCTCTTAAATGAGCAGGATATCTGGGGTTTTATTTCTTATCTCTGCATTTCCTTATCACTTAATGATGATTTGAGCAAAAGTGCTGAACTGAAATATTGTTGAGGCAGTAGAAATAAGATTTTAATTATTAGAATCAAACAATGATTCTACTTTTGCAATGATGACTCTGAGATAGAAAAAGACTTGGCTAAACCCCCAAACAGCTGGGAACCCTGACAGGAGAACACAAGTAAAATGTACCCAAGTTAATATGCAGAGACAGAATCATGAGGCAGAATCACTGTGTGCTTATCTAGTCTGAGCTTAGACTTCCCTGAGCACCATGGTCGTGGTCAGCCCTGTAGCCAGGTGATTGCTACCCTGACCTTTGCGTTAAGTAGAATGACTTCACACCAGTCCAGCATGTTTCAACTTTCTCATTTTTTGCTTCATTTACCTGAAGCGAGCACTTGGTTTACAGGGCCTCTTCATGTTTTCTCAAGTGTCCTGATGACCTGATTAGTTCACTTTGTGAATCTGTGACTGTTTCCTTATTTTCCAACCTTTTTACAAGAGTAGTATTTTTTTTCTTAGTTTTAAAGTAAGTAGTGATGCTCCTTGTTTTCTCCTGGCTTTACATGTGTGAGGAAGGAGTATAGGATGCAGTTTTACACTGATAATCTGTATACTCTAAGTAGTTTCTTAAAAGTTTTGTCTTCTGTCAAATATGGGTATCTAACAAAGGGCATTGCAGCTACTGGATTCTGGTGGTTTCTTGTCGTATGCCAGGTGCTGAAACATGTTGAATTCAGGCTTTTGTGATCCCGTAACAAGTTCAGACTGCAGTAAGTCTTACCTTGCACTCTTCTAAGTGTTTCTTCTCTCAAAAGGATGCGGCACTGGATACACAGAGCATCAGATAAACCCATATAGGAGCTGGTGCTGAAAGGTGCCAAGTGCTCCATGGAAACAGCATAGCAAAGGACTCCTGGTACTGCGTTATTCAGTGAGAACGATACTCAGCATCTTCCATGATCAGTCCCACCTAGGGTGAAAAGCTACACAGTTGACAGAGGTGATAGAGTGGTGATAGATATTTTAGGGATATGGTATATTGCAGTTTTACCTTTTGCTTGTACTCAAGCTGACGTGATAATGCTGCAGATCGAGTTGTGGGTATGACTTTTTCCTTGCAACACAAACCCCAGCTTTGATTTCTCGTTGTGATACTAGCCCTGCTGCCTTTGCTTGGAAAACCACTCTGTTTTCCCCCTCTTTATTAGATCTTGCCTTGTCCAGAAGGAACAAACCAGAAGCAGACATAGCTGGCTTGCTGTGACAGGTTAGCATGATGCACTGAATGTCAGGAAGGATGCGTAAGGTCTTCTGGTGCCTGAGGGCTGAAGATTGGGTTTGTGACTCTGTTTGATTTGTTATATCCTGTTTGCAGAAGCTCTGAGGGCTTCCAGCTGTAGGTTTCTCTTTTATAGTAAGTGGAAACGTCGATGTAATTTCTGTAGATGCCTTTTTGCAGAAGCTCCACAGAAAACTCTGGTATGTGAGAGCCTTTCTCAGCAAGCAGAAGGCAGGAGGACCATTTCATGTGTTAAAGACTGCCTGCAGATACCTTCCTATGGATTGTTTTTGCCTCCCACTATTCTAGCATAGTTATTCACCTCTTAAATCCTAAATTATGGTAATTTACTGTGTTCAATTTTAGTGTAATTCGCAGTAATGGTGTGTGCCTGGTTAGCTCCTCCTTTGACAACTGGAATACAAAAATCTGGAAGGATATTAAAAAGCAAAGGGCTGTTTTTTTCTTATCACACCACATTTTTGCTCTTCGTGTGCACTTTTCCTCAAAACAGCTCATCATGATCTTCATTAGGAGCAGGTGGTACAAGTTGACCTGTAAAGATATATGTGATGTAGGTCTGATAACCCAGCGAGTTACTGGCAAAGCCCAGCAGGTTAAGCTGGCTTAGGTGGCAGGGTGAACTTCCTGGGGATGTGGCTTTTCATACGAGCAGGTTTTCCTCCAGATTCTGCTTTGGAATCCAGAGCTGCTGCCATTATGTGGTTTGGCAGGGGGGGAGCTGAAGTGCTGGAAAATTGGGATTGAAACAGGTCATCTTGGTGTCACTGTGAACCTGCTGAGATTTACTCGCTGTCAGTCTGCCTTCCCTGTTCAGTGGCCTGCTGGGGATGGGAGGGATGTGGTGTGTTTTAGTACACGTGCATGCTTGTCTGTATGTTAAGCATTTTTCTGTCTTGTATTCATTCACAGCTGTGATTAGTGCTCATCCCATCCATTCACTCGATAACCCTCACCATCATTTCCACTCCGGCAGCCTCGCTTCTCCAACTCGCAGCTATCTCCATCACCAGGTCAACCCGTGGCCGATTGGCACATCCATGTCCCATTCAGACAGGGCCAATTCCACAGGTGAGACATTAATGAGCAGATAGATCTTGCTTGTAATGGAACAATGAGTGGAAATCAAAGCCTGACACTTCACTTGGTTGGTCTCTGTTGTGGTGTGCTCTGAGGGGCAGAGTGACGGCTTTAAGTGCAGACCAAACCCTTGACAGGGTTTTTGTGAACAGTTTGGGGTGTAGATCAGATGTTGGGATAGGTTATGATGTCCTTGGAAAAGGAAGCTTAATGTTTTATATACAGCTTCAAGTAGGAAGATTCCTTATTCTAGAGCCTTCAGCCATGGAGTCTGAAACATCAGATTAAGTCTAATCTACTTAATACAACAGCTTTTATCCTAATTAGTTCCATGTAAAACCAGAGAGGACAAAAATCCAGCCTTTGCTGCTGAGAGCTGACTTTGATTGATCTTCCTGAAGCACACAGAAAATCGTGGTGATTCCTATGCAGGATTTTCAGGCCTGAAGCCCAGGCATTTGCTGTAGTTCTTGTAATGTCTCCAGTGCAATGGTACTTCTAAGTTGCACATAAGTAACATCATGAGATGAAGTGAATTCTGAGCTTCTCTAGCTTAAGGTTACATTTTAACTCAGGTGCCACAGCCAACAACTTGTTTCCTTATGGAAGCAATTCAGGGGGCTGCAAATACCCCTGCAGATGGTAAGTTGGAGGCTTCCCTTGTTCTCTTTGTGCTCCTGAAGTGGCAGTCCAGATCGTTCCCTGCATGTGGTCCAGGTAGGATCACGATGCCCTCAATTCAAGACACCATCTCACTGTTTTCTTAGATCAGTAGATTCAGCAGAGTGGAGCCTGATGAAAACAGTCAAATAAAGGTAGCAAGTAAAGGGTTTTCAGTAAGTGAAGGTATTTCAGGTCTATCTCAGGAACAGTTTGGCTTGTCAGCACACATTATGTATGCCTGTTTAAGAAGGCCAATCCTGTTAAATACTCCAGGGTAAAGTAAGATTTATGTTTCATGCTGTTTATTCAAGGTCTTACTCCGTGTAGCTTTTTCAGTGTAAATCTTGATTTGGTATTATACCCATGGAATCATTCAGTCCTTAAGCTTATTCTGTTATGAGACAGTCATTGTCATTCACCTCAGAACAGAGCAGTTACACAGAATTGGTGTCATTTGCTGCACAGATGGTTAATCTGTGAATTCACTCCTTCGCTTCCAGCAGTGACCTTGGAAAAGGCACTTTTAGACCCTCTTGGTTTCGTCTGCCCACAGAGGATATTTCTGTTAAAGAAAATAAACCTCTCCATGTTGTATGTGTTGTAGAATCTGTTCGGAACACGCCCAGCACAGACACCATGCCGGCTTCCTCATCCCAAACTTGTGCTGACCACCAGGACCTGGAAAGCACCACAGGGTCCTACCTGGCTAACGCACAAGAGGAGGACTCGGCTCAGAACCTGCCCACGGCCCATGTCCGTCCTTCCCACCCACTGAAGAGCTTTGCAGTGCCAGCCGTTCCACCTGCTGGTTCCACGTACGACCCTGCGCTGCCCAGCACGCCCCTGCTAACGCAGCAAGGTGAGCAGGGAACAGCGGGCAAGACACAAGAGAAAAAGGGGATTTTAAGGAAAGAAGAGAAGCCCCTGCAGAGTGAGGGGGAGAGTTGGGCATCAGAGGAAATATGCCAGAGGCTGGGGTGAATTTTGTCTTTCAAGGCCCTTTTATCTACATCGATAAATGAGACAAAATGTCAAACTCGGCACTCCGTAATTTGAAGTGCTTATTTTCCTCTTATAGAATTCTTTTTATTCTCCTACTTTCAAGAGTTTTCTGAACAGGCAAAAGAATTCATTATCTGGTATAACTGTGTAACACTTTATTTTAAGCTCCTGCCCATCCAGTTCACTCGGTGAAGACTGCATCGATCGGGACTTTAGGAAGAACTCGACCTCCTATGCCCGTGGTAGTTCCCAGTGCCCCTGATGTGCAGGAGACCACCAGGATGCTTGAGGACTCAGAAAGCGTAGGTACTCTTAACACTGCCAGGGGCTTTCTTTGGCAGTGCTGATCAAACTATGGTGAATCTCTCTTTAGGTGACACTTGGAAGCTTTAGTGATGTCTGCACTGAGACTGTCAAAAGGATAACAAGTCTTCTAACAGCCACCAAGTGCTGGTTAACCCGTATCCAAAAACATAGTGCAAATACTTTGTACACAAGGCAGTAAATTGAGAGAATAAGCACTTCAATTTTCAAGTCCTTTCTAAATCTGAAAGTTTAAGAGCATACCTTCATTCCTAGTTACACAGTACCTAGTCTTTGCATTCTTCACAGTCCTCAGCACCCAAGGGAGCTTTGGTTTATAACTTGGGCTTCCATACTGGAGCTATAGTGCCCTACATGTCTTGGTTTTGCCTGCATCTCTTGATGTAAAGAGCATCTTTGCCTGCAGACCTGAAGGCCTACAACAGTGCCTTTTGCTCTCTGTATAGCTGAAGATGATGTATTCATGCTGGCTTTGAGATGTCAGTCTTTCACTCGGGTTTGCCAGCATACTGTGCCTGGATCCTATGAAAGTCCTGCAGCTGCAGATTGCTGCACTGCTGCAGAGCAGCCAGTGTCACTGCAGCTGGAAGAGTTAGCATTAGTGCCAAAATGAGCCTCAACCTCAGGGTGATGAGCCATCACCCCACATCTGGGTTTAGATACTCATACAGGAGTGTTCTGGCTTTTGGGGGAAAAATGCAACTAATTGCTGAGCTTCTTTGGAAGCAGCTTTTAAGAAAATGAGATGTGTTGGGCATCAGGCACTGGAAGAGCTGTTTTCCTTTTCAATTTGCAAGCCAAAAAGTTACTGCATTACTGCCACAGGAAATGCTGATCCATTATTATTGTTATTCCTTGTTTCCTTACTGCCCTTTCCTTTTGTCACCCTCTTGCTTTCCTTTCTGTATGCAGCCTTGATTTGGTGCACTTTTGTCCTTCTGTCTTGTTGTCATTCCTACTTTATTCTTTTTCTTCAGTTGGTACCAAAACCATACTTACTAGCTTATTCATCAAATTTGTCATACTTAGATATGGCCATTAATAAATTTCTTCATTAATAAGTGCAGTCTGCAATCAGCTGAGCAGCAGCGTGAATATTAGACTCTAGCCATGAGGTCTAATAATGGCCTTTAAACCTATAGAGCAGAAACTATGAAGCAGGTTCTGATCTGGCATTAGCAGAGCTGGCATTGGAATACCACAAGCAGCCTGGATATGCCTCCTGTGGAAGTGGTGCTGAGAGAGCAAAGAGGGTTTGGAGAAAGGCTCCAAGAATGTAAGGGCTTGGAAACCACACGGTACTGGGCAAGACTTGGTCAGCTTAGGAAAGGTTTTGAGATGAATCAGTTCATGGTATCTATCTACATCCATGCAGTGATGGCAGAATAGAGTCATAGATTGGTGTAGGTTGGAAAAGAGCTTTGAGGTGATCAAGTCCAACTGGTAGTGATGATAGCTGTTCAGTATAGCTGCAGCTACAGAGTTGAGGCTAAAACTGGAGTAGGATTTTAGCAAAACAGAATGATTCTCAGAGCAGTTCTCCGTTGACCTTTTTTCCAAGTAAGCTGGGAAGATGTTTCTAAAATACCTACTTTGGTTCAAAGGAAGCTGTTATCTCAAAGCAGGAATTGATACAAGGAAAGCAGATAAGATGGTCACAGCCTTAAAAGTCAGTGGAACTGTGAATCACTGCTGCAGAGAGATCTGTGCTTAAAATAGAGACTTGTTTCAAGTTACTAATTCCTGTAACTGTCAATAAATCTGCTCCTGCTTATTCATGTGTCAGGGTCACAATCTGCTCCAGAATCACTGACTGTTTCTTGTTACTTCTTGCGCTGTCCCTCTTCAAAGACAAGAGGTTACCCTCTCAGTCATTCTTTCCATCTCCCACAGAACTATGAACCGGATGAGCTGACCAAAGAGATGGCCCACCTGGAAGGACTTATGAAGGACCTTAATGCCATCACTACAGCATGACCGCCCTTGCCGGGACATGACTCCAGACAGTGTCACAAGTTTTGGGACTCAGCCTTGGAACACAAGGAATTGTACAGAGGAAAAAAAGAGAAAAAAAAAAAAAAGGAAAAAAAAATAATGGAAAACCAGAATGAGGGACAGCACATGGAAACGGGAACCAACCAGCGTTTGAGCTACAGCTGGTCAAAAAGAGATGACCCTTCTTGTCATCGTCCTGCAATGAAGTCTTTGCCAAGTTGAATTCCAGTGACCTGCTGAGACCGTGCAGGGTGGGATGCAGCAGGCTCAGCTCCAGCATCCAGACTAAAGGAAAGAAAGTGGACTTGAGGGTTGTTTTATTTCTGGTCAGGTTTTGTCTCAGTGGTGTGATTGCCCTGCCTTTTCAGTGTTGGACATTGGCATTTATGTACAATTTTATTTGTGTTTTTATTTTAACTTTTTTTATAAAAAGGAAAAAAAAATATTGTAATAAAAAAAGGAAGAAGAAGAAAAAGGAGAAACTGTTGTTTTCCACAGCCTAGACTGAAGTTTGACTGCTTGTTCTATTGTGTATGGAAATTCATTGCCAGTGTGGGTTGTTCTGTTTTGTTTTTTACCCTGCGTATTCTGACGTCCCCTTCTGGCAGTTAATCCATGGCCTTTTGGGATGCTGCACTGCTCTTTGTAAGCTTTTTTTATTATTTTTATATTATAATTATTAAAAGCCTGACTTTCTCCTCTCATCACTGTGAGATTCCCGCTCTGTTTGAATTGAAATGTAATTTAAAAGGCTTGTTTGTCGCTTTTTGTGCCGTTTCAATATTTTGAGTGAGGGAAAAGTAGCTGGGGAAGGGGAGGGGATCCAGTGGGAGGTTTCATTATTGTTGATTTCCTGTCTTTCTCCATGGACCCGAAAGACTGAAGAAAATGATAGCATCTTCTGTAACGTCCTTCCTTGGACCTTCAGCATACTGTGTCCCTGGTTACTGACTTGCAGTGAGAGTCCCATTGAGAAATGTTAAAAATCCTAATTCCTCTTGTAAAGTAAGGTAAATCCTTGTGTTAGATGACACTACAGCTTGCTTTGGCTCTGTTTTGTTGGTGGTAGTGCAAAGTTCACCTCATGAAGCTCTGAAGTGCAGATGGAGCTCACTGAGCAGAGAGGCAGCCGCTCCTCACTGGCAGTGCTTAGGTTTGGGCTATGGGGACTTGTTCTCGTCAGCATTACACTGTATCGTACTTATAAGAACACTACAGATGTTCCCAGTGCCACTCAGTTGAAGTTCTGTCCCAGGCCATCTAAACAAAGAGTCCTTCCCTTAAGGATTCCTCAGAGACAGAAGCAAGGCAAAAATGTATTACTTTTACACTTCTGAAACCAGTTGAGATGAAAATCAGTGTTAGTGGCTGGGGTGCTGGGCACAGAGCTGTCTGGAAAGGAAGGGAAGATACAAGGGAACTCCTGTGTGAGGGGAGGAAAAGGGGGTTTTCTTTCTCCCTGGCTTGAAAAGAGGGACTGTAGTTTAGTCATTTTAACAAGGCCAGGTTGGATGGGGCTTGCAGCAAGCTGCTCTAGTGGAAGGTTGGAGCTGGATGAGCTTTGAGGTCCCTTTCAACCCAAGAAGTTGTCTCTGGAAAGTCTGTGTAGCAGGTTGCCCAGAGAAGCTGTGGCTGCCTCATCCCTGTAAACACTCAAGGCCAGGCTGCATGCGGTTCTGAGCAAGCTGCTCTAATGGAAGGTGTCCCTGCTTATTGCAGGGTTGGAACTAGATGAGCTTTGAAGGTCCCTTCCAGTCCAAACTATTCTGCTCTGTGATGATTTTAGGTAAACAAGAAAATGCACTCAGCTGCCTGAGGAACTCGTGTGCCATTTCACTTTTAAGCTGAAAGGAAGCTCAGAACTTACTGACTCCTCCTGAGCTGTCAGGTGTGGGAGCTGGGACACGCAGTAACAGGCATTGCAGGTGAGAGGTGCTGCTGCTGTAGTCCACAGCATCTCTGCTGGATGTCTGGACCTGTTAGAGCAGGAAGAGGAAATGCTGTCATCTGCTTAAATTTAAAACCCAAGAACTTTGCTTCATTCATGTCCTTTCATCCACCTGACTAAAGCTCCGGGCCTGTTTTCATAGTCGCTGTCAGCAGAAGGGAGAGCTGAGGAATCCTCCCAGAGAGCAGCAGGGCTTGTGTTATCCTTTTACATCCTTTCTGTTCCTGGATTCCTTGTGGCATCACTTCTAGGACATTTGCTGGGTTTCTTTATTGAGTGGGGAGGAAAGGAAATGAATCAGAGCACCATGGGCCACCTGGAAAATGATTGGAACTTTTAATCAGTACAATTCGGGGCAAAATAAGCTATAGAATATGTATTTAAATACTAAAATCCACACCTTGTCCTGAAAGGGGGGAGGGGGAAGGTGGAATGTTTTCCTTTGCCTATTTTTTACCTATACCCAAAGAAATGCCATGCTACATACACAGTGTTCTTAGCTGGTGGGTCTTTGTGAATATTCCTTCTGTATAACACCATGAATGTTAATACTGTCATTGAGTTTGGGGAGGGGGAATATTTTTAATGCTAAAACAACTGTTCAAAGTTGGTTTTTTAAGGTTAAACAAACAAAAAAAAAAAAAAAGGAAAAAAAACCCCATTCAGTTCAGTGTACAATCTGTATTGCACTTTTTCACATTTTAATGCTACGTTTTCTTACATCTCCTGTGATTTTCAATTCGGGACATTGTGTATCCTTGTAGTGTCATAGTCAAGCTGGTAAGTGACAGCTTTCCTCAGCCATTTGGGGGAAACCAAACCAAACCTGTATATTGTTTTCTGATTCTCATGTAGACTGTTTTGAGGACTGCTGTAGATGTCTGCCTTTCTGTACCATTTCTTTGCTTTCCTGTAGTATTTGCTGTATACTCGATGGCTTTTTTTTTTTTTTTAATACCTTCATGTTTATTATTTTGTATTGGCCATCCAATACACTTTTTTTAATCCAATCCCATTCTGGTCTGCTTGGAGAGTTTGTTCTCTTTTTAATGATTCCTGTACATTTTTTCCTTCATCTGTGGGGACCAGCTTTGGAATTTTATTGTCCCTTTTTTCTTGTGCTTTAGTAGGTTGTGTCCTCCAGAGACAGAAGAACGATTCCCTCCTGCCCCATCTTTGGGCAGACACTGAGCATGTAGCAGCTTTCTGGCTAACTTCCTTTCATTTCAAAGCTCAACAGTAAAAGTATCACTTTCAAAAACCAAGCATTAGAAAAAAGAGGTTTGAATAGGCAAAGTGCCTTTGACAGCCTCAGTAAACCAGTAAATCACAGAAAACCACTACTAGAATTCTTACAATATAGCACTTTCTGTCCATAGAGTTTAAAGTGCAATAATTGATGTCCTCAAACTAACTTAGCACTGAAAGGAAGAGTCTGGCTACAGCCTCACTCTGACCATCAGCCGCTCTCCCCTGTTACTTGTGTCCCATGTTCATGGCAGCCTCAGACCATTCCTCACCCTGAGCCCTGCACACAGGAATAGGAGCTACTGCACTGATTTACCCCCTCACTATTTTGCTAGTCAGATCTTCCTGTTTACTCATTAAATTGTGCAGCCACACTGAGGTCTTGGGTGGGAGCTGGACCCTGGAATTCTGGAGGGATGCCATGATCCTGAAGCTGAACAGGACTTCTCAGCCATGCCAGCACTGGTGGGGTGTGTGCATGTGTATGCGTATAGGAGAGGAGAAATAGGGAACAAAGACATTAGTCGTTATGGTGGGAGTGTCACAAGGCACATCTGAGATGCAGACAGGCAAAGTGGATAAAGATAAAAAATCATAGAATCATAGAATCATAGAATGGTTAGGGTTGGAAGGGACCTCAAGATCATCTAGTTCCAACCCCCCTGCCATGGACAGAGACACCTCTCACTAAACCATCCAACACAAGGCTTCATCCAACCTGGCCTTGAACACCGCCAGGGATGGAGCACTCACAACCTCCCTGGGCAAACGATTCCAGTGTCTCACCACCCTAACAGGAAAGAATTTCCTCCTTATATCCAGTCTAAACTTCCCCTGTTTCAGTTTTAACCCATTACCCCTTGTCCTGTCACTACAGTCCCTGACAAAGAGTCCCTCCCCAGCATCCCTATAGGCCCCCTTCAGATACTGGAAGGCTGCTCTGAGGTCTCCACACAGCTTCTCTTCTCCAGGCTGAACAGCCCCAACTTCCTCAGCCTGTCTTCATACGGGAGGTGCTCCAGTCCCCTGATCATCCTCGTGGCCTCCTCTGGACTTGTTCCAGCAGTTCCATGTCCTTTTTATGTTGAGGACACCAGAACTGCACACAATGCTCCAGGTGAGGTCTCACGAGAGCAGAGCAGAGGGGCAGGATCACCTCCTTGGACCTGCTGGTCACGCTCCTTTTGATGCAGCCCGGGATACGGTTGGCTTTCTGGGCTGCGAGCGCACACTGAAGCCGGCTCATGTTCATTTTCTCATCGACCAGCACCCCCAAGCCCTTCTCTGCAGGGCCGCTCTGAATCTCTTCTCTGCCCAGTCTGTGGCTGTGCCTGGGATTGCTCTGACCCAGGTGTAGGACCCTGCACTTGTCGTGGTTGAACTTCAACCCTGCCCTCTAAAGAGCTGGGCTGGTTCAGCCTGGAGAAGAGAAGGCTCCTTAGGGAGCCTTAGAGCAGCTCCAGTGCCTAAAGGGGCTCCAGGAAACCTGGCGAGGGGCTTTGGACAAGGGCCTGTAGGGACAGGCCAAGGGGAATGGCTTGAACCTGCCCGAGGGGAGACTGAGATGAGCTCTTAGGCAGAAGCTCTTCCCTGTGAGGGTGCTGAGGCGCTGGCCCAGGGTGCCCAGAGAAGCTGTGGCTGCCCCATCCCTGGCAGTGCTCAAGGCCAGGTTGGACACAGGGGCTTGGAGCAAGCTGCTCTAGTGGAAGGTGTCCCTCCCCATGGGAAGGGGTTGGAACTGTGTGATCTTTCAGGTCCCTTCAACCCAAACCAGTCAGGGATACTCAGTAACCTCTAGCTTTAAAAGTGAGCATTCCTTGCTAGGTTCGCTCATGTGCTGTGCTGCTTGCTTTGCACATCAAGCCAGGTGAAAAAAGCACCGGTTTATCAAGCAGCCCATTTTGAGCCAGGTAGAAGCGGTACCTGCTGGGTATTGTTCCCTTCCGCAGGACACTAGAGGGCAGCGGTGACTTGCTGCTGAACAAAGCCGCTCAGCAAACCTCCTCCCTACACCCTTCTTCCACCCACCTCGAAGAGAACACATCCTGTGTTCTGTATGGATACTGCGATACTCTTAAAAGACAAATGCCGAGCTGCGGTGTGACTCTAAAACCATCCGTAAGCAGGCACACCAACATTCCTGTCTCTAAAAAAGCTTGCCAGCTCCCCAGTTTGATGGACACCCTGGAAGTCAAAGGGGCAATCACCTCAGCAAGGAAATGTGCAGGGCTGACAGAAACAGGACCGGTAGGTTTGGAAAAGGAAAGCCAATGTGGAAAAGTGGCAACACGTACACGAGTGTTAAAAGCAGGAAAAGCCTGAATGTAATAGGAGTGCCAGGCAGACATGTAACCTATTCCCTGCCCTTTAGTCATCGCGAATCAACTTTTTCCAGGTACTTCCGAATTCCAGCTCCTGTTTCCCAACCTTCTTCGGCACTGCCTTTCCTACAGACCTCCTCTAGGAAGTCCCCTGCAGGGCAGTGGCCAAGAAAGCCAGCTCCACGGGGCTGCAATTCGGAGCAAACACTGACTTTCCTTGGTAGTTTGTTAGGAGGCGTTTCCGTGTCCCATCCAGGGATGCCTCGGGACATCCCACCCTCAATGGTCACTGGCTAGGGGGATACTGCAGGCTGCACTGCCCACAGGGGGTTGGGCATGGTGGTGGTTTAACCCCAGCCCTCCCATTCCAGGCACAAATGCACCAGTAACACCACTGCTATCCCTGGAAACATGATGTAATGCTGCTCTAACGTCTGCAAACCCTCCCCACTTGAACCAGACACCGGAGAGCCCTGGTTACAATATCCTGCACTGCAGAGGCTGGGAGAATTACAAGAGACATGCTAGAGATGCAGCACTAAAATCATCACATGTTAACTTAATCCAAATCAGTTGTACTCACCCTGAGTGGGCTCCATGCAAGGGAAGACTCGACTGTCAAATGCTCCTCTACCTTGTGGTTTTGCTGTGTCCCTTTTGCCTTCCTTCATTTTGGGAGTAGCCCTATTTGTAATTTCAGTTGCTATCCCCCTCCCGGCAGAGCCTGTGCAGCTGGAGCTGGGACATTCAGAGGCACATAGTGGGAAGCCCTGACCCTTAAGACCCTTTCACTGCAGCCAGAGCACAGCCTCTCAAGGGCAATGCTAATGCAGACACCCAGGTCCCACCCTGCAGAAGGACAGGGAAACTGAGGTGGGGACACCCAGGTCTGAGGCTGCAGCACCATCAGGGGAGAGTGCAGGACACAGAGGCTGGTCCTTGGGCTCAGCAGAGCCAGGCTGTGACCAGACACCTGCAGGGAGAACCCGGGGAGAGGTTTCCCCAGTGGAACCGGGGATGGCTGCATCTCATCCCGCCCAGCACCCTCCCGATCCTAGCCTGGCATCCTCGTACGTGAGGAAAACACCAGACCCCGTTTCTCCTCACGGTCACCATGGCAACAGCATCCACTTCATCCAGCCAAGGATGGCGAGGCCGGGGCGCTCCCCTCCTACACAGGGGTTTCCCTGGCAGCTGCTGCTGGCTCCCGAGGCACAGCCCGGTCCTGCGCTGCTCCGATCGATCTCAGTGCCTGCAGGGAGAACGCGGAGCCCTGTAACGAAAGAACCCTGTCACCGGAGAAGGACACTGAGGTACTGCAGAGAGCAGCTGCCAGGGAAACCTCCCCCAGGGTCTCTGCAGCACTCCCGGTGACACCCGCGAACCCTGCACCAGCACCACACAACTTCGAGGGCTGCCCCACGTTATCTGCACCCTGCCGAGCCCAGGAGCAGGCACAGGCAGATGAGGAGGTGCTTCACAGGGGCTCCCCTGGCTGAGCTCCCTCCTGGACCCTGCAGCATTGCTGCCCCCCCAGTGCTGGTGGAGTGGGGCTGGGCCCTGGTGAAGCTGGAAGGACAAGGCACTCTGACAGCACCAAACCTGATGAGGGGGCCCTGAAGACAGGCCATAGGGCCCAGTTACCAACACACTGCAGCACACAGCACCTTCCAGACCCTTTCACTCCAACAGTGTCCCCCAGGGCCACCTCCATGGCCAGGGCAACAGAATCCCCAGTGCCGACGAGGAGCAAGCACAAAACCTTTCCTTCACACTTGCTCCCAACAGTCTCCAAAAGTGAGCTTTAGATACTGACCCACTCCAAATCCCACCCCCCTCCTAACCAGACCTGGAGGAACCTGCTGTAATGAGCCAGGGGCTGTAAGGCTGGAGCCTGCCCCTGAGCTCCACCTCCCACAGGTGCTTCCCATCCCCATTCCCAAGGCCAGGGCCTCTTCCCAGGTTCAGAGCATGAGCTTGAGTGCCCAGCCCAGTGCTGCTCCTCACCTGGGCTGGGTCTGGCCCCTGGCCTGGCTTGTCTGTGGGCTGGGAACATGGGAGGCACTGGGCAACAGCAGAGTTTAAGTGGGATGGAGGATGGAGCCCTTTCCCTATGGCTTGTTTCAGGTGCTGTGTGAGCCTGGCTGTGGGCCACTGAGCTCTAGTAAAACCCAGCAGGCAAACAGCAGCATCCTGACAAATGAGAAGTGGATGCTGAGCTCCCACTGCTTGTGACTCACTGGCTCTCAGACGATATTCCCCAGGCCCTGGGGCAGGTGTCTGCCTGTTCTCATACTGCTTGAACCAAATTCAGATTGTATGTTCCAAACCCTGTGATTTTGGAGACCATTTTGCTGGAGGCAGGGAGGAAAATGTGTGTTGTGTCCCATGCAGAAAGTCCCTCAAGGTCTCCTGTTCATCCCTGGGGTATCTACAGCTCCTATAGGTACCCTCACACTTAAGATGACACTAGAGCATTGATGGTAGGGCTGATTAAGTGCTACTTTCAACATCTTTCTAGAGATGTGTATGCCTCATTGCTACAGCTTTTGGGAGCACAAGGCTTACAGTGATGTGGTACTAAATCATTGCCACAAACCTTGAGCTGCAAGAGGACCCTGAAGCATCAGAGGGAAGGTTGATAATCTATCAGGGCCACAGTTCCTGTCTGGCAGTGCAGCCATCAGTACAGATGTGGTGGTGGCCAGGGAACCTGTGCTCCTGGCAATACATCCAGGCTGCTCCTGGGGGAGGAAGCAGATATCCTTACAAAGGAGCAGCATGGAAGCCTCTTCTCCATCCTCCTCCCCTGCTAAGAACAGGACATCATTCCCACATCTGCCAGGCCCTTCTGACTGTGGTGGATCTGCTCCAGCAGTGCTGGGATGTGCTGTTCCTCCCACTCCATGCTGGTGGTAGGGGAGAGCTCCCTTCTCCCAGGTAGATGTTTCCAGGCTGCTGAGAACCGGAGCATCAGCAATAGCAAAGAGCAGCTCCTACCTCCAGCTCCCCAACACAGCTGCACATCAAGCAGAGAGGAGTTGACAGTGATCAGTATGCACAAGGCTGGAGCTGACAACATCCTTTGGCCACAGTGGGCACTTGAGAGCCAGCACTGGCTCTGGGGAGGGCTATGATGGGCCCCACTGGTCCTGCACACTGCGTCTGCAGAGCAGGAGGGGGGAGCATGTGTTCTCCTGCAGTGTGGGTGAGCCGCAGCCATCCCAGCTGAAAGAAGCTGAAAAAACACAAAATAAAAGGGAAGAGAGGAAAAATGACCCCTGAAGAGCAGTCTAATTAATTTTCTAACTAATTAGCAACACGGGCAGGGGGAGGAGCTTTCCAGAAAGAGGAGGTGGTTTAAACATGTGACACTGGGAGATGCTGTTAATGCCTTCCTGCTCAGTGCTGCAGGACAGCTTCAGGCAGCTCCCATTCCCATTTCCATTCCCATTCCCTTCCATGCATAGCCTTGGAGGGGGGATTTCTGGAGGAGGTGGCCCACAAGGTCCTGACATGCCCATTACAACAAGAGGTCATGCAACAGAAGACCTACAAAGGACATGGCATTTGCTAGGCTAAAGCTTCAATTTTAACCTATCAAGCTGTTGTTTCTCCTTCATTAAAACAAAAGAGCATCTTCTTTTAAGAGCCTTCATTCAATGTCTTCCCTAATCAGGTGCCTGCTAAAAGGTGACCTGAGGAGAAGAGGCAGTGCTGCTGATTGGGGTCAGATGGTAGCTGCAGGCTGAAGGCAGCTGCTTGGCAATGCCTCCTTAAAGAAAATCAATCTACCTTTCTGCAACCTTAAATGGCAGAACCAAGCTCAGATGTTCTTCCCTTGATTTGCCCATAGTAGATGGCACCATATTCAGCTCCATTAAAATCAGAGTTTAAAGTCCCCTCGGGGTGCTGAGAGCAGAGACAGGGCTGAGGACATTGGAAAGGTCCCAGCACTGCCCCTGAGGCACCCTCAGCTCCTCCACAGCTTCACTGAGGTGCTGCTGAGAGCAGAAAACTCTCACACAGGATCATTGTGCGTGCCCCCAGGGCCCTCCCAGCCCAACACCTTCAGCAGGGAGCACACTTGGGACCTCAGACCTCAGCACTGAAGGTCTGTGCTGAAAACCAGGTGGTGCTGAGCTGTGACTTGGGGCCAGGACCTTAGCATGTCCATAGCTTCTCCGCTTTGTTCTCCTGTCACAAAAGCGGTGTTCAGTCAAGCCTACGCCTCCACGAAGAGGGTGTAGAGCTGCTCACAATGTGCCTAGGTGCCTTGACATCATTTCTGCCCATTGCTGAGTGTAGGAAGAAGCTCAGAACCAAACAGACTGCAGGTCACAGCCTGCACAGCCAAGGGGACACCCTTAGCATGTCCATAGCTTCTCCGCTTTGTTCTCCTGTCACAAAAGCGGTGTTCAGTCAAGCCTACGCCTCCACGAAGAGGGTGTAGAGCTGCTCACAATGTGCCTAGGTGCCTTGACATCATTTCTGCCCATTGCTGAGTGTAGGAAGAAGCTCAGAACCAAACAGACTGCAGGTCACAGCCTGCACAGCCAAGGGGACACCTGCAGACACCAAACCTGGCTTGACAAACTGCGGGGAAAGGCAGAAATGTGACCAAGGAAGGGCACAGCTGAAAAGCAGCAGCAAAACCATCTCCACCTCCTGATGGTGAGTGGGGTGGGCAGCCTGTCTGGGACAGCTTCCCAAGAAAGGGCTGAAATTCCCATGAACAGCCCTGGCCAGACTGGGACTGGGGATGGAGAAATCAGAGCAGGTAGTGACACTGCCTTTCATCCACTCTGAGCCATGCTTCACAAGGCACTGCAGGAGAGGTACGGGTGATCAGGAGGTGGAGAAACTGCCCTGTTTATAGAGGGGTGACTTGGCTCTGGTACTGACCAGTTCGCTCCCTACTTTTATACAACTGATGGGGCTTCTCCAGAGTGTGGAGCCAGGGCCTTGCTTTGGTCAGGGAAAGGCTGCCTATGCCATCCTGATCCCCAATGGCCTAGAGCAGGGACGTGGTTACTAGCTGTGATGATGAAGCTAAGCCATGTCATTGACTCCTATGCAGTCTCATGCCTGTCATGAGGACCTCATGGTTACTGTATTGCAGTGATTGCCCACAGGAAGGGCATGAGATCCTCCTGGTGTAGTCCTGCCCACTCTTTTGCACCTGCTGCAGTGGGGCTATGTCTGGAATCCCTGCTAGCTGTTCATGGAGGGGGAAAAAAGCAGGTTTCACAGGGATGCTGAAGAGCTCAGAACTTGGATTTTGTTCTATTCCAGCACAAAAACCTTCGAAGTTTGCAATTACTTAGTGAAACTGAACTTTAAAAAAGTCTGGATTGGGCAGGACTGACACAATCCCAGTTCGTAACAATAATAGCATGCAAAATAAAACAGCCTGACACTGACACTCGTTTTCAAAGGCAAACCAAATATTCTAGTGCGTGAACTTCCTCAGTGAACCTCAAGGACAAGGGACAAACCAGGGGAGAGCCATCTGGCATCAAGGGAGTGTCACTTTCTAAGGAAGAAGTGTGATTTACTCTTTCCTCACCAGCTCTATATACAGCCACACAAGTACAGGAAACTGGTGGAGAAAGACTTACAGCGTCTCCAGTTTCCTTGTGCCATCAGGAGCTAACAGGAAGGAAGAGAAAAGGAGTGTCCTCCTTGGCTGGAGCCTGGGCTCTGCTGTGTCAGTGGGTGTGTCTGTGCATCCTCTGGAAAACACTGCTTTCACTCACGGCCCTCAGCTCCTTTCTTTAAGTTTTTGCCGTCTCTGGCATGGGGAGTAAAGCAGCTCCCGGCCCTTGTTCTCATCTCAGACACGCTGCTGACGTGTTAGCAAATTCAAGTCTTTCAGAGGCCAGGCAAAATGTCAGAGGGCAAAATCCCAGCCCTGGGTGAGCAGGTACAAAGCAAACGAGAGTTCAGAGGAGGAGAGGTGAAAGTGAGGCTGTCACCAAGGCAGAGATGAGGCTCTTGGTGTTGACTGGTGGGAGGAGAGGAAGCTGCGAGAATGGGGTCTCTCTCTACACCTCATTGCCACAGGCTACAGGACACGCCAGCAGCTCAGCTGCTTTGCCCTATGGTTTTCTGACTATGGAGAAAGGGCACGAGGCCACACAGCTCCTCTGTGAGCTGCCACCAGCAGCATCCAAGTAAGTTTGCCCAAAGACTCAGAGGGAGTGAAACAAAAGCTGGGAGCTGAGTCTAGTTTTACCTTTCTAAAACACACCTGGTCCTGATCTTGGCATCATCATCCAGCTTAGTCTGAGACCTCAAAACAGCTTCTTTCCTCCCATTGTTTGGCTACTTCCTGCAACAGTCCCTATTCCAAAGCTGTTCTTGTCTGTCTCCTGTGAGAGGGCTCCTCAGGCTCTTCTCCAAGGATCATGTCAGCCAGCATCTCCGTATCTGCTATGAATATGAAGGATTGTCATACACACATTTGCAAAACAACTACCAGATTTTTGGGGAAATACCGACAGGAGTGAGGCAAACCCCTGCATCTTCCCTGTGCAACAGAAAACAAATGTCACCCAAGGTTTTTTCTTTGGGTTTTTAACCCAAGGGTTAAAGAACCCTCATCTCATGTTGCCTGAAGTTCACACTTGAAGCAGACAGCGAGAGAAATGGGGTTTTCACATTTTTATTTACTAAGGTTTTTATTGTGTGTTTTATATTGCAAACCCCACCCCAAGAACTCTCCCCTCCCCCTCCCCCCAATCAACCAAAAAAACCCAATAATAATAAATATAGTTCCACCTACGGAGACAAGCCTAGTGCTGACTGGGGTCCAGTTGGAGTAACTCAAGATTGGCTACTGCGCTGCTAAGAACTGGCAAATCAAACAGTATCCCCTTGAGAAACAAAGCAGAAGAACCCAACCGAAGGAGGATGTTCACCAGACTGGTGGATGGAACACACAGAGACAGAGACAGCCCTCGGGGTGTTTCTGTGCACCTCCATTTGTCAGAGTGTCCACAGGGGTTGTTGAGATTCAAGTACCAATGCAGCAGCCACAGGACAGTCATCCATGAGGGCTTGGCATTGCTGGGCTGAAGACCTTTCCCACCTACTTCTGTTCAATACCCCAGACCCAACCAGCTCAGCTCCCAACCTCTTGAGATGCTCGTTCTAGGGGCCCTCTAGAATATGGAGGGAGAAAGGTTGCTAAAACAATATAAAACTTCAAAGGACATAGTGAGTCTTCCTCCTAGGAACTGCCTCATACCTGTGAGAACACGAGAGTGTCTGAGTCAGCTTCAATTCCAGCAACTGATTTGGTTTCAAGATGAACCTGTACATATTTGGAAAAGCAGGATCTCTATGTTAGAATTCTCACCTGCCCATCAGGCCTACAGGAGGGTCAAAACTGACATGTATTTGAAAAGGAGGATATATATAGATATAAATATACGTGTGTGTGTGTGTGTGCGTGCTTACACATGTGCATAAATAGACTACATACGTGTATAACTGTATACTATATATAAAAAGGTGTATATATAGATATATATAAAATCTATACACACACACATGCACCCTTCCCACCACACACACTCACACATTGTAGTTAGTTGTTGTATGTAGCTAGTAGAAAAAAGACCATTTCTGGAGTTGCCCTGACCCTTGAAGGAAGACCAAAGCTGATTACATCTGAACTCTCAGCCACTGAAGCACTTTGAAGCAGGAGTGGCCAGGAATGCTGGCAGCAACATCCGAGTTACAGGCATGTGTCAAGGGTTTTGCAAACAATTTGGTATAAAACCCCAACTGTCAGTCAGTGTTTGGGGAGAGGAGGTGAGAGAGGGAGTTCTATGGACATGGGCTGTTCCTGTGGTAACAACAGAAAGGGGTTTGGCACTGCTGCATGAAGTCCTGCTTTCCGCCTGAGGGCTGGAGGGATCCCATGAGAGCTGGGAGCAGAGGGAGGCTGGACACGTGCAATGGGTGTTGGAAAAGTTGAGCACCTGACTCTTTAGAGTGAGGTGGCCAGAGACACCTCTTGGCCTAAGGGAAAGCAAAAGACCAAAAAAAAAGTCAAAGTAAAGGGAGATATTTGTACTAGAGGTAAAGGCTGTAACTCCTCCGTGCTGTGTGCACCCAACAGCCCCTCACTGTCTGCATCCCACTTTGACAGCCTTAAATCAGGGGTGCCTCAAAAATCCTTGAAGGTGCCCGCCAGGCCCCAGACATGTCCAGTGATGCTGCAACTGCAGGGTGAGACCAAAGCCAATTAGGTGCAGACTCTTATTGCTGGTGAAATCATGCAAAGGATTTAGATTCCCCCATCAGAAGAGAAGCATGGACCATGGCTGGCCAGATTTCTGGTCTAATCTGGTTTAATGGGACAAACACAGTTGCAAATCTGGAGGATTCTTGGCTGGGCATCAGAATTACCCTGGGTGCCTCAAAGCTCAAACTCCCCTGGGCTAAGGAGGAAGAGGGCTGGAGTGGCTGCACCCCACCTCCCAATCCTTCTCTAATCACTTCTCTTCAAAGCAGTCAGCCCCTGGACACTGAGACATTCAAATGAGAGAGGGAAGGTTCAAGTGCTGCCTTTATTTTCATCCCTTCCCTTACTCTGCACACCCCAACCTGGAAGGCAGCACACCCGCTTTCTGAACCACGGAGAGGTTGCTGCTTGGGCTCTCCTGCCCCTGGTGTGGGGCAGACATACCTTCTTCCACAGCCCACACCATCCACGATGCCTACAAAACCACAGAGGGGATATTCACTGCCCTCCTTGTAACTTACAAGGGATTGCTTCTCATTCCTACTAGAGCATCAGTGGAATAAGAGACAAGCATCTGAAGTCAGGCCATCTCCTGGTCACCTCTGTCCACTTCAGATGGAGTGTGAACAGAAGCACAGCCCTTCTGAAAGCCCTAGACTACGTTGCTGAAACTCCCCCTCTTCTTGCTTATTCTGCAGCCTGCTGGTCACAGGGGGAAACCTGGAAGGAAGCAGAACCTGATGCTCACAGGGTCCATCCAAGTCCCCCATGAGTAGGTGCTGTGGGTCAGGTTCAGGTTCAAAGCGATGCCAAGTAGAGCTGTCTTAAAATCACCAGCTACAGGCCTGACCCAATGTTCCCTTTTATGGCTCACATCAACCTCGGATCTTTGTCTCAACGGGAAAACCTTTTTTGGTGGCTTCTATGGCTGAGCATTCACATGTTCCAGCTCAGGCACACACCTTGTCTGTGCGTTACCTCGTTGGATTAAATTTGCTCATATCCTTTTGTTCCATGTATTAAAATATTCTATAAAATCAAGTGACCAAAAATCTATAGCTCTAAGAATACCTGGCTATCTTCTTTTTTTGTTCTTTTTCGTGTGGTTTTTGTTTGTTTCTAATCACAGTTAAACCTAAACAAAAGAAGTGGAGAAAAAGCAATGGGAAGGAGGGGGAGAAGAAAAGGAAAACATGATTCATGAAAGTCTCATCAGGAACTGAACTGCAGGGCTGACATAACCAGCTCTCAGAAGGAGTCCTCACAAATTGGAGGGCAGTTTGGATCTGACAGGTTCCAGGTCCCCTGTGAGCACTATGGATTCTTTCCTCCCACCAGCAGTCAGAGAAGCAGCGCCTGCAGTGCTGGCCCCAAACACCAGCGGATGGGGTAAAGAACCTGAGGACAGCTGACGCGGTAAAGTCACACGCCCAGGTATTGAGCTACAAGGCTTCCCGAGAAGTCCAGTCCCTCCACCAGGGAAAGGAGAGAAGCTGGAAATGGATTCTCTAGAGGAATGAGAGCTTTGGCTCAGTGTCTGAGCCAGCTCTTGGGGCAAAGATGGCTGGGAAGCAGAAATCAACTTGATGTCCTGGTTCAGACGTCCCGGCGGCACCGGCGGCGTGCTCTTGGCCTGCAGGATCTGCGAAGGTGGGCTGGCGGTCTGAGGCAGGAGCAAAGAGCCGTGAGAGCCTGAGGCCCCAGAAGGGCCACATTGAAAAGTTCTTGTTGCTACTGGGCTCTGACTAGGAGGACTAAGGCCAGAAGGGGTATAACAGGGAGAGGCGACACCAGGCTGCTGTAGTGGAGACATGGAGGCAAAAGGTGGCCGTTCTTGGTGGAGCTGGGCTATCGTTCCAGTTAAAGATCCTAATGCACTTGGATGCGTTTGGCACAGGCCTGAGGACGGCCCACCAGAGACCTGTGCCAGCTGGCTTAGGCTGGAAGATGGAGAGTTGGAAGAAGGAGGGGGCTGGAAGTGATTCATTCCTCCCAAAGTCCCACTGCCCGACAGCTGCTGTAATTGTCCCCCCTGCAGTGGTCTTGTGGTGGGCTGGAACTGGTTGAGAAGACTGGGGGGTGAGTTTGATGAGAGCTGGGTGAGAGATGTTGATGGGGATCCAGTTGTGGCTTGCTGGAAATGCCCAAATCCACTGCTGGAAAGGGCTGGCTGCTGCTGCTGCTGCTGCTGCTGTGGCTGCTGCTGCTGTGGCTGCTGCATGGACTGGGCTGTACCTAAGGGTGATCCAGAATTCCCATGTTGGAACTGGCTCAGTCCCGCTGTGGATGCGCTGCTCAAACCCGGCTGGCTTGAGCTGCTTGGAGGGGAGCCCACCTGGAACTGGCCTAAGCCAGCGGCTGCTGAGAATCCTGCAAGCTGCTGGATGTGGAAGGAGGAGGAGGAAGGGGTTTCTGCTCCTGGGGTATGCAGCTGGGACGGAGTACTGGAGGGAGAGCCAACGGCAGAAGGACCCGTGGACGGGATTAGAGACTGGATTCGTTTTAGCTGTCTTGGAGTTTGGTTGGATTGCTGTCCCAAGGAGCCCAGGACGGACACAGGAGGACGGAAGATGGCTGTTGGGAGGCGTGGATGGTGGGTGAGAGCTATAGCGACAGAAGTGGTGGCTGCTGCAGCTTGCAGGGGTGCCTGGATCAGTGGGGTCCAGATGACAGGGGTGGGAGTGGATGCGGCAGCGGCGGCAGCCTGGACGTTGTGAGCACAGTGTGCCATTTCCCTGTCGTGCTGCACGATCTGCTGGATGATCTCATTCTCCTGGTAGTTGAAAACACCCGAATTGAGGTCATGCTGGACTTTGTGCAGCAGAATGGAATTTTTCTTGCCTGTAGTGAAAGTGAAGAGAGAAAGAGTCATTCTGGGATGTCAATGAATGGGAGGGTTCCTCAAAGCTTCCTGCCAGGCTTCCCTCAAACTGTTGGCACTGTCTCCCCTCCACTGTCATTATAGGATCAGTGTTCCAGCTACAAGGTGACAAACATCACATCTTCTGCTTTTGCGTTATGATCAACACACTTTAAGATCCCATCAAAATGTGCCTGACAGGACACAATTTTAGTTAGACAGTAAAGCCACTTTTGGTAAGTGTGGCAGATGGGTAGCAAAGCTCATGAATCTGGAAGATTCCCATTTTAACCTCATAATCTGAACTTCCATTAGAAATAAACAATAAACCCAAAGGCTGCAATTTTTTGTGTGTGTGTTTGCAAAGGAAAACCTCATACACATAAGCCCAGTGAAGTCTCCTGAGTCTTCAGTTACTCTTCTTTTCCTCATCTGTGTCATGTAACGTGTTCCCTCTGGAGTGGTTTGAGTTGAAATTTCTCTAGGAACAAGGGACAGAAGGACTTTGTGTGCTGGAAGAGCTCAAGCTGGCTCAAGTAAATGACCTCAGCCATGCTGCATCTTGGCTGTGCTCTTCTAGCCCAGACTTTAAGGAACTGCAGGCTAGCAAACTGCATGTTCCAGCTGGACTTCCAAGCCTGCAGCAAAATATCAGCATGTGCTTTACCTTTCCAGTGGGTTGGAAAAAGTGGTGTAATGAGTTTGTGTGGTCTGGATGGATCCACTCTCCTGGACTGAAGGACAGAACTATTCAGTGATGGGGTAGGAGATGCTGCCAGTGATGACCTTTTACCAGAGCACAAATGATTTCTCAAAGGAGAGTGTTTCTGATATGGTCAGGCCATGTTCTAAATGCCTTTTAAAGCTCTGTTCTCGTAACATGCCAGTCAATAACTTGGTTGATAAGGAGCTGGTGTATGCTGATTTGAATGACTTTCTTATAAAATTAGTGCAGATCAGATCCCTGTTCTTGCTTTTTCAAGGGACCTCTCTCCTGACAACATATGCCAATTTGAATTGATGGCAGTACCTCTGCTGTTTCTACTGAAGCTGTTTGGATTTGAAGGGTTCAGCCTAGAACTGCTCTGCATGCTGTCTCTACGTGTCTGCGCGTGCAGGGGCACCCTGGCCCTACGGCTGCGTGTCTGTACACAGCTCACTTTGTAGCTGAAGCTCAGGGGGGTGAGCACAGAAGGGTCACCTCCAAAGGAGGTACCAGCCAGTTTGGGTCGGATCAGAAGCTGTATTCGCCCTCCTCCTGAACCTGATTCAAATATCACTTCTAGCTCCTGTACAGGACAAGGGCAAACAGACAAAAGGACAGGGTGCCAACTGCTGTGGACTTAGAGAGCAGGGGATGGACGCATGGATGGGGAAGGGCCTCATTTTCTGTATTTTAACCCCCGAATCATGTAATGATTTAGGAATTAAAGGCTGGTGGCACAGCTCATGTCCATTAAACTTGTCTCACGCTCATGAAATCACACCTTTCAAGAGCATTGATATTATCGACTAAGTCCATGGAATGATACTAAATTTGCCTCCTACAGCATTCTGGTTTAAACTGGTCAGCTGCTAGTTTCCAAGAAGGAATGGTTAAGAACGGGCTGCCATGTTGGGTAGTAGTTCCCAGTGAGTAGTTCCAGTGGAATTTCCTTTCAATCCTATACCAGTCACACTTCAGACTGTTATGCACTGACAGAATCATAGAATCATAGAATGGTTAGGGTTGGAAAGGACCTCAAGATCATCCAGTTCCAACCCCCCTGCCATGGACAGGGACACCTCTCACTAAACCATCCAACACAAGGCTTCATCCAACCTGGCCTTGAACACTGCCAGGGATGGAGCACTCACAACCTCCCTGGGCAACCGATTCCAGTGTCTCACCACCCTAACAGGAAAGAATTTCCTCCTTATATCCAGTCTAAACTTCCCCTGTTTCAGTTTTAACCCTTTACCCCTTGTCCTGTCACTACAGTCCCTGACAAAGAGTCCCTCCCCAGCATCCCTCACTATTTACTATCACTCGAACTCAATAAAACTATAATAATTTAATGTGGGAACAGGTTTGTGCATAGATAACATCCATATAGTTGCTTTTATTTCTTTAGTGTATAATGGATCTTTACCCCACATATCATGCTAGGTTTGATGGTTTAGTTCTAGTGTCCAGCTGCAAGGTATGAAAAGGTACAGAAAACACCCACAAGGATCAGGCTTGAAAACATCAGTAACTACAATTCAGTCAGAGAAGTGATGATCTGATACTGATTTATATGGAATTTCACAAAGGAAGCTGTTAAAAACCTTTCTCTTCAGGTCCAGAAGGACCCATGAGATACTGTGACTTTACACAAGCCCATTAAAAAAAGCAGGAGCAATCTAACTGTGACTGTAGTTAAGCATTGGAAGAACACACTAAGGATTTTTCCTTGTACTTTTTAAAGCGTTTCTCTCTTTATCACAAGATGTGGCTCTAGCAACTGATTCTCGTTCTGCAACTGGTGAATTCATGATGTCTGCTGTGGGTAGCGAGATGTTTAATGCTTTTGTGTTTCACCTGCTGCTATTCACTCCCTCCTAAAAAAACATCAAGGCACATGAATTGACCTTTCTTTTCCTGCATTGGAGAATAATACCAGCCCCTGGAAGGACGTAGTTCTGAAGGCAAAGAGTGTTTGGAGCTCCTAATGTCATTACAGTTGCTGGAGAGCTTGTTTGCCCTGGAAGTGAATGTGTAGGAGATATAAACAGTGTATAATACCATTTCATTGTAAACTGGACTGGAATAGACAGCACTGGCATTCCTGTGATCTCAGTTCTACCCGCCCTTCCTGCAGCCAGGCACACCAGAGAGACCATGAATGTCACCTTTAAACTTCAGAGCATTTTTGCAGTGAATATACAGTGAACGGCTTAGAGCTATGCTGCACACACAGTAATTTCCACTTGGTATCTACTATAATGACATTTGTTTGCTCACAAACACATTAATCACAAAGAGCTGATTAAACAGAAACAGAAATATTAACTGCTGTGGTCTGGAGAGAAGGAACACCCTATCTAAATAAGAATGACAGAGAGTTCAAGAGGGATTCAGCTGCAGGTTTGTAATCATTCTCTCCAGAGTTGAAGGTACAAATCCCAGCATGGGGAATCTGTAGCTTTCTTGCACACCTGCAAGGTCAGGATGCAGATGGGAGTCAACATGCTGTGTTCAAAGCAGGCAGGCAAAAAAGCTGCCTTTTGACATTTGCTTTCCTGACAACAAACTGTAGCAAAACCAGGATGAGGAGGATTGATGACGGATAGAAAAAGGAGAAACAAGCTCTTCCCTGTGAGGATGCTGAGGCACTGGCACAGGGTGCCCAGAGAAGCTGTGGCTGCCCCATCCCTGGCAGTGCTCAAGGCCAGGTTGGACACAGGGGCTTGGAGCAAGCTGCTCCAGTGGAAGGTGTCCCTGTCTGTGGCAGGGGTTGGAACTGGATGAGCTTTAAGGTCCCTTCTAACCCAAAGCAGTCTGGGATTCTGATTCTGTGTTGCTAATGCAGATTTCCAGAAGGCTAAATACCATCAACTGCTCTGTGTTTCCATCATTACACCTCAGCTCACTCCTTTAATTCCATATCACCTATCTTTGGCTTCTGATTTGCCTGTCTGTGCTTGAATAACCTGCAATTTTCAAGGCTGCCCTCAACTGAGATGAGAACCCAAGTGATGTTAATCAGAGCTGCACGGATGAACTGAGGGGATTGATGTTTTCATAACCCGAGCTCTTGACAACACAGGACGAGCTGCTCAGCAGCCTCTGGTGTCCTTGGCAGAGCACTAAACAGAGAATATGCTAACATTTCCCAAACATACATACTACTTCCTGTGAGCATTTTGATCAAAGCTCCTGAAATTTGTGTCAAACTGAGAAAACAATTCCAGCAAAACCCTTGGAATTAGGAGGTTTGTTAGTTTTTAAACCAGAACGTTTCAGTTCTCCTTTGCAGTTACATTCCACTTCCCTGTCTTCCTGAGCCCAGCTTGAATCTATTAATCTCTTCATTAGATCAACTTTTGCTTTTCTCTTTTGCCAAGAAAGTCTCAAATTTCTGCTCCAGAATATTAACCACCAAATGACTGAAAAGCTTCTTTCGGTTACTGAAGGGCAGAGGAATGTTTCAGAGTCATTATTCAAATTGGAACTGGTTACCAAACTGAAGAATTCATGGGTTTCACCATTCTAATGAATTGCATCATTTACATCATGTTTCCACACAGAGATATAAGGTGCTTATTAGGTGCTTCTGAAGCAAATCCTCCTTCCAAACAGCACCAGATCAGAACAGGAAAATGCTGGTGGGATGAAGATGTTTTCTTGGCAGGTCTGTCTCAGGTCCTGCATGAAAATCAGCCAACAGTGGGATGAGGCAGTAGGAGGCACTTTTGCTTGGGGAGGTAGTTCTGAGATTATTTCTCATCATCATCTTATATATTAAATTGCTTCAGTTTCAAATTCCTTTTTCCTGCTCTGGATTTACCGCCACATCCTCTGCCTCCAGAGAAGAGCAGTAAAGACAGCAATCAGAGAACTGATTAGTTTGGCCCCACGTAACCCCAACCGAAACGATGTTCCTCAGCTCAGAGCTATGCTCAGTGAACCACGGTGGAGCCCTGTGTTCTTGCTAAGCCAGGGAGAAGCTTCATTAAAAGAAAGGAAAAGGGACTCCCCTTTCCAATTTAATCTCATCACGGAAGCAGGGAGGCTGGATGTTAGTTTCTTCTTCTATGTTCTTTATCCCGCATGAAGTGCTGAGTCTAAGGTATTGAGATAAACAGTCTACCCAAGCACTTCTCCTAACCCCAAAAGCACGATCCAAATTTACTGAGATAACATAATGGGAGGACTGGGTGGCTCCAAAGCAACCCCTTGGCCTGGATGTGCCCCTTAACAGGACTGAGGCAGCTACAGGAGCAATGTCAGGCAAAGGACTTAAGACTCAAAGGTCTCCATGGCACAACTGATGTTTTTTGTTCTCAATATGATTTCTTCCCTAAGTCAGACAAAAATAAGTACCATCAATGGAGTGCTCTGGGTTCTAAAAGCTCCCAATTTTCCTCACTGTAACAACAGGCTAAATAGAAGGGGGTGAAAAAAGTAAGATATTTAAAACCTAGATGTTCCTAGCAAAGCTATTGGAGCTTTGAAGTGGAGTCGGGTATGTAAAATTATGGAAACTAAGCAAATAGATGTTGCTCCCTTAACAACGAACTGCAAAGTCACATTTTCCTCGACTGTAGAGAGCACACAAAAGAACAGGGAGAAAAGCTCATGTGATTTCGTAAAAGGAGCCAGCACTCAACACTAATTCTTCCATCAAATCATCAAAATTAGCTTTTTGTTGTGAAAACTCTGCACAGACACTGAGGAAATGAAAGAGAATACAGTTCCAAGCCCACTGGCTGTACTTTAAGAATTCAGGTCACTAAATCGCTATCTGAATTTGCATGGATTTGAAATAATCTCACTTTATTAGACTGCCTTCTGCCTGCCCTGCTGTCATGGTGCCTGCCCACTGCCACATGGTGACTTCTTTCTGCTCCTCACTTCTTATAATTCAGAGGACTGGGTAGTGAACACACTGCTCAGATCGCTGATGCAGCAAAGGGCTCACAGCAGTGCTGATGGTGGTCTTTGCCCTCCCTTGCCTGGGGGGTTACTTGTACCCTGAGCTGCTCCGTTTGGGTAATCATTTAAACATTAAATAAATAACAGGATATCTGCTCTGGAGCCAGGCTGAGAGAGCTGGGCTGGGGCAGCTTGGAGAAGGCTTCTTAAGGGGAGACCTTAGAGCAGCTCCAGTGCCTAAAGGGGCTGCAGGAAACCTGGAGAGGGGCTTTGGAGAAGGGCCTGTAGGGACAGGCCAAGGGGAACGGCTTTAACCTGCCAGAGGGGAGACTCAGATGAGCTCTGAGGCAGAAGCTCTTCCCTGGGAGGGTGCTGAGGCGCTGGCACAGGGTGCCCAGAGAAGCTGTGGCTGCCCCATCCCTGGCAGTGCTCAAGGCCGGGTTGGACACAGGGGCTTGGAGCAAGCTGCTCCAGTGGAAGGGGTCCCTGCCTGTGGCAGGAGTTGGAACTGGATGAGCTTTGAGGTCCTTTCCAACCCAAACCATTCCATGATTTCATGATGCTATGAAATTAGCTGGAACAGAGATTTCAAAATAATTCTTAACTCCCAGTAAGAATTTGGGCTTCCTTTCCTGTTCCAGCCTTTCTCTCAGATGTAACTTAACCCACACTGAACGGTGTTAACTATCATGTAAAGGCTTCTGCTCACAACTGAAGTACCCTCAGAAGCAAAGCTTGGAAGCAAAGCTGATCCAGCTGGATTAGCTCTAGAAGCATCCATAGAAGAGTTCAGCATTGTTAACAAATCTGCTCTAGACACCAATTCAGATGAACATCCCTGAGAGCCTGGCTGTGTCAATACATCAGAGCCGAGATGTGCAGCTCTCAAACTGCTCTGCAGTAATTACCATTTATGCCCTGGTATGCACAAGGCTGCATACACTGTAGTGCTAAAGCCAAATTCTTCAAGGTCCAGGGTACAACAAGCTCTCCTCCCCTGTTCTGTCCTCTGCAAAACTATATGGAATTAGACTTGTATGCAGGGGTTTTATTGCAGGAAAGCCACACTGAAAGGGAAATCAATGTGATCAGTGTAAAGCACATTGTACTGGGGAGGGTCACTGAATATTTCTTGATAACATCTTCAACAATAATGTGTTCAAAACCTTAAAATGGACAACTCCCCATCTTTTCAAGTGGAGGTTTTCCCTCCCTGAACAGTTCAGCCCTGCCACTGATTGTTCCACTTCTTCCATCTACCAAATAGTTATCTTCCAAAATATATGGCAACTCTTAACAGTCAGAACATTCACTTTTACCTGGGCCAAAGCGCTGTAGGTCGAATGATACACAGTGAATAATGTGAGCTGATGAACCTCGCGACAGTTAAACAACAATTAAGCTCTTGCCTCCACTCCTCACATTTATGCCCATCATACAGAGCTTTGCAGAAAAGCACAGAATTTCTCAGAGGAATGTGACTGTCAATATCCGTGAGGAGGTGTAAGAGCTGTGCAACTCTGGAGTGCCCGTGATGCCCTTTGCTGCCTGAAGCATACAGTCCTGGCTCTTACTCACCACTGGCAGCTGAAGCCAAGGAACTGCCTTCTCCTCAAAGTGGCAGAAGTGCTTTTTTATCTGAAGCCAAAGCTCCTGCACTCAATTCTCAGTGCCCTCCTAGCACTAACAGCTGTGACAAGGACACATTCTGGAAAACTCTGGACATTCTGGAACTGGTTTCCTTTCACTTTTGTGCTCTGTAGCCTGCTCTTCTTGCAGACAGCTACTGAATGGCCTTCAAGGCAGGAAAAGTCCCATGAGGCCAGAGGAGTGGCTGGGAAGCAGGTCTTACTTCATGTAATTAAAGAGGAGATTGAAAATTATTTTTGAAGTTGATGGAATGGTAAAATGGGATCTGAACAGGTGGTTTATTTTGATGCAGATAGATAGCCAAGAGCTGTGCAGTTGGCTCTCTCTATATATAAGGAACTGACAACTTGGGCAACCTATGTAGGTAGGTGTCGTGGTTTAAGCCCAGGCCATAAGTCAGCCACGCAGCCCTCTTGCTCAGTCCCCCCTTTTCTTCCCCCCCATTGCCCCCCCCCCCCCCCCCCCCAGAGGGATGGGGAGGAGAGTGGAATGAATGTAACTCTCATGGGCTGAGATAAGAACAGCCCAGTAACTAAGGTATAACACAAATCACTGCTGCTACCACCAATGATAATAATGATAAGGGAAATAACAGGGGAAGAGAATACAATACCACCCGTCAACACCCAGCCCAACCGAGCAGTGAGCCAGCCCTTTCGGGTAACTCTCCGGGCATGACGTGTTGTGGTATGGAATACTTCTTTGGTCAGTTTGGGTCAGGTGTCCTGTCTCTGCTTCCTCCTGGCTTCCCCTTCTCCCTGCAGAGCATGGGACTCAGAAAGTCCTTGGTCAGACCAAACATTTGAGCAGTAACTAAAACCATCGGTGTTATCAGTGCTGTTCCCAGGCCGAAAGTCAAAACCACAGCACTGCACCAGCTACTAAGAAGGAGAAAAAATGACTGCTACTGCTGAACCCAGGACAGTAGGTTGTACTATGTTGTATCTCTTACAACTCTCCCAGCACTGCTCCATTTCTCCCAGTTAGCCAGTACCCATTTGCAATAGTAGTGACTCCTGTCCAGAAGACCAAACTTCCTGGAGAATTTGCACCCTGCAAGGGACATGGGCTGGGATGGACCGATGTAAACCACGGTCATTTACAAAGTTAAAGACAGGTCTCCCGATATCTCACCACCACCCTGCACTGTCCCTTCTACTGGGGTGTCTTGAGCTTTATTTTCTAACTAGAGTTGCAAGAGAAATGGCATTTTATGAGGTGAACACAGTCGCCAATTCACCTTCATTAAGCTGAAGTGACTCATGGCTGCTGATTTGCTGGTGTTTTGCCTTAGGCTAAACAGAAAACCTGGCTTTCACATTCCATTATTCAATTCCTGCTCAAGTTCAACTCACCCTGCATACCTGGGCTAGACAGCACTTCCAGGGGTGATTCACCTAAGCCATTTCAGCTAGCCACCATAGCAGAAGACCTGTCATACTCTATATGCCTTTTTCTCTCTGATGACTGTAAAAGTTGTAGTATTGGAATGAGGGGGGAGGATTTCATGTCAGAGGAATACAAAGTGATACCTGAACTTTGAGTCCTCATGAGCAGTCGAGTTTGTGGGTTATTCAGGTAACCACAGAAGACAAAATGGAGTAGAACCGTGGTACCTCACGTCAGCCATTGCACCCTGCCTTGCTCAGCACTTGGATTATGATTTCACTGCCTTAAGGAAGAGTTCAATGTGAGTTTGAAAGAATGCTTTCTCCCAGAGCACACACTCTAGCACTCTATACCTGGGACAGAGGAACTTCTATCCTTACATCACCTGTGCCTGCATCAGCAGTCTTGAATAAGAAGCATCCATCTATCTATCTATTTATCTATCTATCTATCTATCTATCTATCTATCTGTACCTCCTCACGAGCAAATCTACTTGCTCACCTCACATGTGCAGCTCTTTGGAGCTACTCACCTGCACACAGTAAACAAATCTATCCTACAGTGTAGATACAGTATAAAATTTACGCTGAGTACATCTTGGTTTATTTATACACATTTCAGCCTGTTCCATTTATCCATCTGATTTTGCAGGGTACTTGCCATGGAGCAGGCAGCTGAGAGGCATTCAAAGACCAAGCTCCACTTTTGTTAGCCTTATTTTACCTGTGGAAGATCTGAGGAATTGAGGCACAGAGCAAAGGCATGCGAAGGACAAAGAGGGAACGTGTGGCAGAGCTTGGCATGGATCCCAGATCTCATTCATACTTCCCCTCACCTAACACCAGCCCTTCCTCTGAGGCAGCAGATCCCACAGTATTAGTCATGACCTGGACAAGTAGGGTCACAAACCCAATAGGATTTCAATTGCAGAAGCATGGTCAAGAGCTGGCAAACAGGATGCACAGGCAAATGGTTGGGAACATCTATTTTTGTGGCTTGTTTGCATGACAAAGCTTTTAAAACTCCTACCACTATAAGATCTTGAACTGACACTCTTGTACCAGAACAGTATTTTTTATTTGGAGACTTGTATTGCATTGTCTGAGCTTCTGGTGTTTTAGCATCTGCAATGCCTGGAGGCAATGTGAGTCCTGACTTAACTGGGATCCTTGTATCAAAACATCTACAACTGGCCTTCAAAATGCAACCATTTCAAACTAGGGGGTGAAAAAAGCCTGATGCAAAAGAACAAGTAACTTCCTCTGGCTGTAAATGTGCTGTCAGCTCCCACCAGTGACCTTGATACGGATGGGGAGCAACCTCACCCAGACATTGATGGTGTTTATTACAGCAGAGCCAACACTGGAAGTAATTGTCCCTCAGTAGTTTTGGGGATGCATCAGTGACTTTTGATTCAACAATACTCACGCCCTGTCTTGTATTTACTTTCAACGAACATTGTGTTTTACAAGTGCAAATGTTTGTGAAAATCTAATTTTAAGCTTCAGTGGTCACTGAAAGCCAGTTTCAAAGCCAGGCAGGAACAGAACGATGCGACCTGTGTAAGTAAGTGGTGCATCACAAACTGGGACATTCACAAATGCTCATCAGACAAAGAATTACTCACTGGAGAAAAGAACAACTCATTTCCCCACAGAAATACTGCAAAGACTGTCACAGCTTGGTCACTAACAAGAAAAAATGGAAGATTTAATGTGTGATAAAATGATCATTAATCAATGATCAGCCTAAATGTCTCTAGTCTCCATCTGAAGCTGCAGAAAGTGGGGTATGTGATATTCTGCAGGGTGAGGAGTTCTTTAGAGTCTGAAGTTACTCAGACACAAGTCTTTGTAGAACCCAGCCTCAGTCAAATCATGGAGAATAACACCAGCCAGTCTTTAAAGAGCTCTGGAAAACATCTTCCCAAGCAATACATGGAACAGGCAGGATGCCAATATCAATTCCCATTAACAGCAGAGGTTAGAAGGATCCACCAACATGCTCTTTGCAGAACCACCAGCGACAGTTTCCAGGCTGCTGCACTGCCCATCCACAAACAGGAGGAGATTGGGCACAGGGATCAGGGTGCATCTGCCCTGCGCTTTCCCCTTAGCCACAGGCTTTCAAACTGCATTTGCTCTGCAAAGTGAATGCCTCATCACACCTCCTGTTGACCAGTATTATTCCTGTTGCTTCAAGGGATAAGGTCTTACATCTTCATCCTGCCTCCCTGCCACCTTGACAAGCTTAGACCATGCTTTCCAAATCCTCCGTGTAGCACGTAATCCTGTAAAAATCTCTCCAGCCACAGTGACTGAATGGACTGAGATTTTTCTCCTTGTACTGCATGGGGGAACACTGGATGGATCCTATCCTGGTACCAGAACAGTGAAAGAGCCCTCTGAAACATTTTGTGTACTCAGTGACGCATGGGCTTCTCAAGGACATGTTGTCATCTGGGTAGGAGGGAGTTAGTGAATGCACCATTGACTCAGAAAGAAGATCCCATTTGCTTCCAGCTTGTGTCCAAATCCTGAGCAGAACATAACAGGAACCAAAACCATGGTCCTGCTTCTGTTCATACCCAGCTTTTATGGACTTCTGTTCCTTAACTTCAGTCTTGTAGAATAATCCCTCTGCTTTCAGAGAGAGACCAAGCAGAATGCAGCCACCTTGACACCTAAAAAAATCAGATGCTGTTACACAGCTAATGCACCGCTCTTTCTGGATGGTGCAAGTTTCAGAGGGAAGTGAAGAAATGCCTTATTTTAAAGAGCTGGGTACACATAAATCACTAAGGCTCTTTCAGGAAAATCAAACCAAAGACTGCAGGGCACAACAGGGTTGGAAACTGCTATGAAGCTGCTATTTCACAACAGTAGAGGATGTCAAGTTGAAAGAACAGGCAGCTCCCAGGTCTGGCTGCCAGGGAAACAAGGGTAGCAGAAGGATTTTCACTGTTTGACCCTGAAGAGTTCTGCCTCTTCTGTGACACAGGGACTGATGGTGTCTCAGGTCAGCAGAATGGCAAAAGGAGGGAAGGCTAATGCCAGAGTTCTGCACCAAAGGCCCTGTTGTTCCTGTGTCACCTCCTGACTTGATGTTGATATTTTGCAGCTGCCTGTGGAAGGAAGGAATTCCTCTGATGGCAGAAGCATGTGAGGTTCTTTATGCTGGGTTGGAATTTTCCATGGATTTTAGGTAGGTGGGCAGCAGCAAACAGACGCAGGACAGCCTGCCCACCTGTACACACAGCCACAGGAAGCATCAAGCTAGGAACCTGAGCAGTTCTGACCACCTAAATCCGGAAGATTTGATAAAGTCGAGTTAGACCATCCCTGCCAGTGCCTGACATTTCATTTTCTCAGCAGTTTTACAGTGAAATTTAAATAACCTAAACGATGGCACTCTTGCTACTTATACTAGGGCCTCATTATCATAGACTCTGCCAAACTCTACATATTAAGCTCCTACCCTTTTACTCAGGGGTCACATTTCTGATCTGCAGCAGGTAATGAGATGCCCAGAATACAGTGTTCTTGGCATAAGCAGCCCCAGAGGCACTGCACCTCTTGCTGGGACACCAGCTTATTCCTTACCCTCCTCACCCCATCATCCTCCTCTCCTTTTGCATTGTACTCAGCCCTGCATTGACCTTTTGGATTCCGGAAAGCAATGAAAATGAATGCACTGTGAAGAGATGTAAAATAAGCAGCTAAAGGAGTTAGTGCAGGACTCTGAAATGCTCAGTCCTCAACTCTGCAAAGAAGTCTTGCCTGTTCTTGCATAAGTCACTTAATCTCTGTGTTAAAACATCTCTGGTTGTGACCGAAGAACATTATCCTTCTCTTCCCTAGTTAGACAGGGGTGCTTGCAGAAGAGATTATGTCTCCCACTGCACAAGGTGAGGATCACTATGCTGCAACAAGGCATTAATACCATTTGGTTACTTGTGTTTGCTTTGGGCTGGGGGAGAGGTTTTTACTGATTGCGTGTTTACACATTTTGAGCTAAAATTCAAACCCTAGTGAATGCACCAGCATGGCCCTCATGGCCTCACACTGATCTTGGAAATGAATGGAAGCAGAGGCTGGCAAAAATGTTTACGTGTAAGGAACAAAGAGAGAGAAGAATGCAGACTCAACTGATTGTGAACAGGGCTCCTGGTAGGAGCTGAAGTCAGGCACAGAGAGATGGGTTGGACAGCGCCTCGGGTCACATAGCCTAGTGTGAGGTACCCTTGCCCATGGCAATGGGGTTGGAACTAGATGACCTTAAACTCCTTTCATCCCAAACCATTCTATGATTCTATGATCTCCTTCAGTTCCCAACTCCATCAAAGGATCTAAGGACAAAGGCTGGAGATGGGCTGTCAGAGCAGCAGGCAACAGGAACGAGAAACCCCCCCACACCTTCTACTCACCGATTCTGTCCAGCCTGTCCAGAGCCACTGTCTCAAACGCTCGCCGCATCATGGGGTACTCCTCCAGCACCTCATTGAAGTTATCCACGGAGAGGGAGTAGAGGCGGCAGTAGGTGTCTGCTCGCACGCTGGCCGTGCGCCGGCCCCGTGTCAGCAGGCAGATTTCTGCAAGGGAAGAGCCAGCCTGAGCGCATGGGGATGGGCATCACCACTTTGCCTGCCACCCTGTCGCCTCTTGAGGTGGACTCTTCCTCCTCTCCCCCAAGAATATCAGCAGGGGTAACATTCTGTATGTGCAGTAACAGTTTACAGTACCGGGGGCTAAGCTGTGGCAGCTGCTACCAAAACACAGCTCCATGATTCTGCTGATCTCATTAGCCAGGCAAGTTTGGGGATAGCGGATTATCAAAGATACCATTTGGCCATTCAGACTGGAGAAGCTGTCCTTCTCCAGCTCCCCATGGGCACTGGGAGGAGTAGGGGAAGCTGTGCTCTCGCTGAAGCTAGTTCCCTCTCTGGATTTGTAGTAAAGGCTCTTTGCTGACTGTGGCTTGATGCCTGGGCATAACTTTGATCCCAACACCAGAACATTTGTCTTCTCAAAGATTTTTGTAGGATTGTGCAAGGTCCTGCACTGGTTGGGGCAATCCCCAGCACAAACACAGGCTGGAGGAGTCTGGAGGGAGCAGCCCGAAAAGAAGAACTTGGGAGTGCTGCTTGACAGAAGCTCCCCATGACCCGGCTTCAGTGTGCACTTAAGCACAGAACCCCCTTGTGTGCTGGGCTGCACCCCCAGAGCGTGAGCAGCAGCTCAGGGAGGGGATCCTGCCCCTCTGCTGTGCTCTGGGGAGACCCCCCCCTGCAGCCCTGATCCAGCTCTGGGGCAGCAGCACAAGAGGGACGTGGGGCTGCTGGAGCGAGGCCAGAGGAGGCCATGGGGATGCTGCGAGGGCTGGAGCAGCTCTGCTCTGGAGCCAGGCTGAGAGAGCTGGGCTGGGGCAGCCTGGACAAGAGAAGGCTCCTGAAGGGGAGACCTGAGAGCAGCTCCAGTGCCTAAAGGGGCTGCAGGGAACCTGGAGAAGGGCTTTGGACAAGGGCCTGTAGGGACAGGCCAAGGGGAATGGCTTGAACCTGCCCGAGGGGAGACTGAGATGAGCTCTGAGGCAGAAGCTCTTCCCTGTGAGGGTGCGGAGGCACTGGCACAGGGTGCCCAGAGAAGCTGTGGCTGCCCCATCCCTGGCAGTGCTCAAGGCCAGGTTGGACACAGGGGCTTGGAGCAAGCTGCTCCAATGGAAGGGGTCCCTGCCTGTGGCAAGGGGTTGGAACTGGATGAGCTTTGAGGCCCTTTCCAACCTAAACCAGTCTGGGATATGACACAAGGTTACAGATTGCCAGGGAAATTCAAGTTAGTGGCACCTACTGACTCTTGGTTTATTTACCCTGCATTCATCTGCTCTTAGGAGGGTGCTCAGCTTACTACAGAACAGAAAGCCCTTGTCTGACTTTGGCATGGACGCTCCTCGTGCACTCAGCAGAGAGCTCCTGTGTCCTGCTTTTCCACTCATTACACACAGTGTGGGCATCTAAGGCAGACACCTGAAGACAGATGGTGTGTCTTAGAGACTGACAGCACTCTTCATTGTGCTGCATGCTGGGTGCCAAGCCACACCACCATGCTAAGGATTCATTCTGTGTCTATCCCAAAGCATTGTCTCCAACCCTGGAACTCCAAACCCCACCAAACTGACCTAATTTGTTAGGAACATGCAGAGTCCAGGTAGATGCAGACATGCTGTTTCACAAGAACTGAACGTATGATTGTAGGAAATGCATGACAGGGATTTTTTAATAGAGAAAAGGCTTTAGAGTAGGGAAGGAAAAGCAGGTTACCTCCTGCCCCCTCTCAGTAAGCCATTAATTTGGGGGCATTCAGTGTGTGTACTGAAACGTGCATCTAACAGAGGGCTGTCTGTCGGGGCTCAGTGAGGTCTTCACGGGGCTCTGACAGGATGGATTTCTCTGTGTTGCTCATAAGAGCACTATCTCCAATCTTTTACAGGCTTTCCTGACCTCATGCCGGTTCCCCTGTTCCTGAGCTCTGCTGCTGACAGATTACCCCTGCTTGGTGACCACAACATTTTGCTGAGCCACAGGCTGGAAGATGGACTATGTTGTTTTCCTCCACATTTATCCTGTTCTTTGTATGATAGATGCCAGACAGCAGGACTAGAAAACAGTAGGAATGCACTTGGAGAATGCTCCATTTTTTCCCTTTAGGTTCTCAGCTTCACAGATGTGTCAGTCTGCTCAGGGCAAAAAGAAATGAACGTGCAAGAGCCAACTTTCCCTTCTCCATTTTGCTACTTATTATCTATACTCCTGAACTGCCTGTGAGTCCCACTCACTTCCTGTTACACCATTTACTATACCGGGAAGCTGCCACACAGTTGAGAGGGTGGAGGAGAAGTGCCTGGGGAAGCAGTTCCATGTGCTGCCACCCCAGTGCATCTAGGACAAGCTAAGGAACACGCGAGCAGTAACAGTGGGTATTGCTGTGTAATGATGATTGACCGACATGCACCTCCGAAGTAGGAGCCATCTGCCAGCTTGGTCTCCTTGTTGCCTTTGGTGAGGACGCTCACCACCCCGTGCTGGATGAAGTACATCTTCTTGCCAATGGTGCCCTCCCGGATGATGTAATCCCCTGGCTGAAACACCTCGAACCGCAGCTTGGTCAACATTGATGTCACAAAGTTGGGATCTGCATTGGCAAAGAGGGGCATAGAAGCCACCAGCTTCCTGCAGTTGAAGTTTATGATTTCCTGAGCATGATGTGATGCAGGAGAGAAAGAAAGAGAGGGGAAGGGGAGAAAAGTTGGGGAAGAAAAGACACATACATTTAGTCTACATCTAATAAATGATGAAGTTTCCCCACTTGAACTGTACACTATAAAGTAAGGGGGGAAATGCTGTTCCCTTAGTCTGGCTCCCCTAGTGTGAGCTGGAATGGGCTCTGGATGCTCAGAGCACATACAGTGTGAGCTGAGGCTGACAGCTTCATGCCTCACTGATTGCATTCATATGCTTTCTCTCTGACCAGGGACAAAAACCCCAACCTCTCAAACATGCACAGTAAACCTCTTCCTGCAGGAAACCTTGGGCTGGGAGAGAGGTGCAGAGCACGGGTGAAATTCTGGGTCAAAAAGCCCAGGGCTCCTCTGGGAGAATGTTATAACTCACCTTGGCAGCCCTACGGTCTGTGTTGCCCTTGCTTGTCAAATAGATGCTGAACAGCACAAATGTGCCAAGGAGCTCAGAGGCAGATGGGGATAGGGTGAAGAGAGGGGAGGGAGAGGTGCCCACAGGTCACTGGGCATGGATGGATCATCAGCTTCTGGTGAAGGAAACCCAGTTGAGCTGTTCAGCTGTCCAGAGCAGACAGGGACTGTGCCTCCTCCTGTGGCTGGCTGTCACTCCCAGGGGGTGACAGCACTTTCCACTGCACAGGAGCTGCTCTGTGCCAACTCAGACTTGGAAAGCAGCAGAAAGTGATACTGAGTTAATCACCTCAGCATAGGGCTTCCCAGCCAAGCAGGGAAGAGGCACCTGGATGACGGGCAGGAAGAAGGAGGGCTGGGAAGCATCTGTCTCCTCCTCACTGGGGTTCTTTTCAGGGTTGCCCTTTAAGACTTTGACCAAACTAGTTTCAAACTAAGGCTGGTAGGTCCTCAGCAATTCTTTCTCCTATGGAGGTGCTTTACTGGGGGGAGGAAGACAACAGGAAAACCTTTTCTAGTGCTGGTGGATAATATATTGGAGGCACAAACTAGGGAGAACCTGCATTGCCTGGCTTCAGTGTAAGCATTCTGTAAATGCTTATTTGCATTGTGGGCCCTGCAAAGAAGGTTCCTCCTTCTTTGGACTCTATGTGCTGTTACAGCTGATGTCTGGAGCACAGATGAGGCCACCACACTGCACAGAGGTTTAAATACATGAGATACAGATTAGGGAGCACAACTCGGAAGCAGTTGTGCATGTTTGTTTGGGTAGGGAAAAGGGCTTTCAGAGGTAATAACACTTTCCAGAGTGCTCTTCTGCAGGGGCACTTTGGGAAAGGGGATAACATTGCCAGATACCACCACAGCCTCAAAAGTTGACAAGATGTACCTGTTCATGTGCTGGGTGGGTAACACAGCCTGCACACTGCACCCTTTATGTCAGACATCACTTGTGCTGCAGCCTTTAACAGACTCAGGCAGGAGTCCTGCAAACACCAAAGGCCTGGGTTTCTCTCTCCACAGCAGTGACTTCTGCCATGGAATCAAGGGAATACCAGACATACACCAACGGATAGGACAGTCATTCCTGCTGAGTGAAAGTGTCTCCCACAGAGACATATCCAAGAAGACCCTGTTCTTCTTGGCCTTCCTCTCCCAGAAAGGTAGGCACAGCACAGGAACAGGTACAGGCTTAAGCAAAACAGGGCCTTTATGGCTGGTCAGACACATAGAGCACACCCAGAGCCAATGCTAATGGGAAAGCTGGCCTCCCACCACTCCCATCACTTTTGGCATCCTCTGCAAAGCACTGGGACAAAACACTGCACACTGGGAACTCCCCAGCTGCCAAAGGGGACAGGAACATGCATTGCCCATTCAGTGTCACCTCCTTACCTCCCGGAGGGGCTCACTCAGCTCTCCCAGGATGCTCTCCTCATCAAACATCTTCCCCTGGTAGCGATGCTCATAGTAGTCATGGATGCGTTGCCGCATGTCTGCAGGGAGCTTGTGGAAGGACATGTACTGCTCTACTTGTTTGTACTGTGCAAGGAAGAAAGGAAGAGAAGGAGTTACCAGCACATTCAACAACGGTGCCCACTTACAGACAAGCACAAACTAGACCATACCCATACCTGTTCCCTTCATCTCAAGCCAGACCTGGGCAGACAATCTGAAGCAAGAGAGAGCAACTGTGTGGGGAGAGTGCAGGCATCTTTGTTATATCTTTGTTATTTTCCCCAAATGGCTGTACCATGTTTTAACCTTTAAACTTACCCTCAGACAGTTACACTGCGGAGGCAGTTCCTCATTCCCTGGGTGCTGAGCAGCCCAGGGCCTGTCCTCCCCTACAGACACCGCAAAAACTGATAAGAAGGAAGTGCTCAGCTGGGAATCTCCTCACAGCAAATATTGCTGAGCAAAGACTGTAAAACCCTGGTGCACAACCAGAAAAGGGAAGTACAAGGTGTCCTCAGCAGGCGGCTTTTCCACAGCACACAATGGAATGGTGGCCGGTGACCTGGTGGCTTGGCTCTGGAGCAGTAAGTGATGTGCAGCCCCTTGAGGCCTCAGCCAAGCACAGGAACCCACTGCACCAGGGGCCATACATGGTTCAGCCTGGGATGTTCATAGCCACAGACAAAACTGAAGGACACACACACATACTCAGATGCTGAGTTACTCAGTTGAAGCTGTAATACCCATGGTCTGCTTTCCCTCTCCTCTGTTCTTGGCTGCCACGTACAATGGAACCTTTGCCTTCCCACCTTGGGCCCCACATTCTCTTCACCTTTCTTGGGTCTCTACTGCCCCATGCATTTCTGCTGTCTAACCTGTCCTTGTTTTTACCTAATGGTTTGCGTTTCCATCATGTCACTTAGAGGGTAATACAAGGGCCCACTATGAGTGATGCCAGAGCAGTATTTGGGGATGAATGGTGCTTTCTATGAATAAATGACACTTCCTTAAGGGCCTCAGACTGTAAATGGCTTGAGGGCACTTGCCTTGAAGGTGCTGCAGAGACAAGGTGTGTGCATTGCAATGGTTATGCTCCCTCCCACTGGTCTGCAGTAAAGAACATGATCCTGAGTGTGTACCATACTGAATAATGCTGACAAAAGGACCATGCTCCCCTTCTCCATCCCTCTTTCCCCTCTTGTCCCCGAGAAACCTGTCCCTGAATGACCCTTTACTGCAGCTTGTGCTGAGAGCCTAATTCCTGAACCTGTGCTCGCTGCAGCTCTCCCCTGCACACACCGTGTCACTCTGCTCCCAGCACAGCCTGTGCTGGTGCTGCCTTGCATGCTAACAACTTCATCTGCACCAGAGAGAAGAAGGAATTACTCTGAGAAGCCAAGGTGGTAGAGGAGACACTCGGGGTTTCCTGGCATCTCCAGAGCTTTGTGTCTGGAGCTAGCAGCAGAGGAGCTGACTGTAAATATTCATCATCACTACAGCATGAGCAAAGTCAAGCAGGTCACCACCTCGGGTGCTGGAGCCAGGCACAGAATTGGCAATGAATATGGCACTTCATTGCTTGGATTGCTGAAGCTCTGCAGGGACTGGCAGGATGCTGGGTGCTGCATGGAGGCTGCAGTCATGAACAGGGGAGATAAAGGGAGCAGGAACCACCATGTCCCATGTGGACAACGCACTGGTATGAGTCCAGTTACAGTTTTGTGGGTTATGCTCTTAAATCCTGAAAGTTTAAGCTCTTGGCTCAAACAAACACAGAACCGTAGAATCCCAGACTGGTTTGGGCTGAAGGGACCTTAAAGCTCCTCCAGCTCCAACCCCTGCCACGGGCAGGGACCCCTTCCACTGGAGCAGCTTGCTCCAAGCCCCTGTGTCCAACCTGGCCTTGAGCACTGCCAGGGATGGGGCAGCCACAGCTTCTCTGGGCACCCTGGGCCAGCGCCTCAGCACCCTCACAGGGAAGAGCTTCTGCCTAAGAGCTCATCTCAGTCTCTCCTCTGGCAGGTTAAAGCCATTCCCCTTGGCCTGTCCCTACATGCCCTTGTCCAAAGCCCCCTTCCTGATTTCTTGTCTTCTTTTTAAACATGGCTTGTCTACTGCCCCTGGAGACACATTAGCAGCATCTGAGACACCCATGAGACCTGTCAAATCGGACACAGGACATACAGGACACTCACTATGGAAAGGGGAATCATTACACTAGCTTTTGCTGACTTGGGTTTGTTAAATTGATTCTCAAGCCACAAACAGTTGGGCTTGTTTTAATGCTGTGGCTTTGTTGGCTAAATTATTTACCAAAACTATCACCTTATACTCTCAGTTTTAGCCCAACGTTTTGAAGTGGACCACCAACCAGGTCACAAGATGCCTGCCTGGTGCCCCTCTTCCCTCTACCATGAGTACTTGCCATCATCTTCAACTGACCTTTGTTTCTCAGGACAAATCCCCCCAAGATCCTCAGATTCACTAGCACAGGTTGGATGGAGCCTCTCAGATGCTGCTTATTCACTACTGTACATGGATTTATTGCTTTGCAATGAAGAGCAATAAATTACTGCTCTGCAAGTCTCTAGGTCTTGTCAGATTCTCCTAGAATCACTGTCCCTAGATAAGACTCAGAGTAAAACCAGGCCAAATTTACTTCACCAGGGAAAGAAAAGCTTCTGTTTCTGATTATAAATGAAGAACACGTTTCTAAGAGGAAAAAGTGAAGTAAGAAACTATAATTCTCTGTCATCATTAACAAGAGGTTCACATCTTGGCTCTCCTGTCTTTGCTAGTGCCACCTCCTCTCCCCCATGCCAGCTGGGGAGTTCTCTGAGCTCTTCACTCTCCCTTGTGCAGAGATAGAGTCTCTCTACATTAATAAACTACAGTCATGTGGGGTTTTCTCCTTCCCCTGGTGCTGCTGAAGGCCAGCAGTCCTGCAGTGTGGAACATTCAGAGCTACTAACCAAAAGGCTATTAAACATGTGTGAGGGAGGGTTCAAAGTGCAGTGGGCTGTGCATGTCTCTTCTCAGCTTAAGCTCTAAAGGAGATCTATCCTGAGGCCATCAGCAACACTCAGTGGTGCTACAAAGCAAAGGGGGAAGGATAATTGTGTGGTGAACATCCTCAGTACATGGGGGTTAAAGCGTCAGCCTGACAACCCTGAATTCACAGGCCTTCCTTGATCCCCTGAAGATCTGGCACCTTCTAAAACCGCTTCATACCCCCTGAGGTGGCAGCCCTTTGAGAACCTTCAGATGTTGCTTAACCTGACACCCTCCTCTTGTCTCCTTTCCCCTTGAACTTGTTTGTTCCATCTTCCCACTTGCCTCATGTCACCAGTGTGAGCTCTGCTCCGAGGAACTGAAGAGATTAGCGGCCTCTCTGTGTTCAACTAAAAAGACTCATTTAGGAATTATTTCAATCTTTCTGAAGACAATTGAGTCCATTTAAATCCTAGGTAATTTTCTTAAGTCTGTTTTACCTGAAATAAGCCTTTAAAGGAGGTATTAATATATTAAAGGGAAACCATTCACCTCAGTATTTTTCCTTCCACAGCTGCCTGCTTTCCTTAGTTGTCTCCACACTTAGCTCCCCTTCAACCAAAGCTCAGATCACTCACAGTCCAAAGGGAACTAAATAGCTTTAATGTCTTCCCTGCCCTCAATCTCTGTCATGAATCCTCCTCTCTGTAATAAATCACTGGCAAAAAGACTCTGACTATTTCCTTGCTTTACTTCTGATTATAAAAATGGCCCTGCATCTAAAGAGAGCTGCTCCCATTCCAGTCCTGGCATTGACACCTCTTTGAGCCCTCTCTTGGTCCATACACATCACTCTTCAGGGCTCCAGAGAAACACTGATTTACACTTTTGCATCTCAGTTAATTCAAACACAGTTGCACATGCTCACAGATGCTGACACGGGCACACACATAACCCACTCCAGTGAAGGCACTTGGGATACTCATCTCCATCTACCCAGCAATAAATACACATTTCTTATACAGAGCTGTTGCACTGCTTGCATCTTTCCAGGCTGAAACCTCTGTGGGAGGGTTTAACCTCATCCACAGTCTCCCTGTCTGGACTCCATGGAAGTCAACAGAGATGCACTTGTGTAAGAAGAAGGATGCTCCAGCTGAGTAATGCATTTCCCATGAAGTGAAGAATGATAATGCACTGACCATATGTTGAATGCTGGTAACATATATCCAGAGATACTGGATTAAGATCCACATCAGCAGCCATGAGGTACAACGCTGTGGCTCTTGCAATGGATTAGTGTTTCACAGGGGTAAAGATCAAGTCATGAGCATCACCAGGCAAAGTGTCCTGACAGGCCACAGTTGCATCTTGTTTTATTTTCTCTGATCTATGATGAGGATTAAACCAGTGCAGCTACACAGCATGCAGCAATCATTAGAAGCAAAGGAATGCTGAGTTCCTTTTTGTCTTTTAAGTCATTCATATCCCCAACCTGAGGATGTGTTCTACAACCACATCTCCATCTTCCTCAAAATGATCAAGACACACATTGTCATGGAGTCAAATAACTCCAGGAATGAGCAGTGCTGGTCAACAAGAAGCTGATCATGACCCGGCTTCAGCATGCGCTTGAGCCCAGAACCCCTTTGTGTGCTGGGCTGCACCTGCAGAGAGTGAGCAGCAGCTCAGGGAGGGGATCCTGCCCCTCTGCTCTCGTGAGACCCCATTTGCAGCACTGTGTGCAGCAATGCTGTCTTTGACATAAAAATGACATGGAGCAGTTAAAGCAAGTCCAGAAGAGGCCACGAGGATGAACAGGGGCTGGAGAACCTCTCATAGAAAGAAAGGCTGAAAACACTGGAGCTGTTCAGCCTGGAGAACAGAAGCTGCGTGGAGACCTCAGAGCAGCCTTCCAGTATCTGAAAAAAGCTACAAGGATGCTAGAGAGGGACTTTTCATCAAGGACTGTAGTGATAGGACAAGGGGTGATGGGTTCAAACTGAAGCAGGTTACACATTTCAGGTTAGATCTTAGGCAGAAGCTCTTCCCTGTGAGGGTGCTGAGGCGCTGGCACAGGGTGCCCAGAGAAGCTGTGGCTGCCCCATCCCTGGCAGTGTTCAAGGCCAGGTTGGATACAGGGGCTTGGAGCAAGCTGCTCCAGTGGAAGGGGTCCCTGACCGTGGCAGGGGTTGGGACTGGGTGAGCTTTGAGGTCCTTTCCAACCCAAATGATTCTATGAAGAATAGTGGAACTCTGTAACACAAACTCATGCCTGCACTGCTGGTGTGATCTTTGTTGGTTCCTCTTCACTCATCTCCAAGCTTGCAGCATATTTAGCATCAGTCCTTTCTCATCTAATTTTACTCTTCCTGAACTCTTGCTGAAAACTGTATCTGGTGCAGGTTATGTCAGTTTATCCAGAGTCTGCCAACAGCTACGAATGCCGTTGGCTCTACACACATGCTTGTGGGCACTGTCCTGCTGTTTTCCAACCGAATTAAATGTGTTCAGGGTTGTCTGTTCCATAGGAACAGGAAAGTGATTGAGAGGAACTGTAGTCAGGCATATGCTGTACGTTCTGTACCCTCCAGGCCTCAGGCAGCCAGAGACGAGGCTGAAGCAGGATCTGGATTCCTTCACTTAGAGGCCCAAAGGAAACTCTAAGTGGACTAGTAAGAGGAAAGATATCCAGGATGCCTGCATGAGGGGAGTCTGGGTTGGGATGGGAGGCTCAGGGTTGGGTACAGGCAAACTGTACCCCGTTGTATAGGAATGGGAGGTTATTTCATCCAGAACAACTCAGACCAGACCTAGCACAGCACCAAACTTTATCAGTACTATTTGGCTTTCAGATTAATGACCTAAATTTAAACCTACAGCCATGTACTCTTCAGCCTTAGAATCTACCACAGCTACCTGCATTCTGCAAGAAGCTCAGCAGCATGTCCTGGCTCTGAGCTCCTGGCTCTGAGTCCAAAGACCGTGTTACTCTTTGTACCATGGCATGCTACATGCTGAAAGACATGGAACAGCTTTACCCCTTACTGCAGTGGTAACCTTCAGAAACTACCTTACCTAGAATCAGGCTATTTACCTCTTGCTGTCTTCCAAAGACCATAGACACTAGCAGAAAATTCCTGGAGCTTTTTTCCATACAACATTCACTCCATTGAGGATGACTGTAATGATCAGCTGCCAGAGCTGCCTCTCCTTGCTGTTAATCAGCACCTATTTAGGCAAGGATTATGCTTCGTTTCTGGGCTGTGAGATGTCAAGAGACTGAGCTTGGTCAATGACGGGCTGATGGAACAGTTGTTTACTTCACCCATCAGCAGCACTGCTGCAGCGGCTGCGGCACAAGCCATGGAACACAAAGGAGATGGTGCTGTTAGCACAGCACTGAGTGTGCATCACCTACTGCTGCCAGCAATGGAAATGGCTGCTACCTTCAGGGGTCTGGGAGAGCAGATCCAAGAGCTTTAGGATGAATCTCTTTTCACTAAATGTTGTGGGCAAGGCCCCCTTTGTCTGCTCTTACAAGTGCTCAGCCTGAAGGAAGGTGGTGCAATGACAAACATATCATGTACCAACCTGTACATCATGGCTACAGAAACAGCCTGTTTTCCTTGACTGGCTCCAGCTGAAGAGAATGCCTTACTGGGTTTCAGAGATCACATACCAGCATAAGTCCAGCACAGGGATCTTTTGGACCTCCTCAATGAACCTTTCATCATTCATGAAACACTGTGAAACTCATAGTGCATACTGGTGGTGTCAGGTCTTGTGACTGGAGCCACTTAACTGGAGGTTTGATGGGCAAAAAGAGCTCAACGTTATTTTCATCATCAGAACAGAATGAAAGAGATGAGATAAAATCTGCTACCGAAGTCGGAGATGGGGAAAAGGGACCAGTGAGTCTCTGCAGTTTAAGATCAGCATTGCTGGGAGCGGACTTTTGCCAGGATGGCTCAGCAGGGAAGCTGAGAATGTCCATTTTAACCTAGATAGTTATTTATTTACACTTCAAGTGCCAAAATTAATTTCAAAACTGATAATGAAGTTTGTTGTATCCCACACTGGGATACAAAGAACTGCTGAGGCAAGAGCCCTTTCCACGTGTGTGCACAAGCACGCTGCTCAGAACAGGCTGGCATTGATGGTGTGCAAAGAACAGAACAAAGAACAGAGGCTTCCACTCCCAGAAAGAAGATGTGAAAAGCCCAGCTATAATCACAGTATCTCCAGTACTGCAAATTGAGACCAATGTAAACCTGCTGACAGAAGGCAATCTACGTGGCAGCTTTACTTCCCCTTCTCTGAAGATGTGCTACAAAGACACTGCAAAGTTACTGCCTCCTTCCTCCCCTTGTTTGAGAGTGGAGAGGGAACCGTATGTGCCCCCGCACTCAGTCTCAGCCATGCACCCCATGCAGGCACTGCTGCTTGTACGATGGACACATTCCCCAGCTGGGTACTGAAATCTCTGCTTCAAGTATCTACAAGGCATGTTTTACAGCTTCAAAATGGGACTTAGTGACACACTTCCATTTTATAACCAACCGAGGAGTCTCTCATGAAAAGGAGCTTAAAAAACTGACACAAATGGCTGATGTGTTGGTTGAGCTGAACTGAAGGAATCATTGATCTACCACCCCAATACCTATTTCTTACAAATACTCTTGAGGTGGCTGTGGTATCTAAAAGAACAGCTGCCTTGCAGCACCAGACGTACCTTCCTGAGCCAGCCATTCCCACCGAATAAAGCTGTTAGAGACCTTGAATTGCAGCAGTTAGAAGGGACCTCTGGGGGATATTTTGTCCAAATCCCAACTCAGAGGAGACCCAACTTACATTGGGTTACAATTTTCTGGCAGCCTCCTTGGACTTGTCACATGTGGGCAGAGAAGGTGGGGATGGGGCACCTGTTTCTATTCCATCTGTTCTTAGTAAGCTTTAGGAAGCTGGACCCCTCCTGTTAAGTTAAGCTGCATCCAAACCTTGCTCCTTCCGCTTGCTGCCTCTGCACTGCAAACTACTCAGAAAACCTGTTCCTGATTCCAGAAACAGCTACCTGGAGGCAGTGCTGAGAGCCCAAGCCCAAGGCACATCACAGGCGCCTCACTGCAGGCACAGTCCACAAAGCCCATCATTTATAAGCCTTCTTATCAACCCCAAATGCTTTGACAGTGACATGGGACATGACAGGTCTGAAGCCATCTCTTAATAGGCTGAGGTAATGCACAACTAGTGCTGTCAGAGCAGGATAAAGCAAGGCTCTCCAAACCTTTCCCACTTAGGAAGTTTGATTGAATTTTCCATTTGATTAAATGTTCCAGACACATTTAATTTCTGGAGTGCTGCACACCTTTCCCTCTCCTTCATACACACTACTACAAGAGTAAGGGAGCTTTGCAGCTTCCCTGACATCCAGAACTGACAGTAGCTCAGAAGGGGACTTCCACATAACCCCTCTGAACTCTAGGAACCTGGGAATGACCCCTGAGAACCTACAGACATTGGTGACCAATCACCTTGGGAATATCACTTCAAATCCTGTTCAGACTGGTAATGAACATGAAATTTCCCAGCTTTGTGGGAGAGTAAGTGTGGGAAAAATCGAAGTCTTTGCCCAACTCCATGCTGACACTGGTTATCTTCATGTTTCTGTGCTGCGCTGGCCCCAAAGTAGCACTGGCTTACCCAATCCTGGAGCCACGAGGCTGAATACAGCTTTGTTACAGGGCAGTGCTTGGGTTAATCAGCCCTGCTTAAAGGAGGGCTAGAGGAGGGGCTAACAGCAAGGGCATGGAGCCAGGCTGATGTGATTATGCTGTATCCAGGACCCCCAGCTAGGATCTCTGCACCCAATTCCCTGCACACATTCGTTTGGAGGCTGTTCAGAACACCAACCTGCACAGTAAAAGAGCCCAAATCCAAAGGAGTAGCCACGAAACGCCAGGCTGAGGGCTCCTCTCACCTGGTGGTGTGTCTCAGGCAGTTTCAGGTACTTTGAGGAAGAGACTAAAGAACAGAAGAGCGATCCACACAGCAGTCCAGCTCCAGGCCATATGCTCCCAGCTTTCCTGACAAAGGCAGATTAGGGATACCTACTGTCCGCATCTCAGCACTCAGTAACACTGGAAACATTTTCCTTACATGAATTTCTCTAAGCCCAAAGACAGGTCCCCAGCTTTCCCTGCAGTAGGCAGGCACAACAGCGGTCTCACTTCCCCTCTAATGAACATTGGGCTAACATCCGCTTTGTCCCAACAGAGCCTGAATGTTCCTGTTGTCTTGCTTCAGCCTTTACAGTGACTACATTTTCCCCAATTACTCTTTGCTGAATGCAGGCTGCTGACAGAAGGGCTGTATTGATAGCTGGACTATAAAGTGCTTTTTGCTTGGACAGCCAGACCTTGGGTGTGTCAAGAAGGCCTGTGCTGATGCATAAGCAGGGCTGTTTCAAGAACTGAACGGAGATGCCTTTAGTGCTTCTGTAAGGAAGTCCCCTTGCAACTGTGCTTCAGAGTATTAAGTGAATACACAAGTACCTAAGTATCCACCCAGTTTCAATACGTATTTTAAGAACAAGAGGCAATGGATAATTCAGGGTTCACTGGACAGTTCAGACAGTGATGGTTCAGGGGGGTGGAGAAGCAGGGGACTGAATGTGGAAAGCAGAGAGCTGAGGGAATGCCAGTGTGGCAGGCAGATCTTTATGAGAGGTGAGGTTCTGGAAGGAGAGATTACACCTTTGCTGGACTCTGCAATGCTCACAGCAGCAATTCCTACCTCGCATCAGTCATTCTTCTGAATGTACCTGAGAAGGTAACAGGGGAGCAGATCCTCTCTGCATGATGCCCATCACTGCCTGCATCCTGGGAGACTGAACCCCACAGTCTCTTCCTGCTCTGTTCCAAGGAGCTTGGCTGCAGGAAGCAGTGAAAGCTTCAAGGTTACAGAGTCTGCTGGGGAGGACGAGGCTGTGTGTGGTGACTTGACATAAATATTAATCCAGCCAAGCTTTATAAGCAGGGAAATTAATAGGAGAACCTGCAAAAACCATGTCAATAACTTGCAGATTGGTCTAGATTATTTATCTCCTGGGCAGGAAACACTCTTCCTCTCTCATGAGCCACAACTACTGCAAGTTGTAGGATTAGGAATTTCTATGTTAAGGCTTGAGATAATCCATGAATAGCTGAAAAGGGCTTTGTGCCTCTGCTGTTGCTTATGGACCTCTTCCTCTAGCACCCTGCACCAGCTCTGGCACTCACTGGCCTCCTCCAGTGTGGCAGAAAACTAACCCAGAAGAAAGGAATCAGCTTGGTAAAAAGTTTAAGAGGTGAGTCAGCTCCTGATCCTACCATGGTGACTCTGTGACTATGGGCAAGACTAGGGGCATAACACTCTGAATGCAGGACAGGACAGAGAAGTCCCTTCTAACTTTGCCTTTGGGCCTGGAAATGAAGCAGTCAGTTCAGAGTGCCAGATCTAAAGAGCTATTATGATTCAGGGCTGTTCAAGAGGTGTTCATGCCACCAGTGCCTGAGCTGGTGTGAGTGCTCTGTGCCTTGTGGGACTCACCACTTGTACTCACAAACCTCTGCACTACACTGTCTTGGAGGGTGCAAATTCCCTATCCAAATTCTCCATGCTTCCTACTACCCCACTGATCCTGAACAGCTTCCCTGCCATGCAGAAACCAGCACAGTGTCATTTCAGGTGCTACAGGAGAAGACTTACACAGGACAGGTATTGCATGTCCAAAAGTTCAATGAATCCAAGCCAGAGTGAGACAAATCTGCGACTGAAGGCACCAGACAGCACATCTTGGCTTTTACTCCTCTCCTCAAAATTCCTGTTTGTCCATGCAACTCAATGCCAAACGGGCTCGTTTGGCAGAGCTCACAACAATCTGAAACATCACCACAAACTCAATCCTGATCCTGAACCTTGTTTTGAAGGTTACAGAAAGCAAAGCCTCTCAGTGCAGCTACGAACCAGAACCTCCTGTCCTGCTACTATGCTATTTCTGCTACTCCTCCTACTTCCCATTGCCTTCCCTTTCGTTGGCTGCTCCTGGAAGAGCTGCTAAAGTCTCCAGAGCCCTGTTTGCAGCCCAAGGTGTACTCAGCAGAAGTGTCTAAACTGCTGCCTGCTTCTACCAATCGACCTCCAAACTTGAGATTCTTTGCTTATGCTTCAACAGACACATTGTCCCATGAGGACTGAACTAAATTGAGTTGCAGGGCTGCAAATCACAAAGCAGCTTCATTTTCACCATGGCTATTCAAGTGCTAAGGAATGCAGAAAATGAATACATATTTGGTTTTAGGCCATCGTTTGGCCCATTTGAAGGGGAAAATGAAGGTACTCAATCCCTGAGGTTTTAATCCCAGGGAAATACCTTGGGAAATGAACCTGCTATCACCACCACAAGTGGTGATAGCAATACACCCTTTTTTAAATCCTCTATCCACTATTTCTGTCACCAAGCTCTTCTCCTGGATCTGTTAACCCTCTCATGTACATCTCCCCATTCTAATAAGGCTCTAACACTTCACATTTGTTCTGTCATCCCTGCCATAGTCCCAGCTGCCCTTCTGGATTTCCCTGAGCACTGACTGGAATCCAACTTCCAAGGTCAAGTTCAGCCCTTGTCTTTGGACCTGGCTTGAGGAGAAAGCTGTGGTGCCCAGCCCTGCAGGTGGAACCTTGGCTGCAGTGAGGCTGGCCAGGTGGCTTGATCTGCAAATCAGCCCTTCCCTTCTATGCTGCTTCAAACACATTTGAATAACTACTCTGCATACACAGAGCTGATCAGCTTTCATTCCTGGTGTTGCAGTGTCCTTTCCTTTGGCATGCCACACTCTCAATTAGAATTACTGCAGCCAATCTGTAGCACAGTGGTAAAACTCTGCACAAAGCCCAGTCCTCCACCCTTCTTCTCCTGGGATTTTCCCCTCTTTTACCTCCAGAGATCTTCCCTCTCTTCAAATCATGATTCAGCCTCTGGTCTTCTTTGCTTTCAGTCTCTGCCCTACCCTCTTTCTGTGGCCCAGCACTGTAACCCCATACCAAAACTGCTCCTAGGCCACTCTGAACTTAAAATTCACTTAGCCATAGTTGACCCACTTGAATAACATCAACTGGACCTGGCCTTGTGAGGGCAGGGCTAGCAAATAATTCTTCCTCTTCTTAATTTTCAGACCAAATATCTCTGTAGCACCCTGACCATAACATCTCCTTGCCTATGTCCATGGCATCCTCAGCCCTGCTGAGGGCAGTTGCTTTTGCAACTTCAAGCAGAAGTTAAAGGCAGAAGTTTTGCCTGTGTCCTGGATGGCAAAGCATCACTGCACTTTTGCTTTAGATAACAAAATGTCATTGTACAGACAGTGCTATACTGAAGGCACAGAACGAGGTAAGGAATTGATGCAGTCCCACAAGTTACCCTCATCAGCTGAATCAGGATGACTGACTTTGTCCTTTACCATCTTACACAGAGCACCACCCTAACGCCACCACCACTTACTGCCACCGCAGTGGTAACTGATCACTGTGACATTTCTGCCCATGCTTCCATTATGCAATTCAACAACTGTGCAATTCATTCAAGAGCTACCTGGGAACCTGTTGGGAGGTCCTGATCTTTGATCTGTGCTCTGGGGTTTGTTGTGTAGTTTCACTCCTGAGAACTGAAGTGAATAATTTGGATACTTTTACAACCAGTACTTGCTACACAGAGCCACGCAGTCTGGAACATTCACTTGGGATTTGAAACAAGATCTTGGAAAGGAAAAAGTGACTTGCAGCCTTGGATGCCACCAGTGACACTGATAACGTTCATCTAAAAAGAATGACAAGAATCACCCGCTTGCCCTGATATTACCCTTCTACACCTATTTGCTCCTGAGGGTTTGAGTAAAGGGACGAACTACCCATCCCTTCACTCCCCCGTGTGGAGGTGGGTAAGCAATAAACCACCGTGGTGAGGAAGGCACCAAAGATCTGGCCTCTCACCCAGCTTACTGCCAGCCCTGGACTCCTCGATACAGTCACATGAGGGTCACGGAGCCCGGTCCTTACCTTCTCCTGGTACTGCCGCCGAGAGGAGTCCAGCGATTGGATGAGGGCGGTGGCGTGGCCGATGAACATGGCGTAGCAGGTGGCCCCCACAATCATGCTCAGCATGGTGAGCCACACGTCTGACATGCCAACGGGTGCCTGCTGCCCGTAGCCTATGCACAGCATGTGGCTCATGGCCTTGAACAGCGCGTAGGAATACTGCTTCCCCCAGGAGTCATTCTAGAGAGACAGACAGACAGAGCTTCAGCACTGGGACAGGCATTCACATTTCAGAAAAGCACAGCCACCATTCGACCCCAAAGCCCATGTTTAAAGCAGCTCTACATATTAAAAAAGCAACTGTATTCTCTGAGGGCTTGGAAGTGCTGGGCACACTCAATAATCCTGCCTTTCTACTCCGCTCTCGTGAGACCGCGCTTGCAGCACTGTGTGTAGTGCTGGTGTCCCCAGCATAAGGAGGACATGGAGCTGTTGGAGCAAGTCCAGAGGAGGACATAAGGATGATCAGGGGCTGGAGCACCTCCCATACAAAGAGAGGCTGAAAACACTGGGGCTGTTCAGCCTGGAGAAGAGAAGCTGCGTGGAGACCTCAGAGCAGCTTCCAGTGTCTGAAGGACAAGGATGCTGGAGGGGGACTCTTCATCAGGGACTGTAGTGATAGGACAAGGGGCGATGGGTTCAAACTGAAACAGGGGAGATTGAGATGAGCTCTTAGGCAGAAGCTCTTCCCTGTGAGGGTGCTGAGGCGCTGGCACAGGGTGCCCAGAGAAGCTGTGGCTGCCCCATCCCTGGCAGTGTTCGAGGCCAGGTTGGACACAGGGGCTTGGAGCAAGCTGCTCCAGTGGAAGGAGTCCCTGCCTGTGGCAGGGGTTGGAACTGGATGATCTTAAGGTCCCTTCCAACCCAACCCAGGCTGGGATTCTACGATTCAGGAAGTTTGGTCATCTGAGATTGACTCTGGACAGGATTTTTAGACATTTTGCATACTCTTTCCAGCAAAACTTTGCAGCAATGAAGGCAGGCAGTGTGACATGCTCCTATCCTCATAGACTGATATTAGGCCCCGGGATATTTCTGAAGGGACTCACATGAGCAAATGAACTGGTGAAAGACAGCCTGAGCATGGTGCCAGCAGCAAGATCTTAAGAGTGGGGAAAATCACTCCTGGCAATTTAGGAAATGGTCAGGATTTCTGGTCATTACCTGAAGAGATGGGAAGGGCAGAAAATTAAGAGGATAATGTCCAGAGAGCGAGTTCTTCTTAGTGTAAAACAGGGCTTTTTTCCAGGAGCTGAGAAAACTACAAATGCTCTCATCTGGGAGGTGCAATAAGCCACCGAGAGCTGAAGTCAAGGGCTTCACCAGACACCCACTGCACCCACTGCAACCAGCACAAGCAGCACCTCAGCAGTGACCTCACGGGACAGAAGTTTCATGATTAATCTGATGAGCTTGAGTATGTGGAACACTTCGAGGTGCATTTACTATCCTGTGGGTATGTGCTAGCAAGTCCTTGCCACAAAACCTTGTAAAGTAAATGCACTGTCATCACACATTGTTGCCACAGGGTGTGTGAAAAAATACCTCTTCTCCAGTGACATTCACCACAGCACATCAACTGTACATTCATCACTCTTCTTTCTGGTCTAGGAAGGCATTAACATTATGGGTGGAAATCCATATGCCGTGGCAACTTAGAAGGTCATTATACAGAATGCCTGGCTTGTGGCTTGTCAAACAGAGAAGCAATGCTTTTGTGAACTCCATCCCAAGAGATGCAGCAGCCACAGCATCAATGACCAGTGACGCTACAACCCCTGGAGCTTACTGGTCACCTTGGAGGTATCTCATCACACTGAGCTTGGTGGCTGAGGACCTCTCTGCAAACAGCTCTCTCAGTGTCACTGATGTTGATGGAAAGTTTTCACTGAGCTTACAAGTAGTAAACAGAAGCTGTGGCAAAGAGCTGGAACCTTTGGAGAGTATTAATGCTTGGTTAGGTGATAAGCACATGGACAAAGGCAGGTGATAGCATTACCTTGGCCATATCCAGTTACATTATGCAAGCCAGGCCTGATTCACACTGCAACAGGAAGGGCAAAGCAAAAGAAATGATAGCGAAGTGGACACAGAAGCAGCACATTCAGAGCCCCAAAAAAGCTGCTTCCGCCCGGCGCCGGCCTGTCTGGGCTCCCCTCCCTGACAAAGCAGGACCCTGCTCACCTCCTGTGCTGGAAAAACTACCCTGGAGTCAAGGGACAGAGACAAGAGACAGTGTGGCCACTGCTGTCTCCATTCCTGGCTATGCCCACGTGTGAGGAACTGCACATCAAAGGGGAGCCAGATAGGGGTGAAGATCTTCTGTACTGTGCTGCCTGGCTAGGGCAGCAGGAAGGATTGGATGGGAAGGGCTGCCTGAGGTGCAAGCACCAGAGGAGTGAATCTGCTCCTTTCCCTCACCCATGTCTATGCTATGGCCCCTAGAGTCCTGGGCAAAGAAGTGGGGCAGACACATTTTTCTACCACCCAAGTTTTGGGTCATTTTGCAGACCCGCTTCTGATATGTGAAGTCATCAAGCATCTCGCACACCTTTTGGAGCCAGCCCTGCATCTCCACTGTTAACTCTTCCAGGAACCACAGTCCCCTTCCCTCAGCCCTGCAGTACCGGCAATTGTAAAGCTGTGGCCCCTGAACTCACAGAATGACAAATGCTGCAAATTCCATGGCTTTTTCCCATTTGTTTTCCATGCTTCAGGAGGAAAGTCATCCTGAGACACCAGGAAGGAGCAGTCACACTTGACCAACCTCTGCCTAAAAGGTGTTTTACTGGTGCAGGATCCTGGCCCATCCCTTCCTTGTCAGATGAATTCCTTTCCCACCAGGCATTTCTCACTGGGACACTGCAGAAGTGCTGCCTCTGAGTTCAATGTGGCAGTAGTTTAATAGAGCAGCATATCCCCACAACAGAACTGAGAGCAGAAATGCTGAACTGAAATTCCAAAGGGAATTTGGGGAGGCAGAATAAGAATAGCTGAGCCAGAATTTGGTATCTCAGGAAACTGACTGCCACGGTTTTTAATGGTAAAGAATGATCAGAGCTTAAGAGGAACATCTGATGTCAGGCAAGTTCAGGCTTTAAATGCTGTTCTTCCAGCAACCTGCTGCTCAAGGTGCTGTTTACGAGGAAGCTTGCCAGTGTTTTGTAGGAATTAGTAATCCAAAACTACAACATCTAACATCACTGAGCCCCTGTAGCCTGCAGAATCTCTTCTGGCTCCCTAGGAACTCTAGACTTCCAAGCCTCAAGCCCAATCCCCAGCAGCAGCACAGCTCCGAGTGAGGACAGCCTGCTTCGTGCCAGGCTGCAGAGCAGAGTGCTGAGTTAATGACAGGCTGGGGGTGAGAGCTGGAGTCTTTAAAACAAATACCCTGAGGGAGTATCTGCTGCGAGAAGAGATCAAGGACTGCTGCAAGAGAGGCGCTTCCATGGAGGGGAAACCTTTCAGAGCAATTACTTCCATGACACAACCTCTGAGTTCTTTCAACGTCTGTAAAGAGCACTGGATCCTCATGGCACAGTATATGTGTTCTTTGCTTATAGGTCTGAGTATATCTTTAGTTTTTAGGCCTGCTCTAAACTCTACCGTCATAGCCCTGTAGCCAATATATGCCAGTCTCCAGAGTGGGAGGGTTGTACTACTTCAAACATACTGGAGTAGCTAAAATGGCCCATTAGGGCAGGTCAATGAGGCCTTAAACTGCAGAGAGCAAATGGCTCCTCATTAACCAAATCTCAAAGCCAGCTAAAGTGAAGCTACAGAACACAGTCAAGGGGGATGTTATCCCATATACATGCCTGGCATTAAGAGTATTTCCAAAAGGGAGTTCAAATAACTTTGAAGTGGTTTCTCAGCCTAGCTTGTTTTTAACATCCACACTGGCAGTGTTGTAAGGGTTCCTCTGGGATTAGTGTCTGGAATGCAATGCCTCTGCTCAGATCTCTCCTGAATGGTGTCTTATAGGATGTTCTGCGTCTGGTGTACATGTGAGTGTGCCTGGTTGAAGCCTCACTAGAGAAGACTAAATGGAAAGAAGTAAAGACACTGAGAAGTACTGTCAAATTGTTGGGATAGGGCCATGGTCCATGGGCACAATGTTATGCCTGACTTACACCACTAATAACTCACTGTATTAAGGCACCATCTGTAGTGAAAAGCCGTATTTCAATCTTTGGAAGCCCCACGTTTGTCTCAGCAGTGATCTTACCTGGCCACAGAGATGTTACTCAGGGTTTGCTACTACACACTAATGTCAAGCTGTGAAATAAGGCCTCTGAACACCACTGCCCTCCCCTGGACAACACCATGGCTGCTGGGCTCGGAAAACACCTTCAGATCCAGTTTAAGGGAATGGAATAGTGGGATGAGAAACGGAGATGATAGGTCAAAATTCACACTGGGAAGAACCTGCCTCTTCTGGGCTTATTTCCAATGAGAGCTTTGCATGGGCTTCACCCAACAGAAAAGATCTTCTGAGGGCTCTGAGTGCACCAGTCTGAACTGCCCCAGTCATCACACTTGTCCAGGGCCCTGACCCACGCACCCCATGTCCCTGGTGCTCCATTTCAGTGCAGGCCTGGGCACCCAGACCTTGCCTGAACTGAATCTGTGCCCAGCCCTGGGATCTGAACATTACACTACAGCCTTACTTCCATCTCTTACTGCTCCTAGCTGGACTCACTGAATAGACCCTTGATGTGACTGACACCCTGGAATGGTCAACGGTCACTTCTGCTTTGCCCATGCTGTTTCAGCTGATGGGACAGTGCTCTAGTTGGTGAGGGTGCTGCCTGCGCAGTGCTCCCCTCTGGCTCCTGACTTACACCCCATGCTGCAGCAGCCCTACTCTTGCTGTTCCCTGACAGATGTTGTAAGCCATGATAAGGTACTACACAATTTATGTGCCTGCTGAGTGAGGGCAGGAGCTGGACCAGAGGCTTTAGGGGAGTTCAGAATCACACAGAAGATCCATGCAGGACTGCTGTGTCCTCCACAACACATGCGGCACCCATTTCTCTTCCTCCTTTCTATCAGCATCACTACAGGAATGTGCTGGGGTGCGGAGGAGGCTTTAAGCTCAAAAGGAAAGCTGCTCTCCTTTCGGAGGGAGGGAAGATGATTAGTGTTCCCTATGCAAGGTCACTGCATTTGACATGGGGATATTTGCCTTCTCTGCAGGGCTCCTCAGCTCAGCACAATACCCAGGGGAGTGAGCCACGTGTTTCCAGCAGCTTTCAGGTCTCAGCAGAGCTCAGATGTCTCGGGTGAGGAGCTGCCAGGAGAGGGTCTTGGGGAGATGCTGCTGCTCTCACACATGCTGCTAGGCAGCTGACTCACTGTGGTTCTTCTGTTTAATAAAGTGCCCTGTAGGGAAGCTAATGCTGGAGCCCCTGAGATGGGGCTGAGCAATTAATACTGCAAACATCCTTCCCTGCCAGTTCAGAAGGAAGTCACACGGAGACTCACTCCTATAACTGCTCATATTTCTACATGATGCATGTAGGAAACACCAAGATGAACTGGACCCAGGGATTTATCGAGCTCCTGATGTGATTTGGCAACACCAGACCCTACACAGAGCCCCTGGAAGAGGATCAAACATTTAGGAAGCAGATTGGAGGTGATGAATCTTCTTTCCCTGCTGTGTTGGAATCAGAGGTGGTTTTATGGACTGCCAAGTGACTAGGTGGGAAATACTGGAGCAGTGGAAGAGCAGCACCAGCATACTCAGGGAGAAAGCCTCCGAAGCTTTTGGCACCTCACTTTCAGCTCCCCTTAGCTGTAGCAGCTTCAGAAGATTCCTTTTTATCCTGCACTGGTTCCATCCCAGCTTTTTGGCTCCTGTGTGTAAGCAGGACAGTCCTGCACCAAGTATATTTATCTCCTCAAAGCTATGACCAGGTCAGTACAGAATGTCACAAACTGCAACTTGCCACAGACAGATGCCATCCTGGACTCCCACCTCCCAGCCCCATCCATCCCAGCTTGCAAACAGCCATTCTCGAAAACACCATCAAGATCTTGGCACCAAAATCTGAGAAATCAGCTCAGAACACTGATTTCTTCTTGTTTCCTGCCTCAGTGGCCTCTCCTATTACTTCACTATAGGCTGTATTGAAGCTGTAGCAGTAATCATGTCATCCACGTCCATCAATGTCCCACTGATACACCTGGAAATTTCAGGAGATTAGAGGACAGAACCTTATTGTGAGAAGAAAGTCGGACTGTGGATGAATTAATTCTCTCTGTTTAATGCTCTAAACCCAAGGTATTTTGGGGCTGGCGCATTCCTGTACAGAGTGTGGAGTGGAAGCCACTTTCTACCCTGCTCCTCCTGGAGCCTGTGCTGAGCTCTCCTGCCTGTGGCATCCCATCCTTCCCTCTCCTCTCATTGCTGCTAAGGAAGGTGCTCAGGTTAAATCTGTTCTTCCCCTGTTCTGTCTCCTGCCATCTTTCAAGACTCCCTTCACTACACAGTTATCTTGAAGGACATTTGTAGGCTGTGATCATAGTCTGGTGCAGGTAACTCTTTTTCTAGCTTTGCTTCCCTCCCCATCAGGCTCTGATCCTAATGTTTGCAGCTCTTCATTACACTGGTTACAAGTGGTTTTCTGGCCTTACAGACCCTGAGTGAAAGATGTCCAAGAGCCCATTTGAATCAGTAAAATCAGTTCCCAGTAGACCTGGGTGGTTTGACTCTTCAGATTTTACCTCTTCCAGGGTTGATGGGAAAAGCAAACAGATGCATCACCATCAGGCAACAGCCTCCACACAAATCTGAGGCTAAAAGAAACATGGCTCAAACCTGCTGCTCTGAAGCTGCCCTGCAAGTGCACCATGGCCAAGTCACTTTATGGGATGGGGATGATTTCTGTCTGCACCTCTGAGCTCTACAGGATGAGAAATGTCCATTTGAACCTGAATAGCATTAGCACGATGGGGCCTGATCTTTTATTTCTCCTGCCATATAAATAATATAAAGGCAGCATGGGGGAAGGCAGCTGCTGCATGTTGTAGATACATAAAGGGTTCTAATCTCCAGAAGTGCCAGCCTGGTACCTTTCAGCAGCAAGAAGTGAATGATTATTGCAGAGGGAAGAAATGAATAAATGAACAGCAAACAGACGACTGTTCCATGGCTGTTCAGTGTCCTCAGGCATGGGCAGCATGCGCCCACAGCTCTGCAGTGGGAGGCCCAGAAACCCGGCAGCTCTTTTATCCATGTTACATTGGGTCTGTTCCATCTGACTGCCTGATTATTATTTCTTTTAAGGAGGAACTGGCTGGGGGAATGCAGAGGTTTAAGAGCTGCAATAAGAGGTAATTTTTTAAGCTCTGTCAGTTTTTGCTGCTTAATCAACTGGACATTGTCCTTTTGAATAAAAGAGCCTGAATACTCAGCAAGGTGGTTGGAAGACACTATGAACTCCCCATGCATTTACCATATGGTATAAATCTCCCTCTCAGCAAACAGCAGTGAGCAGCACAGCTTGGGATGTTACTGGGAAGTCTGGCTGCTGCTCCTGTGATGGGAGGCTGCACTGTAGCTTGGCAGAGTCTGTTTCAGCCCACTCTAATGGGATATTGTGCAGCTCCTCACGGAGAAGGGTGGGTGATCACACGGACCCTGCAAGGGGATGCGCAGGAGAAGGCTTAACAGCTGCCCCCTGCCTTTGGCTCGGTTTGCCCAGATCCCAGCAGAAACCCGTTTCCAGTCTTGCTCTTTGCTGTTTCCTGCCGGGAGGGGGCGCCTCGTTCCTGCCTTGTGCCGCAGGCAGCCCGCAGCGGGCTCTGCTGGGGCTGGGTCCTCCTCTTGCAGCCACGAGTCCTTCTCCTTGCCGAGACTGTCTCCACCGCAGCTCCATGCCCACAGCGCTGGGGCTGGAGAGAGGTGGAAAGCCCTCAAAGGAGGTGGGGGAAATGGGAGATGCCACGTTAGATGCTGCAATGGTGATGCTGTGGGCGAGGGCCTGGGTTTAGGGCTGTGAGGGCACAAGAGGGGCAGGCACTTACCACCATGCGGTTGAGGGACACCCAGCAGTCATCAGGGAAATCCTGCAGCATGGGCACGAGGAACTGGAGGCAGCCATCCCAGTGACACAGCAGCAGCATCATCCCAATCAGGTTCACGATCCTCACCACTGCACTGGCCAGATCGTAGGTCATGTGGAAGATCTGCAGGGGCCAACAGGGAGCAGGTTAGATGGCAGCTCCCCAGTCAACCAACCCAACATCATTAGGTGCAGTAACAGGGTCAAGAACCTTGCTAAAGTAACAGAAAAGGCTGCATCAGCTGAGCTCAGGTCAGCAGAACCAGCTGAAAAACAGATTAAAACCCAAAATACAAAATCATAATCATAGACCCTTTTGCCCTTTGATTTTCCTTCTCATTTATATTAAAAGCTTCATATCCCATTTTATAAAATAAGCTGGTTGCAAATATTTCTGGCTCATCAGCCACTTGTCAGAATTAAACTCTATCATTAAACTGCAGTGCCCTTCTTTGATTTCTGCTCTTGCTGAATGTATGCTGCAGACTGACCCACAGTGGAAGCTGTCGATATAGTCTCTGCAAGTATGAAATGCAAGAAAGAATGGCCTCAAGCTCAGTGAGACTTCTAGAAGAGGACCTGATTCAACTATTTTCTTGTATTTCTTGTATTCTGCTGCTGCACCACTTCCAGTCTTATGTGAAGGTGGGCAAGGAATAGAGAAACATGGCAGAGCAGTAGAGCAGCTCTTAGGAAGGAAACCCAGAACTTTTGACCAGGCAGCAGCAACCACACCTCTGCAATCAGTTCTGCGCCAGTGCTCTCCATAATACCAGTCATAAGCAGGACACATGAAGAAGTACAAGCTGCATGTGCAGTCAAATATTCCTTGATGGACACCATCTCCTTCCTATAGATGGTTGTGGAGATTTTGGGGGTGCTTGGCTCTCCTATGCCCAGCTTTGTGATGACAGTTAGACACACAGGGCATGCAGCAACTGCTATCCCGAGCTACGTATCACCCAGGTTTGGTTTTCCATACCTTACTACGTGCCACAGTGAGGAGAGATCACAAGATGGTTGAGGTTGGAAGGGACTAGTGGGGGCAATTTGTGACACAGCCAGGATGGATGGAGGCCTGACAGCCATGTTCCAGGCTTGCCCTGGAGCCTCATCACTGCTCCCACACACGGTCGTGCTGTGCCTGGTGGAGGAGGATTGAGATGTTTGGACAGCTGGATGTGAATGAAGCAGAGACTCTGCTGTCAGGTGCCTTCTCAGGAGGCCTCCCCATGGATGAGGGCACATGCAGCCTGGCTGCTCGGCAGCACAGCCTGCAATCTGGTGACACAATGTCCTATTTGGATTTAGTGGAAGGGAACAAAAAGCAGAGGAATGTGACGAGCAAAGAAGACTGCTGGGCATCAGATGTGGCTGCATGTTGCAGTCTATTCCTGCATTCCCACCTTGGTATTCCCTCCCTTTCAGGCAACAGACCAAAAGGCACAGAGACCCTGATACAGGTTGATGTAAGAGAGCAAAGGAAGTTGTAGTGTGACCTTCCTGAGCCTCTGTGTAGGGAGCCAGGCATGCAGCCAGGTGAGTTAGCACCTGGGAATTGCTTCCAAAGGGGAGATGTCTGTCAGGGAGGTATCTGAAGCAGGGGACAGGCCATAGGTGTGCTATGTGACTGGATGCCTAAGTCCATATAGCTCCTTGCTGCTCTGACAGAGTCCTGTTCCTCCCAGCCCTCTGACTGTATGCACCTGCCATCATTGCCTACGCCAGCGATCGGTCTCCTCTCATCCCACAGTGTGAGTCTGTTCCAGCAGCTAAAAAGGCTTTAGTTACAAAAGGAAGGAATCCTGGTTTGTCAGGTGAGCTGCCCCTATTGGCTCATCACTGTTGTCAGAGGGAGCTGTGCAATTTGAATGCCTGTTTCACAGCAGATCTTAACACTTCCCCACCTAATCCTGCTGGCAGGAGGTAAGATGCACTGCGAGATGCAACATAGCCAGACCAGGAGGGAGCCACAGAAGAATGGTGGAAACCAGGATGAATGATTTCGATAACTGCTCCTAAACTCCATTATTCCCACTGCATCCAAGAGGCAGCTGGAGTCCACAGAGTCACTTAGTGGGAGAAAGGCCATTTCAGTGATATTTTGGGGCTGAAAAGAAGAAAATCTCCAAAATCCAGCATGAAAGGCTGTTCTAGGAAATGCAGCTCTCGATGCTGACTCAATCGGTCAGTATGAAAGCTGAGCATATCATTCATAAAGAGTAATTCCTACTGGTTTCATCTTTTTTTTCCCCATTGCAGAAATGCTCATTCTCATGTTGATAACCCAAGTGAATCCAGCCTGACAGCCATGGGTGATGCTGTTAATGAAGTCAGAGCAGCAGCTTGTGAAGGATCTCTGAATGGATCTTTTGTGTCCCCAGGGTTTTACTGTGCTTATGACTTTTCCTCTCCCGCCTATGTGTGTTTTCCATAGAGCTCCAGCGCTCCTGTAACCAAGGGGACTCCAGCCAGGGGCAGGGAGAAACCCTGTCAGATTTAGGAAGCGCCTTTCTTCATAGAGCAATAGAATGGTTTGTGTTGGAAGGGATCTTAAAGCTCATCAAGTTCCAACCCCTGCCACGGGCAGGGACCCCTTCCACTGGAGCAGCTTGCTCCAAGCCCGTGTCCAACCTGGCCTTGAGCACTGCCAGGGATGGGGCAGCCACAGCTTCTCTGGGCACCCTGTGCCAGCGCCTCAGCACCCTCACAGGGAACAACTTCTTCCTTTAATATATCTAAAGCAGAGGGTGAATATTCTATGGGAATGGATGGTTTAAGGGAAAGGTGAATGGATACGGAGCTCGGAGGCCATTCAGGACTGCCCACATTCAGGAGTGCCCCAGCACTTCCCACACAGGTAGAGACAACATCTGCTTTCCACAAGGGTGGATTCAGCTCACTTATTTCAGACCTTGAGATCTAAACCATGTCACTACAGTCACTGGATGGAAACACACACCCAGGGGGTGACACATCTGAAAGGAGATGCTCCTTGGGAATTCCTGTTTCTCTCTGAGCCCATACAGTAAGCCTGGATAATGAACTCCAACTGGAAATATTTAAACTGCAGGTGAGGCAATTCCAATGCAAATGTCAATCTTGGGAGTTACCAGCTCACACTCACTCCTTGGAATACATTTGCATTTACATGCAAAGGAAAAGTAAGAAAGACTCACTGTGCAGCACACAGGAATAACTGAAGGGGTGTGAATGAACACCCTTCACGGAGGAGCAGCTCCTACTGTAAAGAGGTGCGTGTGTTGCAGGGAATACTAACTCTAGTAGTGTGCTGGAGAGTGGCTAAGCCAGGTTGCAGTGCCCTAAAGCAGACTATAGAGAGGTGGGGAAGGAATGTTCTGGAATAGCTGGTCCACAAGCAGAGGAATGTGAGTGGTGATTAGAACTTCCCTGGTTTTCATCGTGAACACTCTGGGCTTTCCTGCCCTGCTGTAACACAAGCCAGGCTGGGGCCCAGGGCATCACACCTCCTTTTGCCCCTGGAACTGCTTGTGCTTTCTGCCTTTTGGCTGCTTGTCATTTGGAGAAAGGCAGTGAGGAGAAGAAGGACAAAGCACAGATTCACACTAAAAGCACCTCTTTCCAAGGGTATTTATTCTCTCTTTTTTGCTTGTCCAAAGTAAGCTGTGGCTTCAGAATCCCTGTTACAAAGTCAGCTCTGTCCTTCCAGCCAAAGGACACCTTGCAATGCTTTTTGAAAGGGCAGCTTGGGAGAGTGGAAGGACCAAAACTTTCCTCCCCAAAGTCATCTGTAGTTATATAAAAGCTCCATCTTGGAAATCTCGCTTATTCAGAAGAAGCTATCAGGATCCTATTAGCCTGAACCTGTTGTCGGCCCCAAATGACTCTGTACAGTACTCTCTACTGCAGCAGGATTCCTCTAACCTGATCACTTGAGCTGGAAGAAATCAAGGACACCTGGCTCTGGCAGTGAAACAAGGGCTTTGTAATCAAAGCTGTATGTTGAACGAGGTGTGCTGGTTTCTGTGGCACACAGCTTGGTGTGCCCATCCAAACCAAGAGGGCACCAGAACTCCTCAGATCCTTGACAGTGATGTGGCATTAGGCTGGCTGGCTGTCTAGGAGGCTGGAGTGCTCCAAGAGCCTGAGAGCACAGTGAGAGGATGCTGTGGTGCTCTGCACATACTGGAGGTGCTGTGCTTGGAACAAATGGGTTTTCCTGAGGGTCTGGGAGGCAGAGACATAGTACTGATTCTGTTTGGAGCCAGCACATCTGGGCTGGAGCTAAGCATCCTGCCAGAGAGAGTTGACAGCATGCCTACCAGCTCAGCTGAACGCTGGCTCTGCACAGGGCTGACTTCCATGCATGGGGTTTCTGAACAGATTCTGCACCACAGGAAAGCAGTGACACTGCTTGTGGCCCTTCACTAACTCTTCTAGCAACACAGTAGTGTTTCTGTAGCACTGCATCCAAACTAAGAAAGCCTGCTGGTCCTGAGCCAGTGCTGGTATCTGTATCCACACTGTGGTTAACATACAACAGTGAAAAATCCCCCTGAATAACCAAGTAGCTGTAACATGGCTCCGGCTTAATAGAAAGCAAAGAATTTAATTTACGGCTTTAAAAAACCCAAAGAACTTAAAAGGCACCACAAATCTCCAGAGAGAATCAAAACATGTCATTCTGAGTGCTCCAGCGTCAGAGCTGAGGTTGTTCTGCTATGAGGAAATACATGTTTACTCACATTTAAGAAGAGTATTTGTGGACTATGGGGAAGCAAGTTGACATGTCTTTTACTCTTCCTTTCTTTCCTTGGCTTTTGTAAGTAACAGAGGTAAAGATACATTTTTCTCATAAAGGCATCAGGTGCCTTTCCAAGCCTCAGTGTTAATCTCTTGATATACTGGGGATAGGTGGTTGCTGGGAAGAGCTTTCCTGAGCCTAAAGTAATGTTAGAGAGATCACTGCATGGTGGCTGCACCATCAGCTACAGTGTCTCTGCACTGTGTGGGCCTCATCCTGTTTTGTTAGAAAACAGACTGGACAACAGTGGCAGCACTCACTCATGCTGGCCAAGGTGCAAACTAAAGGCAGCTCATGGACAAACTGGTGGGTTTGCTCAGTTAGGGATCACTACCACAAATCAGTGGCAATTCTTTAGGCAAGGGGCAAAATGTCACCTCTCCACACTCAGCAAGAGTCCTGACTGACACAGCCTGTGTGGGGTGAAGGGTTGGGGAGCCTCAATGTGCAGATCCCTTGTGGGAGGCTGAAGTGAGGGAGAGACAAACCACATGTAGAATTCACAGCATGTGCTTGCTCCAGGAGGAAGAACCCTCTCCAGGCACACAAAGCATTATGCACATTAGAGCACTGAAGCATGGAAGCCACGAGCATACATAAGGCACACACAAACTCGCTGAGCAACTCAGACACTGTAAGGATGTGCAAGAGCTGAAAGGGCAGCTCCCACAGAAAATCAGCCTGTTGAGTAACCACTCACACAATGTTTCAGCAAAGCAACGCAAAGGATCTCAGCTGCTGGTTTCCTTCTCCTGCTGCTGCCATGGGAAATGCATCATCAACCCCTTTACTTGCTCCTTCCTCCCCAACTTTCTATTTATTCTTCCAGTGATGTCACATTTAAGCTGTGCCAAACCACGGATTAATTTTACTCCAAAAGCTTTGCTGTCACCAAGCCACACGCCTGGTTCTTTGGGCAGAAGGGACAAAAAGCTGTACTTGCCATGAAAATACACATAAACTCTGAATTTCTGAGGCAGCTCAGAAACAGCAGCCTGGCCTGCTGAGAGGGAGCTTAGGTAAAGAAATAGATATATGTAATGGAATGCAGTTGGGCTTATTTACAACTTCCCAACATACTGGGAAACAGAAGTCCCTTCTGAAGCATCAGCTTTGGGTCAGACAGCTTTGGGCTGTGCTGATGCCACTGTGTTTGGCAGAATGGTGCAACGGCACAGGGGGAAAGGAGCTTTGGGATCCAGATTGTATTGGGACAACGCTGCAAGCACCAGCCAGCACACAGCAGATGGACTGGAGATGGGGAATCATCTGTGGTGCACAGCTACAGCTGCAAGCAGTGTGCAGAGTCAGGGATGCGCTCGACAGTTTGAGGTGGTGTGGGATTTAGTTTTGCCTGCTTTTTGCTGTGCCAGCAAGGGAAACTATAGCCAGAAGATCAAGTTTTAGACGAAGTCTAGAGTTTGGGGTTGTATCTCTTTTTATGCTTGCTTTGCACCAAATGACATAATCAATGTCAGCAGAGTTGCTGATGCTGCCTTGAGTCAGTGCGAGAGGAGAATCAGGTCTGTGATTTATTAGGTTTAAGGCTCACGGGGGAAGATACTGTGGAGTATGCTTGTCTCAGGCTGCCTGGAACAGGGAGGTTGAGGGAAGTGCACTAAGTGCCAGGTGTTAACAGAGATATCCAAGTAGATTTTGCATTTCCAATATAATAATCCTTTGTGCTGCTGTGGCAGTTTTCATCCGAAGGTCTCCAGTGGCTCTGCTGACATTAATCTGGTCTGTTCTACTATCTCCTGTGAATGTGTGAGCTCCCTTATTCTAGATGGGCAAAATGAGGCACAGAGAAGGGAAAAGCCACTTGCCAGCGGTTACACAGGAAGCTGAGAGCAAAGTTTGGAGCCAAATCTAGCGCTGCCAGCTTTGATCTCCAGTTCTAACCACTGCCCACAGATTACAGCTACTAACTAGAGCCCAGGAAGGTACCTCTCACATTCAGGAACAGCCACTTCAGCCCCACAAGAAGCCAGTGTGCATGTGCATGCAGGGCAGAGAGAAGTGATCCTGCAGCAGCCTGCTGCTGTTAGAGCTGTGCAAGAGCATGATGCAAGCCTCTACCTCCTCCCGAGGTGATTTAACTCTTCCCAGGCAGCTTGCTTCTGGCTAATGGAAGTTCTTCTCCAGGTAGGAGCTGAGGGGCCACAGAGAACAGCAGAAAGCTTGTATGAAAATGAAAGGCAAAGAGAGGTATTTCCTTGCCTTCTCCCTCGGAGACTTGTGTCTCTATGGCAGATATTTACAGCAGAGGAAGGTGAAGCAGCAGGACTCATTAGCACTGTGAAAGCTGGCAGAAATGGCAGATGTTTCTAGATATATATAAACCCCAAGCTCCTGCCACCACCATGTGCTTTGCCTCTTGCACACTCAGAGTTGAGGCTGCCATGACGACAGCCCCCCTTCCCCTCCCCATGCCACCATCCACAGCCTCAACTTTCAGTTTTCTCCTTTGAAGAACTTTTGTCACCATGGCAACGTGACACACAAAAAATGTTTCCTAGCACAACTCAGTGCTTTTCCTGCGTGGTGTTCCATGAACCTCCAAGGAAACATGTGTGGGGCTGGGTCGGGCCTCCACTGAATGGAGCTCTATGTCTCACACTATTCCAGCCTGGTTTGGGTTGAAGGGGCCTTAAAACTCATCCAGCTCCAACCCCTGCCACGGGCAGGGACCCCTTCCACTGGAGCAGCTTGCTCCAAGCCCCTGTGTCCAACCTGGCCTTGAGCACTGCCAGGGATGGGGCAGCCACAGCTTCTCTGGGCACCCTGGGCCAGCGCCTCAGCACCCTCACAGGGAAGAGCTTCTGCCTAAGAGCTCAGCTCAGTCTCCCCTCGGGCAGGTTAAAGCCATTCCCCTTGGCCTGGCCCTACAGGCCCTTGTCCCAAGCCCCTCTCCAGGTTTCCTGGAGCCCCTTTAGGCACTGGAGCTACTCTAAGGTCTCCCCTTCAGGAGCCTTCTCCAGGCTGCCCCAGCCCAGCTCTCTCAGCCTGGTTCCCATGGTTGCTAGCTAGCAGAGACTGGAGCTGGCTACTGCCTCTAGTGCGGAGCAATGATGGTATTGTCACCTCCCAGGGCAGCAGCACAGTGACAGGGCCAGGACTTCAGGATCTCTGGAGGAAGTGACCCTTTGCTTTTCCATGGGGCTGATGTTCTCATATATCTACAGCTCAGGTCTTATATGCTCTCAACATAGTCAAATGCCTTTAGAAAAAGTCGAAAAGTCAAGCCCCAGAGCTGTAAGTAGGTTAGGTGGCTCATTCTCAGTGGGAATTAGGTATCTTACCTGCTTAGGCATTTTGGGTTTTAATCTCTCATGGCTCTTATCTGCATCTTTGGGAACTGTAGTTCTTCTGAGAGGCTGGAAATGAATCATTTCTGGAAATAGGTCACAGGCTTTTTTGGAAGTTTAAGAATGACCACAGTCATCAGGCAAAAGGCCTGTCTAGCTCAGGAGCTATACATAGATACACCTAAGGAAAGAAGTATCTGGGAGGCTGAGGAGAAAGGAGGCAAAAATACCTGAGGAGAAGACAAGAAACACAACTGGTTTGAAACTGGAGCCTCAAGACCTAGAAATGGCATCAAGAAGGGGCACTGAGTGGCCTGAGAGGCTGGTACTTGTGGCTCTGTGCTGGACTGGCACTCAGTGAAGGTATTCCTGGCTGGAAAAGGCAGCTGAGCAGCACAATGAGGTAATCGATGCATGACTCAGGTGCTGGAGGTGAGTCCACACTGCAGAACATGTCACAGGGACCTCATTTGTGGTCTCATTAAACCTTCACTGAGCTATGAGTGGGAAAACACCCACTTGAGTACACTGAGCTACCAGCACAAATTCAGTTCAACCCGTTAACATGGACAAGTACTGAGAGAGGATCCTGAGGGCATTATGGATCAGGTTATGCTGTTACCCAGGTCAGCAACACCCTTTCCCTAGGAGCACAGATCTATTCTTGGCAAGGAAATAAAGTCGCATAAATAGGTGTCCTGAGGAAGGGGATCCCAAGCTCTTACCTCCCAGCAGCAACATCAGGTCTCAAAGCTGGGCCATGTCACATCCTGCTTAGAAGTTGTTTGCCTTCCACTCTGTGGTAGCTTTACCTGGTTGAGAGGTAAAGTTAAAACTCAGTAACTACGGAACACCTTCTGGGACAGGCTCGTGACAGGCAGGTAAGACACAAGTACCCCAGAAAGACATCAGTAGTATGGGATAGGCTTAATGCTCTTAACAATCCTCTCTTGCCCAAAGGCAAGATGAGTCTTTAGCAAAGTGAAGGAGGACTTGATGAGAGGAAATAGTCTTTCCTCCAAGCCACGTGCAGTTTAGCTTGTGGAATGCACTGCCAGGAATCCTGCAGGCCAGGAACTCGGCAGGATATTAAATACATGCCTAAGTAAGTAAATGGCTAATAAGAACTTTAAAAAATTGGTTTGTATTCTTCCTTTGCAGTGCTTAATAAAAAACAATCCCTGAGGAGTAAGTCTACCTGTGAGCAGACCACTTCAGAGCTGCTCAGTTTGGAATTCATCACATGAAGCACTTCATCACCATTAAGAGCAGTAGAGAGGACTAAATGAATGTCTGGTCTGCCACAGTGCCTCTCTGTCTCCATTTACCTACAGGAAAGAGCCTGACTCTCAGAACTAAGATTTGTATTCGTAAACACACTGCCGGAACTCGGGAGGAAGAAATCAGATCAAGAGAACAGACCCTTCCAATGAGCAGGAAAATCGCCTTCTCCAAATCCAGCTTGCCTGGAAGCAGCCCTAGTTCACATTCTAGAGAAGCTGTCACCAAAGAGGTTAGCAGTGACCTTTGTTTCCAGACTTCTTTCAGTCACACTTGAATTTGTGAGTTTAAAGTTCAGAACAGGCATTTAAAACTCCAAGGTTGTCACTTAATGTACTTAGAGATTCCTATGATCACACCTGAGATACAACATACACTCACTAGGGCATGCCCATCAAGTGCAAACTTGCTGAACTCCACAACTTACAGTTTACTCTTCATCAATTGATATGCCTTTAATTCAGCTTGCATTGCAATGCAGAGAGTAAAGCACATGCATATTAACCTGCTATGAAGCCCTATCTGGATGCCTGTAAGACTGAAAGAACCTGCACCAAAAAACGCACACCCTAAAATGGAATGGGTCCTTCGGGTGCTTTACAAGACCTGCTGCTCACAGATCTCTCCTCACCTCTGCTGCTAGCATTTGTTTAAAGGATCAGCTTGCTGTTGACTGAAAGGATGGTGGTGTTCCCTCCTGTTTTTAAATAGAGATGATAATGTAGATTTCTATATGCTCTGTCTGCCTTAGGTTTGGTTATATTTGTGTACAAAAGCCCAACAGCCTGGCAGGATGGCTCAGGTCTGCAGGGAGATTGAGTACTTGCCACCTAACTCAATGCTCTACTTTAATTTGATTACAACCACAGCAACCAAGCACAACTTCCACCCTTGACTTTTTGATGCTGTTAGTGATTGTAACAGCCATGAAAGGAAGGGACCTGGCAGGCCTGGAGACTGGAATGGTTTCATGTGCCACGAGGCAGAGAGTGTGAGCAAAGATAATGCAGCTCCTCCGCCTGCAACCCTGGTGACACTGTATTTTAACAGAGACTGAAGTTCACAGCCTGAGGATGCTCAGCACAATGGCCTGATTTGCAGATGGACTGAGCATTTCCCTGCAAAGTCTCCACTGATCCGCTTTGAGCACTCACTTCTCGCTAGGACCACTTCCGACAGGGCAGATGAAACCACTGATGCACTTCACACCACAGGGATGAAGATTCTCTACTGCAGCCCTGGACAAACTCTGAAGAGTGGAATGCCAGGTTGCTGGGTAGGCTGCTCTTTGGTCCCTCGCAGCAGAGCACCACAAGATTTCATTGCACAGTGATGCAAACTCACTTGCCTGCAGTGTCACACATGTCACATCTGGCCCAGGACAAGTAACAGGGACACAACCGCCTTTTAGAACAATAACAGCAATGTAACCTTTTCAGTACTGCAGCCTTAGAGAAGACAGCTTGTAAAAGAACAACACAGTGAAAATAACTCCCTGAGTAACACACCTCTGAAGACCTGCTCCCTCCTGTAACCTTCACAGAGGAATAGGAGGAAGAGGACCTGCTGGGGAAGTGCAGCCGGCAGCCTCCTGTGCGACCTTCCCATGGGGAAGTGCCTGGGTGCATCTTGCATCTGCATGAAGAATCTGGGCCAGGGAAAACTGTTTTTTAACCAACAAGCAGTGTAGATTATATTTATGCAAGTATGAATTCTCTTTATGAAAGTGTGACAGGTTAATTCCTGCTGTGGCTGTAGATACATTCTAGACAAATGAACTAAGTCAGAACAAAGACGTTTATTAAAAGCATCTCTACCTAAAGCATTTTTAAAGCTCCATTAATACATGCTGGGCAGGAGCACAGTCCCTAAAGGCTGCCACTTTAATTAGAAATTCAACAGGAAATGCTGCCTGGTGACAGGTCTCAAGGCAAAACTCCCCAGAGCTGCAGCCTGGGAGAAGGAGGAGATTTGCACAGCTCTTTTAGGGGCATAACATAATAATATTATCATTATCATAATCATAGTAATAAGAATAATAAGAGTTTGACAGGGATGTTGTATGTTCAGGCAAATACAAGGGTGTTCTAAAAACCTGCTGCTGCCCCCTCTGTGCCCGAGGTTGAGCCCTGGCTCAAATCAATGTAGAGCGAAGCCCCCCATCTTATTCACAGTATAGGGCTTTTCTGTCCTTGACATAAATCTTCCAACCCTTGCTTTGCAGCAAACCTGTACCAACCAAACAGCCACAAAAGCAGAAGATATTAGGAAGTACTTTAAAAGGCTACACAGTTCCCCAGGCAGGCCTTTATCCTTTTCCCCTGGAAAGGCAGAAGCATCTTATCCTAGGGCCCTGTCTGTCAGAGCTGGACTGGACCCAGATGCCACCACGGCATTGCAGGATGCTCACACAAAAGCCAACAAAGTCCTACGAAACCTTTTCTTCTCATGGCATCATGTGATCAGCAAGTATTTTATGGTGTTTCTCTCAAAAAAGTACACTGCTGACAGAACTATTTAAACAAAGTTACTTTTTTAAGGCCCAATCTTTGCTATTTTCCTTCTGAAAGGGCTTTGCTGATGTATCTATTCAACTTTTCCTTTCAATCCTGATGGGAATGGGAGCCACCACTCCCTCCTGATTTACTGCTCTCCTTCCATAGGGCAGAGGGATGATAACCCACCTCCTTGGAAGACTTCACCTCAATGTGTAATAGTGAGAGATTGATTTAAACTTGGAAGCAGGAGTGAGGTTTAACCTTCCAAAGCTCTTGTTGTCTCCCTTATGACTCTGGATACGCCCAGAGCTCACATAAACCACCAAACTGCCCTTAAATTGTATTGTCTGTGGATGTCTGAATACCTCCTGCCTGAAAGAGTATTTCCTTAAATGCATTTGGAATTTGCTGCCTTTTCAATTTCACTGACTGTTCCATATATTTGCTGAATACAGCAGAGAAATACAGACAGCTCTCATCTTTTTCTAGCTCACTTATTACTTTAGAAGCTTCATTTAATGTCTTTCCCTTAAAGGAAAGAATTTCAAACTTCTCATTTATTCCAGGTTATTCTCCATCATTCTCATCAGTTTTCTCTGAATTCACTTTACTTGTACAGTGTAGAAGTAGCCTAAATAACTAAAATTGGGCTATTTTTATACTCAGTTATCCTACCATGTCCATTTTTATATTATTTTTAGCGCTTGTCTCTACGCTGTGCTTCCCCAGTCCCAGTTCTGCTTTTTCATCCCCTCCACCAGAGAACCAGGCAGTAAGAAGCTATACTGAAGCAGCTTCTATAAAGCAACCATACTAAACAGAAATGGGAGCTGCTTTAAGTGTTCATATTTACTCTGCTTGGTTTCTTGGTCAGGTTTAAAAGAAGCTGAGTCCTTTGGGAACTCACTTCCTAGCCTGTTCATTTGACCTCTCCTGCCTTGCCCTCTACAGTCTGGATCATTGTTCTAGTTCTGCTGCCTTCTCTGATATAATGACAGACTGTGTACACACAGGCTGTATCTACACTGGAAAGCTCCAAGCAAGCAGTAGCTATGTGGAGCCATCCTCATGGCACACTCTTTTCCATCCCCAGCAGCCTGTAGAACCGGTTCAAAGTATCAACAGTGAATTTAGAAGGACTGAGTTTCTCAGGGTATCTGCTTCTGGATGCTCTTAAGCCTCAGTCATGCTTGATGCCTTCAGAGCACATGAATGAGAGCTGTGCACAAGGGTCTCCACCCTGGATGAATCCAGGCTGTGGTGGAGTCCGTGTCTGGATGTGTGCTGGCACAGATGCAGAGCAGACACTAGACAAGCTGGGAGTTTAGAAGTGGTGCAGTTTCATGCTGAGGTGACAGAAGGGATCAAGAAAGGCTGACACTGCCTTTTCTCCCCCCAAAAAGAGTACTAGCAGAGTGGTATAACTGCAACGCAGCACTCGGTTTCTGCCCTGGAGAGCAAGCCATACTGCAAGGGATGGAGAAGGGACCAGTGCAGTGCTTCAGTGGTCTGCATTTACTATAATGAGCATCTTTTCCATGAGCACGTCTAACCTAAGGCAGAATTATTATGAAGTGTCATCAGTGATTATAAATGAAGCCAGATCCCTGACCCTGGAAAGCTCTGGCAGAGCAAGAAACATGAATGAGGACCCAAGCATGGCAGGCAGAGGATGGAGACACCAGGAGCAGCTGCAACATATGGGAGCAGGCAAGGAGAACCAGCGGGGCAGGACATGCTTCCTAGGCAGTGTTAAAGTCCTCGTTTCAGAAAGCTTTAGCACCAGGACTAAATGATTCTCTGCTTTAACTAACACTATTAGTTTCTTTCTTTGCACTTACAGTGTTTCCCCTTCACAAAGGGAATAGGGAATTAAGCTGCAGACAAATTCTTCTAGAACAATACAGGCTAAGAAACATTTTGGCTGTTTTGAAACCCAACTTCAGGCAATCTCAACCCCTTCTCAGTGCTGTCACCTCAGCAGCCTGGGAACAGTGGTGGGATGCCTCAAAAACCCAACGTTAAACTGAGCATGGGATGATGCAAATGCAGGACACTAAACTTGACCTCCTCAGATTTGAAAGCCTGATATGAAACCCAGATAAGAGCCTGCTCCATCAGTTCAGGGCTTAGCATGAACCCTGAGTGGTGGGATCTGATTTCCCCCTTCAGTATCTGACACAGCTGAAATCTCACAAAATGGAAGATTTTGCCTCTTTTCACTAAACTTCCAAGAACATCTGCTGGGTTCAGGTTGGATCTCCCCAAAACCCCAGGCACCTCAGTGTCTGGATTAGCCTGGTGTCCACATCTTTAGCAAATGACTGCTATTTGAATCTAAGCCTCTGCCTACCACAGAGACAAGAGACGATCTGAACATCAGGATTTCATTACAGATCCCATCTCCCATCTGTAGCCTAAATATCATGGGTGATGCAAGCACTTTTGACAAGACTAATGAGAAAGAATTTGGCAACTGTCTCCTTCAGGATGAGTTCTGATCATCTGCTGGATGTCAGGAGGGAGATGAGGAGGAAAGTGGCGAGGATCATTGGGGATGAGGTGAGGGACATGTGTAGAATGTTTTTAGAGAAACCCAAAACTGAACACCAAGGAAAAATGCTTGTTGCAAGGCTCTCTCAGCAGCATTATCTTGATAAAAGAAAGGCAGAAAGCAACAGCATTTAGGGCATCAAAACCAGGGCTGATCTAGAGTACAGGAGGCTTCTGTGAGTAGTTAGGATGGCAGCAGGATCTGCCCAACCCAGCACCTCTTCGTTTACACCCAAGGTGACCTGGCAAATCCTTATCACCACAAAAGCCAGAAGGGGAAGCCCAGCAGTGACAGCCATGGCCAGGCACAGTGACAGGCGTCTGGCCAGCATGTCCCATCACCCTCCAGCACACCAGCTGGGCTATGCCAAGCTGTCAGCCCCCATACACACACACAAATACACACATGGGCTCAAGATGAAAGGATGCCTCCGCTATAACTGATGACCACAGATGACCTCCAGCTGCCACCGCTTCAGGAACCAAGCGGATCTCTCCCTGCTCGGCCTGTGAACTGGCTGACATTGCTCTCCTGCAATTCCAGCCATGGGGAGCTGTGCCTTTAGCACCTGGCTTTGAGGCTTGCCAGCAGTAAGCAGAAAGCACACAGCTTGCTGTCCTGCTGTCCTGCTCCCAGGAGGCTCCGGATGAGGACTCGGAGCACTGCCCTTGCAGTCAAGCTTCCCAGCCACCTGGCCTGCCACACTCGGAGGCTTCCAACACTGACTTCTGCGCTAGCCCCTCACATAGTTACACCACAGGCTTGTTTCCTCACCACCACCCTGGCTTGCTCCTGGTCCTTTCTCCTGCTTCGGTTGTGATGCCAGTGCTGGCATCTGGGGTTGGCAGCTGCCTCCCATCCATCAGCACATCCCCTTTTCTGTGCCAGCAGTCAATTAAGCTGGCACATCAATGCAACCTTCCTGGCTCCATAAAGCAACCCACAGTGTGTGGATCTGCCAGCCTCAGGGGCAAGGAGCTGGTTGCTAGCTGTCAGGCCGGGGAAGCTCTGGATGATCTGCAAACAAGTGATGTGAGCAAGAAGCTACTGTGTAGGGTGCTGATGCCCAGCCCTCATGCTGAGGAAATGCTCTATCCCCTTTAGCTTGGAAATATCGTCTCCCCCTTCTTCTGTTTGAAAGATGTCACTACAGAATACTTCCTCCCAACTCCCAAAGCACTGCAGGAAGTTTTGAGGTGCTGTCCCTCAGCTCACAGCTCCCCCAGGAAGGAGGGAACACACAGAGGCAACTTTTCCTCCAAATGACCACAAAAATTGCTAGCTAATCAAAACAGGCTCTTCCTCACTCAGACAGCTGATTGTAGCCCTGGCTCTTCTCCCCTCTCTCACCCCATTAGCTGATCAGGGTCAAATGCTGGGCTCTGAGGCTGCTTCCCCTCATCTGCTGCTGCTGCTGGCCAGAGGCTGGAGAGGTAGGAAGGAAAGGCTGAAAGCAGCCAGCAACAGCTCTGTCTGAGCAGCATTTACCAGGCAAGGAAATGGCAGAGCATTCCAAGCTCTCCCCCTCTGGAGTTTGCCACACTGCACTTGCAGCCCACAGCAGTAGGTTTACAAAGAGCAGGGAGGATGGAGTAGTACAAGGCTTTATGGAAATGCAATTCTTACTAAGCCCATGGGTATTCAGTGAGGCTATGATCCTGCTGTGGCATGGAAGGTCCCCCCTCCATGGGGCTGTTCATACCCAGCCTAAAGCACAGCCAGCAGAGATCCGTACGGATTGTTCTGCAATGCTGGTGACTCTTTCGGAGGAGATGGGAGGGATGCAGTCCCCCGACCATGCATGGCTGCTTCAGTGGATGCACTGCTTCAGGCAGGCTGGGAGGGAGGTCCAGAGAGCCTCCTCTCCTCAGCAGCAGGTGGAAGGCTGCTGCCAGCTGCTGCAGGTCCCCAGTCAGCACTCTGCAGCACATTCACATCTGAAGGCTGCAGATAAGGGGAGAGTGCTTTGTGATAAGGTTCCTTTTAAAGGCACCACCTCCTGTAGGAGATTGCAGTGTGTTGTGTCTCAGGAAGCAGGAGGAGGAAGAGGGTAAAGGCCAGAGGAACATGTTCCAACCTGGCTCCAGACCCCACCATCTGCATTCCCAGCACTCACAGCCAGCCAGGATGGAAACTGGAGGGGTTTTTCCATCTTCCTAAAGCGGGCTGTGTTCTTCCTTCCCGGCTGGCTGCTAAAATGACCTTGAAGAGGGCAAGGAGAGGGGTAAAAATGTGTATGTGAGAAGCTTCATCATTGTGTGCTTCTATCTCATCTCCAGCAACATTATTCCCAAGGGTCATGAGAGAAGCTCCAGAAAGATTCCTCAAGTTCCTCTGAAGCGTAGCTGCCCTCTCCCCACATGCACCCATAGGATGCACTGTTTAAGGCAGCTGCAATCTGCCCACTGCTATGTGCTGACCCCTCTCCTTCACAGCTGGAACATGAGAGAGATCTCCTGCTTTCCATGATGGAGAAGCCATCTCTTCCCCCAGACAAAAGCAAAGCCCAGCTCCCCTCTCTCTGGCCTGCTTGTTCTCTGTGGGTTGAAGTACATTTCTACTTCCTCATTTCACAGAAGCCCTCCTCATCCTGCTTTCACCTGGCCCTGCCAGCCTTCCATATTTCCTTCACATTCCAGAGTTGGACCAGGTCTGCCTTATGCTGAAGACAAAATACAAACATGTCTTTCACATCTGGAGGGAAGAGAACTAAAGGGAAAGGTTCTCAAGTGCCCATCCTCTTACCTACAGCTTGAGGTGATGTATCAGCTGGAAAAGGCAGCTGGAAGGATGTCTGCATCCTGGCAGGGAACAGACCTTTGAAGAAAGGCTCAGAGTGCAGATGAGCAAGACTTGCCCACGGGCCAGGCCTGTGGGGAGGGGAAAAAGCCTGCAGAAGGCACAACCAACCTGAATCACATGTGTTATTTTCCTCTCTCCACTTGTATGCAAATGTCAGCCCTTTTTATCCTTCCTTTGCATGGAAGAGCACTATGGAAATAGAGAGGAAGGTGACACTGCACAACTTCCCCATGACTCATTAGACACTTCGCATCTCCCACAGATGCTCTAGCACAAGACACGGATGGAGATACAGGGAGAGTGAGGAAGCACTGAGCTCATGCGATACACAAAGTTCATCACATTACAACACACTTACACAAACCCACCAGCAGAACATCCCCCTACAGCTGCTGAGGGTATTGCCAGTGAGCCCCTGGGAAGTGTGGCTGGGCTTGCTCTAGATGGTCTCTTGACATCTCCATGTGGCACATAAGGGCCACATTAAGTGCCATGGTAAGGCTCTGCCAAGGGCTGCTCCAAGCTTTTCCAGCTTCCGTGATGTGCTGTAACAACATGCCAGTGTACAGAGGCACAGTTCCCCGACCACCACTCCCAGTTTTCAGGGAAGATTTATAAGTGTGGTGAATTCAGGGGGATGATGCATCCTTCTAGCACTGAAAGGGAGGACCTTTGTCAGTGACACAGTCTCACACTGGCATGTCTCATCTCTCCTAGGTTCACCCTGCTACTTGCCAAAATCAACTGGGTCCAGGAGATAGGACTGGTTTTGGGTGCTGGGGATGAGTGGATGACTGAAACTTCTTTATCTCTTCAGTACCTTTCATTGGGGGTCACTGACAGAAGTCTCTGGACTTTGGCTACACCAAGTTCATAGACAAACTACACAACTTCAGCTTAATTCTTTGTAGCACCAGAAAAGCCAGACACACTGTTGGGTACAGTAGAATTAGTGGATTTTTGGGTGATGCATAGTAGGAAGGAGTCTAAATAAACCCTGTTTATGGGACAGTCTTTCCAAACTGGGCTGCACTGGGCCACAGCAAATCAAGAGGAATTAACACCCGGCAGTTTGCTGGCTGAAAAATAAATATACATAAATGAAAAAACCCAACAACCACAGCTGCTGTTAACTGCTCCCACCCCCTCCAGGGACCTGGGGAAGAGCAGGCCTGTCAGCTGCTGCAAGGGACATTATCCTCACAGTTTCCTGCCAGTGTTTACAAGGAAGCGCTGCTGCTGCTTGTCTGACTGCTTGTCACTGCCAGCACAGGGACAGGCTCTCACACTCACCCTCCCCAGGTGAGAGCACCTGAAGTGATCCTGTGTGAGGACAGCCCCAGCTGCACCCTGAGGTTCAGCTCTGAGCACATCCCAGCACTGGGCATGGGTATGGGGAGTGGTTGCTGCCCTCTCCTCCACCAGTACTGCACCAAGCCACTTCTCCATCTTCAAGCCGTGTTCAGCTCCTGGCCCACAGCTGACTCACCCCAAGATTTCCCTCACACCAGTATCCCTCTACACCAAATCCACTTACACACTGCATAAACCATCATCCTTTCATGATCCATCCTGGCTGATGAACCTGAGAAACACTCCCCAAATCTCCCCTTCTCTCCTAACCCTCAGACTAATAGAGTAAACCATGTGATGGTAACATCCTCTTCTATGCTCATCCACCTTGATGAGCCCAAGTCAACAGGTCAAGGGAGAGGATACATCACAAACTAATGAAAAGCTACCTCAGACAGAAGGGTGTGCTAAGATAAAGATACACATATCACACACAGGGTTGTTTCCAGGGAAGAGTAGAACAGTGTCCCCCAGCCCTGGGGAAGGACCCGCTATAGGTTACTTAGCAGGGAAGCGTGTTTCTATCCTATCTCAGTGGGATGCTCAGGGTCTGTGTCAAGCACATCCCAGCCTTAACAGCACCTCAGAAGTGTGAATGAACTGCAGTTGTTTAAGATCTGTGAGGTAACTACATTATCATCTTCATTTATGGGAAGGAACATTACAGGACTACAGGCATGTGGCTCATCCTAAGCCCAGAAGGAAGCCAGCAGAATGCTTGTGGTGTTTCTGTTTTCAGATCACATCTCTCTTTCTCCAGCTGTCACAAAAGGCAGAATGATCAAACCCTCTCTGATTTCTGGCTTCTCCTTCATAAACACTGGATGAGGAAATGGCAAAGAGAGACCCACCAGCAGGTCAGCAGGGAACTGCCTGCTACGTGGCTCTGCCAAGGGCCACCACTGCCATTTTGCATCCTCAGGGAAAAGAGTTTTCTCTTAGGTTAAAAAGCCCAAGTCCACCACTTCCCTTCCCTCCCCTTTCCCTCTCTCTGTGCATGATACACCCACTGCAGTCTGCCCCTGACTGACCAGATCATGTAGAGAACCACTGAGGTGAGGACTGAGAAAGCTGCATGGTCCAGGCTGCTCTGCAGCTGACCCAGCTCAGCACTGTTCAGCGTGTGGCCGGCTGCCACCACTGTCCCTCGGATGCTGCAGTGCACCCAGCTGAGCACCGCTGAGTCACGGAGCCTTGGAAGTGCCAGGGGTAGGAGAGCAGGTGTGGGAGTGAAAAGCAGGGCAATTCCCATCTTTTTCCCATTTTATGGAACATTCTTGTTGAGGAACTTCTGGACAGGCATCACCCAGCTCACAGCTCTGGCAGCTGTGGCTCTGCAGGACTGAGGAAAGGGAGGAATAGTTCCCAAAATATCTCTGGCCATGTGGGAGTAGAGAAGGTGACAGACGCTGGAAGAGATGAACAGGGGACATGAGTTCCTTGGAAGGAAAACCGGGGGTGAAGATCAGCATTGCCAACACTTCAGAAATCTTCTGTGGTGCTTGAACAAAGTGAATAAAAGGTTCTTGTACTGAAATCACAGACGTATTTCCAAGTCCTCTTCCAAGAAGGCAATAGGGAAAATTTTGCCATGAATTGCAAAGAGGTTTCAGAAACATTTGGCATTCTGCTGTGACTCTGGGAATGTGGAAAGCGCCTCACCCTTTCCTCTAGCCCTTGGGGTATTCCTGCGTATCAAAATTGGGGGAGTTAAAGCAGAAGAGGAAGCTTAAAAATTTGCATCCTTAAGAGAGAAGCAAGAATGAAATGTCATCTCTCAGCTCCAAAAGAGTTACCACATTGATTTCTGCTTCGGAAAAATGAGGTTAAGTTGGATGCATTAAGCTGGCAAACTGGATAATTGCATGTCCTGAAACTGTCTTCGAACCAGCTCTTTTCACAGCGGTGCTCAGAAAATAACTTCATCAATAAGGCTCCTGCCCATTAAACCCTCGCACTCTCTGTGTCCTGCTCAGGAGTGAAGCCTGTCCTTCTCGACAAAGACTTCTTCTTCCTTTCACCTCGAACTAGTAGGGAAAGTAGAGCTGTCTGCATTGCATTAGCATGTTTCTGGCAAGAGAAAAAGAGGGTAAAAACCAAACACATTCTCAGGGCTGGGGGTTTCTGGCTCCGGTTCCCCACACACAATGTGCTGCTGAGAGTCTTGCACTGGGGCTGGCAACTTGTCCTCTGGAGTGGAAGTGAGATCCACTCAGAGCCAGAGCTTGGCCTCAGGTTTGTGTTCCTCCATTCCCCAGCAAGAGTGGCCAGGGGCAGCCACTTCCAACCCACCCAACCCCGGTGCATCCCCAAAGGCAGGAAGGGTCCTGACCCTTCTGCATGGCTGATGTTGCCATGTTCCCTCTCTGAGTGCACAGCACCTTTGAAAGGCAAGAGCTTGCCTTTGGCTACCTTATTTGCATGGCAAGGCATTTGAATTCTTTAACTCACAGCATTATGTAGGGGTGGTGCTGGAGCCTGAGGGCTCACTCCAGCCCAGCGACCCTTGTCTGGGAGAGGGATTCAGGCTTCTGCTCTGCCTTGAGCTCCACAACATAACAGCACTTGCCAAGGGCTGTTGTGTCTGTGGTCAGTGAGGTGTACTGCAATCGCCTGTTCTCTCCCACCAGCCCTATCCACCTACAGGAATAAAACTGCCCTGGATTCCCCTGGTGTCAGTGGTGTCTCAGAGTGCCCACAGCTTCAAGGGGGAGGCAAGCAAAGCAAACCAGACAAGAAGAAACCACACACATATCTAAAGAGCTCTTGAGAGATTTTCCAGGATCTAACCCCCTGATGCCAGTGAGTGGGGTATTTTCCCTTTCTGCCAGCAGGGATTTGCTTTCCTTCAATCCCACTTCAGCGGGAGCAGCCTCAGGTCCCATCTGGCACTTCCCTTGCCCAGTGACTGGAATGGAGCACATGAGGATGCTCTGTGAGGAGATGAAGTAACTGACTTCAACCTCTCTTGGTAAGAAACAGCTCCACATTGACAGGCTCCTCCTTATGCTCCAAAATTCCCTTTTGTCCCTCCCCCATTAACCAACTTGACTGTCTTTTTTCCATGGTCCTATTTTGGGCCAAGCTCCTGCTTTATTCACACAACTTAGGATTTGGCACGCTCTTTTCCAACCCTGTCTTGCTATATACAAAAAGTGAGGTGAGGAAATGCTGTTCTCCTCAGCTACCTCATTAAAGCTTTTCACTTGCTACAAACACAATCAATAGTGCCTTCCTGGAAGAACCTTCAACCAGAGGAGAAATGTATTTACCACCACTTGCCAAGGCTAATGGTAAAGCACACTGACTTTAAGAATACGGTGAGTTTGGCAGCATATGATTCCATGCTGCCAAAAGGCAAAACCAGACTTGGCAGTGGATCAACAACCGAAATGGCAACAAGAATCTCCCTCTGAATGGATGCAGGAGCTGTATCAGCCATCCTGCTGACAACGGCACTATAAATATGCACATCACATACATACCATGCATGTGCTATATCGACATATACTGACACAAGGCTCTGCAGAGTAGGCTGCCTACGTACACAACCCGAGGGGCTCAGTTCCAGCTCCAGAGAGAGTACAGCCCTTGCAGGTTGGCCTTCACTGGGCTTTTTCTATGGGGCACAGCTCTACTGCAGCGTGAATGTGTGCTCCTACAGTTTCAGGGACCCAGGCACTGCCTTTGCTGCTTCCTGAGCTCACCAGAGTTTTCAGTGATTTAGAGCTTTCCTTAAGCTTTGCAGTCAGAGCACAAGGTTGCGAAGCCCCCTTTCTGTTACAAGCATACCTGGTATCACACCACCTCATACATCACCTCTATGACAGAACACAGCAGCCTGTGTCAGTGTGCTGAGGGCCCCCATATGGCCGCAGCTGGAGCATGCCCCATCCATAAAGCATTCAGCCTAAATGGTACTAAACCTTAGAAACCATCATGCCAGACTCCAGCACTTCTCTGAGGACCCTCTGTTACTGCAACACAGCAGCAGTGATAAAGCCTGCCAGAAACCCCCTCCACAAACAATGGCCTGAAGAAGAATGACAGGCAGCTGGCAAGATCTGGGCTCTGAGTTTCAGGCAGCTGGTGCTGGCAGAGAAATACAGGGACATGAGCTCCCCAGGAGAAAGGAAAACTCACCACAGTGCACAGTGATGGGGCACGTAAGGAGTAGGCTGGGAGGAGTCTAAGCGAAGAGGAAAATGAAAGGCTGGAACAGCAACCAGTGATTAGAGATCATTAGGAGATCAGCCTCTCTCTTTTGAAACCTCTGTAATTCCATCTCAGCATCAAAGCCCAGACTGGTGGCCCTTGTAACTCAGAACCAGGGCGGGGTACAGGCTAGACCTGGGCACTAACACACCCTTACACCCCGGCCAGTACGGACTTCACTCCAGAAGGGGGTGGGGGGAGGGTATTTAACCCCACTGCTGCTACCAGAGGGAGCCTGAGGCTTACTAGGGCCAGCCCCAGTGATGATTTTGTCACACAGGTACCTGGCTACTTGGAACAGATGCAAGAAAAGCCATCCATGAGACGCCAAATGATGCTACAACCTGGAACTGAACTACCGACCTAGAGACAAATGGCTCCATGCCCTAATCCCAACCCCTCAAGCCATCTATTCCCCTATCATAGCATCCTGTTGACAGCAGACACATTAAACAGTGCCAGAAGGTAACTGTAAAATAATAAACGGCTTTTTTCCTTTTTCATGGCAACCTCTGTAGCTGTGCAGCTATTCAAATATTTGCCTGGCTCCTTGTAATGCATTATAACCCCTTCTTTATGATATTCTCTCTTTGAAAGTATTCTCATTTCCCAGGTGGGAGCTTAATTTGCATTACAGCAAAGACAAACGCCACCAAACCCCACTTTTTTAGGTGTCTTTTGGCACAGAGCAGGGGATGGATCACTAGGTGCTGTGGGCAAGTGAGGGGAAAGCCAGTGTCTGGACAGGAACAGAGAACATTGTTTTCTTCTGTGGTCTGTCCTCCTTCCACGAAGATGTTGTGCTGTACAGTGGAAACAGTTCAATGTGGTACAATCTTCTAATGCATCAACAAGAGGGTTTTGCCATTGATTTCAGCTCAGCTTGGGTTTCCTCAAAAGAAAAAGATGCTGGAGTTTTGGGTCACTTTGTGCAGGAAGAGAGAAAATTGCTATAATTTGCATTATGGTTGTAATAAGCTCCTCTAATGATATTAAAGACAAATGCTGCTTTCAGAGATGAGGTAATGCAAATATAGGAAGGAATCCAGCCCATTCTGCCCCCCTCCCTGCCACATTACCAGTGTTTATTGAGTCTGCTTTTACTCCAGGGTGGCCAGAGGTTTTATGAGTTACTCCCCTGGGTCTGCCTTGCAATTGAACATGACAGAATTGCAAATCATAGCAATACAAACTTTGCTAAGCTATTTGGAACTGCCTATGCGATGGGGGCTTACTGTGCTACTGCAGAGCTACCATTTTGCCCAGGATCCATGGATTTGGGCTAACATTACATCCCCAGGCCACTAGCCACGTTATCACAGAATCATAGAATAGTTTGGGTTGCAAAAGACCTTAAGATCATTCAGTTCCAACCCCCTGCCACAGGCAGGGACACCTTCCACGAGAGCAGGTTGCTTCAAGCCCCTGTGTCCAACCTGGCCTTGGGATGAGGCAGCCCCAGCTTCTCTGGGCACCCTGTGCCAGCACTTCAGCACCCTCACAGTAAAGAATTTCATCCTTATGTCCAACCTGAAGAAGGCTACAAATAGAAGAAGCTAAGTGAATTCAGAAGAAACTAATGGAATTATCGATCAAATCACAAGGAAAAGCAGTTGGGAGCCATATTCTCACAGCCTCAGAGGCTCGCTCCTAGTCCTTCCACAAAGGCCCATCTAGCCTTTGAATCAATGTTCTGAATCTCTCTGAATCTTTCTGGAAGTGAGGTCACCATTCATATGATGTGCCCAGTAACAGACCTGACGAGATGCATTCCCTCCATTCTCAAGCTTCTATGTAATGTGGGAACTCAAGGGAAGAAAAGGACAGCATTCAGGAAAGTTTTCAAGCTTTCATTGCTGTAATAGCTTGAAAATCACTAAATTGCCCTTTTCTTCAGGTTCCAGCTGTAAAATTTGGAAACCGTATTTTTTTTTCTGACAAAAATCAGCAAAAATCCTCTTACTTATGATAATCTTATCATTGAGATATGTATCAAACCCAGTTAGTTTCTTCCCTTCCCATCATAACCCCTCGCACCTTGGGATGGGTTTGTAGGATGTTAATATTCAGAGTCTGCTTCCTCTCAACAGTTTCTCCAATACAACAGTGTGAAGGTCCAACTCCCTGACTCACGTGGAGGTGACAGTGTGCCTCCAAGTTCCCACAGTCAGGAACCACTGAGCAGCCCAGACACCCTGAAATGCTCTTGGAGTGGTTCAAAGGCCAAGATGACAACAGCTTCCCTGAGAATGAACTAGGCATGACAGGAGAACCCATGTATGAAGCTGGTGCAGGGCCTGGAGCACAAGTCAGATGAGGAACAGCTGGGGGACAGGGGGAGCTTTAGTCTGGAGAAGAGAAGGCTCAGGGGGGACCTGATCGCTCCGTGCAAGTGCCTGACAGGAGGATGGAGCCAGGAGGGGGCTGGGCTCTGCTCCCAAGGAACAAAGGATGGGACAAGAGGAAACGGCCTCAAGCTGCACCAGGGCAGGAGCTGAGGAACAATTCCTTTCCCAAAGGGTGCTCAGGCATTGGAACAGGCTGCCCAGGGCAGGGCTGCAGTCACTGTCCCTCCAAGTGTTCACACACCATGGAGATGAGGCCCTTGGTGCCATGGGGCAGTGGTGGCCTTGGCAGTACTGGGGAGCGGTTGGACTTGATGTGCTTAAAGGTCTTTTCCAACCCGGTTGATTCTGTGATTCTATGTTTGTTCTATCTCTGACTGTACAGCCCTGCACACAGACCCTCCTGGATCTCTGCTTATAGACTTGGTGACTACTGCTGGCTCTGGCCAGCACAGTGTGCCTTCCTCCACTGCTACCAAGCTTTCCACTGCAGGGTAGGTATGGCAGACACTTCAGAAAGACTCTATTTATATCCTGCCCTACTGGTGAAGTCATGCGTTGGACCACTCATGCAAAATGGATCATGCAAATGAAACTGCTATGTTTGGAATTTAGCTTATTTTCGTACCCCAATGAACATGGGTACATCAGAGTGTTTTGCTTCTTTGTTTTTCTGTTTCCTTCAGGTTGTTTGCCCAGCTGCAGGCCCCAAAGCACTTGGTTCAGATCTGGGGAGCATGTCAGAGCAGAGCTCTGCTGAGCCACAGTGGTGCTGGCACTTCAAACCACTGGCTGTCAAGCCCACAGGCTCCTGACTAGCACTGATCTGGAACGGGTGAGAGCCTGGCTGCTTTACAGCACTGCAGCCTTAGAGAAGCTGCTCTCTCCTCACTGCAGGGTGAGTGATAAATTCATGCAGGGCATGGCCAATTGAAGGGGAAGAAACAGAGGCTCCCTGTGAACTCAGGAAGGGACCACTTATCCCAGTACTCACTCAGAGCTACACTAATGCACAGATGGAATGTTCATCTTGGAGGCAGAGTAAGTAGATTAACATCTCTGTGTACACTGGATCCCCCTCTCCTCCTCATGCAGGACCCAGAGTCTCAACACTAGTCATAAGCAACGCAGCAGTGGTTGCTCCATCAGAAGTCACAGCATAAGCTCAGTACATGCGAGCAGTGATGCTGCATCCAGACATAAGGCAGCACACTCTCTCCCTGACTACTCCATCTGTTAACTCTGCCTCGGACTGCCCCTAACACAGTCCTGTTCACACACAGACTCTTCTTCAGTGGACGAGGTGAGCCCTACTGAAGTCTTAGCTTATCTGGTCACGTGCAAAGAGCCGGAGACTGCCTACCAGATAAGATACTGAGTGGGGTAGTGGTGGGGAGGAACAAAGGAGAACAAAAGTCTTCAGCAATCCAACAGTCCTCCTTTAACCCTGCACAGCAACCTGACCCCTGCGCACACCCCGAGTAAGTCTAGTCCAACACTGCTGTGTCCTATAGGAATGAACACTTCCAGATCACCACTGCTGATCTGTGCAGTGAGGGAAGATTAATGGGAACTTTCAGAGTAAGTAGGCACTTCAGAGTAAGAAGAAGAAAGAACTGTCAGTGTGGTTCCAGGGAGCGCAACCATTTACTCCCACACAAAGATGAAGAAGCACTTCTCTTCCCTCTCTCCTTGCTGCTTTGTAGCCTGCACTGCACCAACAAGGGATGAGCCCTTCTCTCTGCTTCCCTCCCTAATTCGAGAAGGTGGAAAACCTCCTAGGATCATACTCTCTCCAGGAAACTGCTGCTTGGGAAAGACTATGGTGTTCAGGCTGCTGGGCTCTGCAATGCATAACAGAGTCTGCATTGCAGTCTCAAACTGCAATCCAGCACCATCTGTCCCTTCCGCTTGCAACACTGCATCACTCCAGGACTCAGTTCTTCAGGGGGAGGTCTGGGGAGCTTCTGGCTGTGCTGCCGTGGTACCCACCACAGCCAGCAAAAGGGTGAGATGCCCCAGGGTCTGTATCACCAGACTGAAACTAGAAATGGCTGCTCAGAGAAAAGTGGGTGAGATGACAGGGAAAGGGCTCTGGTTTGCTTTCATTTCATTATGGTTTAGAACAAATCCAGTACAATCAACAGCAAATATACTTAAATACTCTTCAACAGCCTTCAGGAAAGGAAGTCAAGGAGCAGAGACAAGCAAGCCAGGAGCTCTGCACGGCTGGGGCTATGTGCAAATCTGTATGAAGGAGCAACTTTAACAACAGCCTAAGCCACCACATTGCCTTTCCTGAGTGTTCTTCGATTAGAGGACAGAGCAGCAACAGAGCCAAGGGACAGGACAACAGACCTGGAGACACCTCACTGCTTTGCTCAGTCCCTGACTTACTGAGTCACACTGGGAAGGACACTTTTGCTTTATTTATCTCCGTCTCTGCACTTCCTGTCTGCCTGTGCTGTGAAGCAAATGACACTTGCACTGAACAGCACTGAACAGCACCTTGCACAACATCATCCCAAACTTCACCAAAGCATTTTGCTCTGCTGCAAGTAAAGCATTCACAAATCGTACCACCACAAAGCTGAAGTGTGCACCAGTGCTCCCCCTCTGAGTCAGTGATGCTGGGAAGAGGTCCAGCTCTGTCACGAATTAGTGTTCTGACAGCTCGGTGCAATCTAGCCATGACTTGCATGGCTGCTTTCGTTTCACATTCCCAGGAGCACATTCTGCATTAGATCATGCTCTGCATCAGGCTCTGCTCCAAAGCAGAAGAGGAAGTATGGGGAGGAAGATGTACCTGCCTTGTCCTGCTTTTCTTGTCCTGGAAATATGCTCCTGACATGTGGAGAAAGATGCTGAGAGCTTTCTCTCTGCTTTGAAGAGCACAGAGACAGAAAAATTAACTAATCTTCAACCTACTTGTAAGGTTGTGGCCTCACTTGAATTACACCCGACAGCTCAACCTCCACATGGGAACTCCCCTGGGAACAGCACAGGGCTCTTGCTTTTCACCAGACCTTTATGTCTTTAAACAGACCCTATCTGTCAGCAGATTGCTCTTCCCTCCTCTTCCCCTCAACACAGAGTAAGAGAATTTAGAAAGCAAGAAGATTATAAATACATCACTGAGCCATTTATTTAAGAGATAAGCATGTCAAAGAAGAGGTGCCACAGGTTCTGCAAATCAGCTTTATCTAGACCTTTCCTTTGAGCTGTTTCTGGACCTTCTGGAGCTCTGGGAGGGCAGGACCCCGGTGTCTGGCTAACTGCTCCACTCACTGGCAGCTCTGTAACTCTACACTTGCGGCAGGGGGTCCACCCAGCCCATACATCATCTATGCAGAGTATATATATTATGATGGTAAAGCAGATAGTACAGTATCAAGTGACTAAATACCAATATGCTGAAGCCCCTCTCAGGAGCCTGCTAAAAGCAAAGCATCAGACTCAAGACACAATTTGTTAGCATTCACACTGGCAGAAAGCAGGAGAATGGGCATTCAAAGAAAGCACTACTGTGTAATATCAGCATAAATAGAGAAAAGATGTAGGACGCAAGTGCACCACAGGCTCTGCTCACCTCCTCCCACTGGTGGATGTAGCGGATGAGGCGGGAGAGCCGCAGCAGCCGCAGGAGGCTGAGGATCTTGGTGAAGCGCACGATGCGCAGCGCCCGGGCAGTCTTGTACACCTCTGAGTCAATGCGGGTTTCAACTATCAAGAAGATATAGTCCACAGGGATGGAGGAGATAAAATCTACCACAAACCAGCTCTTCAGGTACTTCATCTTGATCCTCTGTGGGTCTAGGATGATCTCTGTGTTGTCCTCCACCACAATCCCAGTTCGAAAGTTGAGGACAAGGTCGATGAGGAAGAACGTGTCCGAAACCACATTGAAGACAATCCACGGTGTAGTGTTTTCATCTTTGAAAAAAGTGATGCCCACAGGGATGATGATCAGGTTCCCTACCATCAGAAGCAGCATGGTCAAATCCCAATAAAACCTGGACAGCAAGACAGAAACACAGAAGATCAGCTACAGTGTGGGAGATCAGGGAGCCCAGGTCAACAGAACTAATGCGCTTTATACACCTCTACTGTCAATCACTCCCTGTGCTCTGCCAGTCTGTCTGTACTAAGAGTACGCAAGCTGCTAATGACGTACTTGATATCACAGGAACACTCATCTTCTGGCTTAGAGGGTTCAGAAAGGAACTGAGTACAGGGATGAACATGCCCACTTGAAAACTTCAACTGGGACTTTAGAGCCATCCAAGCAGAGACTGACATACCTGCAGTTACTACAATGACTGTTAGGTAAAGGGATAAAGAACACAAGTATGTGGAAGGCCTCAGAGTTCATGTATCAGTAAAGTCATCTGGGGTTAACACCCTCAGGCTACTGTCTGATCTTTCTTTGGAAGCAGCAAGCACTGACAGCACTGGGATCAGGATGGAAATGAAGACTGGGCTGTGATCTGCAGTGCTCAGTTATGTGCTGAGCCAAGCTTATGCTGAGCCTGGACTTGAGGAGTTAGTCCACACTCTACAGACCCCTGTTTGTACAGACATCATCAATAAAGCCTGGAGGCACGTGCCTGGAAATACCTATTTCTTTTCTAAGGTAGGCAGTGACAACATTTAACGGCTGCTCCATGGAGCAGTCTCCAAGAAGCTTCTCTTCCCTTCAGTGGCAAGTCAGTAGTGTTGTTTTAAGATTTCTCTCAGGTGTCAGTGTAAAAGATACACAACGGTGTTGCCACAACTCACCCAGAGTGAGGAGTAAAAACCTTCCTGGGTCTCCCAGTTTGTTGAGGAGTCTCAGGAAGGAGCCACTGCCCACCACAGTGGTGCTCCAAACGTTTCACATACAGAGATGCCAACATGTTGTGGCTTCACACTGCCAAGATTTCATCAGTTCCACACTGTAAACTACAGGGTGGCTACTACAATATTGTGAGGTATCATGAATAACTTGTATTAAGCTGCACTTGTCCCAGCAAATGAGCAAAGGGCACAGAGCAAAGAGATTATCAGGTTTGGTTATCAGCATGGTATTTGTATTATTACTGATATCTTGAGTACCAAATAAGACAAACTTCCCAGGCCACTGAGCAGGTTAACATGAGGGAGAGAACTGAGCCTTCCTTTAAATCAATCTTCCCAACAGTAGTGAAGTCAACAGAGTAAGTCTGGATTTACAGGGATAGAATGTAGGAAACTGTTGGGTTTGCTGAAGGACATGCACGTGCTGCTTCTCTGTCTGACAGGTTACAGCCCAAACCCCTGAGGTGTTTCAGGAGGAAGAGATCTGCCTTAAAGATCCTCAAAATGTAGCTTTGGTAAGAGCTGTTCAGCTGGGCCTCAGAGCTGCTACAGAACAGTATCTCTATAGTGAGGCAACCACACCTGTTTCTTAACTCTCAGCGGGAAAACAAAAAGGGCAGAGTATGTTTTAAAACCCCTAAAAGCATATTTAAGATTCCAGGTATTACACAGGTACAGACAGGTCACAACCCAGCACCACACCAGCAGTTCTCAGAACATTCAGCAGAGGCTGGTGGGAACTGACTTCAGCACAAGCAAAGTTATAATCCACTGCTGAGGCTTTATGCCATCATCTGTCTCTACCCTGCTCTCTAGGTGCCATGCCCCTGCAGGCATGGCAGCACCCAGTTCTTCACTTACTATAAGGCTGCAGCTGGTGCTGGTAGACACCCAGCAATGAGATTTGTCCATCTCTAAGAGCTGGGCTGTGTCACGCAGTGTTGTACATTAATACAGCAGAAATCCATGTTGTGGTCTTCCTCTGGAAGGGCTTGAGATGATGCTGCAGCTTTCCTAGTCAATTCACCTACACAATAATCCCACAAGAGCAGCAAGTCTGGACGCAGTGGGTGTATTAGCGCTGAAAACAAATAACCTCCCAGCCATCTTTAATTTGCCTTAGGGGATACAGAAGGAGATGCACAAAAAAGGATTTTTTCCCTGAGTTTCAAATGAATAGCATGAGGCAGACATGGCCAGACATGCAGGGATGGAACAGTGAGAGGCTTTCCTCAGAGAGCTTGGGATTCTTGTGCCTCTTATTTTCACACTGGGTGGTGATTTCAATACTCAGTGGCAAGTGGTGACAGTGACAGCAGTGGTAAGGATGGCTCCACAGCTTCAGGAAGATGTTTTCCATACACGCAACCCCAGTAAAATGCTTTCTGTCTGGCTCTAGCACCTCCTGTTACCCCACTCCTGCAGTCAGCACAGTCATAGCACAGTCAGCTATCCTGCATCCTGATTTATGGAATTTCTTACAGCTGTTCTCATTCTAAGATCCTCAAACTCACTTCACACATGTTCCTCAGTCCCAGTCTGCTATTACTGCTGATCTGTCTGCAGAGAATCATGGTTTGTAATGTGGGCAAGCAAAGATGAAGTGCAAAAATTCATTGCCCTGCGTTTCTTAAAGCAGAGTTCTCCTCCAGGGTGTACTACTGCCTCAAGATTATTGTCACAAGCTCTCCTCAGTTCTGACCTTTAAAGGCATCGCTTACAAAACACAAGAGGTAAACTTGAGTATCAGTGCACCCCTGCTAATAAAAGGGTAGTCAAGGTGCCAGGGAGGAGAGAACCTTTGGGCTTTACAAAGGAGGCAGAAAAAGCTGAACACCCCCAAGAATTTGGTCTGTGCACCAATCCCAGCATAGGGAATTCACATTGTAACAGCCTACAAATTCAAATTTGATTATTAAGATCCCACAGCTCCTGCACACTTTAAGTTTCACAGATGAAGCATCACTTGCTCAGGGTGGCATCACTGGATTTAGAATGAATAGACTCTGGGTGACCATGACACCTCAGAGTTCTAATACCATCCATGGGTAATTTTGTATTTACGTGGAGGAGCATCTTTTCACTCCCCGTAAATTACTGGTCAGGATGACTAAGGGTGCATGTGATGTATGTGAGGGCAAGCACCAGCTATTAATAATCCACGCTTTCTGTATTTCTGCTATTCCTTTCACCCAGGGACTCCACAGAGCTGACAGTGATGAACTTGGCTCTGCAGCACCCATGAGAGGCAGATAGAGTTATTATCCCTGTCTTGCAGATAGAGAAGCTGAATGGGATTTGTTCACGGAAGTCTGAGGCCAAGTGAAGATGAGGGCCTGAACTGGATTCTTTGAGTCTAACCAGACCTGAAGCTATTTGTACGGCTTGAAAAAGGTTTTTAACACTGTCTTGGATGTCCTCCTCTGATAGCCTGTCTTCTTCTCTCATCTCTTCCTGTTTTCAAAAGCCTACATAAAAAATTAATAAATATGAATGTATTGTTTGATTATAGTTGACTCAGTGAGACCGAGCAGCTCACAGCACAGGGAACTGCCAGCACTACAGAAGCCAGATGTCTTGTTCAAACACACTTGTTTTTCATCCTACATCCTACTCTACACATGCTTCTTAGATCTGAAAATTACCCTTCAACATGCACTGCTACTGCTGAGTTTTTAATTCGTAATGTATTATTTAGCTGTAACAGAATACATCTGAGATTCAGTGTGGCAAAGACAATTTAAGAACATACTTTATGCTCTTTAAGCAGAGGTGGTGTCAGTCCGTTGATTTGCTAGCACATACAACTTCTGGAGGTGGGTTTTGACCAGAAAGTCAGATCATCTTTCCCTTCTGTCTAGTGCACGAGGGAACAGCAGGCTCAGAATACTGCTTTTAGATGTCATGGTTTTAATGGAATAAACCTCGATCTTTCAAAACCCTTCCGTGATGCACTGTAACCCATTACAGTGCATGAGCTCAGGAAGGACTGTGACCAGCTGAAGAGAAAACAGAGAATTGCAGAGGTTAGCTGGGTCAGCATCACAGCGTCACTATTGCACCCAAAACCTGCCCCAATGGGGCACATGTGTGGCCTAAAGTTCTGCTCTTGCTCTGTAGTGTTTGCACTGTCAAGAGAAAGTACACTGGAGCAACCTCACCTTTAAATTACCAAAGCCTTTTAGACATTTTCAGCTTGTGCTGAAAGGCAGCCAACTCTGGGTTGAACCGAGGCGCTGCCTGAAAATGCACAGAGAGGGAGAAGAAATGAAACTGCATCTAACTGGAAATGCCAGGAGTCAGGATATTACCACCGGCGATGGAACTGTGCTCAGACACCCTGGCCAACCTTCCCAGCCTTGCAAGAGCAGTTCTTTAATGAATGTATCTTGCTAAAACCAACACCAAAGACAGACCCAAGGCTCTCCCAAGCCCAGGCAGGAGCACTACCTCAGTGCTGACTCAAGAAACAAAGTGCCACCCGCTGAGACCCAAATGCCATCTCCATCCTCAGCTTTCCACGGGGAGGAATTGCACCTTATTCCTTTCAGAAGCTGATGAAAATCTGCCCTTTCCTCCTTCCCCCACTCTGGACTGCACATTGAATCAGACCCTGCTGTGCTCACCAGCAGCTATCCTGACAGGAAAGAGCTTGTGCAGCAATTCCCAGTACCGCTAGTTAGGCTAGAAATAGAAACCCTCTTTGCAAAGAGCATGAGCAAATGGGTGTCAGTGTGGCTGAAGCAGCAACAGTGGGAGGTAAGTTTACTCCAGAAAGCAGCCATTCACACTGCTATCTGAAGGGAGAGGAGAAGGAAACAGCAGGAAGAGCTCCTTCCCTGTCTTTGGAAGCATTACTTCTCGCAGAGAGGAGTAGGCGTATTTCTACTGGAGAGTTACAAACTTTGCATTATGCACAGAGATAATAGGAGGAACATAGTGATTCACTGCTCCTAAACACACTAAAGGACGCTTAACCAGCCACTGGGGCCAAGAATTCACTTGTTAGAAGGATTCATTTATTTTTAGGGAGTAACACAAATACCTGTGCACTTGAAAACCTCTTTGAAATTAATATCCAGAAAAAAAGAGTCAAATGACTTACAACAATATTCCATGTGCTGCATAATGGGAAATGATTAGGGGGCCCTAGCTAAAGAGGAAGACAGTTTTAATTCCTTCTGACCAATCTATGCAAATAATATGTATCTTCTGCCACCCTGAATAAACCCTGAGAGCACTGATCATAAGCCATGTGTGATGACAGCCTGAGGAGCAGAGCTCTGCTGTGTCCCAGCCTCCTCTAGACCTCCCTGCTGCTGGCTCACTAAGCCCTGCTTGGCCCATCCCTTCTTGCTCTGCAAGTGCATAGGAAATGAACAGTGGAGAAACACCAGGGCTGATACAGCAGTAAAGGGCTACACTCCTGGTACTGGCACCTACAGAAGGTGTTCCAACCGTCATGATGCCAGCAAAGAGGCAGGACTGGGAGCCCTGTGCACCTGGTAGTCTGAACTATTCATCTGCTGATATCAGATGCTGTAGTCATCATGATACCTCAGCTGGCTGTCAGAGAGTAAGAGGTATCACTGAATTACTAAGATAGGACACAATTTTGCATGGTTATAAACTGACAGAGGGGAGATTTAGATTAGACATTAGGCCAAAGCTCTTCTCTGTGAGGGTGCTGAGGCGCTGGCACAGGGTGCCCAGAGAAGCTGTGGCTGCCCCAACCCTGGCAGTGTTCAAGGCCAGGTTGGACACAGGGGCTTGGAGCAAGCTGCTCTAGGGGAAGGTGTCCCTGCCTGTGGCAGAGGGTTGGAACTGGGTGAGCTTTAAGGTCCCTTTCAACCCAAACCAGTCTGGGATTCTATGTGATTAACTTCCATGTCATCAGGAGCAAAAGGACAATTAGCTCGTGGTGAATATTAAGTGCTTACACAAGGGACAGCACAGAGCACAGAAGGTGCACACCTTGGAGCACTTCACATCAAGATTTCTTAAAACTCATGTGCTGACTTCTACCAAATTCTGACTGAATTCAAGTGACATTTTCACTTGAGAAGTGATATTCCCCAAGGTCTGTATTTAGCCATTGACTTAGATTATCACCACTCCACACAACTGCTCACACAATCCCCTCAGAGCTGCAGCACCGCATTCCGTGTTTCCAGTTTAACAGATATGCTCGTATTATTACCTTAAAATATAATGACATGGATTTGGGTGAGTGGAATATTAAGGAAGCTATTGCTTATGTAATATTTTACTGTGGCATTTGCAGGCCCAGCAAAGCAGCCTGGCAGCTTTTCATTGCTTCTTTAGAGTCACTGTTTAAATCTAATACTACATCATCAACCAGTGAGCAGCAACCTGCGTTTTTCAAAGTGATGTCCATACATTCATTAAATCCCAAGAGATGTAATTAAAGTATATTAGCATCCCATATTACAAATAGATGGACTATGAGATACTAAAGACTTCAGTAACTCACTCAGAGCTAGAACTGCTATCCAGCAAATAGAGTTGCCTAGTTTCAGCAGAGGTTTCCAGTCATGTTAAACACTACAATTTGATCAGTAGCAGCAAAGGGGAGATTTCCTTTCTTTTACATTGTAAAAATATAAATGTACACATTACTTGGTGGTATTTTTACTCCAGCTGTAATAGTTGACAATTTGCAAACACCACGTTTGAAGCATTGATGCATTTAACCGATTATAACAGAGTACATTGTGAATTATGCCCTTTAACTCACAAACCACAATGCGCTGTATTAATATAAGTTAGCTTAAATTATTAGTTCTTTGATAGTACCTACACTACACTCACTCTACTGTTGGGCGTCTTGGAGAGGTAAAGATTTGCCTCCATTTGCCTCCAGTTTAAAACAGGCTTTGTGCATCAGCCAAGGCAGATAGTCCTGGTGTTCTGTGACCTTGCTGGAACAGCTTCATTACATTTCCTGTTTTTCTGTCTCTAAACCCAAGCACTTTGCATTATCTTTGTGCTGAAGTGCACCAGTCATGAAGCAAAACCACATTCAGAGAAGTACAGTCAAGCATGTAATAAAAAATGGACTCTTATGCCCAGGAGCTGCTGACACCCCTTCTCCTGAGTGTGTTTAACTTCCCCTCAGATAGGGAAGCTGCTGATAGAATTCGAGTGACTTGGCTGGGACAACAGCACTCTAATTACCAGATACTGTTATCTTCCACCCAAGTTCCTCCAAATGCTGTATGTGAACTGCACAGCAAGTGCCATCCCTAAGCTTGGCTTCCTGGAGCCTGAGCAAGTTCATGGAGGCCAAAGCACTGTTGTCTGGCTTGCATGTGTCTTGCATGTTACAGTTCTGGACATCTGATCTGTAAAGTAAATGTCTACCACCTAAACCTGCACTGTGCTTAAGAGAAACTGTGCAAGCATTTGCAAGAGGTTTATGTGTAACCTACCATTTGATAAATGCAAATATACTTACACCTAGGTCTTGTTCTGCAAACACACTGTCTACAGAAACAATATACTCCTGCACCTCATTTCCAGTAATGCTGAAACACAAACGTGTCACAAGAACAGTAATGGTAGATTCTGCATGGAGCAGTCAACTGACCACTCTCCTCAACTCCTGCTGCCTTCCTGCCAGCAAACACCATCCTGACAAATTAAACCATATCCTAAAGCTATACTTAGAAGCCCGTCTTCCCAGAAAGGTAAAAATAAACAAGGTTTCATTTCACTTTGAGGGATGTACACACAGGAACGGAGACAGCCACAAGAGACTTCGTTTGTTCTGGCTCTATATTTGGAGTATAGAGGCCAACAGAGCACACACCCCATTTCCACCTAAAAGCAGCATTAGCAGTATTTTCTCACTTGCCTGGATGCAGCTATTACCAGCACATGGAGATTTTTGCGGGTACTACTGTAAGGAAGCTTATTCCCCCTCCTGCTGAGGGCCCAAAGGACTAACATTTACATGCTGAACCAGGTAATTCATTGCTGTTCCCACAGCACCACTGAGGTGATCAAAGATATAAACTGCTCTGCAGTGGAAATTCATTGGAGCAGTGGCTGGAGACACTTTGGGAAGACAAACATGGTGGAGATTCTGTGGGAGACTTGTAAGAACGTGTTTCCCCTTGAAGGAAACCAGGTCAGAGCAAGCCCTGGCAAACGAAGCTCTAACGTGTCCGCAGGAACTCCTCTCCCTACTGCCGCTATGTCAGCCCACTTCAGGCTCCCTACTGAGGGAAGGTTACAGATGACACCAGTTGCTGGTGGTCTGGGATTACCAGCGTGGCTGCCTCATCAAACTTCATTAGAAGGAACCTGCACACCACATCCCCCAGAGTCAAAGAATTCAGGACATTTTCCATTTGTAGCACTTAAACTGCCCTCACGGCAGAAAGCCCAGGTCATAGAGCTTAACCCTCTCTTCATATCCCACCCTACTGCACTTATAAATCTTGATTCCTCCCCACCATGCTGAATCCCAAAGGTTTTCATGGTGTTAGATGTATTGATTTCATAGAGCTCCCAGGATGCATTATGTACGAGGCCAACATGCTAAGGGCCTGGCAATTCTGCATTATTTGATGTTCTGAAATCTATCCTTAGCATGAATATGGAAAAGTTCCTCTTTGCTTCCTGCCCATTGATCCAGCCATTGACCCTTTTCTGTGTGCATTTATCTCTGATGATTTAATAATGAAAAAGACCAATAAACTGAGGAAAGGGAGGAAGCCATTTTCGGGGGACCTATTGCCATGGAAACATGCCATACATTGTGTAGTGAACAGCTAGATCAATAAGGGCTGCAGCTTCCAAGTCATCATGATTATGTGACGGAATGTGAAGGGCTAAAGCCTAAAGACATGCATAAGCTGTGACATTATGAAGTCCAGGCCCTGGCTCCTATCCAACATGCAGCACGAGTCAAATTCAAGGCTTCAGGCAGGCTGTTGGGAAAGTGAATCTGCAGTAGAGAGTCCTGAACTGTCTCAAAAAAGCAGCAATATTGGGCCAAGGGTTTGATTTATGCCCATATGACACCAACTGACGGAATAGCTATCTGCCACCAACTCATCTTGTTGACAAGCTACAAGCATGACAGGCTGGATTCACAACTGGCTTGTACTGACATGGCTCTGTTGACATAATGCAAGTTTAGGATGTCAGCCTCACCATCAGGAACCCAAATTTACTAAAATTAAACGCTAAACTAAGGCAGAGAGATGACATGAATCATAACTAGGTAAGAATCACAGCTTATGAAGTGGGGAGCAGTGCTTTCTGCTAGTGGTTGTTTTGCTCTGGATTGACAAATTGATGTCCTCATGCTCTGCAGTAGCCCACAGAGAGGGGACAAAAGCATGCGGCAGATAGCAAAGTCATCTACCAGGCTGACAAAAAGACTTCCAGGCATCTGAGACGCTAAAAATGTTCCTCCTAGGTATTGCTGTGCCACAGCTTGGTGTTAATCGGGAATCACAATTCCAGCCTCCCCACACAGAAAGTGGGGTGAAACAAAAGGTCTCTTAACAACATCCAGGCTCTCAGAGGGGCTCCTAGAGATCCAGGTTTGGGGTACTCACCATAACCTTTGAGCCATGCACAACGAGTAAAAGCATCTCTGCAGCAGGTTTAAGCAGTGGGTTTAACCTGCCTTAGAAACAACTCTGCATGTCATTTGTCTGGGTAGTTGGCCATTTACATCCTGTCACCTTATGATGAAAGACCAAAGAACAGAGAAAGAGCTTTCTCTGCCTGAGGATGGCTCAAACCTGAACCTGATGCGGCTGTTGTTCAGCTACATGAAGCAATTTACTCAATGAGATACTCTGTGAAGTACATACTCTCCGAAGTATGGCTTCCAGTGTTGGAGGCTGAGGAAGTGCCAAAGGAGAAATGTGTAAGGACTATGGATTGGGATGGCTGGAGTATATATTGTATACTATTTCCAAACCTCAGCTGACACTGACCAGTATTACTTTATGAGAATCACCATAAGAACACTGGTTTACATCAGCACCTCCAGCCCTGGTGGGAAATGTTCATGCTGGCGTCACTGTTTCAGACCAGCTTCAGCACAAAGTGCCAGCCATAAGCCTCTTGTTCTGAGAAGATGGGGGTGGAAGGGAGTAAGACATGGAACACAGTAATGAGGTGGTGGCTATGTGTGTTTCAGTTGCAAAAGCAGAATCTATTTTTCCTCTCCAGCCCTCCTGCTGCTAACATCAAACTCTTGTTTGCAGTGAGTTATTCAGTGAATCCCAAATGAACCTAACATTGCTGGGATCTTGGGGACAATCATGTGCTGGGCTGCGCCCCTAGAGCATCCGATCATGGAGGGGATTTGCCCCCTCTGCTGTGCTCTGGGGAGACCCCCCTTGCAGTCCCGATCCAGCTCTGGGGCAGCAGCACAAGAGGGACGTGGAGCTGTTGGAGCAAGGCCAGAGGAGGCCCTGGAGATGCTGCGAGGGCTGGAGCAGCTCTGCTCTGGAGCCAGGCTGAGAGAGCTGGGCTGGGGCAGCCTGGACAAGAGAAGGCTCCTGAAGGGGAGACCTGAGAGCAGCTCCAGTGCCTAAAGGGGCTGCAGGAAACCTGGAGAGGGGCTTGGGACAAGGGCCTGTAGGGACAGGCCAAGGGGAATGGCTTTAACCTGCTGAGATGAGCTCTTAGGCAGAAGCTCTTCCCTGTGAAGGTGCTGAGGCACTGGCACAGGGTGCCCAGAGAAGCTGTGGCTGCCCCATCTCTGGCAGTGTTCAAGGGATGCGATTCTATGATTTTTAAGGTCCCAACCCATTCTGTGATTCTGTGATCCAGGTATTGAGACCCTGGACAAGAGACGAAATCACCTGCTAAAAATGCAGCAGTTAAGAGGAAAAAAAAAGTCCAACCACCTCTGATTATTTTAGGTTTCAGCAGAAACATACTGTGCCAAGGCTGTGCTTAGCTAAGGCATCCACGTGAATCCACTATCCCCTTCTAACATCGGATGCTGAATTAATCACTGCACCTACAGAAACAGTATGTAGCTCACAAGAGATTCTTTTCCTTTTGACCTCAAAGCTCTTGATGTAGATGGCTGAGGCTCACCCTCAGCACTGGCAGCTGGGGAAACTGAGGCAGGTCTGTAGCCGAGAGGTGCTGACTCACTGACAGATCCACAGCAGAAAGGAGGAGATCAGGAATCCTGAATCCATTTGAGTGAATGCAGGGCACTTCAGCTCCACAGAAAGGTAGCTGTGCTCCAAAGCCTTTTCTAAGTTTCTGAGAAACTATCATTTGTTGGCCCCACAAACAGCTCTGCATTGAACTGACTGAAATGAGGGAACCCAGCAGAAGCCTAAAGGCAGCAGGAGACTTGGGAAAAAAACAAGGACTCGGTGCATACTCTGAGCGAGGAGAATGAGAAAATCAGAAACTGCTCATTTAAAATATATTCTCTCCTAGAAAGGGTAGCCCCAGACACACCTGCCCTAGGAGGAATCACTTCAGAGTAGAAAACATCAGTGGTTACATTCAAGGCGTAAGAGGCTTCTTCTCTCCTGTAAGACTGGTAGGAGCCATGTTGGCTTTTCATCTTCCATGGCACGGAGGGTGCTACGGCACGCTCCTCCAGGGGAGCAGCTTCTCGGGGATCTGGGCATTTTCACTTCACACCTTGGCTTTTGCCAAGATGCAGGATGCTGATGGGCGTCTCCCACTCTTTCCAGGACATGTAGAAAGGGCACATCTTTGTGGCATGTTGTGGATGCCCAGCGGATTCTCCTTTCTCTAAGCTCTAACTCATGTTGCAGGGGCTCAGTGACCCACAGAGTGCAATTAAGAAACTTTCCAGAGCAAGCTGTAACTGCAGCTCCTTTCCTCACCATTCTGAATGCCCATGATGATCGATGGGAGTTTGCATAACTCTCTTTAAAAATACATATAAAACGGGAAAACACTGGTTGCAAAACACAGCACCTTACTGTAACTGTACTATACAGTCCAGTGCTGCTCCTCCAATACATATAGCACTTTTCTGCCAGAGACATGTAGACAAATAGGGATGGGCACCATTAAAAAACGCTTAGATAAATGTTTTCCAGTATGGGCTGGCCTATATCTGCTGTATTTAAGTCAATGGAACACAGCCATTGAGCCCTGGGGGAGCAAGTGCCGGCCCTAAATCATGTCTTTGATGAATTGTTCTTGGGAAGGAAGAATTCATTAAGCATTCTGCTCAGCAATTAGAAATAACTGTATTTTTAGAATGAACAACCTGCCAGAAACAAGTTGTTTCAGAAATATATTCAGATTGATGCAGCCCATTTTCCATCAATACATAACAAGGAGGCTCCAGCCTGCCAGTTCCCAGCCTCCCAAGAGGGACACTGCAGAACAAGGTAGGACAGTCCTGTCACTGAAGGCCCCACCACTCAAATTCACATTCTGTGAACAACTCACTAGAAAAGAATGCAGTTTCTCCATGTATTAGTTTTCCAGACATAAAATGGGAATACATATACTTGCTATTTCACAGGAATATTACAAAGCTATTTCTACAAGCAGCTGGGACACTACAGATATGATAGTCATGAAAACCCAATGAATAATGTCAAAACCTCTCTGCATTTGCACATCAGCATCAGGGCTCAGAAAAGTGACAAAGGGAATGTGAAATCACAATCTTTTTGGACATATGACCAATATAATTACCTTATATATAAATAATACCCTCATTCTATAGAATTACCTTACATAGTACCTTATACTTCAGCTATACCTGAAATGTGCAAGTAGTTTTGTTGACACAGTAAACAGTTACCAAAAAGATAGTGGGACAGGTTCAAACTCTCTCCTGCCTATTTAAGGTACAGATTCCACTGACAAAGGAGGCCCAAGTGTACATTTTCAATCTACCTGCTTTAAATCTTAAATCCCCTTTCTTCTAGGCAGGAGCTCTTTCTGTTCTCCTCTTTTGGTGAGGACAGGGTCTATTCCTGCCTTAAGCCCAAGTGCAAGATGAGCAACAGCACTTTGCAGATGCCACAGCCCTCCTCACCAATATGGACTTCTGGTCCCCAGGCTGGAAGAAGAAAACCTAAAAGAACCAAACCATGCTCTGGGTACTTAAAGTTACAGCCACAAAAGACTATTCCAGGCTTCTTCAAATCTCATGTCTTAAAAGAAAAGGCATGTATAATCCTTTGCTTGTGGTGCCTAGAGGCAAGTCTGTTTCCTGCTGCATTTTGGACACCAAGGATGGCGGCAATGTCTCAATGAATTCCAGCTTTTCCAAGAAGCAACACAGGAATGCACTCTCAAAGGTCCTCTTCTCTAAAACATGAAATACACTCCTACACACACAGGGCCTTATTTCAAGGCTATTGCAGCCTTTGATTTCAGCAGGAGCAGGGATGTGCTAGCATATTATGTGAATTAGCCCAGAATTTAATCTAGTCTTTCTGTTTAAGCTTAGTAGTGAGGCAAAAGTTAGGGTTTTCCTCTGTATCTTTCAAACTTGTCCCACCAAAAATATATGTGAGATGACTCAGCCAAACTGGCTGGTGCTCAGTAGATATAGGAAGGCTGAGAAAGAGAAGTATAAAGATGGCCCAGTGATGGGGGTACCTGGAAGAAAGCTCTGCAAGTCCCTGGAGCCACCATCCTCACCACTCCCTGGTTTCCGTAGGGAACAGCAGCAGGTCTTTCATTGGAGTGCAGGCAGAGCACATCAGCTCTGCCCTCGAGTACATTCAAAGCCATTTTACCTCATTAGATATTCAGACTGTAATTTAGGGATCTCCTTTATGAAAGACATTGAATCAGAAATAGCTATTTTGTGGGAAAAGAGCAGAATATTCAGCGCTTTAAAGTACTTCCACTGTAGCAACAGAGAACCAACCTCACTGAGTCCTGCTTGAAGATCCACTCCACAAATACCAAAATGTGAATGCAGTCTGGTATCTCACAGGAATGCAGTATTAGCAGGTCTCATGCTAAACACTGTCCATATGAGCCTCAGAGGTATCTACACAAGAGACACAGGCCAGAAGTAGCTCCAAGGAGTAAAACTGGTTCCCAGTGTCACCCCCACTAGCTGCAGTGGATTCTCACCACAGAATTTAGCTCCATACATTTTATCTATTGATAACAACTAATTTCAAAGAAATTATGATGGATCCACCAGAACCCCAGTGTGTAGAGAAATCATCTGACCCTGCACTGCAGCAAAGCTAATGCTAAGGGGAAGAGCAGCACTTCCACAGTACACAGCACAACCACACACAACTAGTGCTTCAGGGCAGGGTATGAATACAACTCAAGCATACTACTCAAACTGTCCTAAAACTACTCACTGTGTCAGCTGGCTGCTCATAGGCTAGCAGTCTGCTCCATCAGCAGCCATGGATTTTGAATGATCAGGTTAGGTTTTATTACTACAAAACTCCTTTTTCTGGGATATCCTCCCTTCTGCCTTCTAAGCTGCCCAGGGCTATGTATCTTCCCTTTGAAAAACAAGTTTTCAAAGAGCCTGTGAAGAATTCTCTCCTCTCTTCTTGTGAGCAGCTGTAGGAAAGCTATGCTCCATCCTGAACCATTCCAACTGGAGGTGTCACCAGCCCTATGTCTTTATCCCTAACTGCACTGCAGATCTGAGTAGCCAAGTCTGTGGCAGCCACAAGCTTCCACTTACCTGTCCTGACTTGGAAGAGCTGTTCTTTCCCTGAAAGAATCTTCAGCCACAAGGTTGTGCATCAAAAGCAAGGCTCAAAGTTCATTTGTGGTCCAAGCTGAGGAAAAGTGAATGACTAAGGTCAAGGCATCTTGTTCAGCTCTTTCACAGCTTGTTTCTAAGAAGCTGGAAAGAAATGCTCATGGCCTGCCATGACTGAGAAAACACATGTGTGATGATTACATGAAAGGAAGGGTTTAAAAACAGCTCAGCCTTGTGAAAATAATACCCTCTCTATCAGCTGTCAAGTCCCAGAGGGGTTACATCTCCCCACTCCCCCAGTGACTTCCATACACCAGTGTCTCCCACAGCTATGCATGTGGATAGGCATAATCCTTCATCTTGACAGACAAGCCAACACCTCTGTCATTTCCTATTCTCCACAAGCACTGCTCTGCCCTGCAAAGAGGGTTCTGCTCACTGGGGGACTGAGCTTTAGAGACATTCCACTGCTTTTTTTTTCCCTGCTTTTCAATTTCAGCAGAAGACTGGAAAGCCATCTGAGGTGCTTTAGGGTGGGAAGAAGAGCAAAAAAAGAGAGGTAGCAGTGGCCTGGACCTGGGAATCACCATCCTGTGGTACCAGAGAGAGTGATCCTTGACACGCTCAGCTCTGTTTTGCGTTTTTCACATCCACATCACTCACAAGGCATTGTATTATTAGCTGCACCCCCGATGTTATGTCTTCATTTCCAAAACAGACTCATTCACACACACATAACATATCCACCCACATGCAGTAATGGTTAGACAGACACAAAGCCACCCAGCAGCCTGTGTTTGGGGTGGGAACAGCTCGCATTAGCTCATGAGGAAGCTTAGTTTTAATTCTCCCGAGCTAGCCAGGCTGGAAGCTGTGCGCTGCTCTCCTGACTGACTGCGGAGCTCCGAGCAGGGCAGATGATGTCAAGGCAAATCTTTTTTTGTCTGCAGTGCAGATTTTGCTGTGTGAATTTACTTGCAGATGAGGCTTCCAGATCCCCTGTTGAAAAGCAGGAGCCCTAGGCCATACCCACATCTGCCACTGTTAGCCCCAATTCCTGTTTGTGCTGCAAAAGGAGCATGCAACCAGCAGAGCTGTCCTTGTTTGGAAGGCTTTGGCCCAACCAGACAACAAGAAGCCAGAGGAATTCGCCCTATCTGGGTGATGGATCAGGAGGAGATGACAGGAGTGCCTGTGCTGCAAAGAGACAAAGGCGGAGGAGCCCAGTGATAACAGGAATACACTGAGAAGTTCTGAACAAGGTATCTTTCATAGAATCCCTGACTGCTTTGGGTTGGAAGGGACCTTAAAGCTCATCCAGTTCTAACCCCTGCCATAGGCAGGGACACCTTCCACTAGAGCAGTTTGCTCCAAGCCCCTTTGTCCAACCTGGCCTTGAACATTGCCAGGGAGAGGGCAGCCACAGCTTCTCTGGGCACCCTGTGTCAGTGCCTCAGCACCCTCACAGGGAAGAGCTTCTGCCTAAGATCTACCTTCACAGGAGGTTTTGCAAAACCGAGGCCCAGAAACTTTCCAAGTGCAGTCAGGGTTGAGCCAACAGTCACCACCGAATTTGGAGTTTGATTTAACCATGTCTTCTACCCAGGCATTTGCTCTGATTCCCAGCTGAGGAACAGGCCTAGTTGCTCTCTAACCACAGCATACATAGTGCATCACCTTACCCATGGCTGGCCTGCCCTGAAGCACAACTGGGTTCGCACTGAACACCAGGGGTCACAACAGCTTTCCCATCAGCTTAGAGTCAGCAAGCTTACAGGATGTTTGCTGCCATAGCACAGCAAAGGACAGCCTGTTTGCCAGCTCCTTGTGCCAGACCTTTTATTCAGGAGTGTTTACTAAAGCCAAGAGGCCATGTATTCCCAAAGAAAAGGGACGCACACCTTGCAATACATAGGACCATCTCCTTTTCAGAGCCTCTCCAAAGCCCACGCAGGTGCTGCACAGTTCTCATTTACAGACACAAAAGGTGAAGTTCCTTTTGTCTCCCCTCCCATGCAGGCGTTTTTCTATCTTTTCCCAGCCTAGTTCTAAATGTGCTACACAATATAGCACCATACTGGAAGTGTGCAGGCACTGGTAACTGGTTTCCTTACTAAGACAAATAACCCAATTACCCAGAAATTACCCCCCAGTACATGGATCTACTCAGTTTTGGGGTCCTTGCAAAAGATGGACAAGAGATGTAACCAAATCTACAGCAGTACACAAAAAAGAACAGTCATGAAGAAAGCCTCATGGAACCACCTCTTGGACATGAACCATACCCTTGCTGACATTGACTCTGGCATCTTCTGCTATGTTAAAATCTTTCAGAGTTCTACATCATCCTTGACAGCCCCTGGCAGTACCATCACCCCTTTTCTAAGCTGGAGATCAAGGCACAGTGTATTCTGTTCAGGATGGCTCCCAGAGTCTCCACAAGATGCCTGACTTGCCTTCCAGTTTGTCCTTCTATCCATTGCTTATGACTCCAAGTGTATATGCAGCTAAATGAGCAATGGGAGAATGAAACAAATGCTTTGTAAAGGCATCAAGGTGAAGAGCCCATGAGCTGTAATCTACATGGGTTCTTTCTCCTGCCCCCCCCCCACCATTCACAGACAACCAGAGATGGAAGAAAAATATTCCTTGTGTTATTAATAGAATACATTAGTGCTTCAAAGCAAAGGGGGAAAGATCAAGAATTTGTGCTCAATGAAAGCGGGTTTGCTATTGTTAAAAACCTGCATAGAGTCAGGCATCATTACCATTTCTCTTATCATCTGGACTCTTGGGAGAGCTCATCCAAGCCCTGACGCTGCCAGGGAGCATCACCTTTGCACTGCTTCACCCTGGCTAGTGCAACTCCTGCTTCTCTGCAGAGAGCCACCACATCCCTGCACTCGCTCAGCACACACCCCAGTGCTCTGCACCATCCCAGAGGTGGACAGAGGGGAGAGAAGCAGCAGAGCAGAGCTGGATAACACAGGGCCTGCGCTCCCTCTTGGCCCCCAGACACACACTCACGCAGGTGCACACACCCCTGCTCTGCAGATGAGACTGCACCGGGTGACACCGATGGCAGAGCTGGGATGAGTTAGCACCCTGCCCTCAAATCACGTGTGAAGAACAACCACTGGGAGGAAGGCACTGAGTAAAGTGGAGTCCCCAAGTCTGGGGAATGCAGCCCTTATCTCCCTCACAGGCTTTGGGCGCTGATAACTTCACAAGACACTGCTTTCCCACAGCCAGGGAAATACAGCTGCACTTCACTGGGTTTTCCATCCCCCAAACATGCAGGGAGTGGACCTGAGCATCAGACTGCAACAGTGCTCAAGCAGCTCTGACCAGGAAATCTGAATCCCACCAGAGCTCCTGTGCACCCAGCCTCCCTGGAGCTGTATCCAGGGGTGAGGAGTTACGCAGGGTACAGCTACTGATTTCCTGGCAGTCACAAGAACCCTGAGCACAGATGTGAAAACTCAAAACCCCAGGAGTTACAGCTCCTACACTAGAGTGAGCTGGCAACCTGCAGCACTTCTCCTGCCTCTAAGCTCTGTGACAATAGATGCATAAACACAGGCAACCTCTCCATCCAAAGAGGCAGAGATTTAAATCCTTAATTAGTACATTTGGACAAGGCAACCACAAATGAGATTAGCTTTTGAGCATTGCTGGGGTAGCAGTTGTGCCCCTATCATGTCCAAGTGATGGGCCCTCAAGCTGACCTTGCAATTCCCCTTTGGATGCTCCTCTGCTTTGCTCCCACTGGCACTGTATTCCCCTGCTGCACGCAGCGTCTCCTCTAGAGTGAACAGCCTGGATTTACTAGCCTGGTGCTGATATTAGGCACAGAGTGACCATATCTGATGTCAGCCATTGTGAATATACTGCATGGAATGAATAATTTCAATTTGTAAAGGGACTTCCCAGGTAGCAAACCATTCACGATGGAAAAGGGGCAGAAAAAGGTCTCTATAATAGCACCTTGTTAGCCCAGCACACATCTGCTCTCTCTTCTCTCTTTCTGGAGTCCTAACTGCTTTGTTTGCTGACAAACCCCTGACTTTATTGCTGTCAGCACTGCAGAGCTGCTCAGAGCCAAGCTGTGTTCTCGTCTGCCCGCTTCAGCAAGGATACCTGAGCAGCTCTTACTGCTTGTCATATAGAAAGCAGCTTTGATTTGAAGACCTCAGGGTGAACTTGCAGTGCCGCTTGGTCAAGAAACCTTGTCCTGACTTATAGGCTGAAAATTACTGTTTTACAACTGTCTCACTAAGAAATGCTGGGATAATGTGGGAATAAGCACTGTATGGCTGCTAAAGGAAAAGGTTACCTAAATGTTTCAGAACAGAACTTAAATCAACCCTGCTCACCATAATAATTCTGACTCTTCTGCAACACAGAGCAAGTAAATCTCATGGAGTTACAGATCACCAGACACCAAAAAGGTAATAAGGTCCCCAGCCAATGTTGCCTGATTTGAAAGATGGTTGTGGATCCTACACCCGCATCGGCAGTCACAGGAATACATGTGGGACACTGAGAACCAATAGAGGAACAGAGGACGGAGGTCTCTCCACATGGAAACAAATCCATGCGATGTTACAGTGAACAGCATTTGCCTGAGTTGGTGATTTTCTTAATTCTTCGTCTTGACCCCAAGTTCTGGAAATAGTCTCCCCCCTGCACACAGGAACAGCCCAGACCTCCTGGCATAAACCTTCAGGGGTGAAATCTTCCACTCTCACTGGCCACTTCCCTACAGCCTGGCCTTTCCCTTACACTCACCAGTGGCACTGGCAGAACTGGGGTTTTCTAAAGTTCTCAAAGACAGCAAAGGACTTGGCACCTTTGTTTTTGAGTGACATTCATCCGTAGGTAAATGGATTTAATAGCTTGTTAGAGTGCCAATTAGAACTAACAGTAACTCAATTGACCTATAACTGCCTTGGCACCAACACAGCTTTCAAACACACGAGAACGGGAGGCATCTATCCTCTGGCAGAGAGGAGAGCTCAGATAGTTGGGTTCAAGAGCAAACTGAGGGATTCATGGGTTTGCTAATGAGATGCTCATAACACATCAGAAACAAAGACACATTTCAATGATCTCAAGCTAAAATGACACTGTTACCCCCAGACACAGATTGCTCTTTTATCTGTGTAATAAATGGGTTTCAGTGCAGCAGCAGAGACTCTACAGCAGAAAAAACTCAGTGCCACAGAAAGCACTAGCACCGTTACCTAACCAGAATAATCCTGTCTTGAAAACTTCACTTTACCTGCTTAGAACAATATTGAAAAGTCCTACACAGATTCTGTGTGTGCCTACCAATAAACACCTTCAGAAAACACATTTTTCCTCAGATAAAATCTATTTCACACCAATGCAGTGGAGACTGTGCTTCTATACAAATTCATCATTTTAAATGCTTAGCTCTGAGGATTGAGGTAGTTTAAGCTTAAAAAGTAAAAAATGGGTAGAGTTTATGTAAACACTGCTGGGCTGGAAGTGTCCAAGGATGGAAAGACATAATGTGGAAGGGTTTTAAATTACCAAGGCAAAATGATCCATTCTTAAATCAGGAAGGAAAGAAGGACCTGAGAAAACAGATTGTCTGAAGAGTCAGAGGGACAACAGCAATTAAGAATATACAGAAGGAGATGAAACTAATCTGCGGAGAGGCCCCAGAAAAACACCCTGAAGGATGGAGACTGGCAAGGGAGTGAACCAGCCTGAGTGAAGAGCCAAGTGCAGTATATTGCAACTGGAACATTGCAGGGGCACGGAGGGGCGTTACTGAGAACTAAAGTCAGGTGGAAAACAGTGATCAGATGGTAAATGGGTACCAGGACCTAGGACTGGCTGACCAAGAAATCTGCCTCGAGAAGCCCAGATAATGGAGATGGGACTGGTGGGATAAGAAACACAAACATGAAGTGAGGGATGGGGAAAACAACAGGTTCAAGACAATGGTGTAGAAGATGGGGAGAAAACAAGGAGAGAGTTTGTAATAAGCAGAGTATTTCCCTTCGAAGCCTGGAGAGTAACCCAAGAACCTGGTGCATCATCGTTGCTTTGCTGTAACTACCTGCTACAGTCATTGCTTAATTCAGAGCAGAGGGCAGTGGAGCACCTCCTTGACAAGATCCACACCTGCCAATGAATCCAGAGAGACGACTGTGATGGGGATAGGGATTGATTTGGTTTTTAAAACCTTAACAACTGTACGAAAGCACTGCATTAAAAATGAGACTGCAAAGTCAAAAGCTCAGGTTATGAAATAGCAGAACGGAGGTTGACTATATTTTGTTACAGTCATTACAAGATTCAAAACAGTTCTTCCCATAGAATTCACCTCAGATGAGAGGAAGAGCTTGAGGCAGACGCATTCAGGAGAGAGATTTTCCACATTTCTTGCTCATTTCTTGCACTATCTGGAAGGTTTGCAATGAAAGAGATAAGGAGCTGCAGAGTGAGATGTGATGGTGAGGGCAGATGAGAGGTGCCCTGGAGAGCCTATCTCTGCCAAAAAGTTCCTGCAGAGGTGTTAGGCAGATCAGTCAACCCAAAACTGTGATTACAATAATGTTCTTAGGTGGTGATTAAAGAGAACACTATGTCATTATTCACAGCTATGTTGGGGGGGGGGGGGGGGGAAGGTTTCCTGTAACAGCTAAACTAACAAACATCAGAGGCTTGAGAAGAGGGTGGGTGGCATCGGGTTTCTCTGGCTAGCTGCTCAATCCTCCAAATGATTGCTTCCACAGAGGCAGAGCTCTGAACATAAGGAAGGTATGCTGCGTAATGCTACGTCCTCTGCAAAACAGGTACTCAAACTGACGACACCAAGATAATGTTTTTTACAAGGGAATCATCCCTGTGCGCACTGGGTGAGGGATGGGCTTCTCTGAAAAGATAATGCGTTTGTCTAGTGGCAGAGAGATGTTTGAAGGGCCTGAATTAAGTTTATGCAGAAAATCTTAATCTTAAATCTCAATTCTTGTTTTAGTATTTATTTATACACTTTCATCTCAGTTTCTGCACCTGAGCATACATGAAAGTACTGTAATATTATATGATTATAGTCTTAAAACTTATGGTGATACACTGAAGTGTTTCTCCTACCAAGGCCTTCCTATTTCAAACACTGTCTTTTCTAGCACTGAACCTGTCTCATACTAAAATCTGTATCCCCACACTTACTGTCTAGTGTGAGGTTTTCATCCATCATTATGTGAAGGTGTGATGACTTGGCGGTGGCCGTGGGAAGTGTGGCTGCACTAGTTTGGTCTCCTTAGCTTATGGTCATAAAACCATGTTTCTTCTCCTGCGGCCTGATTCATAGTCCACTGAAGAGAACAGAAATCCAACCCATGCTGTTCAGTGGGATTTGGATTATCTCTCCTATTATTCCTCTCATTCTGCTCCAGCACAGCTGCCCTGGGAATTGGCAGAAAAGTTGTCTGCAGTAGAGATAGCAAGATGTGACTTCAAGAAAGCATCTCCCCCTCCTCAGCCAACAGAGTCCCCACACTATTTTGAGGCAACTGCCATCAGGATGAAAATAAAAAGAAGCCAGCACAGTCAATGAGCTGCCTAGCAATAAACCTGGGCCTGAGCTGCAGTTTGGTTTTGTTCCTAATGACAGGTTCTGCTTCGAATGCAACTGTGTCCCTGACCTTTCCCTCTAAGCAGAGGTTTCTCTGAACCCAAATTTCAGTTTGCTGGACACAAGGCTCACACAGTGAGCAGCGTGCATTTTAGTTTGCTATGAGCAGTGGGCAAGTCATATGAGGGGAGTTTGCTGCTGTGGGCAGCCTCTGAATGTGAAGCAAGGCGGGTGCAAGCAGCAGCATTCTGGGCTGCAGAAAAGGGCATTACTGTCCGAGAGCAGGGAGAGCAACAGCCACCCAAGTGACCTGCAGTCATGAAGCAGTGCTGTATGCTTCACACACAGCTCACCCTCTCACAACACAGTGAAAGCTTAGGAAGAACAGACTCCATTGCTGGAGCAGTATTCCCATCAGGAATGCAGGGAATTGGCTCTACTCAAGAGAGTGGAAAAGGGAAACACGCATCCTCCCCACTTTTGCTCAATCCCATCACTGCTATTGAGTTCAGTGTTTAGTACTGGAATTAGTAAATCCCACTGATTACCCACGAGCGTCCCTGAATGACACTGCTCAGAGGTCTGGAGCAGCAGGAAGGGGAGCAAATGACTTTGTTCTGCAGGAATTTCCCTACCTGAGCATCGACACCTTTGGGTGTCACAGAAATCTCCACAGGCTCCCAAGCAGACAGGGGACTCTGGCAGAGGAAGCAAATGAAAATGGGATCTGTTTGCATATAACTATCACAAGTAAAGGAGAACAATGAAAAGACAAACCCTAAAATCTGAAGTTGGGTCTGTTACCGAGTGGGATATTCTCCATTGTTTTCACGGAGGCAGCAGCTTCTCTTTTCTGTGAAGCAGTTAATAGATTACTGGGCAGTGAATTATGTTCAGTTCTATTTACATCCACTGTTTGGACTATTCTTGTCCTTCGGGTAGTGTCTCTGTTCTCAGGCCTTTCTAAAAGCAGCATTCTACACCTTTTTACAAGCAATTCTGGAGAGCAGCTACACCCAATATGCTTCAGTCAGCTATAAATTAGATAGATCATTTTTTGTCTGGAATTTTTTTATTAAACCGATTGCACTGGATCAATGCTTGCTCTTAGCAGTAAATTACAATTCTATCTATCCAGTGGAAAAGCTTTCAAAGTCACAGATAAATCTTGATCTAGGAAATAGTGTTTGGCTCTGCACTGATGGGCAATCAACCCCAGATGCAACTAAACTCAGGCCGTTAGCACATAGAGCTGCACCTCAGAAACGGAGATAGGATTCTTATTTTCATTAGAAATTGCTAAGCCACCTTTTAAGTGCTTTCAGACCTAGTCCACTGCATTAGTCATGAGTACTCAGGGGCAGACAGTTTGGTTTTTATAAAGGTCATTTGGTGCCTTTTCCCCTCACAATGGACTAAAAGCAGAAATCAACAGAGCCTTAATCTATATTAATTTGCTTTACTCTTGGAGGGTCATAGATTTGCCACTGGAATTAGCCATGTTAGATGCTAAAAGGATAATGTAATAAGCCTATGATGAAAGCCTCTGTTCTATGCTAAACCAGGAACTTCTCTCACATACTGCAAAGGAGAAGCAACTCCATGAAGGCAGAGGAATGACACCTATGTCATTTTGCAGCAGAACTGAGCTCCAGTAAATAGACCGGAGTGTTCCATTCAAAACTTCCCATCTCAAGCTGTACTGAGGCAAGAGTCACAAGATCTGGAGCTCTATCACAATGCCTGGAGATACAGCTCACTCTCAGAGGTGAAACTCGTTTCTCCAAAAAGACAGAACCCAAGATCTGGGTCTAAATATTTAACTTGAACAATGTCCACCAAATGCTGCTGTGCAGTTTTAGTGGCAGAGAAGTGCAGGATAATGGAGATTAGGTCCTGATGCTCCAGACTCTGCACCCATCTGTAACAAGGAGCAATCACGCATTGCACTGCGTAATTTTCAAAGCAGAAAAGAGAGTCCTTTGGGTCAAGGATAGAGCTCTTGCAAACAGTTTGATAATATCTGCTCTTTGGTGCAATCTGCTGCATTTCAGAGGTCAGAAAATATTATTATTCATGTGAGATGTTTCCAAGACAGATGCTTTAGCAGTATTCAGAGGAGGAGGGAATACAAAACCCGAAGAGTATCTGGGAACGCTCCCACTCTTCTCCTTCAAGGCAGCCATTGTTCAGAGGTCATTTTTCATGGAAGCCCACGCATTCTCCCTAAGCATATTCATATTCAAACAGATACGCTGCAAGTGATCCAGAAGCAGAGGTGAACAAAGTTCCCTGGAAAATACACATACTGACCATAGGGTAGCACATCCAACTCCTCCCCACTTCTTTTAAATGTCTCTCTGTACAATCAGTACCACTGCTCCATCTGATGTTGGTATAGAACAGTAGGAGAAGGCACATATCTGTGTGCAAGGCTTCTAGCATTAACTGAGAAGAAACACAAAGCAGCCAGATGAATCTGACCCCAAGCAGAGAGTGTCTTGCATCAGGGTGCAGATACCAAACTCACTGTGCTTTCTCTGCACAAATGCAAAGCTACATTGGGGAGGATTGTATTATTAATACCAAGGAGTCACACATGCATATATACATATATAGCTGCATGCATTACGAATGGCTGTTAGCAGCCCCAGTGTGATCCTCTGGCTGGGCAGAGTCTAAGCTTGCCCTGTACAAGGCTAGGAGTGGCCCTAGAGCCAAGTACCTCAGCAGTCAAAACTCACCTCCTAGTTTCCTGTGCTGTTTTAAGGAGGCAGGACTGGTTCACTAAGAATCTTCAAAACATCAACTCTTAGGAGGATCTCACCTTGGGCAAGGTGGTTACCTCAGCTACTGCTACAATCCTGTCACTGAAGTTTGCCAGCCTAGTTCTGTGCTGAAAACATAGTCAGAAAGATGGAAGGGAATGGATCCACTGTACAGAAACATAAAAGGTACGCAAACTGAATGCTATTTTTGTATAAACCCAAATACAACCCAGAGATTAAAGCCAAAATTCCTTGAGGGTGTGACACACTGAGAACACCTTGCTAGGATAACCCTGGAAAGCAAAGTAGTTAAACTCCAGACTCATAGCAAATAATCCAAACAATAGCTAAGAGTATGAAATTGGGTTTGTTCTTTTTAAAGCTAATGACTCTCCCATTTCACCATGTTTGTGAGGTATGACTTGATCAGTCACAACTAGGAGGCAATTTTAGACTCTTTCCCATCTGGGTTTGAGTAAGATTGTACTTGCAAGGAATATGCATCATGATGTAGCTCCTGGAAACCCTCATATGCTCGGTCAGCTGTGTGCTTGGGAGACTGGAATGCACTGAATTCAAATGACAGTGCAGTCTTCCAATTCACAGAGCTTTCTAATAACATTTGTTAATCCAAGTAAATGTGCAGGAATCTGGTGCCAGTGCTGAGTCTTCTAAGCATGTGGACTGCTTGCTAAACCCCTAACAGGTAGTGTCATGAGGCTTCCATCTTTGGGCACCCAATCCACCCTGCAACTCTTTCCTGCCATTATCTTTTTTTCTAACTGTATTCAGGGACCAACGCAAGTTTCATGAAGAGTCCAAGAATTCCATAAAATCATGTTGTTTGATAGATACGTGTTTGAAGAATGTTCTTCTGTGTGCTTTTAAATGTGAGGTGTAAGCTAGTTGTGATGAAAGTTGAAGCAATAAACCTTAGCCATTGACTGCACTAAGTAATTAATTATTGATTGCAGTACTTTATATACATATTGCAGACGACGATTCACCTGGGCATGAGACAGGGAAATACCCAAAGCCAACCTCTCTGCTATACAGAACTCCATAAAAAATGGCTGTAGGGTTTACAAGTTAATGTCCTTATTAATCTTCATGGAAACATTGCTGTCTCGGTGAAAGCAAGCCATTTCTTTCACAAAGACAATATTAACTATTCCCTATCCAAATGAATTTTGCAAATATGGATCTGCAGATGCAAAAGAGAAAATCTTTCTCTGTAAGACTCTGAAGGTGTTAAGCTCCTTCTTAATGACTGCTGCTCTCCCCTGCACATACCAATTCCTGACAAGCAATGCTGCAGTACAAAGCCGCACAGAACAGCCACAGTAGCAGCATCCTGCCCTAACTCTTTGGGAACAAGGGGGAGAACTCAAGAGGTACAAAACCAGGATCTGAACCAGGAATCAGGCAGACCTAATGCTCTGAACTGGAGGTGTAGGACTAGTTATGCAGCAGCAACCACCACACTTTTAGTCTAAGAGTTGTGCAGCAGGTGGGAACATTTTTCCCCATTTACACTGAACTTAGAGAGAGGATTTCCCTTATAAAAAGCCAACGCGAAAATACATTTGTTGGCTTAAAAAAACAATTTAGAATTAACACTAGTGTGGGGTCACTAGAACCAAGCTTAAATAGAAATGAAATCTGCTGATTGCTTGGCTGGAACAGATCTTGGATGTGTCCTCCAGCTCCTCTGACTAGGAAACGAAGGAAAGTTCTGCCTGGGTGTGTGCACTGTGCAGAAAGGTCTGAGTTGGACATGGGAGGGGAAGGGGAGACCAGCTAGTTTTGGGTGGGCCAGGAGGGGGGGATTGTACCTGAAGTCGCTGTAGGGATGGATGATCCAGAACCCAGCAGACTTAACCCTTTCCTGCTCTCTCTCCACGGCCTTCTGGCTGCCAAACATCCTCAAGGAGAATTTGTTGACCCCAGGCTGGAGCATGGCCCCAAACTGCCTCTGCATGAAACCGGCTTGGCCCAGCCTCTGCTCCTCATCTGGGGTGATCTGGTCGCACCCTCCACCTCCTTCCACTTTGATGGAGGTAGAGGAGCAAGCCCGGGGGGGCTGCTGCTGGAGCTCCGGGGGGGACGCTGGTGGGGGAGGTGCTGGCAGTCCCTGCTCCAGCTCCGAACTGCCAGGGGGGCTCTTGTCCTCACTGGGGGAGGCCGGGTCCCCTTCGCCGCCGATCAGCCTCTTCTCCTCAGCCGCATCGTGGAGGTGCCTGCTGGTCAGTGAGGACAGGCTCCCTTTGAAGCGGCGACAGTCCCCGTTGGTGCTGGTCTTGGCACCCTTGCTGCCCGCCTCTGTCTCCACGAGGCCGGGGTCACCCCCTCGGGCAGGGTCTCCCCCGAGAGCCCGGGTGCTCCCAGCAGAGGGCGAAGGCAGTGGCTTCAGCCTGATGCTTTTCCTCCGGGTGTCCTTGTCACTGTCTTCCTCCTCGTCCATGATCGACGCCTTGGGTCCTATCTGCTGGGGCAGGCTGTAGAGTCTCCTCCGCATGGAGGGGGGCAGCTTGTCCATGGCTGCTGCTGCTGCTGCTCAGTAAGAGGGAGAGACCCCTCCCGTCTGCCCAAGGAAGGGAACCGTCACTGCCCCCAGGCCCCTGCTCCCAGCTCAAGGGGCAGAAGGGACCAGAGACTGGCGTGTCATCTCCTTACCAGACTGTGGCATCCACAGGCTCTGCATCAAAATACAGGCTCTGCATCCAGAAGGGAAGGAGAAAAAAAAAAAAAGGGGGAAGGCAAAAAAAGCCCCCCCCCCCCTCCTCTGTTGTCCCGATTTGGCTACTTGCTGCTTGTCTCCCCTTGGTGAGTGTTACTGCAATCCCTGTCTGTTCAGATCCAGAGCACCCGGCAAGAAGTCTAGAGGAGAGCCATACACTTCTTGTTGGAAGGTGAGGGCGGGCGGCAGCGGCAGCAGCAGCAGCAGCCGTTTTGCCATGTTGGCATCAAGATGCAAATGTGCCGTGTTTCCCGGCGGGCAGACATCATCCAGAAAGCCAAGCTCAAGCCCGGGTGCCTCAAACTCTTCAACCTGCCGGCCAATAACACAATGAACTGCAACCTGCAGCAGCCACTGCTTGCTTACATCACTGTCATCACTTATTCCTCATGCAGCTCCTGCTCCTGGGAATATTCATGAAGTGATCCCATTCTATTGGGTTGCCATAGGAGCGACTACTGCACGCAGGCTCTGCCTACCTGAGCCAGCACCCGGGCTTCTTAAAAGGGCAACGCCTGGCTGCCAAGGGGGTGTGTGCCTCAGCGGGCACCGCAACGCTGCTGCTGCGGAGCTGCAGAGCTCCTGCTGTGGAGCCAAAGTCACCCATGGCTCGGCTTTAGCCAGCAGTGCCAGGCTGGATGCACCCGTGGTTTAATGGCAAGAAGTACTGGGCGGCTGGGATTTAACAATAGCAGCATAAACATAGCATTAAATACATGAAAAGAACAATAGAAGCAAGAAGATTCCTTTTCCTCTTAGACGCTTATGGTCCCTACTCCTTCTGGAGTTGTGGTGGCTTTGTTGCAGGTTTGCTTGTGAAGACACGAGGCGGGGGGGGGGGGGGGGGAGAGAGGTTGTGAGAAAGGGTGAATCCAAATCTAAACAGCGGTTCACCTTGAAAATCTCACTTGCATGCAGAGCAGGGAGTGCCTGGCTTTCCCAGCAGGAGTTTGCCTGCTGGGAAAAACGCTGTGGTTTGCACCTGTGTGCAAAGTAGCCCTGGTGTGGAAGGTGTGGTTTTGCTCGGCTGCCTTGCCTCCCCGTTAGCCATGCAAAGCAGCACTATTCCTCCACTGTGGGGCTGGAGCTGTAGAAATCATTCCAAAAACAAATAAATAAAAAGAGAAGCAAGCTGCATCTGGAAGAGCTCCCCTGCTGGAATGATGGCGAGGAAGGAGGGATGCGTGGGCTCTCCCTGCCACACGATACAGGGAAACCCACTTCCCAGTGGCCACCTGAGTCAGCACTTTCTGCGGCACACTCACCCTCCACTAGTGGGGCTCCCGGGAGGTTGGTCCTGGGAAAGTGACAGCTCCATATGGGAATCCTGCTTCCTCTCATTGAGGGCTACAATGCACCTCTTATAACAGAGGCCAAAGCAGTGGGGAAAAAGGGCTAAAATCAGGCATTTCCCTACCTTTTGTTCTTTGAGAGGAAAAGAGGTGGCAATCAGTCCTGCTTTGTCCTTTGGGAATGGCTGTTTATTCCCTTGTGTTTAAGAAGCTCTTAAGATTCAAATGATTTCCTAATGTAAAGCCTTTAAAACCAGTGGAGTTAAGAAGAATCTGTTTAGCCATATATAGAGCACCTATATTTTTGCATAGATTCGCTATCTGAGGCTTTCTGAAATGTTTGTTGTTTTCTCCATTTAAAATCCTAGCTCCTGGGAAAAGGCAAGCACATGAACTGTGCAGGCAGGCAGAAGGGAGGCTAAACACAAGCAACTGATGCCCACTGCAAGCAGTGAGGAAACCCTCACCCACGTCTGCACTTCTGCTTTCATAAGTAAATATTCCCGTTTTCCCCTCCAGGAGTCCCCTGCCACATGCCTCAGGTACCTCTGGCATTTAAAGCAGCAGATGTTACTGAAGCTCTTACTTCAAGGAAATGCAGGCATCAGCAGTGACTTCACCATACACATACACAGCACATTCTTCCTCATCATTGTTTGCCTGCTCTCACTTCTCTCTGAAGCATTCACCTGCTCCTCTCATTCTCCCACCTCCTGGCACAACCCAGATGGGCTGTGACTCATTTGAAATACTCCTCAGTGAAGCTACCCAGTGCGAATATTATTTAATATTATTTTCATTACAATTTCTGGTAGAACAAGCTTTTCTGGGGAAATAAATCTGAGTTTTCAAATGCTCCTGTAGATCAGATAATGTGAACCAAGCCAGTGACAGCATGAACGGTCTTTTTCCTCCTCTTCTTCCTTCCTCCAGGCACTGGGGATGCTGAGGTGTAAACACTTCTGTGCCTAAGCTGCAATCAACTGCCTTCCAAAAGGATGTGTTTTGATTGATGAGGTGCATAAACTGATGCAGCTTTTTAAACACAGTCCCTAATGTTCCCAGAGAATGACAGAGCAATAAAGGACATGCTCAAGCTGTTTGTCCTCTCTCAGCTGCAGGTATTCTAGACACCCTCTTTATGTCCTGGCCTCTCTGGAATTGTTCTCCAAGTGCTGCTGTATCTGGTGACACAAACAAGATTCTCTTACAGCCCTGAAGTGAGGAAGGAATACAACAGAGCATCCAAGCTGCAGAATGCTCCTTTATCACTTCTGTAGCTAGGACAGAAATTATCAGGTGCAAAGACTGAGTCAGGCTGACTGCTGCACTGTTCCAGAAGCACACAGATATCCCCATGCCCAGAAATAAGAATGACAGCACTGTAACGGATCTAGGCCTTGTCTAACAGACAGCCCAAAGTGCTAAAAACCAGAAGGTGCAAGCTTCTGCAGCTCTGTCTCCAAGTGTGGGTTCCTAAATGCTTCTAAACACTTGGCTCCAGGAATTACAGGTACCAAACTCTGAGGATGTTATTAAGTCCTTAAAATGTAATGACAATTTTGTGCCCAGAGAACTTCAAAATAATGATACTTTATTTGAGAGCCTTCCAAGAATTAAGTGCAGGAGGCTGGGAATTATCCTTGTCTAATGGTATGAAACTACTATCATGGACATTATTTATTGTCAGCATTCGTCAGCATGGCAGCTCTTTCCATGTCAGCAAACAGACCTTTACAGGCACATTTCAGAAGAGCCAGCACTGCTGTAAGACCAGGTCCTGCCTATCATTGCCTGCACAGCACACCCAAAGGGGGTATAGAGAACCCACCTGCCACGAAAAGGGAGAACTGGTTTTGAGGGAAATGATCTCCTTCTAAACAGTATTTGTCAGCTACTGATCTAAGACTTGGCACAGATACAAAGGAAACGGATTTAGTAGGGAGAACGCAAGTGAAGCAGCCAAAGATGCACTTGTTTCTTAAGGGATTTTGCCAGCTCATATATATATATATATGTATACATTTATGTATATATGTGTATTTATATATACATATTTATAAATGTATATGTGGTGGTGTTTTAATAAAAACCCAGTGCTGCAATGCGAATGGGAAAAACCCCATTTCAAAGGAGCTCAGGACTATAGAAGAACAGACTGAGAGCCATAAAAACTGCAGTCCTCTGGCTCAGGGTACAGAAAGCAGCAGTACAAGCTTTCTGCATGCTGCATGGGGGGGAGAGTTTCATCATCATCCTTGAATCCTTGCGTTCTCAGATGAAAAAGGAGTCCACAAACATGTGCTACAGATTGGAAGAATGGGAGCAAGTCCTTCCAAAGCTGCCTATTGTTCCTCGCAGGCAGGCAGTAACTCATAACTGACATGTGAAATTCATGAAATATTCAACACTACAAAGCAGGGAAATTCTACCTCAGAGTTTTAGTGGTAGACTCTGCACTTGCTGCCCTGGCAGCTGATATCAGACCTAGAAGATAATAAAGAGATAATCACCATAAATATACAAATCCTACCTTCCCTCACCCTTCTTAACTACCCACGTGTGCTGTCACACTCATACTTGTTGAAATTCAGTGTGTTTTTCTTGCTCTACCATGTTCCTTATAAAAGCAGTAAAGTGGGGGATTGAACTGCTGGAAAATGCTTTGAAACCTGTTTAAGCCACAGCAAAGGGGGAGCTGAGGATTTGGCCACGATAAAGGAAACAGCTAAGCAATGGGATGTGAGATCCATGCCAGGATGCTGGACTCTGGGGAGAGAGGAGTCCCACAGATCTGGACATCAGGATGGAAGGAAAAGTCTACTGTTGCTACAGAAGAATTGTTTTGGGTTGGGAGAAATAACAGTTCAAAGTCCATCAGTGGGAGCAGATTGATACTGAACAGATACCTAGCAACAATGGACTGTGGAGCCTGGTGAGAGAGGCAGCAGCAGGAGATACACAACAGCACAGAAAAGTTTGTATCAGGAAGTACTTGGAAAGTTATATTCATTCCAGCTTCCAGTGGCAAACGAATCTGAAGCAATCCCACTCTCTTCACCCTTAAAACCAAGATTAAAAAAACGAGCCCTTATCTAGGACACACTGTGGGGAACATGCTTACAACCAACAAGTAGCTCTGCCACTGGACTGCAAAAAAGATGTTAACCAAAGAACCAGCCATGTTGGTATCTATGGAAAGAAGTCCCAGACTATGCAGGGAATAACCCTCCCAGAGTTTCAGGATGCTTGGATGTTTTGCAATAGCTGGTAACCCTCACTGAAGCAAGGAGCTAAAAATCACAGCTGGAAACAAATTAGCATGAGTGTCTGGCCATCTGACCTTTAATATTCCTCTTGCAGAATAGAAACCTTCATAGAATTAGAAAAATAGAGACAGGTAGTGAAGTATGAAGCTGTGAGGAAGAGAAATGACATAGAATCTGACATTAGAGCAACTACATAATTAAGTCACAATCACTTTTAGTTTACAAAGTACCCACATTCTTACATTATGGTCTAAACTCTACCCAGGAATTTTCCAATATTCACAATGAAATGCTCATATTAAGCTTGTATCTTGGACTTCAGTAATATTTGCCTTCCAAATGTATATTCCATCAAATTTCTATTTCAAACCCAAGCACTAGCTTGTTTTTCTACCCTCATCTGGAATTAATCAGGAGAGGGTTGGGACAGCATGGGCAGGTTTGCTCAGACTGGATCAGTTCAGTGACTAGCAAAGGACTCCTGCTCAAAATAGCGCCTTTCTCCTGCATTTAATGAGCTGTGGCCTCACAAAGAGTAATGGATCACTTTCAGCAGGCTGTCCTCACCAATGGATCTCCTGCCTACGTGAACTGTACTATTATGGATTCTCAGGCAGGGCTAGATTTGATGGGAAATGTACTATTGTTTCCAATAACAGGAATGGATGCCCCCAACCTTGGCGAGTCAAAGTGTGGTGAATGCAGTTGGGGCTGACTTTAACTCTTCCTCTTCCTTGGTGAATCAAACTCAACACCATGCTGTTGATGCAACTGCGAAGTTTCAAAACCATAGCACCTCTCAGTTATGTAAACACCTCTGGTTTAAGAATTCCTAATGGATGTATCTTAACAGCACCTCCCTGCAGCAAACTGCTGAAGACAAGTAGAAGATTTAAAACCCTGAAATAAGACTAATTAGAAGCAAGATGCTCTGCAAGCAAAATACTATGAAAGAAACTTCCATGCCTTGTCACTGGAGTCTCCCACTTGCAGTGGCAGTCTAACTTGCAGGATTCAGCACCAACTTTTCCTCCAGAATTCCTAATTGTACTGTTGTGGATTCTCTAATGTTTAGTCATTTCTTAAGGCTGGTGCATAGGCTGCAGCAGCTTGCAGCAGCTTGGAGCAGAAGACCCTCAGAGATTCCTTTCAACCTAAATTATCCTTTAATTCAATGTTTCTGTGACTCAAGAGGAACTCTCTCTTTACTCTTTTTTACTCTATTTACTCTTTACTACGTAATTTCACAAATACATAGGAAGATACTATTTTCGAGACAAAATCCCTCTGTCAAATTTGTTTTAAACCATCAAACAAGCTGAAGTATTAGTAGGAGGGAACTGACAGAGTGATGGATACAAAGCATGACTGTATAAACTTCATTTCCTCAGACAAGATACTAGAAGTCATGTCAGGATTTTGGAGAACAAACTCAAACATTTCCATGCTTATTCAGGATTTCTAAACTCTTGAAGATAGCAAAATTGCAAAACCAAGCTTAGCCAGCATGTCTGAACACTATGTCAGTGGGAGAGCTTCAAGCAGAAGATTATACTTTATCATCGCTCTTCACTGACACCCTGCTCATGCTGCTACCCACAGAGGGGGCTTCAGGTAGTCATCCCTCCTACTCAGCAACTTAAATGGAGTAGAATTTCCCTGCCACTAAAACCATGGCCAAAGGCAAGGGAGATGGAGTATTTCTGCCTGCATTTCATTCCTTACTGGCAAAAGTACATCCTTTACAAACAAGCAACCAGGTTAGGCCAGCCTGAGTCCTCAAGACATTCCCATTATCTTGCAAGAGAGTGATTTGTGCCACTGCCATGTCTGCTGCTCAGCAGCAGTGTGTGCAACTGTCAGCAATGCTGAGTGCCGTGCTGAGCCAGTAGATAAGTAGAGGAAGGGAAATAAGCTTCAGTTGATAAGGCTACAAATAATTCTGTGAGATCAAAATAAAGGCCTCCTCTGTCTGAGCTTTGCTTTTAGAAGCCAGCCCTTCAGTGGTACTGCATATAACCCACTCAAATCCAGAAGGATCTAATGGCTATCCTAAATCGAGAGATTGTTTCCTTGAGTTTGCACCTGCCTATGTGTACACATGCACATTTGTGTTTCTTTAATCAAGCTTTGACCTCACTTCTGGATCAAAAAAAGCACTCAAGGTGCAGTCTGAGCCTCTGTCTGTCATATGTTTTTGTTTAATCATGGGTGTTACTGAAACGTCTAGAAAATCCTGCTGATCTCAAAACCCCAGCAGAGGAAGGTAGTCCAGTCCCAGTCTAAACAGCACAGGAGCAGAATATAGCAGCAGAGTAAACAACCTCTTGGTCTTCAAATGCCAGTTCAGTGTGGTCTGGAGCCTTTTTGCTTGTTTAGTTTTAAAGAAGGCTTTGTTGAAAGGTGCTAAAGCATGGAAAAGAGACAGAGAAGGGTGGATCCAGAACAGAAGAGAAGAAACTAAGAACATGAAAAGAGGGCAGGACAGAATTGTCTGCATCACATTCACCTTTCTGTGTGATGAAGTTGTCCTGTGATGCTGCCACTAAGGAGGATATGAACTTTCATTAGAAGCTTCTTTATGGTCATTCTTGCTCTTAACCAACTAAGGCGACATTCTGAAAACCTTATCTTTACCAAAAAGTGAATTTCCTTCTTTTGAAAGCTAAAGCCAAACCTGCTGGTTTTGGTAACAAGAAGGTTGCATGGGTAGAAGAGAAAAAAAAAAAAAAAAAAAGAGAGAAAATACACTTTTCCTGGTCCTTTTTTTTTTTTTTTTTTTGCTGGTATTTTAGGAACCAATGTATTACCCAAGTGGCCAGTAGCAAAATGAGATTTGGACATCCTAATAACAGGAAGTGCAAGTGCTGTACACTTCACAAAGACTAAATACCCAGCACACCCAGAAAGGTGGAGACAGAGCATTTTCTTCTCTGTGCTTCTTCCCTGGATGCTACTTGCTAGCCACTTCTATTCACAGAGCCATCTCCTTCATTCTCAGGCCTAAAGACTAAGGACCAAGATTTCACCTTCCACAGTGGCACACAAGCTGGCCCTGATTAAACATGGTCACATGCTCAAATGCTGCCAAAGCAGAGCAGCAAGGCTGTGCTGGGCTCTGCACACGCGGGGAGAGACCAGCCCTGCCCCACGCTGTGGCACTTCCCAAAGTCCACCCAGGGACTCTCACTGATTCATTTTCACAGCCTCTGCTTTCATTTGTTTTCAATACTCCACTGACCTTTGTGTAAGAGTTTAAATAAAGCTCTACAGGCTCTTGAGGCCATTGCCTTGATAGGATCAGTTCATCATTGTATAAATGTGTCCCAGTGGATGGTAGTCTTGTGTTCGTGTGTGTGTTTGTGAGGGGGAGGGATCCCTCTCACCCAGCTCTTCTGTGAACACTGAGGCTTATTTTGGAAAAATCAATGAGAAAACTGCACACTGCAGCTAGTGTTACTGTTCTGTGCTGCTAAATGCAAGGGCAGAACAAGACACAGCAGTTCCACATGCTGCTTCCTAGACTTTATCTCCTTTTTAGAAAAAGCCCTTTCCTGTGTGATGTGTAGAAACATTCCTGGGAGCAAGACCAGCAGACAGGCCTTCCTGATTTTTCCCTAACCCATTAGCTGACAGAATCATATTCCCTCCTGTGCTCTCCTACTGACTGATGGTATCTTAAATCTTGTGTTCAATGGAGCAACTTCACAAAGATGCTTCCTGTGGGACACTAAGGGAACAGGAAAGTGACATTTGCTTCACCAGCTGCAGTTTAGGAGGAGAGTGAGAACTGTCTGTTGTTTTCTTTTTAAATAAAGCTTACATCTTGGTGACAGGGTTCCAGATGATGTGAAGGTTATGTGCAGCCCTGCACATGGCTGAGTTGCAGTGAGATGATGGGGAGAGGCAATTTGTGGCCACAGTATTCCCCTCCTGCCTGGGTTGTCTCCTGCTCAGCACACTGGCTGGTTCGTGGTCCCCAGAGAGCCACCAGGGCACAGGACTGAAAGGTTCAATGTCCCACAATGGGCTTGGTTGGCTCACAGGAGTGACATGCTGCAAAACATCCCACCTTTGACCTTCACTGAGTCTGGCATAAAGAACTTGCCTGGGACCACCCAGGACATGTGTTCATTCAGCTTCCTTGGGCATACATGTTCCTATGCTATCAGAAAGTTACTAGCAAAACCCATTTATTTCTGCTCACTGCTTCTGTTTGCTACTGCCATAAGGAAGAAGCTGTTTACTTTCATATAAAGTAGCTTTGTAAAGCAGACCTAGAAACTGCAACCATCTTCTCCTCCTACTCGCATAGAGGAATGTCAGATTAAACAGCACTCTGGAGCTGGTGACATCTCAGTGCACACTCTACTGCAGAGGAAGCACTTGAGGTTAGGCAGTAACAACAACAACAAACACCATTCTGAGCAACGTCATGCCATGGTGGGTGCTCCACAGGCTGCTGTTCAAAGTCTGCCTGAAGAAAAAATGGTGTATATATTATTAGCCAATTCTGTCCTTGTTAATTCTGCCTTTATTTTTTCACCATGCTGCAAAACCCTCCACAAATCCTTGTCTCACTGGAGCAAGACTTCTCCTTCCTTGGATTTGCAGGTTTCACTTAACAGGATTAGGTGATAGTATTTATTCAGCAATGTGTGGTGACAAAAATATCCAGTTCATCAGTAAGAGGGGCATGGGGGAAAACTCACAAATTTTGTTGCTGCTTTTTTAAATTCCAACTTCTCAGCAGGGAAAAGGTTCAGATCAGGTGTGTGCCCCCACACTTTCCAGTACTCCAGAATGCTTCACTTCCTACAGTAGGGAGAAGGCTGGAGTGGAATACATTGAGAAGACTGAGTCTTGCTGTGAGATCTAACAAATGTGAGATTCAACATGACTTGGTATTCCCATCAAGCCTAGGGCTGACACAGAACTTGCTAAAACATCTTCCTGGGACTTTAAGTGGCCTTTGGCTTTTCACAAGGGACAGATCTGTAGCCCTCAAACATGTAGCCCTCGGCCATGCTCTTACTCCCTGCTCTAGAAGAGGGTGGTGGCAGAGCTGCTTTGGTCATTATGTCTGTGCTTGGAAGGCCGGCCCAGTGCCGAAGACACTCAAAAGGTGATTAAACTACTCAGAACTGTCTTTGCTGGTTGTGGTAGATTTTAGCCCCAAATCTAAGCTGAAGATCCTGCTCAGTGGAAAAGAACTGGAAGCACTTTAATATAAAAGATGCTGGGAGCTTAATCTTTTTTGGTTAAGCAAAAGGAAGTAGAAGTAATTATTTGATAATAATCTGTAAATGCACACATGGAGAGGTGGAGACCTGACCCCATAGGAATCCTCACACCAGCACATTGTAGCAAAAGAGCTGCTCCCTGGAAGCTACACACCTTCAGGCCAGAATTAAGTTAATTTTTAATGTTGAGGGCAACTGCCCTCTAGATTAATATGATGGAGATTTTCAGAGATTCTCTGTCACAGGAAATTTTAAACCCAAGATTAGTTATTTCCTATAACAGACCTGCTTTAGCTCAATCCCAGATACCTGACTTGAATCTGCAATTAATTTAGGTTAGTCCTAGGTTGTACCGCACAAGAGGTGAGAATAAATGTTAATAATGTTCCTCTATACATTAAAACCAGAGAAACTGGAAAAGCAAAGGAGCAGTGCTAAGTGACTGGAATGCTTACACCCTTTCCTGGGTCATTTGTGAATATGCTGAACTGCCCACATCCCAGCACAAATCCCTGAGGAGCTCTGCTGGCATTACTGTGAGGCCTGGTCATTTACCATCCGTTTCTCTTGTGTACCCAACTGGTTACGCATGCTGGAACCTTCCCTTATCCTATTTGGCTGCTCAGTTTCTTCAAAAACTAGATTTGCCAAAGCCTTTTGAAAATTCAAAGAGACAGTAGGAATCGGATCACACTTACTCCAGTTACTGGTGACCCTTCAAAGATGTCTGAGACCTTTGTAAACCATTAGTACTCCCCTTTATAGAAGCCACTTTCACACTTCTCAAGTAAGACTGAAGTAGGTCATATTTATCCAAGTTCATGTCCTGTAGGAGGTTTCTGGTCCTCAGAAGTTCAGACTTATGGTTTTGGTTATAGTGATCTATTTGAAGATCTCTCTCCAGAGCAGAGCTGCAGTAAGAACAGGAGGCTGAACAATGAGTTGTGTAAGTCCCGGTCTACACAGAAGGTGTATATCATGTATATATATTGCGATAGGATGTGGGTAGATGGTTTTAAACTAAGAGAGGGGAGATTCAGCCTGAATGTGAGGAAAAACCTCTTTATTATGAGGGTGGTAAAACACTGGCACAGTTTGTCTAGAGTGGTGGTGGATACCCCATCCCTGGAGACGTTCCAGGCAAGGCTGGATGTGGTTCTCGGCTACCTGATCTATTTGGAGATGTCCACGCTCACTGCAGGTGGTTGGACTAGATAAGCTTAGATGGTCCCTTCCAACCCAAACCAGTCTATGATTCTATCTGTGAGCTGAGACAATACCTTTCCTTCCTATTTCTTGGCTTCTCCCATACTCTTGATGTAACTCCTACTATGCCTATATGGAAAATGAGAGTGTCCTATGAGCATGTCCTATGAGCCCACATGAGCACATACAGACCTTTTTATTTTTATGGGCTGAGTATTGAGAGCTTCTACCAGGCTGAACCCTCACAGTTCCAATTTCAATACAGACCTGCTTCAAAGAGGGACTGAAAATGGATTCTCAGAGGTCATCTCTTTGCTCCTTACAGATATCTCTCTGGGAGTGTGGCAGTGTGGCCTAATGGTAAATCTAAATTAAAAGCCACAAATGGCAAACTTTACTTGTGCATAATGTTCATTTTCTACAGGAAATGCAAAATAAGAAATTTCCCATTTTGTGTAACTTTACTGCACAGATTTCCAGGTTCAATGAAGTTAGCTTTAGCTTTTCGTGTTTTATTAATGCCTTGTAGCTAAGTAAAATGTCTAATAAACTGCCACATTAAAAAAGTGGATGGAGCCATTGTGAAGACCAACCACTCATTTACTAAGCTCCCTCCAGCAGTGTTTCAGTATACACAGAATGAAAATCATGGAGCTACTAAAATAAGTTCACTCTACTTTGTACCAAAGATGCTACTTACAGTAGGCACACAAATTCATTTCAGCACCCTGTGCCTAGTTTCTGTAGTGAAAAGGAGGAAAAATGGCAACCTGGCCCCAGCTGCCACAACAAAGTCAATGCTGGACTCGGAATTAAAACCCCATAACAGTTTTGCTGTCTCTTCATAACTGTTAGTCACCGTTCTCTAGCATATTACAAGGAAGAAAGTTAAAAAGTTAAAGATCCCCAGAAATCCAAGTTAGTTTGAGGGGTTCTTTCCCAATAAACCCACTCTATCATTCTAGTTCCTCTTGCTAAAGGGACCAAAGAGAGAGGATTTCCTGAAATAGGAAGAAACTAGGCAGAGGCACTCTTAGATCTGTTTTTTCCCATAGTGAGGACAGGAAATACACAGCTATTATCACTCTCATGTGCATTGCTGGGACAATACTACTCACCAGTATTTTCCTCTCTATTTTCCTCTCTTTTCCCTTTGAAAGAGGGAAACCATGTGCTCTGCTAAATTTTCTAAGCAATGCACATTTGTACCTGCTAGGCTTTGTCACTGTTCACTGAAGCAAGTTTTAATGCTACATGAGATGAAGTAAGATGCACACTACAGAGAATCTAAAAGATTTTACCAGGGCTTGTCATAAAGCAGTGGCAGGCCAGGAAATAAACCACAGGATTTCCTGATTCCTCATCCCCTAATCAGTCCATTGGAATAAGCTATTTCTCTCCACTCGTGCTTGTTCAACACTGCCTCTTAAAACCAAAATCCAGCTGTTGTCACTGAACTCAAAGCAGCTTTTGTTAAGCATTTCTGTAAAATGCATTTCAGAACATGCTTGTTTTACTAAATCTGACCTACCATTGAAACTGGAGTGACGTGCTTCAATCTCTATTCAATATGAATGTTCTAAGTAGACACCACTGACAAAGTAAGAAATCCCAAGCTGGAACTTCATGACTCTGGTGTCCCTAATGTAAGCAGGACATGGAGCTAGGGGGCTACAAGAATGCTGGAGAGGGACTCTTCATCAGGGACTGTAGTGACAGGACAAGGGGTGATGGGTTCAAACTGAAACAGGAGAAGTTCACAGAATCACAGAATCCCAAGGGTTGGAAGGGACCTCAAAAGATCATCTAGTCCAACCCCCCCGGCAAGAGCAGGGTAACCTACAGTACATCACACAGGAACTTGTCCAGGCGGGCCTTGAATATCTCCAGTGTAGGAGACTCCACAACCCCCCTGGGCAACCTGTTCCAGTGCTCTGTCACTCTTACAGTAAAGAAGTTCTTCCTGATGTTAACGTGGAACTTCCTATGCTCCAGTTTACACCCATTGCCCCTTGTCCTACCACTGGATATCACTGAAAAAAGCCTAGCTCCATCATCCTGACACCTACCCTTTACATATTTGTAAACATTGATGAGGTCACCCCTCAGTCTCCTCTTCTCCAAGCTAAAGAGACCCAGCTCCCTCAGCCTCTCCTCATAAGGGAGATGTTCCACTCCCTTAATCATCTTTGTGGCTCTGCGCTGGACTCCTTCAAGCAATTCCCTGTCCTTCTTGAACAGAGGGGCCCAGAACTGGACGCAATATTCCAGATGCGGCCTCACCAAGGCTGAGTAGAGGGGGAGGAGAACCTCTCTTGACCTACTAACGGTTATATATAAGGAAGAAGTTCTTTACTGTGAGTGTGGTGAGGCACTGGAACAGACTGTCCGAAAAAGTGGTAAATGCTCCATCCCTGGCAGTGTTCAAGGCCACACTGGACAGAGCCTTGGGTGACATGGTCTAAGTGTGAGGTGTCCATGGCAGGGGGCTGGAACTGGATGATCTTAAGGTCCTTTCCAATCCTAATTATTCTATGATTCTATGACTAGATAGGCTCACATTTTTTATTTGAATGTGTAAGAAAAGAGGTAACAATGCAGTATACAAGAGCTTGTACTGCATTACTTAGTGGTCCTTAGTCACCTTCAGCTCCTGTGCTGTGGCTACTGTACAGTGGCAAATACATGGTTAGGAACTGGAAGTTTTCAAAAGACAAACAGAACAAGTGGAATTAAAAAGATAAAGAGAGAAGGCTCATAGTCAGGCCAGGGAGAAGGCACTGATATTTCACGGTTAGGATGCATTTCATATCAATAGCAACGAACAATCTCCCACGCAAAGTCAGCTGAGGTCTCTCAGGCTCCACCAGCACCCACCTGGTCTTGAAGAACTTCACAGACTGTATCCCACAAAGTTTATGTGAAAGCTGATGTGAAGACACAAAATATGAGAGTCCTCCTATGGTCCTACAATGGAGATCCTCAAAAACTGTGTAGCCTTGTTGAACTGAAACATGAAACAGTCCAGGGGAATTATTACGTTAGAATACAGTTGTTACCTTTGTGCCCTTGACAGAGGTCAGGCTGGAGATGCTGGAGATGAGCGTGTTTCCCAGCACATGCATGGCATGGATTTATGCTTGCAATTCCAATAATTCTGCCTTCTTGAATCCAACCCTAATGGTAGTGTGCCTCACTGATGATTTAAAGCATTTGATTTACTGATCTTATTTTACTCTTCCTGCAATTTCACCTCTTTGCTCAGATCTTGCCAGCAGGTTTTCATTGCCAAATAGGTGTGGTTTTTAAACAGTACAACTGCAAGTCATCATCATAAATATCAATCTTGATAACTCAGCTGAGCACTCTATGCTCTTGTAATGTCATGTGTCATGATTCTGCTATGGAGATGAACCCCATCCCTGTGCTGTCGGCTTCTCATTCCTTTATTGATTCTCCCCTATTTGCTGTAATTGAGTTTTTATACTTCCCTTGCTCTTCAGTACATAAATGCCTCTCGGAGACAGGGAAAGAGACAGACCAGGGATTTCCACTTCTCATCCCCTCTCAGCAGAAGAGGGTGCTGTACAACACTGATTAAAATAGATACTTCAGCAACTGAGGCAGTCAAGCTGGGGACTGCCTGTCCAGGTATCAAACCACATACTACTCACATGTCAGCAGGTGACTGTAGGGAAAAGCTTGTATTAATGACAGATTCACATGATTCTATATTCCTTATTTTCCACTGGATGGGGAAGGAGAAAGGAATAATCTGCAATTTTCCAGCAGTCTCTTCCACTCTGAGTTGCCTATGTTAAATCAAGCCTTAAAGAGAACTCTTTATTTTATTACACAGGACTTTAAAGAGGCTCCAGTACATATCACTGTTCTGAAATGTATGCATGTTTAAAATCCATATTCACATTTAATTTAGTATGGACTCAACTATGTTTATAGTGATGTGTTTGTAGGTGTGTTTAAGGCTTGTGTCCTCAGCCTGTAGCCTCCCTGCTACTACTACTTTGATCACACGACCCCAGTTTCAGGCAGGGTTGTTAGTTACACACATCGCTCCACACATCATAGGGGCTCTGCCAGCACAAGGAGTCAGACACTGTGCTTGCCACTGCTGTCCTCAGTGGATGCTAAACAATAAGTTAGCCACCCCTGAGGTGAGAGGCAGAGAGGTGAGGGCTTTATTTCTAGTTTTGCCTCCAGTTTTTCTGTGTGATCTCTGTTTTCCACTCTCTGGACAGTATGCACCTGCTGAGAGACCCTTACTAGCCATCAGTCAGCTCTGAGTAGATACAGGACCCCTGCTCTCCCGAGGAGGTAGCTACACCTCCCTGACTGTCCATGAACTGCCAGGAGCAACCTTCGAGATGCCCCTGGCAGCCAATGCTGATGATCATCTTCTGCTGCTGCCCCTTTCTTTCAACATGCTAGACAGCCTCACACTCTGCTTTTATTCCCTGATGAACCACATCACAGGTCTGTTCAGCTCTGCCATGAGACACTCGGCTCCTCACCAGATGCTGCTGCTCTGCCCATCCCAGCACAAAGGTGCAGGGGACTGGTGAGTGACTGCTTACTGCTGCTATCTACTGGCTGTTGCCAAACCAAGCAACTGTGTGTCCTGGGCCATGATACCAGCAGCAAGAACTTCTCATTCTGCAAAAGCATTCCTGCAAGGGCTCCTAGAAAAGCAAAAAGCTCTCACTTTGTGAGCTTCCAGCATAATGATTGTTCTGACACTCTCAAGTAACACCATGCATATTCATGCTAGATTAAACTATTTCTTAGGTTTTTTCTCAGGTAGCTTAGATGCCTCCATTTTCCAGGGTATCAACTGGTAATTTGGCATCCATTTTCAGGTCATGGATGTGTTTGTCCTGAAGCAGCAGAACAGTTTTGGCCTTTTTTTTCTTGTGCTCCTACCACTAGAGAGCAGGAGAATGGTTCTCGCAGCGACTGCCAGGACTGCTGCTGTGAATCACTGAGGAACACATTATGTAAGTGAGATTCTGAGGCTGATGCTCACAGTAGAGGTGGACAGCCCTTCCATCCATTTATCAAATCCCAATAGCTCTCATTTCCAGATAGATGAAACCAGGCCCAGTATGAAGAAGAAGAGAACAGGCTTCATCCAGAATAATGTGAAGTTCTAACCTCAATACAGACATAATCACCATGCTGTGTTGCACTAAGACAAGCTAGTTCTTTTGGGTTTTAACTTATGGGACTAGCCTAGATTCCACTCAAGGAGAAGAATATTCACAAATAAGAGTTGAACTCTGCCAAATTACACCTAGAACCAGGGAAACTACATTCACATGCTTTGTGGTCATAGTATCACAGACTGGTTTGGGTTGGAAGGGTCCTTAAAGCTCTTCCAGCTCCACCCCCTGCCACTTTCCACTAGACCAGGTTGCTCCAAGCCCTATATAACATGGCCTTGAACATTGCCAGGAATGTGGTCCATGGTAATTATCCTTTAGATACTTTGGCATCATTAGGAGGGAGATCTCCCTGAGCCATGGAATTTGGTTCTAGGTTTTCCATTTTTCCTAATGTTTAATAAAATAAGAGGATGAAACTGCAGTTTCACACACTGATCTACCAGTTGGCAGATGTTGAAAGACAAGAAGCATTCTTCATCCTCCAGTTCTGCTCTCCCTTCCCCTTTTCTTGCACTCATGGGACTTTCACAAACATTTCTATTTGCTAATTCAGAAAAAAAGCTGCTGCTGTTCATTTTGCTGCTTTACTTGTCTGACATTAGTAGACTACATCAGTTTATTAAAGCACCTGATGAAAGCCAGAGGCAGTAAAAGCAGGAGAGTGTAGGAGGCAGCTGGGGAAATAAAGCTTCCCTCTTTCAGTAGCAGCAACCTTTTGATCAGGTTCACTCTGATACACAAAATAGCAAGGTAAGGTAGAGACATCAGGAAGGGATTCCTTGCCAGGAAAGCTGCTGAGATGTTTTTCAGAAGGCAGTAGTGGAAGCCCTGAAGAACATTCTGTGCTGGGCTCTGACTGGGCAGTTTCAGATAGCGCCTTTAGAGAAGTCTCAGGACACTAATTTCAGCAGCATATGTAACTCCCTGAAAAAAGGATGAAACAGCTGTGATTCGCCTTCCAGGACAAGCCACCGTGTGAGAAAAGACAGAGCAGGGAATCACAGACTGAAGACAATCTCAAACAACCAACTGATCCAGTCTGTATTTCCCACTCCACACATAGTGTTAATTCTTCAAGTGCAGGGTCTCTGCAAGATTGTCCTACCTGCCAGTCAGCACCACCCTGCCAAACGTGCTGGAAAAGGATGCTGTGGACACATCCCTTATAAATTGTTGCCTGTGCCTCAAGTTTATGGCTCTGACTGGACTTCACATCCAGCAGTCCTGTCAGAAACATGCTACTGCCCAAGAGTGCCCCTGATCCACTCCGGCAGAATTCCTGCTAATTTACAGTCCAAGGAGTATTGGGCTTGTTGTTCTACTATAAGCTTTACAACAAATGCTTTGTTAGGTGGGACAAAGGCAGGCAGATACCAAGCGGAGTTTCTCAGCTCCTCTAAAGTAGAGTCAAATTCCTCCCTGCTTTGTTCCTTCACAAAAGTAGCTTTTTCCACTGAAGTCCCACCAGATTGTGCTGAAACCCAAGATATGGATTTTCTTGCCTGCGCTAACTGGCTAAGGTTCCACTTCATATATTGACTGACCTACTTAAGAAACAGCAAGTCCTAGGGAGCATGCAGCATACATCAAATGTGGCAGCAGGGGAGCAGAGCCTCCATTCCTACCGATGGTGAAGAATGTGCATTTGCTTATACACTTAAGCTGCAAACTTCCTGAAGTTGACTGATGCAATCAAGGGACAAAGTATCTGCATTATGACAAGGTATTCCAGACAAAAGTCCTGTGAACAGTCCTGCCTGTGAAGACACAGCCTCTCAGGTTTAGAATGGACAAGTCAGACTCTCTGATCTGAGAGAGCTTTATTGCACAGATTTGTTTTAGATTCTTTTTTAAGTTAACTGAATGAAATTCAGTGTAGAAATGAAAGCTGGAAAAGAACAGAGGAAGAATGAAGACCTGACATAGCTCTGAGAAAGGAAGATGTGGACAAGGAATCTGTCACTAAACTTCATGACTTGTATAAAGTATTCAGTAAGCCCTATACCCTCTTACTAACAAACTTTAAAGAGGGCATTTAGAGTTAGTATAAGAAGTTAGGTCTTCTGCCTCTAATTTCCTTCATGCAAAGCTCTTCCAGAACATCCCTGGCTTGATGTTTAGAAATCTCTTTTCCTACATGTTTGTCTAAATTTTACCTGTGGGCAGCTTACGTCCCTATATTGTTGTCACAGGGTATCTCAGCTCATACATGTTTTACATTATTTAAACTCCCTTTGCTGCCACATTAGATTCTGTGGGATTTAGCCCCATTGTAGTTCAATAATTCAGTGAAGGGTTCTCAGTCTGCTCTATTTCTGTATTTTGTTCTATTGTGATGGGCTTCATTGTGGTGATTTATAGCTAAAACCAGCCTCTGCTGTGTTAGGCACTGCATAAAACATACCTTGACAGGCAGCTGTTGTTTCAGAGGGCTGATGTCAAAGGGTCAGAGAGCAAAGAGGGGATGATGGTGGGAAGGTGATTTAATCACTACTGACAGCAGGTGTAGGACCAAGGTCTTCTCAATAGCAATCCCCTCCAGTGTACCAACGCGCTTTCTCTGTTACGACACTTCGATACGTCAACTGATTTTCCACTTGCAGAGTTTCCCCTTGTCAGTGTCTATGTAACAGATAACACCTCAAGCAGCTCCAATCTAAAGACATCAGTTCACGCAGTGCAGTCTAGAGGGCGTATACCTGCTTTTGTGAATAAACTTTGCTTTCCCTCCACGGGAAAGGTTGCAGGTTGCAGCCAACCAGCTCTGGTATGCCTGCACACTGACAAGCAGGAATCTATAGGTGACTGTGTTTATCTTGCCCGGGGCAGTTAGAAGCACACAGTTTCAGACAGTCATTCCTTGTTTGGGAAGGTGCCTGTGTATCTGAGGTGTGAGGTCAAAGGTTGATGCAAAGAATTAGTAACCAGAGCTTCCCTCTTCTGGTTCTCAGGTCTGGCCATGACTCCTGAATCTAGTTCTATTTAAACTGGCATGCTTTGAGTCCTGCCACTATCTACCCTGATAAATAAGGCCACCATGATTCCTTCCCACAAACAAACTAATCAAAAGAAGTTGGATTGTTCTTACAAATAACTTAAGGGCAGTAGCTTCCCTAAGTCCTACTATGTGTGACCATGGGCAAGACCCGAGGATAAACAGAAAACTGGAGGTTAAGTTTTCACTAAAACAGAACATCAAAAAAGAAAAGAAAACAAAGCCATTTTTAGGGAGAATGTGTAGCAGCATTATATTACGAAACAAGGAAACTGTAAAATGCAATTTCACCACAGTGAGAAAGATGACATTTATAACAGGGTGTTCTGTGATGGGGTCCTGATTGTCATGAAGACATTGATTTCATAGGGGGTTCAGAAGAAGGCAACACATGTAATTAGCTGAAGGGATTAACTTGTGAAGAGAGATTAAATATATATAGCTTGGTTCACCAATGACTAAGGGCCTGTGACAAGTCACCTACCAATAGTTGAAGGGTTTGAATACAAGGAGGGAAATTTAGTTCATTATAAAGTACTACAGTGGGAAGGAAGGGAAAGGGAATGGAATAAAGGCAGCATAGGCTAAAGCCCAACAGAGCTTCCCAGCAGTGAGATGCTGCTGCTACACAACCTGTGCAACCAGTAAGAGAGAAATGTTGAAAACCTGTGGAAATTCAGTTCTTGAACACAAATGTCTCATCAGCTCACATACACAGAGCTGCAACACAAAGGGAAAGCTCAGCTGCCCTGGAAAACACTCTGAAGTCACTGTAGAAGAACACTTCATCTACTTCAAGTTCCTGGACAACATTTTGAGCTCTAGTTGCAAACAGGCAACAAGAAAAAGGAAGCAAACGGTAACAAGTAAAAAGCAGCAACAGCCTCTGTGAACTTGGGCAGTGAACATAACAAATGCATTGGCATCAGCAGGAGGCTTGTTCACGCACTGAGTGACAGCATCTGTTATGGAACAGAGCCTCACAGTGAGAGTTATGATAAGGTATCTGTATGAAAAGGCACCTGAATGAGTCCAACTATTCTTAATTTCCATGCGCCTGTCCTTGAACACAGCTGAGGAGTGAAGTCAAAACTGAGGGAAGCGACTTCTGTACAAGCACACCCTTCACCCTCACCCCTCAGTTTTCTTTTGCTGATTTTTCATTTTCTGAACAAACTGAAATCGGGCCAACACTTGCTAATGGCCAGATATCCCCACAGAGCTCTCACAAAACCAGAGACTGATCAGAGAACCTAGCAAGGGAGACTGTGTGTGTGAGTCGGTGCCCGTTAAGTTACTGAGGACAGTCTTCAGAACTCTATAAAGCATAATGTTACCCTAATTTACGAAAGAATTTCACCTTACAGCTGGAAAATAGGGAAACTGACATCCCCTATTTCCTCACAACATGATGGACCTGATAATGACTTGTAAAATAACCTCAGAGATCTCTAGAAGGAAATGTGATGGGCTCCTGTTTGCAGAACTCACAAAAGGTTCTCTTTACATTACAGCTCTGCAGAGAGACAGCATTATGGTATGGACAAAGGCTAAAAATTCTCACCTTTCTACAAACTGTTCCACTGCCATTAACTGGTATTCCCCGAACCCAGATCAATAGTCCTAATTATTCCAAAGTCCAACTATTTGTTTATTCTTAGGTAGTAAAGGTATATATCGAGTAATTCTATACGAGAGGCCTGTCAATACTCCAAGAGGTACAGTAAGTGTCAGGGACAAGTTGTTCTTCCAAAATCTCATCAGACACTGCTTTTCAGCAGACACCGATTTCCAAGGCTGCTGCTCTGGCCCTCAGGAGATCAGCTCAGGATATCTTTAGAAATTACAAAGTATTGAATGCACACCTTGGAGAAAAAGCAACACAGATACAATCAGGAGATCGGTTTCAACTAAAACTCTAGGACTCTGCTTGAAAGAACTGCCTTCAAATTTCCAAGCTTATCTCTTGGCCTTGTGTTCTTCCTGTGCCTTGAAGACGTCTGTGCTCAAAGCTTTTCCCTTTGGACAACAGGGGCTGCAAAGGAGCCTTTTCAGTGTGTCAGGTCAACAGGTCAAAGACTGAGAGGGATTTATGCTATAGATAGTAACAGCATCAAAGAGACCATTACATCTTCAGCACCAATAATCCCCATTTTAAAAACTCCATTATCTGACTGGGTCTTCATTTGCTTGTCACGTAATCCTTGTTGTTGTGGTAACTCAGAATCGAGTGCTGTCAGCTTAATAGAGACAGTGACAGAATTGCCTGGCCCTGAATTCAGTCAGGTCGGTTACAGGCAAAGAGAGAAAGAAAACAGACTAATAAGGAGTTCAAATCTGTGAACTGAGCAACAGGAATAAAGTCTGTGAAGAGGCTGCTGCAACTCTGAAATACTTACCAGACTGTCTTAGGGATCAACTATTTTCATGAATCATTCAAGATCAAACCCCTGAAAACCTTTCAGTGTAGGTCATAAACAGCCACCAGATTTGTTCTCTGCATCCGAGATCACTGGATTTCTACAGAACCCAGTGTCTGCTCTGGGACCAATGGTTAATGGGTTCCTTTACTAACCAGAAGACCAATTATTTGCTAATATTTAAATCCTCTTCTATGAAATTAGATGTCTTGGTAGAAAAAGAAGATCCAGCACCTCTCTGTTCTTGGGCCACCAGCTGTAGTATAGTTCAAAGTGGCACAAGGCTCAGTGTATTGAGCTACACGGGAATGTTTGGGTTGTTTTGGAGGATAAGAGCTGTAAGTCAGGCAGACGTCTTCTCTTTGATCAGAAAGGGACGGTAGAACTGGGGCTTATCTCTCATCAGAAAGCAAAAGGAAAAGCAATAGGCTCCTAAGCAGAACATGGCTTATCTGTGGAAGAATCCCTCGCTTTCAAAGACTCTGCCCAGTAGCCAAAAACAAAAGTCAAACAGAAGAAGCTGTTGGATGACCCTGTCAGGTTGAAGAAAGACCATGCTCCTGAGTGTATCTATATCCCAAATCCGATCTCTACAGCTCACTGCCCTTGGCAGCCTAGTAAAAAACAGGTTTCTGCAGGATTAGGGAAAGATTATCACAAAGCTCTCTTACTAAGAATGTGCTAAAATAGGGAACACGAAGACCAGTTATGGCACTAAATGTTGTCAGATCATCTTTTAACTCTCAGGAATCTGATGCAAAGTATGTTCTAAAACAGCTTTTGTAGCTACAATGCCTCGGGCAGACCCAAGGCACAGAACCCATGACTAAACAGTGTACAACACCACCACCAAATGAGAAAACACAGCTTCTCCCTTAACAAGCAACTTCTGTAACACTTGAATGAGTCCAACTAAACAGTGTATAGCACTGAAAGGACTCACCACTCAGCTGTAGCATCTGATTGAAATATGGACCTTCTCTGTTGGGGAACAGCTAATTAGTCTTGAATTGGAGCAAAGTATCCTGTGGAGCAGAAGATGCAATGTCTAAAAGCATAGCTAAGGAGCAGTCCATGGAAGATGAAAACACTAGAGTGCTTAGGAAGTCAGTCAGTTACTTGGCTGCCTCAAAATCAGTTAGGAGTTCAGGAAGGAAAGATGGCTCTGCCCCAAGCTGCTGTATGTATTAAGGAAGGTAGAAACAAGTTTCTCCCTTCGGAAAATTATCCCAGTTGTTGATTAGTAAATGGTATGTGGTAGGAATGGATGCAAATTCTCTGCTGCTGCTTAATGAGTAGCTGCTGGCATACATCACGGCCTAAAGAGAGATGAGAGCTGAATTTTCATCACTGGAGCTGCAGAGGGTGGGGGAAAGCATCATCCTTCACTGTCACCATAACAATGGCATGACGTTTCTTTCTATCTGCAGTGGTTTGGACATCAAGCAGCCTCAACAAGAGTAATTTATTGCTATGTGCTCCTCATTTATTCTATTCTGAGAATCTGCCGGAAACAGCAGTTAAAGAAATGGGAAAATAAGCCCAGATTTCAAACTGCCTTATGATGACACTTTGGAAAACAACAGAATTGCTTTACCATAAATTGCTTGCAATGGTCAGACTGTAACTGGCTTCAGCAGATTCATTTCATTTGAATGAAGGGAACAGAACTCTGCATTCACAATGCCAGCCAGCACATGAGGCACCAGGAGAGCCAGCACTCAGCTTTCACAGACAGATCCCTATTCAGCTTGTAGTGTCAGGGTCCTCAGCACACCAACCAGGCCTTAAGTGTCCCATGAGTCCTACCCAAACAGGACTTTTTCTTTGCTCCAGGAGCTCCATCCAAACTCAGGCCCAGGCACCCCATGCTGGCCTGAGCTATGTTGTAGGTGTACCCATTTCTGTGCATGTTCCCAAGTTGTTATTCGGCTTTGCTGGACTGATTTTGGACCTGGTGTGTTCTTCGACTGAGGATGGCTGGACTGTTGATGGAATTTGTTACTGTCACCAGCCCTGGCCTGCTTTCCCTGAGGGACTCTGCCCCACTGGGAAGGAAGCTGCTCCTGCCTGCACTGTGGTCTTCCTCAGCTGCTGGCTTGCCTTTCCTTTGGAACAGCCCTGCCTTCACTGCTCCCTGGAAGTTAGTATAATTTCACCTACAACCTCCTTGTGAGGGCAAGGTGTGTGTGGATAACAGTGACAGGGATGCTTGTGGGTAGAAATAAAGTAGCAATTCTTCCACAATCACTTTCTCATTCATACTTCTCTTTTTGCATACATTCATCACGTAACTCACTGTTAGTAACAAAATTAAATTATAGTCTCAGGACTAACTAGGATGGGGGATATGATAAAGAGTGTCTTATGGATCTTGGATAGGGTTAGAAAGACAACAGTAACTCAAGAATGGCACTGATACTCAACTTGAGGCACAGAACCTAAAGAACCAATCTAGCTCACGTTGCTCACATCAGTGGAGAGCCAGAACCAAAATCTTCTCCTGAGTACTGGATAGAGAGCATTAAATGATCTTGGTTCTGTTCCCAGACAAAAACTAGATTGCCTATTAAGAACCAGATGAGCCATGGAAAGCAAACGTTCTCCCTTCTTACAGCAGCACATGCAAGCATAGGACAACTTTTTCTGCTTGAAACACTTGATAGATGTGTGAAAGTCTGGAGTTCTTCAGGGCTGTTAGATATTTATCATTATGCAAATCATACCTATTCAATGGAAGTGCTGTCATTTGAAAAAAGGGACAAGCTTTTGGGCAGGTAAGTAATCTGAAACATGCATGTGCCATACTTTCCCGTATTAAGCTTTTCACAACATAGGCACAAACTACTTCCAATAGGACATACCCCTCTCTAAAGACACTAAATGATGGGTGGGTACACCGAAGTATTCTTCTATATCAAAGGGTGATTTGCCTTCATGCTATATTGATTTTAAAGTAATGAAATTATAAAACATCAGTACAACGCAATGAAGATAAACTTGTTAACACTACCGAGCTCACAACAAACTGTACTCATGCCTCAGTCAAGCACATGAACTGCAACGATGGTCATCTTCCCAGCAGCCTTCCTCCTAGGAAGCTATACATACTTCTTGCCCTTCTTCAAGAAGAGCATTAATATCCAAGATTTGTAAATAGGGTCATACTCAATTTCATAACTTCGCCAGAGTTACACTTGCTTAGTTTCCAGTCTAAACACTTGGGAGTTACCAAGCAAAGTAAATTTCAAGAGTAACTATCACATTGGGGAAGATCTCCAGCAACAAAACTGCCTTAAAGCCAGAGCAGATTTAACTCCTGTAAGGATTACGTCACACATACTCAAAAGCCATATTTCCTTGCTGTAAAGTTTACCAAAATAAAATGAAGGTCAGGATTTGTGCACTGAGCTCCAGTGACTTCCAGCTTCCAGAATTATTTGATGAGCAATAGAAACTAGACAAAACTTCATGCTGTTCAAACTCCCTCACACCATGCCCCTAAAACAGAATCACCATACAGTCACAGGAGGGGGTTTGGGTTGGAAGGGACCTTAAAGCTCAACCAGTTCCAACTCCCTGCCACGGGCAGGGACACCTTCTGCTAGAGCAGCTTGCTCCAAGCCCCTGCGTCCAACCTGGCCTTGAGCACTGCCAAGGATGGGGCAGCCCCAGCTTCTCTGGGCACCCTGTGCCAGCACCTCAGCACCCTCACAGGGAAGAGCTTCTGCCTAAGAGCTCAGCTCAGTCTCCCCTCTGGCAGGTTAAAGCCATTCCCATTGTCCTGTCCCTACAGGCCCTACTAACATGGAGCCTTAAAATTAGTCAAAAGCCTTAGCAGGCTTGTGTGGAGCAGGGTTTACAGAGATTAGGATTTTGGCCCTTGCAGTACTTAAATTCTTCACTGGAGTTAGAAACAAATGAGGCTTTTTCCTGCAGTTAAAAAACACACTATGCTTTTCAACAGAGTTCATCTTCCTGCTGTCACTGACAGCAATATACAGCAGAGGGACCCAAAGGCTTCTGCAGCTGCGCTGGAGCATTGTGTTGCACACAGCAGGAACATGGTGAGGACAGCCTCTCACAGCAGTGCAGGAACTGGGACACAGACTGACAGGGAAGAAGTCTTTTGAGCTCAGTCACCCAACACACCAATTAAACAGCAGCAAGACACGCATTCTAAAGGCTTTTTTTTCTCCCATTGTTAAAGGTTTTTGAAAGGTAGACGGATGGATCAGACCAGTGAATAAGTGGGACAGTGGTAATGCTTCTAAAATAGCATCCCCAACCACTAATAGATCCTTTTCTCTGTACCTGAAGGGTAAAATGTCAGTTTTCTTTGCCTGATTTTTTTTTTTTTTGTTGTTGTTGTTGCTACTACATATAGCTCTGAAAATAGATTTTTACCGTAAACAGCTCCTGGGGGAAAGGTATAATTGATGACGGTGTCTTGTACAAAGAGGCACCCTCTTGGCAATCAGACTGTGATAAAAAGCCATTTTCTACACCTTTTTTTTTTTTTCCCCTTCCCCACTGAAGTAAAGCTTTTGGGTTTGAGTCTGTATTAGCCTCAAAGTATGTGCAATAATACAGACCAGCTTTGGCAATATTTTGTACACTGCACTGGTCTGAGTATGATACATTTCCTTTGGTACTCCTTCACAGGCATGTATTTACCTCTCCAATTTGGTCTTTTAGCTCACACTGAACTTAAAGAGTGGTGATCCAGTGTTTTATCTCAAGTCAAAACCAGGACAGGGCTATGAAAGCAGCATTCTCAGAGGAGTCCAATGTGTGGTGTTTGTTAAAGAGCAAACACAGGAACAGCATGAAACCTTCCCTTGCACTTCAGGCACCTACTGACTTGGGATACAGTAAAACAAGTCCCTCGACTGCGGCTAACCATGAGCAATCTCAAGCTGCTGCACAACATACCTCACCCCAGCTGCACTCTCAGGGTGAGACACAATCCAAGCAGCAATACTCAACTACACAAACTGTAGAATGAAGAAAGTAGAATGATCCCTGTCTGGCAATAATCTGAAGTAGCAGCCATACTATCTTCTAATCCAATATCAGAGTAGCAAAAAACACACAACCTCAAAACCGAGGTTTTATTTCCAGAGTCTCTATATAGATATGCATGTATATATGTGTGTATGTGGGCAGTGAACAAGGAAATACGTATCAGTGGCAGGGTTTCTTATCCAATATATGCCCAACCCGAATCGTGCACTTTTAAAACTAATTCCACTTAGATATTCATACACCACATCCACTGCTATTCAGAAAGACACCTGCAACAAAGCTGCATACAACCCCCACATACCCACCGAGATCTAGAATACCAGGAATCTGCTTATTTTTTGGATCTGTGGTATGGATTTAGTCTTTCTACACACTATAACCTACAGCTTTCATGAAAAATTACCCCTTTCAGCTACAGAAAGAAACCTTCTAAAGTGAAACCAGGAATTTCATAACACAGCAAAAATCGACTAGCTCCTTCCCCAGCCCAGGTTGATGTAACTTGTGGCGTAAGACAAGTGATGTTGAGCAACATGGACTAGAAACATGCTGGGAGTCAGTACAAAATGAAGTTTTGTTCCTTGACTACCAATGGCATCTCAAAATCTTTAACTGGCTTACTTCATGGTTCCAAAAGTAAGCAAGCTAATGTTATTAAGGAATATATTTCCTTTCACCTGATCATCTTACTCTCTCTTCTACTCCCATAAGACTTCTCTACCACCTACTACAGATATACAAGGATGCCCTCACAGCCTTGCTCAGGTCAGCTGAGCTACAGCTTCAGAATCTTTTTAAAAAGAACATCTACTTTAGCATTACCACTTCAAGTGTTTCAGACAAGGCCTCCGAAACCAAGAGACCTATTTTAAAACGATGACTGCCTAACTTGATGATCTTATATATATATATATGCCACCACCCCCCAAAATAAGTGAGTCTGTGATGTTGGAATCTGCTGCACTTGAGAAGTACCAAATATTTTGAGAATCAAAAGAAAAAATGAATGAGCTGTAACTATACTGTTGAAGAAACTGTATTTAAACTGCCGCAGCTGACAAGCTCAGTCAGAGACAAAAAATATCCCCGATTTCTACCAGTGGGCTGTTCACTTCCATGGCAAAACCAATCCAACCATCCTCTCCAGATGGCAAAGGCAATGTGAAATCCTTATGCCACCACAGAAGGTAGAACAATGCATTTTTTAAAATCTGGTTACATATAATAAAGTCCAGAGTAACTCCAGTGATGACACTGGGGTGAATTCCTGCTTATTTACGCGGACCGAGGGCAGAGTTGAAGCCTATGTATTCAGACCCAAAGCTGACTGTGCTTTGGAAAAGATTTACTGCAGATAAGCAGCCATTCAGGCACCAATGCCCTTCTCTTGAAGGCAGGTTAACTGCTTAAGTGAGGACTTGCCTCCCTGACATCAAGAAGCAAATACTTGAGGGTTAAGTTCTTGTATTTCAAAGAAGATGCACCAGTAGAAATGCTTATTTTGACATATAAATTGATGAAAAAATATCAAACAAGCATTTATACTGGGCATTAAAAACATACTAAAGTATCACTGAATCCAGTGCTTAAAGCCATACATTCCAACATCATCATATCGGTCACTACACTTCTGAGAACATTTGGTTTTTTTAGGCCTAAGGCATTTTCTTACACACACACACACAAGGCAGAACACAAATGGGTCCAAACATTGCTAAGAGGAGAAGAACCCTCTTGCCCCTCTATTCTGCGCTTGTGTGACCTCACCTGGAGTACTGTGTGCAGTTCTGGTGTCCTCAACATAAAAAGGACATGGAACTGCTGGAACAAGTCCAGAGGAGGGCCATGAGGATGATCAGGGGACTGGAGCACCTCCCATGTGAAGATAGGCTGAGGAAGTTGGGGCTGTTCAGCCTGGAGAAGAGAAGGCTGCATGGAGACCACATAGCAGCCTTCCAGTACCTGAAGGGGGCCTATAGGGATGCTGGGGATGATCTCTTCGTCAGGGACTGTAGTGACAGGACAAGGGGTAACGGGTTAAAACTTAAACAGGGGAAGTTCAGATTGGATATAAGGAGGAAATTCTTTCCTGTTAGGGGGGTGAGGCACTGGAATCGGTTGCCCAGGGAGGTTGTGAGTGCTCCATCCCTGGCAGTGTTCAAGGCAAGGTTGGATGAAGCCTTGGGTGGGATGGTTTAGTGTGAGGTGTCCCTGCCTGTGGCAGGGGGGTTGGAACTAGATGATCTTGAGGTCCTTTCCAACCCTAACTATTCTATGATTCTGTGATTCTATCCCAAATCCCACAGTGATAAAGTAGCAAAAGCACTGACAAAGCAAGCTGTAAAGCTTCTACCTCAGGTGCAGAAGGAACGATATAACCAGTTACTATGCAAAAGCAGAAATAAGTAGATCAGGCAATTATTTTGAATAAGCACAATGCTGAAAATAACATTTAACCTAATTAACTTCTTAATACTTGAGGACTAAACCCACTGCTTCTAAAGGTCTCCGTACAGCCTCAATTATACTGTCCCTATTATGCCTAACAACTACACAGTACTGTGTCACCAATACACATTTGCTCATTTATTTATTCTTTGCAACACGGGCCAAAATTAACTTGGAATTTACATTTTACTTGGAGAAAGTCTTACTTGATCAGTAAGATCTGTCCAAGCAAAAGGATAATTCTTGGATTTCACACTACAGCAATGTGAATAACAACATAATTTAATTTATATGTTTACAGGATTTAATATAGTAGTTGCTACTGAAGAATATGCGACATGTAGGTTTTATCTAGCACTTACGCATAGAACCTGAAGTCTGAAAGCCCCACAGCCTAATTCTTGACTTCTGGAGGACAGAAAACACCCTGAACTGGTTCCTTTCCAACAGCTCTATGTCCTTAGTTTTTGAACTTGTATTAAACAAGGTGATTCCCAGTATCATTCTTCCACTAAACAGGACACTCCTAATAGTACCTAGTATCTTAATGGATTATCTCCTAAGGTGCTTGATGCTCCTAGAAAGCCAGGGCAGGGACTTGGAGACTTAAACCAACAGATTTCAAACCCTGCCATATGCATAACACATCTTAGAGCAAGAAGAAGTGCAGAATGTGTTGATTCTTCACAGTCTTCTATATATTCGAGTTAGGTGGTGTCCAATATAATAATCAGGTATTTTCTTACTTGTTTTGAAACTTTGTGCTCTGTCAAGTACTTTTTTGTATTCTGACCATGGCAAGCAGTAGACTCTTCCCAGACAATGTACATAACCAGAGAGTAAAGAGGGCTCCTGGAATCACACCGGTCCTGCTAACTACTTTGTGCTGATGTATCTAGTTCTGTGGCACCAGAAAAGGATCAAATGGTACTGACATCTCTCTATACCTTCCTGAAGGACACTACTCTGTCCACCAAAATGTACCTGTCAGAAAAGAGCATAAAGAAAGAGAAGCCTTTATGAGTCATTGGCAGAGCTTTTCAACAGGAAGATTTTAGAACTTTCAGAGGCAACAGCTACCTCTCTGTGACTTTTAATAGCTGCAAGTCTTCCCACTGACTTTAGTGAGCTTAATGGAGCAACAGAAAGGCGACTGCTAAGGGGACAGTGAAGCACTCAAGCAGTTTTAATGCAGACTTAAATCTTACTGAATTCAGTGGGAATCCTACACATCTATACTACATCCATTACCTTGCATCAAAATATCTTTCAACAGTGCTTAGAACACCATGAGTAACATCTGTCACTTAGTTACGTCCTCTCAGTAGGAGGAAAAGTATCTGCGGGTCAGTTGTTACCCACCTACACGCACACAGATTCGTTGGCAAATGTCAAGACGATGCGCATCTTGCATTTGAAGCATAAAGCGAGCAGATTTGTCAAGGTCTGTGGTTTCTTTCCAGAGGATAATAGTGATGAATGCATCACTCAGATGTATGATTTGTTTGATCAAACATGGATGCCTGCAGTCTAGATCTAAGTCATTTACTCATCTCTCTTCATAATCAATGGAGACACAATTCATCACTCTAAATGTGTATCTCTATAACAGGCTGGACACTCTGGTAGTGTCTCGTTCTCTCCAGTGACTATGAAGTGAGCTATGTTGTGACCAGCCCTGGTGTGAGCATCTGACAGGCAAAATTTTACACTAGGAGAAATAAATGCTACCCTTGCCGCCAGGAAAAGTTCCTGCAGTCCCCTGATAAAATAAATAACTGAAGTTGTCAAGTGTAGGCATGTGTCTTCAAACAGCAGAGGCTTCAAGCACTGAGGAAGACAGCTCTCCACCTGATCATCTACCATAACAGCTGCCCCATTCAGCTCTAACTGCTGTCACCTATTCTTTCCTTATGGGCTGACCTCATTCTAGACAGTTCTGAAGTTGTGCCTGGAGAAGAATGAGCAGAACCAGTGACCTGTTAAGCTGCTTAAAATGTGGAATGTGATTATATACTGCCTTGAGTGGCAACAGGCTCTGGACACAGGAGCATGAACGAAAATCCCAGGTTTAGAGGCTAATGGATGGTTGCTATTGAAAATACAGAGACAGAGACTGAGGAGGCACAGGGAGACTGCAGAGCTAAACTTTTTCTTCAATAAAATGAGCCTTATCTATATCGTTTTGTAGTTCATAATACTACAGAATGCACAAGTCTGTAGATGCTTCTCTGTTACTCTGAACTGTGAGCACCCTGAGCTGGATTTATGCAACCTTGGTGTGGGTTTTCAGAATGCAATGGGAGTACGCTAGACACCTCTGTCATGGTTTTCTGCTGGAAGAGGATTTGCCCGTTCACAAGAAAATCCTATTCAATAACCTTCTAGTGTCAATGCAGTCAGAATTAATCATGTCCTCCATTACACAGGGCATAAGTTTCCATATCCCATAGGAATATGCTGCAGCCCTGGCAGATACCCTTTCCCTGAGTCCCTGATTGTTTTGACAAGTAGTGTCAAAGTGGGCACCACAATTACCCTGAATTTCTGAACAACTACAGTGTTTGGTAAGTTGAGGTACGGTACCAATTCTGACTGACAGGAACCATCTGCTGCATTATCTGGAAAACAGAACCTAGTTGGAATGAAACTACATAGCTGGCAGAAAATCCTGACATTTCCTATGATCACAATAAGCAACTGGAGCTGGATTCCTTTGTAATTAATGGAGATATAACAGTTTAGTGTTACTTAAGGAAGTAGTTTTAAACTATCAACTCATGCTGCCCTCCCTCCCCTTGCAGTAGGAACACATCACATCTGTGATTTCATTTTAGCATTTCCTCTCTCTCTTTACAACCATAAATCACTCCCAATTTTTAACCAGAGGACAGAGGTACAGCACAGACTGAGGAATATACAGCGTATCTCCAATGCAAAGAACACTTCGGGACAAACCAGAAAACAACCCCCAGCTTTGTACAGCTGTGTGTTGCAGGCTGTTCATTCATTCATTAAGTCTTTTCACAGCTACACAAAGAACATCTGGCAACAGAGATGTGAAGAGGAAAGGCAAAGACTATCACTCTGCTCTGCCTAGCAAGCAGTATCAACAAACAGATTTTATCACTTTCTCTCTAGCCCTCGTATCAGTAACGCCAGAGAAATTACTACCCTGCAATTTCCCTCCATGTCCTAAAAACAGTCCTCTATGTCAGCAGACATGAAGCACCTCACGCTACCTATTTTCTAGATGTGATTGCAAATCTGGGGCATAAACACTGGGTCAACAAAAACTCAGAGACCAAACAGACCAATATTTTACTGACCACCTCAGTACTGCTGCAGATGTGTATTACAGAAGAAAACTCTTCCAGTCAGTTCAAATTGCTGGATAATACATTGGTCTGTCAGTCTTCTGAACACAAAACTAAGTGGAAATCATTTTAAACTCTGTGAATTAATGTTTTAGAGGCAGGATATGGATTACTGAGATTCTGACAGTATTTCACAGCAAGGGAAAGGCTGCTGCAAATTGACTAAGCAGAATCAAAGTACACCCTTGTTCACAATTTAACAAAACCCAGCACCTAAACTGCATCCATTTGTACAAGCGATGCACAAATCCAACAAATATAGGTGTTACTACTTTCCTGGGAATGCACAGGTTTTCCATTTGGCAAAGCTTCAGCACGTGGCTTCTTGCTGAATTAGAATTTGGGGCAGAAATTAGACTTCCCTATTCTTACTACATAACAAGAACAAACAGGAAATCAGATTTCCAAGCAAATCTGTCTTTATGTTAGAGTTATTCTCAAAGTCGTTCTGGGAAAAAAGGGAAAGAAATAATAGCTCTGGATCCAACATTTAACAGTGATAACAAATCAAATAAATGTGCATCTGCTCACACAAATACACACAGGAAGACATTCAAACTAACCTCCAGAGGATCCACATACATGCAAAGTCTTTACAGATTCCTTGTTCTGAACAAAACAAAGATTGCAAAGTGAAAAATAATTTATCTGTCAGCACAATACAGAAAGCACTTTGGTAAACTGAGATGATTTAACAGTGTGATTTAATATAGCAATATGAAAGGTCATACATGTAGAAACAAACTATGAAATAGCCGCAGATTAGGCGATTGCACCCTGACAAAGCAATGGCCCTGAAAAGGACTGCTTGCATGGGCATGGCTTTTGTGACCATGGACTACAAGCAGCTGGGTAGTGAGGAAAAAGCGTGAAGATCTGGAAATAAAACACCTTCAAGTAACAGAAGAGTTCAATATGTTTAATCTGTCATAAAAAGGGATCAAGAGCAACTGCCAAAGCAAGAAGTCATCCATATGACTTCATCAGTCAAGTATGCACAGGTACCACACACACATACAAAATGCTGTGCAGTTTAAGATACATTACTTCCCAATCAAGCTCACATAAATTGTTTGAGCATGCTAAAGAAATAATTTCTTAATTAAGTACATTCGTAATGGCTATTGGTGCTACTTGTGTTACATTCTTTAGAAAAAATAACAATGGAACAATGTTAGCCAAATCTGCCCACCTGCTGTGCATGGGTGAGGCATTAGATATCTAAATTAAACAGCAGCATTCAGGCTACAGTCACTCGTGTCTGCTCAAACATCAACTGGTAACTGAACTCTTCCCAGACAGATTAGATATGTGCCCTTCATCCTTCTGCTCTCTTTTTTTTAACTGACTTCAGACTGCTCAGCTCTGGCTGCTGAAAGGAAGTCCTACACTAGCTCAACTTCAGTGCTTATTTTCCAGCTTGGAAAAAGCAAACTGGCTCTTGCTAAGGCCTCTGTGAACAACCAACAACTTGTGTGGCTCCAGAGGTACTACTGCCCAGTGTGCCATAAATTTAGCTAGCAGTATGTCAATTCAAATTTCAACTGCTCCAAGGAAAGAGCCTAAAAATAGAGGCCTTCCAGGTGGCTAAGCAGAAGGATCCATTTGCCATACGTGGTAGAACAAGTTAGCCTTTTCAGACTGAGGAAAAATACAGCTTTAAAATGAAATCAGAACACTGTATCTGAGAGATATGCTCTAGTTCACCTACAAGCTGCAGTAAGAAGCAGCAGGTTAAATTCTACAGCTGATGGTAGACAAGTCAGGCTACTTGTTCCCAACAGTCCCTATTTCTCAAGAAACTGTATTACAGCATTCCTTAGTGCAGCACACAGGTGTGTTACCTAGATTCCGATACTGCTTTCCTCATTATATCTGTCATACAGCTGTATGCTAAGCAACATAACCACATGAAGTTTGTTCTTTTCCCTCCTTTTTCCTTGAGGTCTGAATTCTGAATTCTGTGGTCTATGAATAAAAGGACTGATTCAAGAACAGCTTCTTAGTGTGGTGAGAAGATTACAAATAAAATGCTCATCTGATAATGCCACAAAATGCCTCAATACAATTGTAAAAATAAATAGTGTCCTGCCACTGTGCAGAAGGAAGAAGAAAAATTAATATTGAGCAGCCACAGATCCAACCAGGCATAGCTCCTGTCAGTCTCCAAGCCAAATTTATAATTACTTTCTCTATTTTATCAAGTTTCAAGCAATGCGTATCAATGGAGAAAGTCAGCAAGAACAGTTCTGAAGTTAATATGAGTGTAATGGAGTTTGTAAACTCTCATATAAGAAAGGTTGTCAGCTGGAACCTGAACTCCCTGACTTGCTCTCTTTCATGGGCAATGACTTGCCAGTGTCTTCTGGATCTTCACGCTGTTTGAGAGAGCATTTTGAAATGCCCAGATAGAGCAGTATTTTGCCTTCTATTTATTTAGACTTCAGAGTTTAACTCCTTCTTGGACATTTCTTTCTTTAATGTTCTTCTATACCCTTGCAATAATATATCCATATACCTCAATAAGTATAAGGGTCCCTATGGCACATAACCCAGGTTACGCTTTAGAAGCTGGAGATCCTCAGTTCTTAGTGTCGCAGCATTAACAGATACTCCCACCTTTCTTGTTAAAAAAGTGTAATTTACAAATTAAGAGCTTGGAAAATATTATGTGCACACTATGAGCACCTAAACTTACTGTCATCCTAGACCTAAAGAGGCAATAAAGTGGCTCATGAACTAGTGCTGATGCTAAAAATCAGCACTGGTATCAACAAAATGCCAGCAAGACAGCCTTCATGGAGTAAGAGGGCAGCCGCTAGCCCGTGCCTATTCCATATGAACATATAGCAAGGCCGAGTCTTTGCATCCCTTCATTGCTTTATAAAGTACCCCACAGCACTCATGGAATAAGCAAACACATTACTCTAAGGCATTCCAAATTACACAGTTCGTCACAACTGGATGAACCCTTAATTCTCACCTCTCAATTCTTGATTAGTGTTTTTTTCCAGAGAGATTTTTAGGGAGAAAACATTATTCATTTACACATTCATGAGCTGATGATAGAACTTCTGAAAACTGATCAAATATATTGTGAAAAGATTGTTTTCTATGTGCTTTAATGGGAGAAAATTCTTGACAGTTTAAGTCCATAAGCTTGGATATGAGGCTGCTCAGTCTCCATTATGAATGGAAGTTGCTAATAATCTTGTATTTCCTATTACAGCAATACAGAGTTACATTAATAACCCATACTACAGGCAAAGATACCCTTCATTGTGAGTCAGGTCAAAGTTGCCTGCTGCATGCACTTCTTACCGAATTTCTTCTTTGGCTCACAGGCATAAGCTGGGGGGATGGCTACCTAAACCACTGCTGGCACTCGATGTGCAACATTAGCTAGTGACATCAGTGTGATAAGCAGTATAAAATAGTCAGATCTGCAAAAGAATCTTTTCCGATCTATAGAAAACTGCCACTTCTTGTACACTTTCTCCCCCACCCGTGCTGAAAACTGCAAGCAGTGTCTCCCCATGGCCTAGCACCACTCGTTGGCCTCTCATTCTGAAGGTTATTCTCACCAAACTTACAACCATTTTAAGGCAAGATAAAAATCTGCATTTAAAGCGTATGACAGTGTGATTCTAATGGCTGTCTCCTGGCATATTTCACGGAGCTGAGGATTTACCCAGTTTGTCTGGTTGCATTCTGACAACAGTTAATGATTTGAAAATCCTTCTTCATGGAAATAACAACTCTGTGATAAAGTTGTGTGAGATGTGCCAAGTTCAGCTCTCGGTATCGGGAAATCGAGTGGCACTTCATGGTTATATTAAATACAGATGAGTGGTGCCTGGGCTGAAGTGATTAGGAAAAACTAGAAAAAGTCACTTAGCAATTAAGTGACAGAAGCTGTTTCAAGACGTGTTTTTTTTTTTTTTTAAGGCTTATTATTAAAGCAGTAAGAGACAGAGGATGAATGTAAGCATGCTGGTGGAATGAGTCGTATGTCTGTTGGTGTGCAAAACTCACAAAATCCTAGTCCCCCAGCTGCTGTATAAGATACACTGAGAGTTTCTTCTCATTTGGGTTGTCTGGATGTTTTTAGAAAATGAATAAAGAGTTTTTCCTTCTTAACAGGATGAATGAAAGAGCTTATTTTTTAGTTATTTATCCCCCACCCCCAAACCGTAATATTGATAAAGACTGGTGCCTGGATTTTGGATCTGAAATTATTTCCTCCATGGTTAATACAGCATATACTTCTGTATGGTTTCTATTATTCAAAGAAACAACTAGAAAAGCATGATTTTAAAAGAAAAGGATCAAACAGTAGAACAGTCATAGATGTGCAGGCTAAAGATTTGTTTCACTAGACTCCAGACTACAGCAACAGCCAGTAGGCATGTTCATGATGGAGTTTGCAGTGTCTTCCAACTTGCATTTCCTTTGACAGAGTGACACCATCTGTGTACATTCATGTTCCAGGCTGCACTCTTTCTCCTCTGTTTTTACCCTTGCTTTTTTATTTACATTCATCCCATTTAAAGCTGCAAGACTGCCCTGTCATCCTCTTGACTTTAGCCAAACTTGCCCTCTGTCACACCAGGAAGTGACATGAAACCTTCCTCAGAATCCACCACCTTGCTGGATACCTTGAGGGAGCAGTGGGCATTCCTGGGAGTGTTTTGCTCAGTGTCCCCCAGTTGTTTTCTTGTCCCTTTATTTTTTTACTCCTTAACCCTAACCACTTTCTCTTAACTCATTTGGTTTTGTCCTTCTTCCAGGTCTCTGTTTCCTTACTTCTCTCTCCCTGCTTTTTGGAGGGAAGGAGGAAGAAAGAAGGTCCTTACTTTCCTAGGGAAAGGCTGCTGACTATTCTTAAAGGGAGGGAGTAATGAGAAAAGTAAATACCACTTTTCCCCAGAGATCCACTATAAGAACAGGAAAAGCCTCTATTTCCCCAGTATACTCTCAAGGTTTCTAGCAGGCTCAAGGACATGTTGGTTGTAAAGTCTATCTCTATGTTTAACAGCCCATCACAGATTTTTTTTTCTTCTCGCATTTGTCTAATTGCTTTTCAGACACACGTAAGCTTTTAGCATCCACAACACCCTATGGCAAAGAGGTCCATAGATGACTTGTGCACTGCTGTACAGTCAGGTATGTGTTCTGTATAGCCTACTCTTCTTTGCTTTTTAAAACATTAAGAAACAACAGTCTTACAAAACTTCCACCTGATGGAGAAGAAAAGCTACAGATTGTGTCACCTTGCTATGAGGTTCTGAACGGAAATGAAAAGCCCAGACAGATTTGAAGGATCATTTCCTCTGAGAGTGCTTAGCTTTACTTGCAATCGTGAGCCTGCACTTGCACCAAAAAGCAAAGTTAAGTATTCTCTGCTGTGCACTGTCCAGTAACATCTTTAAAATTGCCAAGTATACTCTAATTGCTTCTGTATTGCTATTTTAAGTACTGAGCCTCTGATATAATGGTTTTTACTCCATTAGTGAGACATCTGCAAGTAGAGAGGACAGCATGCTCATCCGGCCAAGTACCTTCTCTATGGCATGAAACTATCCTTCATACAGCTAGACTGGACTTTCATGGCTATGAGCACAAATCCTAAAAACAACTTTCAGGCTGTAACTACCAAGACAAATAGGCAAAGCTCACCATCCTGCCAGCAAACTTCATTCTGCTGTGAAGGTCATTTAATGCTGTAACTTTTGTGATACCTTACTTCTAGTAAGTCTCTCTGACCACCCAGTGAGCATGAAGAAATACATGAAGGATATGTGGGAATCACACCAAAATCATCTTTTGGAGGCAAGAAATGCCAGAATGGCAGAAAGCTTAGGTTACTTTTAGATCCTCTAAAGCAGTTGCATTCAGAGTCACATTACACAGAACATGAAGCAGATTCTGAGGCACTGGAAACATAAGCACAATATAAAACCAATTCCTTCCAGTCCTTTACCCTTTGACTTAAATATTCTGTCAGTCTCCTAAAGCACAGATACAAACCAACTGGTATTAACACTGCTGGAATTAAGACATTTTTACAGCCACCTTTATAACGAATGTAGTAGAGCCATGATAATGTTGTTTAAAGCTAAACAAGACAAAACAAAAAGCCAAACCCCTTGCTTTGCAGCATGTGAGGGGAAGAAGCAGCTTGAGAATGATCTCCAACCTTCCGTTGTGACCCTAAGCCTCGCTTCTGTTTGGCTATCTTAAAAATTACATTTTTTTCTTGATTTATGTGAGAGCTTATGTGAAATGACATTTGAGTTTTCCACTGACATCAGGTTGTTGTTACATGTTAGAAGATACCTTATCTCTGGAATGCTAAGATAGGAAAACAAAATATCTTCTATCACAAATGGCACTCCATCTATCACACTTAAATTTTTTTTTCTGAGAATAACAACTAAGATTGTGTTTATTTGCAGCCCTGTCTATTGAGGTCTTGTGTAACAACAACAAATAAGACTGAGAGGCTCTCATTCTTACCTTCTGTCAAACAATATCAAGAAGAAATCAGCTGAAGCTGGCAAAACTGCTCTGCTGTGAACTTGCTGAATTACTGGAAACATACTTGGGTTCTGCAAAGAATGACAATAGGTCTCTCAATTTTCATGCAGGAACTAAATCAGACAGAACTAAGCTGCTGCCTAATGTATTAAAATTAACAAAAATGTAACTTGGAGTGGACAGAAGACATTCTCAATGTACAAAATGCTGATACTATGCTTGGCTCTATAAAAACATGGGAAAACAAAACCTGTTCCTGTCCAAGAGGTACTAAGGCAGGCTCAGAGATGAAAATGGGTTATTATAAAACTGAATCTTGAAGAAACATTCAGAACTTGGTAGTTCTTGCTTATTTGGAAAATGTTCCAAATAAAATCAGGGACAATGGTGGAGAGTTACGTTTGGCCGCCTGTATCATATGAGAGCATGAGAGATTGATTAATTTATTACAATATACAGGAAGATGGCACTCAGGAACTGGGAGATATCATGTGCCTGATAATGATTCAGAAAAGATAACCTCATAGAATATTCCCTTATGATGAATGCCTTAGTCAAATGCAGGAATTGTAATGCTGTTTCACACTATTGCCAGTGAGATTTCACCAATGCAGGGTAAAGAGAACCTGATTGAAAGGAAAAACTGATGAATCACACGTATTTAATTAACAAGAAAACAACAGTGTACATTATACAACAGAATTTCTCCAACTGTACTACATGCAATCAAAGCAGAAATCGTTCAGGTCTGGAGAAAGCAGAGGTCATTAAATACTGTTTAAGGATACTGGAGCAAATAAAGATTTCCTGCATAACCACATGATTCCAATTAATATTCTTCTACACATCCTGATTCTGTCATCTTTGCCGAGATGGGAATGCCTCCAGTATCTAATATTACACTGCAAATGCTTGATAACCCATTCCCTGGCTCAGAGACTCCTAGCATAGAATTTTTAACTACCTCTCCTGGAAGTTACTTGCACTCTGCTGCAGGAGAGGAAGACCTCCATTTTATATATGGTAAATATGAGTAACTACATTAATCTTTAGATGAAGGTGAATATTCTGTTATATAAGCACATCCCTGCTCCTATAATGCGATTCATATTAAAATAAAACATAAGGGGGATTAAGCAAGTAAATTAAATTATCATTCTGCTGCTTGCTTCTTAAACAGCACGGGATTCAGAGAACTAGAGGCTTCTTGAGTGGTGCATACTCCAGGTTAAATGTCAGAGGGACACCTGAAGGTGGGTTGAAGAGTACCACATAGTATAATTTTTATTGGATAGCATAGCAACTATTCAGTTGAATGTCAAAATCTCATGATGTTAACAGCTAGAAAAGATTTCCCTCTACTTTAAATGGCTGTGTATTTGGAACAGAATGCTTTGAGACTTAAACCTATCTATCATTCAGCTCTAAGTGGTTGTAATGCGGGTTGTTCCAACTGAAATATTCTCCATTCAGACACAGAAAAAGAGGCACAGATACATTACATTATTTAGAGTCCTCTCTTTACCTGCTTCACTGAGTCCTACATGATAATCCAGTAGACTAGAAAGAGAATTCAGAATTAAGGTGGGTGGTGAGAATATCCTTTTCTGAGAACACACAAAAGTTCAAGATGTATTTTCTCCTTTCTCTATGCACACATAACTCCCCTTGACATAAGCTTTGGGGCTGAGACTTAAAGAGAGAATCAAAGACGTATTTTCCCCTACAAGCTCACTGCAAGTACTGCTAAAACCAGTTAAATGAGGGTGAGGGAAACTCAAACAAACAAAACCAAACAAGCAAAAAAACCCAACCTTATATCTTTCTTTACAAAATCTCTAAACGTTCTGGTATATGTCTCGGCAGAAACAAACTTTGGTAGAGTTGTATCCAAGTACAAAGTCCCTTCCACTATTGCTGTGTTTATAGCAGAATACACAGGCTTATGTTAGGAAAGATCCAGAGGTAATCAGTCCAAGACTTTAAAAAAGAAGAGATAATTACAGCTCCTGTCCATATCCAGGACTGTCAGGAGTTCAGCTTACAGTAATTACTCCAGGTCCAGACTCTTCTCATCCTGCTAAGGTCAGTATTTAACCAGTGGTTAAATGAAAACCACACTTGATTGGAATGGGAAATATTGGCAATGGCAAGGACTATTTCTCCTTATACGATCCTCATCAAATAAGGGGCATACCACAAATTGCTTATCTCCAATCTGCAGTCCTCCCCTCCACCCAGCTGTAAATTTGAATTAATTAATAAATGCTCTTATGTTTTCAAGGTCATGGCAAATGAAAAGCACTCAGCAGAATGGGTGCACTGACAGTAAAGGGTGTTTGTGGGTGGGTTTTTTTTTATGTAAATGGAAAATCTGTGAAGCAGAAGCTCCTTTATCTGTGCCACGAGTGCTAAAGTTAGAAAACTTAAAAGGAGAGAAAGGGAATGCAAGTAAATTATGCTTTGAATAAATATGACCTTCTCTAGAAAAAGTGTAAGGCTAAAGCCTTTTATGGAACAGAGTCTCTAACCACATGATGAGGCCAAAGCCACTGTAAAAATCAGGGGTCTTCATGCAGATTTAGTGGTGTCTTTGTCCCTGCTGACCGCAGACAAGCTCTTTCTGCCAACACTGGCTGTTGACAAAGGATCTGGGGACAGGGCTCTTCCACTTGTTGCACAACAGCCCGCATGCAGACAGACTTCTTTAACATACGTATCCACCTACGTATTTAAAGCTTCTGATTCAATTTGTAACACTCCAGCAAATCCATGGCAAGGACGATTAAGATACACAAACCACAGACATACACTGGCTCCTTTTTTTGTCACATAAAAAATTGTTCACATCCACATACACTGCTCTATGAGCTCCCACTGCTTCCTTGTAAATCTCAAGCATCCTCACAAATGTATGAAATTCTATGAAATAATACAGGGAATAAGATTAATGTGTCATTTAGGTACATACAACACTTGACAAGTCCAGAATACCACAATTAGATAAACAGAAACAATATATGAACTTATGGAATCAATTTTTGGAGACACACTAAAACTGAATCAATTCTGAATAAAACAGCTAATTGAAGACTTCACTGGAGAAAGTGTTTTGACTTTGGAAAATGACAAGGATCAGCTCCTTAATGTTCTAGAAGACATAGAGCTGGAAGGACCCTTGAATTCCTGTGGCGCTTAAGGTACTCAATCCAACCTTAATCTTGATACGGGCACTGAAGAGAAAAAAGACTATGAAGTATAACTGCAAATTACAATTTGAGCCTGATGCCTGACACAAGGCATCAGACTTCACTTCTACCTTACGATACTTGGAAGTGCATTCAGCCCGATATTCACTGATTTGGTTTCTGGTAGCCACTTGAAAATTGAAAGCTCATTGCAAGGGGTAGATTTTGGCAAAGAAAAAAGCGGAACAGGATAAAACTGATAATTGAGTGATTGCAGTTCACAACAGCTGGGTAAGGAGGTCTCATAGATGTGTGATGCCTGACACTCCTCAGGACAGCACAGGCCTTCATCTCAACCCAGAACACCTCATGGTCCTTGGCTTCAAATTACTGCATAAGAAAACTCATCTCCCTCATGTGCTGACAGAACTGGATGAAGACATTTCAATGATGGGTACAGAACTGCTATGGCATAATCAAATACTGAGATGCTGTAATTTCATCAGCACTGAGAGATCTGGGCAGTGAGACTGCTGACTGCCAGATCCCATTCAGCTGAAAGGAGGTATAACTAACTGAGATGTTGATTAATGGAATGAACCTGCCAGTTACGGAGGAAGCCTCACAACTACTAATAAAGCAACTAAAGCATAAGGTAACTCCATTTATTATAAAAAAGCAATAAATCAAGTATTCTGAATAGAACAATTTCACTAGCCTGTTATTCCTGTCACTGTGAGTAATCCTATTTCTCTCTTTAACAGAGCTGGGTAGAAGCAGATGGTATGTTGCCAGTACCAGAGGGAAACCTTTTGTTGCTCGTTTCATCGATTTCATGCACCTGGTAGCCTCTATTTTTTTAATACATTATTTGTCTCATTTGTACTAGTTACTCCAGTCCATCCTTTGCACTTGCTGCAAGTCTACACTCGCACTTGACAATAAAGTTCTGGTAATGTGATTTTATTGTTGCTGTTATCACCATTTCTATTATTAAAAATCATTAATTTAGGTGGTTCAGCAAAATGTCTAGTCCATAATCAACTATTATACATATAACAATTATTACCACAGCATCAAATCCATATTGCACAGGAAAAGAATGGATTTCTTTCCCTGCACAGACCTCTGCTTCTAGCAGTTTCTCTAAGTTATTAACAGGGTTGGGTACTTCTGCAGTGAGAGAAGTACTTTTTACCACTGCAGCCTGTTAAGTCTCAGGCAAATCTGAAGTAGACCACAATGATGAATCCTCAGCACGTACATGGGGTTTGCTATCTCGTCTCTGATGAAATGCAATTTCACATGGCAGGCTCACCGACCAGTCTCCTCCTCCTACATTCTAATCTGTAATTTTACAAAATTGCCAACCCCTGTGGCCTTTTACAAAAACAATTTTAACCATCTTCCTACACATCTACTCTCTGAACACAGGCTAATCTTGCAATTCCTCAAAGAAATCACAATCTGCAAGACCTTGTGTATCCATCTTAACGCAATCCTCGTTTCTCCCACTTCAAACTTTACTTTATACACACATAAAAACATAACTGTCCAAAAACTAAAAGCAAACTAGCAGACCCTAGCTAAGCAAAAAACTACGATCGGAAAATTACAGGGTGCTAGAATCATGTTTAAGGTTCAGCATCCAAAGTAAACATGGATGTGATTGGTACATCTAGATAAGCATGAGACACTGCCCATCACGGTGCAGTTGCACTGGCTGAGCTTCAGGTCTAAATAAATAGAGCATACACAAATGAGAAGCCCCAACAAAGCTGTGAAGAAAAGAATTTGTATAGCCTTTCACACACTGCCTGGCTTTGTGCACCCCTGTTAACTTCTTTTCACGTGCCAACGCAGTAATACATTATTACTAAATGATTTTATGGGAGTATCTGATGCTCATGGTTTACTTCTGCCTCTTTCAAAACCACAGTTGGAAATTTCTGCTTTGGTAAAAGATCAAGCTTTTGCTGAAGCCTTTAGCATATCTGTGAGAAATCACTCTTGGAAGCTAAACACTTGAAGATGCTGCAAACAAACAATTTTCCACAGAACTTCAGCTGAATTAGTGGGTAACAGACTCAGCCTATGTACTTATATATAATGTATTATACATATTCAGTATATATGTACTCATAGTATCTTTCTCTAACAATAATATTTAGCTTCCTCAGTAGTTTCCAACAAAGCCCCACATCTACAGGCCAATTTTGAATGTCTGACAAGCACAGTCTGAGAAATCCTCCAGGGGAAGCATTGATTAGAAAAGGCAACTGGCAGCTGGGAGGCCCACGCTGTATTCCCTGTTTTCTACTGATTCTTCTGGATGACCTTGTCAAATCACTTAATGCTTTTCTGCCTGTGTTTCCCTACCTGCAAAGTGTTCAGATGAACAGTGTAAAACTGTTTATCATGGAAATAGCTCCTCAGATGGTAACCTGGCTCTGGGGGTGTATCATCAGATGAAAAACATAATGGCCACATAACATAAACATCAATCTAATATTTTCTAACAGGTGAAACCATCGCATTTAAGTAACAGGTTAACCTTGTACTTGGAGGTTTTCTTTCAGATGAGACAGTAGTTATTCCATTCCATTTTAATCTTTTCTTCTATCAGCCAAGCCAGTATTGTAAATACAAACCACAAACGTAACAGAAAGTTAACAGCATAAAGTCCTTTGTTCTGCTTCATGTATGAAGCATGAATACTTCCCCAAACTTCACTGTGCTCAGGTATGAGCTGCTGACAGTAGGCAATGCTCAGAACCAGGATCAAAGCTACTGGCATACACCCTCAAGCATGCAGATGGTTTAAAGGCAGCTAGTGGCGCCTCGCATCCCTAAAGCTGTCCAGGTCAGTCAGCTCCCATGCACCTCTTCCTGAATGGGAACTTCCATGCCCCCTCAGTGACGTTGACTCGCTAATGTACAGGGCTTTTTTATCGCTAACAGGTCAAGATATGTACTATAAATGGAATACGTAAGTGCACTCTTGCCATGTCATTTCACTATCCTTTTTTTTTTCTCCTAGATAAACCGCAGTGCAACTATTTCTAGGAACAACCTAATAGCAGAAAAGAAGCAAAGTAGGAAGGCAGGGAAGCACAACTGTGACTTATTAATCCAGTTGTATAAACCTGGGCTAACAACATACAGTACACATTGAAAAAAGAGATCCTTTTTTGACAGATCCCACTCCAAAAACACTACTAGAAGTTCTATGAAGCAAGAACAGTGCCTTGCACAGAGAACCATAGAAGCAGCTAGGTTGTAAAAAATCTTTAAGATCATCAAGCCCAACCTTGAAGAAGTGAAAAGGCAGTTTTGAGTTTGGCTTGAACACGTTTCAGCTGAGGAAGGATGCACGCTGCCATGGGGACCTGCTTCCACAGGCGGCTTCTCACAACACACAAAATGGCGGCCGCATGTGCCACAGGCTCTAGCCTTGCTCTCTTCCTCGGCACCACCATACCGGTACACCCGGAGGCTGCTGCGAGCAGGCGGAAGCAATACCCTCGCTCCCCTTGGAGAAGTAATACCTTCGAAAGGAAGGGAATAAGCAGAGATGGCACCATTGGGACGGCACCAAAGAGACCGGAGCCACATTACCTCAGCTCACACTCCCCCATCACTGAGAGAAATACGGGCGGGAGCCAGAGCGCGCTACCTCATTGGCTCTTGTTTCTCTGCCGCCCGCTGATTGGTGAACGAGCCCCTCACGCGCTCTTTCTCCCCTCCCATTGGCTCCTGCTTCCCGCTCAAACCCGCTTTGCGAGCCGCCAGCGCTATGCTGCCCGCTGCGGAGAGCCCCCTCTCCTCAGGGCCGGGATGGCGGCGGGCGGTGGCCGCGGCTCCGCGCCGGGGCAGGGCTCCGCGCCGGGTGACACGTCCCTCCTCGCTAGCGCCACAACGTGGCCCTTGAAGCGCTACGGCCGCTTTCTGCCCCCGGCGGATCGCGACGAGGAAGGGCAAAACGCCGCCTCTTGGAAGGTGAGGGGCGGCGCGGGGGAGGCTGGCTGCTCGCTGTGGCAGTGAGTGGCTCGGTGGGGTCTGGCAGGCCGCTGCGTGACAAGCGGCAGATAAGCGAGGTATACTTTTGCAAGTCCAGAGCTAATGCAGGCGTCGAAGATATTTTACTTCATGAATTATTGATGTGAACACATCAATGGTGTGATAGTGTTTCTGATACGCGGATTGACTCCACAACTCGTTAAAGTTGTAAAGTAGGAATGCCTGATTCGACGCTGAGGTGCATGGGGATAGCTCCTCCAAAGTATGCACACCCAGGGTAGTTTTTCCTTTACATGTATTCTCTTAAGGTATACATGTGCATTAGATTACTGATACGCCTATACATATTTAGTATCTATCCCCGCTTCGTATTATAATGAGCTAGAAGGTCCTTTGCACCTGCGCAGTGCCCCCTTCTCGTCATGGGCAGGGGTCTCAAGATGAAGTAAATGAGTCTTCGTCTTCTTAAACTTTTCACCTTTTAATCTTCGCCCATGGCCTTAGGGTTTGGTCGGTATCCCAGCCATAAACCATCTGCTTCTCCCCCTTATCAAGAGACTCAGGCATCCTCCTTTCCTTGTCAATAGTTGCTTATCAGTAGAACCAGACCTCTGCTTCTCCTCTTATCAGTAGTTTGTGCCTTTGTTCTGCTTAGTAGGTATGATAGGTGTTTACAACAGACAATACTTTTGTTTAAGCAAGTGAATTCCTCTAACCCCCTTGTATATTGGTTAACCCTCTGCATCATTTCACTGGTGTTTATTCCTTCCTTCAGCAGGGATCTGTGGTATTAAAAACTAGAGATCAAGTTGGAAGAACCCAGGTGGTTGCTTAAAATAGTTAAATCTGTATACAGAGTTAGTAAATGTGCCTCTAATCTGTGGCACAAGGTGCAATGGTAAGAGGTAAATTATAACCTTTGAAACCTCTCATTTTGCACTAGAAATGGAAAAAGGAGATTCTGTGCTTACCAGGCTGGAGTTCTGATTTGTCTCTCTTTTTAAAGGTTTTTGAATCAAATGAAGAATCAGGCCATCTTATCCTTACTGTGGTTGTATCTGGCCATTTCTTTATTTCCCAAGGGCGAACAGTACTGGTAAGTTTCTCACGTATAAAAAACATTTCTCCTTTCATGGTAGCATCAGCATTAACTTAATTTCGCTTCTCAGCCTCATGTTCTCTCCCACTGAAAAGAATGTGCCAGTTTTATTTTGCTCATGGTAATTCTCCTGGGCTGCTTGGCTGCTTTTTCTCTGTGTTTATCAGAATCATACCAAATGCATTGTTTCATACTGAGGAACAGGGTTTCTTCTGGGGCTCTAAAAGATCTACATTAAGATGTAATGCTAAGTGCTGCTGATGTTGAAAGATGTGAGATTTTTCATGATTCTGCCTAAGAAAACAGAGAAAATGCACTTATGAAACAGATTAAAAAGATAACAAAAATTACCTATAAGATTTGCCATACGATCCAGGTAATTTCTAACCAATGGGTTTGGTTTAGTATTTTGGGTTTGATAATTTGGTTTATCGACGGGTATGGTTTTTTCTGTGTTGGGCAATATGATCTAACATAGAACTGGCATCCATTAAGACAAAATAACAACTCCAGAGTTGTGTCAACTGGTTTTTCTATGCTTAAGCATGACTAAACTGTAAAGGTTTCACAGAGACATCGAAGACCTTAAAAGAAACGTTCCATCTAGAAGGAGTTGGTTTGATCTTCATGACAGAGAAAACCTGTGCTGGAAAGTGGAATTAAGTGTGTATCACTGATACCGAGTGATGGTAACAAGTAGGAATTGGCTAATAAATATATTAGAAAGCTGGTCCAAACTGGTGGAAGGCGCTATGAAGACAACAAAGACTTTTTTTTAAATACAGAATGTATAAGAAAGTATGTTGTAGCTTATAAATTAATTTTTACTGTGCCTTTTAAAAGGTCTCAGACTTACAGAAATATCTTGTAAGTGTAGAGGAAGAACCAAGGACACACTTGTTTGGTTTTGGCCTGTGTGTTAAGAAAGCTGAATAGGTAACAAATGAGCCAATGGAGGGCTGTCAGTTTGCGTGCCCCTCATACAAGGCATGGTATTTGGCTCACATATTTAGTGAGGGCAAGTTCTTGGAATGCTCTTGGATGAGGGTAATCATGGAAGCTGGAAAGTATTTTAGCAGTTCTGTTGAGGGAGTCATTGAAAATCCAGATATTTCAAAGAAATGCAACTGAAATGAGACTTGGTGCCATTTTTTACCAAATACTGCTTGGAACCAGTTGGTGCAGAATGCCCATCTCCTGGAGCTGGTCCAGGAGAGGTGCATTATTCCCATCACACAGCTGTAACTGTTTAGTAACTAGGAGACTTACATTGCTTGTCCTTGAAATAACCACAAAAAAAAACTAACTGAAAATAAGTTTTAATAACTAAAGAGCAAAACAGGCACCAGTGAAAGCTTTAGCCCTTCAAAGACTGCGCCTGGCAAAGGTTGAATCTGGCAAGTGACAATGGGCAGATAAAAGCATACTGTCATAAGGGATGAGTTCAGGAAGTACAAGAAAACCTTTATAAAGACTTGGCTGAGAAAAGCACTTCTTGCAGCTCTTAGGTTTAGTGGCTAGTGAATCTTTCTGGCAGCTCTCTTGCTTGAAATGCCAGATGAGGAATTTCTGAGATCTATCAGGTCTGTTTCAGCTTCTAAGAGACACTAATATATTGCAGTAACCATCACAGGCTAAGAATAGTGCAGAACAGAGGTGGAACAGATGTACTTGATAAATGTGACTGAAATAGAATACTAAGTTTAAAAGAAAACAAAAAAGAAAGTTGTTTCTTTTCTTTGTTGGTTTGTTTTTTTAAAAACATTTATTTCAACAGTGCTTCTATATTAACCTTAAGGCCGACACCAACAACACTTTACTAAGTGTATGATCAAAGTTACACATAACTGCTGTCATAAGCATCTTAAAACCTGACTGACAACTCCTTTGGTTGCACTTCTTCAAGTCCGTGCAATTGGGAGCATGCTGTACGTGTGTTCTGTGAGTACAAAACTAAATTGGTGTGAAATACACTGGTGTAATATGCCCCATGCATGTGTATTTCTCAGAGATTGAAGCAGTTCCAGTCCTCCCACTGTTCCTCTTAAGCATTCCTGACTCACTGAAAAACCTAGCAAATACCCACTTTGCTAGTTCTGAACCTGAGCAGGGATCTTCAGGTTTCCTGTTTCTGAGGGATTTGGTCCAGCACATCTGCTTAGCTTGTTCCTTCAGCATATACTTTCCTAGAAATGTGTCCCTTTTCCCAACACTACTCAAGTCTGATAGACAGTGATAAAATTCTTCTTCCTGGGATAATCCAGTCTAAAGGTATCTTTGAAGAACAGTCTGTGGAATCTCTTTGGTAAAGCAGAAAGATGATGTGGTGGTGCATCTCCCCATCCTCTGGGTTGCTGTACAGTCTCAGAAATTTCCATCAGGCCTTGGCCTTTGTGTAATGAGTTTGGTGGGGAAGCATTCCTTGACCATGCTGGGCACTCTTGCACAGCTAAGGAAAGAGGCACTGATTGTATCAGGGACTCCTGTTCCCTGACTAAGGTGGGAAGTGAGAAGGGGACAATCAGTTATCCCTGACAGCCTTGGAACACTCCTTCCCTGGACTGAAGTCCCCCCCACTAAATTATTTACAGGTCCTTTCATATGTATTTATGTATGTGTTTGTATGTGTGTATAGATTGTTACAGCAACTGTAATATATTCTAGTGACTCACTTTATAAGATCCTTAAACCTTCAAACTGCTGCTAAACAAAAAACATGTAAAACTTCCCTCCATGGTGACATGGTGCATCTGTAACCCTTCAGATCTAAGCCATTGACCAAGTCTGAAACTAAGACTAGATTGATCCAGCAGCACCTAGGCTCAGTCAGGAGTTTGCAAAGCAAGGGGTCTGCTCTGAGCCTCGTGATTTAGTGGAGGGTCTCCCTTACCCTTCGCTTCCTTGGTCCCTGTATCGATTGTTTTTAGTTTGATTTTTCCTTGATTTTTTCTTTGCATACTTCATCCATATAATAACTAATATCATGAATGTTGCCATTGAATTAAGTCATGCCATTATAAATCATTAAAACTGCTCTCGGCTAATACTTTTGATGGTTATTCTTTGAGCAACCCTAAACCACGCATTTCATGACAGCAATGCCCAGGGAAAAGCCAGCACCAGCCATGATGTTTTTGGCCAGCAGCTGAGAACAGCTCCCAGTTGACTCAAAGCAGCTAGAACTGTGCAGGCCACTGGTGAAGTGTTACAAACTCCTCATTGAGATGCTGTATAACAAAAAAGTTGCAATATTGAGCTGCCTGGTTATTGCTGTAAGCATAATCAGTGTAGAAATGGTTAATTCACTGGTTTTTTATCTCCCTCTAGCCTCCATCTGTCAGTTGTCAGAAACCTGTCACAATATTTAAACAGGCTTTGTACAACTAAGTACATATAGTTCTTTGGAATCTGTCACAGACCAAATCCTCTCACTGGGGGTCTGTTCTAATGGACATTTTGTCACTGAGGATAATGCACAAGTTTCTGCTCCAGAGGGAATATATCAAGTTTGACAGAATGCTGCAATTGTTGGAATGATTCAGCTTGTGGGTTTACTGTGTATCCTAATTTCTACTTGCGGGCCTACACTATTGCTGTTGATTGCCAAGGTGTTCTCCACCATGTACGTGCTGCCTCCCATCAAAATTCCTTCAGAACTGTTTTTTGCTATGTAGTAATTGCATCCTTTAAGTTGTTGATGCCTAGTCTTTTGATCTATCTCCTAATTCCCACTTTTCAGACCTTTTGATGTACTACAGGCTCCTAGTTTTGAGGGAACTGGGTAACAATTAACTTTATACCTTGTACCTCTGCATAGGAACACAGTAAGGCACAAGACCTCTGTCACAGGGACACCACTTCCTTCTCAACTTGAACAACTATATTGTATTTTTGTCAATTGTCATGGATCAGTAATAAGGGGATATTTTTCCCCTCTAACAGTAACCCAGAATGAACTGGACTGCTGACTAAATTCAAGAATTAATTCCGTGGTGAATGTTCCTATTTTATTAGGTTTTTACTGCACCAGCAATGGTAGAGCTGGAACCCTCACCCTACCCCAACAATTCCTACATGAACCATCCTAAGTAAGAGTTCTTGAAAGAAAGATTTTATCCAGCATCCAACAAAGAAAGCTTATCAGTTGAATGCTTTTAGACTAGGTAATACTGTAGTATGACATAGATTTTTATATCTTCTGATTTAAAATTGGCAAGGAATGTAGTAAAATCAGTGCATCAGTAAATGCAAACTATCTTGGTTGGTACCTTCTGTTTTCTTTAGGCAGATAAAAGCCGGAGTGCATTTTTTTTCCCAGTGGTATGTGCATCTTACACAAGCCAAGATGAACCTTTTCAGCTGCCAGGAACCTCTGCATTATGCTGATAGTATCATGGGTTGATGCTTTTTAAGAAGTCCTGAAAAAGTCCAATCAGTCACCTACAGAAATTGTGAACTTCCAGACTTTGGCAGTTTTGTATTTCACTTAGAACTTTTCTTTGTTCATTCTTCTGCAGTGAGCAGTGATGTTAACTGAAATAATGCTTGCCTGGGCTGGTGTTGAGCAGCTTCATAGTTAACATGCTAGTGTAGCTCCCAAGGTTTGCTCTTCTAATGAGCATGGCTTCAACAACTACCTTTTCGTTTTGATAAAGGCATCTTTTATTGCATTGTTGAGTGGCTCTTTCATCAAACCTTTTTCATGTCAAGTGATGATTTATGAAATACTAAAATACATAAACTATGTCCTGTAACATATTCTCCTGTCAGTGTGATAACAAGAGGAGATACCTTTTGTGCAAGTTAGTTACTTAGTAGATCATCCTCTTTGATGTCTGCCTTTCATTTATGTACAACATTCGCTACAACTCCATTTGCACAAAACTGAGGTGACAGAGTTGTGTAGAAATGGAAAACTTTGTTTCACTGTTGGTTGGATTAACATGATGTATTTAGGTATTCTTAGTCCTTTTTATTTCCTTACAGCAAGAATGTTAAGAAACCTTAAGCGATGATAGCTCTTTAGAGTCAAGTAAGAGCATGACTCTTCTATGATCCTATAAATATATTATAAAATAGAAATAGCTACGTATCATAAGAACTGATTTTTCTTTTTAGCACATACAGAAGACTACAGCATTATTTTCATGAGCGAGAAAATAATAGAACATTTACTGAATTCCCTTCTAGCAGTCTTTATTCTAATAGAAGCTGAAATAACTGTTTTCTTGCCCAAAAGAATGCTACAGTGTATGCACTCATACTCAGCACTTCTAAACCACATAGGTTAGTAAAAATACCTTGTGCTGTGTACACTGGTACGTGGTGAGGTGTCTGGTTTGGAGAATGCTCCAGAACTGCTCATTGAAGTACTTCCATGATCCTAGAACAAATAACTGTGGACATGGTTAGTGTTTCCATCAGCTGCACAAAGAAAACACATTATTTAGTTTAATGCGCAAACTTTTGGGGAATGGAACACGTTCAAGATGTCTTCAGATGTTCTTTCATGATGCTGCCAGAGACATACTTGAAACTGTCCTAATGAGGAAACAACTGTTTTCCTTTAAAAATACAATCTGCTTGTGTGCTCAACTACATGAAATGGAGAGCAAAGGGGACAAAAATTGTTTGTTGGGGTGTTTTTTAAACAAAGTTCTTCATTTGGAGTTAAACTCTATAACATATTATTAGGGCCTGGTTTTGCTGCAGTGTTGCCTGACACACTGCCTATTTTCTGGTAGAAAAATCTTATTCTTGCATACTGTTGATAATGGAATTTTACAGGAATATCTCCACAGCATCTCTGTAGATTTGTGGCAATACTCTCAAGATACATTGTGTTCTGTTTACCACAACTCTTCTTTACTTTCCCTCCTTCGAATCAGTACATTATGAAAATTCTGTTTTGGTGGTTTATTTGATGCCATTAATCCTGGTGCTAGAATTCTTCATACCCTACAAATTAAACAAATTACAATTGTGAAGAGGACTTGTTTAATAGCATCAAATTAATCCAGAGTAATTGATTTGTGACCTGATCTTTCCAAGTGTAGAGTAAATGACCTTCATGCCCTCCTGGTCCCCTCATGACTTCTAATAAGCTAACAGTGCTCTGGATATAGTAGATTCTAACTCATTAATTAGGCAGGCATGCAGCAGACATGGTGATGTTTCAAAGCTCTCTTTGCAGTACCTGAAACCTCATGCACCAAATTCCTGAGCTTATACTCACAACAGTGCCTTGGGTAGAGGAAGGTCCCTGTGGAATAAAAGAGGACATATGACAGAAGACCAGGGAAGTGGGCAGATTGCTAATGCTGCTCAGTGGTTGTACACTGCAAAGCAAGAGAAAAGTTGGGTTTTTTTATTGAAGGTCCTATGGTTGCTCTGTGAAAGAGGAGAAGAAACCTTAGTTTGATTTATTCAGTACCACAATTATAGTTCAAAAATTTCAATTTTAGTGTCTTTATTTCAATATGTGCTGTGGACATGATTATTTTGGACAAGCTGAGTATCTATCGGGAGAACTGGCTACACAGGATTTGGAGAAGGCTGAGGTTCTGAATGACTTCTTTGCCTCAGTCTTCACTGGCAAAGGCTCTGACTGCACCACCCAAGTCTTAGAAGGTAGACACAGGGACTGTGAGAATGAAGACCTTGGGCCCACTGTAGGAGAGGATCTGGTTCGAGACCATCTTAAAAATCTGAACGTGCACAAGTCCATGGGACCTGATGAAATCCATCCGTGGGTCCTGAAAGAGCTGGCAAATGAAGTTGCTAAGCCACTGGCCATCATATTTGAAAAATCATGGCAGTCAGGTGAAGTTCCCGACGACTGGAAAAAGGGAAATATAACCCACATTTTCAAGAAGGGGAAAATGGAAGACCCGGGGAATTACAGACCAGTCAGTCTCACCTCTGTGCCTGGCAACATCTTGGAGCAGATTCTCCTGGAAGGCATGCTAAGGCACATGAAAAACAACAAGGTGCTTGGTGACAGCCAGCATGGCTTCGCTAAGGGGAAATCCTGCCTGACCAATCTGGTGGCCTTCTATGATGGGGCTACAGAACTGATAGACAGGGGTAGAGCAGTTGATGTCATCTACCTGGACTTGTGCAAAGCGTTTGACACTGTCCCGCATGACATCCTTGTCTCTAAATTGGAGAGACATCAATTTCATAGGTGGACCACTCGGTGGATAAACAACTGGCTGGATGGCCACACGCAGAGTTGTGTTCAATGGCTCAGTGTCTGGCTGGAGACCAGTAATGAGTGGTGTCCCTCAGGGATCGGTGTTGGGACCGGTCTTGTTCAACATCTTTGTTGCTGACATGGACAGTGGGATTGAGTGCGCCCTCAGCAAGCTTGCCAATGACACTGAGCTGTGTGGTTCGGTTGATATGCTGGAGGGAAGGGATGCCATCCAGAGGGACCTCGACACGCTTGTGAGGTGGGCTGATGCCAACCTCATGAAGTTTAACCATGACAAGTGCAAGGTCCTACACCTGGGTCGGAGCAATCCCAGGCACAGCTACAGATTGGGCAGAGAAGAGATTCAGAGCAGCCCTGCGGAGAAGGACTTGGGGGTGTTGGCTGGTGAGAAAATGAACATGAGAAAGCTTCAGTGTGCGTTCACAGCCCAGAAAGCCAACCGTATCCTGGGCTGCATCAAAAGGAGTGTGACCAGCAGGTCGAAAGAGGTGATCCTGCCCCTCTACTCTGCTCTCGTGAGACCTCACCTGGAGTATTGTGTGCAGTTCTGGTGTCCTCAGCATAAAAAGGACATGGAACTCTTGGAACAAGTCCAGAGGAGGGCCATGAGGACGATCAGGGGACTGGAGCACCTCCCGTATGAAGACAGGCTGAGAAAGTTGGGGCTGTTCAGCCTGGAGAAGAGAAGGCTGCGTGGAGACCTCATAGCAGCTTCCAGTATCTGAAGGGGGCCTATAGGGATGCTGGGGATGGACTCTTCATTAGGGATTGTAGTGACAGGACAAGAGGTAACGGGTTCAAGCTTAAACAGTGGAAGTTTCGATTGGATACAAGGAAGAAATTCTTTCCTGTTAGGGTGGTGAGGCACTGGAATGGGTTGCCCAGGGAGGTTGTGAATGCTCCATCCCTGGCAGTGTTCAAGGCCAGGTTGGCCAAAGCCTTGGGTGAGATGGTTTAGTGTGAGGTGTCCCCGCCCATGGCAGGGGGGTTGGAACTTATGGTCCTTTCCAACCCTAACTATTCTATGAATCTATGATTCTTTCTACCTTAGCTTCTGCATTTGTGTTTGATATAATGATGCATTCCTATTGTAGATTTAGGCTAGATATAAGGAAGTGCTTCCCTGTGAGGGTGCTGAGGTGCTGGCACAGGGTGCCCAGGGAAGCTGTGGCAGCCCCATCACTGTCAGTGTTCAAGGCCAGGTTGGATACAGGGGCTTGGATTGAGCTGTTCCAGTGGAAGGTGTCCTTGCCCGTGACAGTGGTTGGAACTGAATGAGCTTTAAGGTCCCTTCAACCCAAACCAGGCTGGGATGCTCTGCACTGGTGACTGGCAGCAGTAAAGAGTTTTAAAGGGTCCTGATCTTTAATTTTCTCTTGCCCCAGTTCTTTTCAACCCAACTATTAGAATCGTTTCTAAAGAGTAGTGACAGCCATTACTGACCCTATAGTTTTAAGTATGATATTGATCTAAGGAAATACGTATTTCATATCAGGAATTAACTTCTAACTTTAAGCTGGAATTACATTTTTATTCTACAATCCTTAATGAAAGGAAGAATTTTCAATTTTTTTACAGAGTAAGCAGTTTTTCATTTTTAAAGTGCAAAGTGGCAACTCTCATTCCCTGTTGGGAAGGCAATGAGTTAAAAATTAATATTTTTCAGATATATACAAGAATTTGAATTATAACCTATGTGTCAAGTATCAAGCATGCACAGTTGCTCTTATTGTAACAACTTACTAATAACTAAATCCCTATCAAAGAAGTCACCATCAAAACATTTACTTGTAACCATGCTTTCTAATTTTGCTTGTTTTCTCAAAGCATCTCAGTTTTGCCTTCTCTTTAGCATTCCATGTAATAGTTGAAGATAATTTACAAGCTTTTTCACACTGTCTGCTCTCACATCCTTATTTTTATTGTCTCTTGACAGTCTTCTCAACTACAGTGTTTCTGTTCCACTGCAGATGTTTATCAGATGTATTAACCACTGTGTAGATACCTGGAAATAATATTTCTGTTCTTTTGCTGCCATATTAGTCACTTCTAAGAACAAGTAAGGTATTATTCAGTATAAATGTTAAATAATAATAGTACCTAGACTATTAGAGATCCAAAACATTGATATTTGTAACTTAACGAATCACACTTTAAACTTAGACAGTGAATAGTGTTTCTGAAAATATTCCTCACTGTACCTCAGTGTGGTGAGCAGGCCCACGGTGCAGAGCTCTGGATGGGACAGTGGGACCTGGACAGGTCCCATTGGGGACCCATCTCCATCTGGGGAAAGCAGCAGGTCATTTCAGCCATCCCTACTTGTTTTGTACAGTGTTTCTGAGAGCAGAGGATCCTGCCCTTCCCCAGCAAAGTGCTTTCCCCAGATCCCTTCTTTTGCCCTGCAGAGGCACTGTGAGGGGTACTAAGCTAGTTTTGCCTTCCCTGCCTCATGTATGGTGGGATTGCATCTTGCCTGCTTCCAAAAGATTTGGGAAAGGTCTTGTTTTGTTTCCTGCTTCAGCTTAATTCCTCTTAGGGGTCCTTCCTCTGAGCAACTTAGGTTTTTATCAGAGATGTAGGAAACTGTTTTCTTTGAATACAGGGTTCTTACAAGTATGATCCTGAAGAATGAGTATCTGTATCAGTGAACATTAATGATGGATCACACTTAGAAAAGCCCTGCCATTCCTCTCTTCAAATTGGAAACATTTGATGTCTTCTGTTCTGCCCACTTTTAGGCTGCCTTTTGGTCTGTATTCCTGATCAGTCTTACACTGCCATCTGTCTTTGCTCATAGCAATGCTGCTGAGCAAAGCCCAGCTCGGAATGTAAAGCAGCTCTGGATGCTGTCTGCCCAAGAACAGTGCCACAGCAGCTGTGTTCTCTGTATTTGTCAGCCTGGTGGAGCAGCAGTCCAGAGGGATACTACTATTTCCTTTGCCAGTGCATACATCCAGAGCAGATTTAGAGCCAGTTCATTACCTCTAGAAAGGCAGAAATGGACCGTAATCTCAATGTATTGCCATGCATTTGCCAGGATCTATGCCACACTTAGCTCCTGGATGTTGGCAGAGATCCTCTCAGCTTCACACAACGCAACAAGGGACAGGTTTTTTTGTGTTCTTCTTTCTTGTTGCTATGAATTTGTTGACCTATGAACCTCAGAACTTGGTGCCTTACCACTCTGGAGTCAGTTGTAGCTGGTGTGTGTGCAGCCTCATGTCTGTGATCCACTTTGCTTCTCTATCAAAGCATCAATCTTCAATGCTTTCTAGACATTCCCTGTAGAACTTCGGTTATAAATCTACACATGATTGCTCCATGAGACTATAAAGCCAGTGCCAGCAGTGCCTGAGGTGACTTCTTGTACCAAAATAGAAAGGCAGATGGTTTCCCTGCCTGGACCTGTGGCAGATATATAGTAACTTGCAAAAATACACTGCAGGCGGTCCAGGGTGGACATGGCTTGTGGTTTCTGACCCTCAGGGCGTGTAGGAAAAGCAGCCTATGCAATAAGCCATGGTCATTGAAGGCATTAGAAGTTCAGATAAAACAAGTAAGTGATTTCTTCCCTGCCTGTAAATTTGGGTTTCCCCCCCGACTTTGCTAACTAATGACCACATGGCAGTCTGTGGAAGGTACCTTGCCATTTTTATCTGATGTTTTCAGCTTCCCAAGGTATTTTCGGAGTGCTGAGCAGTCCATCTTGTTGGGAGAGACTGACAGTTACTGCAACCAGAGTACAAAGACATCTTCATCAAGTGATTAAAGCTGCTTCTTGTTTACCTGAATGCCATCTGGAGGAAATGCCTCTCTGGGCTGCAACTAAACCGGCTGCGGGCCCATTCCCCGGGTTTGCCTGCCCTCTGCTGCCCTCTCGGGCAACTTCACGGGATGAGGAAGGATTTCAGGCTCTGTTGTGGCTGTTTTATTTGGCATTTCATGGAGACTTCCATCACATGCACAAATTTAAGTTATATATGAAAATTAGAACATAATTGACAACGTTTGAACTGGAGCTACAGATTCGATCCCTTGTTTGTTTAAAAGTGACATAATGGTAATTGACAGGTACAGAAGTTGCACAGATGCAGGTGACTCATCTTCATTAGGGGTTAAATTCCCTCACATAACAAGGGTGAACTTCTGAGTGGTGCATGTTTGCTCTGTGAGCTGTTTGTGTTCTGCTTTATTGCAGGAAGGTTTCTCACTGATTGATTCCCACAAGTGGCTAAAGATAGTCAGGAAAGCAGACTGCCTGCTCCTTCATGCACAGGCCAAGGTAAGCACAGTTGGGTGCAGTATTTCTAACAGAATCACAGCCTGGTTTGAGTTGGAAAGGACCTTAAAATCATCCAGTTCCAACCCCCTGCCACAGGCAGGGACACCTTCCTCTAGAGCAGGTTGATCCAAGCCCCATCCAACCTCGCCTTGAATACTGGGACAGCCATAGCTTCTCTGGACACCCTGTGCCAGTGCCTCAGCACCCTCACAGTAAAGAACTTCCTCCTTGTATCTAACCTGAACTCCCCTGTTTCAGTTTGAAGCCATCACCCCTTGTCCTATCGCTACAATTCCTGATGAAGGGTCCCTCTTAGCTAACACAGTTCTGAGTCACACTTCACTTTGGCAAATAAAGTATCTATCTAAACAAACAGTTATTCAGCCATTCTGTGGCCCCTGATGCTGGCACAGTACTGGCAGGCTGGTGCTTCAGGGCTGTGAAGGAACCTGGGTTTCTTCCTCTCAGATCTCAAGAAAAGCCTTTAAGTAATTAAATGGTACTTGCTTGTTACCAGCCTGCTTGTAAATCCCAGTTTTCTTGGTTCTTAGATGAACCCTGAGAAGTTTCATTTCATCTATACTAAGCACTGAAGCAATTTCAAATGAGAAGAGTTCTCCTTTCTTCCATAATAGTTTCTAAGAGGCTTTGTTGTTTCAGCAGAGACAGCTGCCTCCAGCTTAATTCTCTCCTGACAAGAGAATTCATCTCTAAGCCAGAAACAGGAATTCTGGAACAAGATGTTGAGCCCCTTGTTCAGTAGTTGCTAAGAGCAGTTTTAACTCTTTCCCCCATTCCCATTGCTATTAGGGCATAAAAATAGCTCAATTGTCAGAGATGTTCGGCATTCCCCTGACAGGAGCTCAGGTACAGGCTGTGTTACTGTAATGACAGAGAACAGCAATACCCAGAATAGCTGAAAACTGTAACAAGTCCTTTGAGTTGTATTTTGATCTTTTACCTGATTTCTGTTTTAAAGATGCACAGAGATTTCTTTAGAGGATGTTACAAACCAAACAATACAGTTTGCAGATGGGGGAATGCCTTGTGAACTGCAAGAAAAAAGCCAATGTGAGGATTAACATACATTGTTCAAATGTAAGGAGGGACTCATTTCAGAATCAGCCTTATCTGATGGTGCCTGTAGGAAGTTCATAAATACCTGAAACCATTTTAAATCCATGGGTTGTGCTTGCCTGAGCCCAAACCACCTTGGCCCTCTGATTTTTGTCAGATGCTTATAAAAGGCGGGGCATCACTGAAGTTGACCATTGAGCAGTTGCAGTCATTAGTTCTGCTCAGTCAGTGGATCATCAGTTGCTTCTCTAGTGCCAAGAACCAGTTCCCCAGCACAGCATTAAGGGATTCTGCTGCATCTCACAATAAATAAAGAGGAATGAACAGCACAATCAGTGTGAGGCTGAAACAAAGCTCTGAGGGACAGTGCAAAAATGAGGGATATCAAGAGTCTCATTTTTGTGCATCTTAATGTTTACTTACCATAAATTCACATGCCAAACTGCATTTAGTGGCACTGCACTGGTCCTGTCAGATAGTTCTCTGCTTTGTATCCTAAATTGTAGCTGAAGTGATTTCTTAAGTGATGTCTGTGCATATAACTCCTGTGCTGATCTTCAACATGTTTCAAGAAGCAGCCACACTGTGTAAGGGGTTACATCCCATACCTCCTAAACCTAAGTAAGGGGAGAATCAAAGCAGATTCAAGCAGAGGAGCACAAGGTTTCCAAAAACCAGTTCCTGTATCTGAGTGCACAGAGCAAATAAGGAGCATGGGCAACTAAATATGACTTTCATTCCTGATTTACCTTGTACCCTTTGCTTTTACAAGTCATTACATTACACTGGTAGTGAAGCTTACTGATTACTTAAGAAATGTGGTTTTAATAGGGCACTGTGGACTCTTAGCTAGCAGGAGTTTATAAACTCTCTTTGGAGAAGCTTAGTGTTGATACACTTGAAGAAACAAGGTCTGTAGAAAACGTGTCACAGATCAGCTGTACTAGTGGAAGTTTTATTCAGCAGAGCACACGAGTGTGCAATTCCAAAGCCAAACACAGATGCACCTTGTGTCTTACACTTGCCTTGTGTGGCTGCCGCTACCCTTTGTACAGCTCCATCTCTAGTGACCTCTTACCTCATCTAAGTGACCTCCAGGTTCTTTAATACTTCAGCCCTTGTATGGTTCAGGTGTTACCGCCCAGTACTCAGTTTATGCTAAAACTTGGCATCATCGTAGCTGAATTTGAGCATTCCCTCTCTTTCCATAAAGGAAAAGCGTTAAATTGACAAGGTCTACTGGTGTTTATAAACTGCAATCTTACGTATTCAATAGTCTTTGTGGAATAGCAGAGGGCAACACGAACACCTTGGACTGAAAAGTGATTTGGGCGTGCAGGGGTAACCAAAGCAAGTGTTCTCTGAGAGTCTTCAGAAGGAATTCAAATGAAGATGCAAGTTCCCTGTCATTTCAATGAAAATTCACCACTTGGCACTCCCACACACAGGTCTTGGCTATGTCACTCTGACCCAGCTGACATCTCAGTTAGAGGTAATGTAACCACGCATTGGTAAAATGAGTGCTCCAGTTCCAGTTAGCTTGACCTTTTTCCCTTTGAAAGGCACTGAGATAAGCTTTTTTGCTTACAGTGCCCCAAAATCACTTTATGCAATACAAGCATCTTAAAATAACATGCATGGAAACATAAAGGCTGTCATCAAGAGCTGGCTTACCTGTGAGATGAAGCCTGTAACATGAAAGATATGCTCGTACTCATGTCATCTAGCAGCATGTGTAGGCATTATAAAAAGGTTTTCATGTTTACACCTCAGAAGGATGAAGACTTGAATAAGCTGGCGCAATCCAAGGAAAACTTGCTTCTTTTCTAGCACTTTACCTGTGGTTTACATTTGAAACCTCAAAATCAAACCAAAAGTCCCATTAACTCACTCCTTAACCAAAGCATTCAATACGTATCTGTCTTCAGTCAGTTGAATGTGCGTAGGACAGGCTTATCATTCATGACGTACTCTTCAGTCCTCCATTTTCAGTGCCATTTCCTGAACCTCATGTACCTAAAATTTATGGTACAGCATCACAAGCTATAAGGAAGGTTAGGTGTCAGAGCTACCTCTTATTTTTGCAGTGTTATTTCACTATTTGAAGTAATGTATTGGAGTGTCTTGTGCTCCCATTCTTCTGGGTTAGTGTCTCTTCAAGGAACAGCAGTATTCAGGTAGAATGCTAAACTGAATTATCTGTTTGGCTACACACAGGCAGCCCAGGTAGGCTGGTAAGGCTTTGGCACAGACAGTAACATAAATCCAAACTGGAACACACTGTTCCCAGAACTTTCAGTTTAGCTTCCGCTTACTTTATTTGTTGTCACAAATAACTCTTCAGAGCTAGCATATCCTTATAGGACACTACTTGCAGCAGCAGGAAGAACTTCATTTCCCTGCTATACATGTAAAAACTCCTGTCATGGCAAGGTTTTCTCACTTGACTACACCTTCAGTTAGTTGGTAAATGGTCTTACTCACCTGTTTGGGTTGGTTTTAATTGATTTTCAAACTGGGAATCAGTCTGGTTTAGCTGCTGGGAATAATAAAGACAGAGCAGGGAAAACTTGCTTCTGTGCTTTAAAGTTGGTGCAGAGAACAAAACATGTATCACCTTCTTCCTAACTTTACCAAATAGGAATTGAATTAAATAATTTTGAGGGGATTCACAATTCCTTTCTTTTCTCTTTGGTTTCAGAATGAAGGCCGCATGTTTCGTGTTCAGTTTGGTGGTGATTCAAAGGAAGAGATGCTGGAAAACTGCTGGAGTTGTGTTCAGAAACTCACAGAGTATGTGCCAGTGCAAGGAACCGAGGAGCAAAGCCAGCAGCTCTTTCCCAGCTTCAGTCAGCTGGCTTACGGTGACAGCCAGGTGAGGAACGCTGAACTAAATGCATCACTACTACAGGTAGTAACTAATCAAGAACATACAGACAGAAAAATAATTAACTCTTCATGTTCGATCTGTGGCAAATCTGACTTCTAAGCAAAGTTTTTTTGCAACTATGAGACCATCTCTATGAAATGAGTTGGGAAACCCAAATATCCTGCAGGGAAACCTAGAGAGAGAGAGAGTTATTCAGGAGGTGAGCTGCTGAAGCCAGCCACCATCTTCCCATTTCTTAGCCTACCTCAAAGAAGTTAACGATGCTCAAAAGTGGTTCGAGCTCTTCAAGCTTATTGCAAGTTATCTCAGAGCATTACTAATTATCTCATTTTGGCCTCCAAGAGGTCACCAAGAACCAAAACCAATATACACAGTTCATGTGATCACAGGAAGAATATCAGCACGCAGACGGGATGAGATTCATATGTGGGGTAAAACCTTTGCTCTGGGGTTTGAGCTTACATTTCATTAGGGAAACAAAGAGAACGAGTTATGCAGGGCTCAGGCAAACAGGAAGTTAGTAACCATTGAAAGAAACAGCTGCAAATGCTCCAGCCAAGTAGTAGTTATTTGGGAATACCAATACAGGGAATTACCAATTCCCACTCAGGTTTGGTGAAAGATCAAGGTGGTTTCTGCTGAGGTTAATAAATAGGGAGCAGCAGAGGAGAGCTGAATAGTTACCAAAACCCCCCCCATCTACAGTTCCATCAGTGTAGATTCCAGCAAAGGCTACTGGGAACCTGGCACTTTCAGATGCATTATACAGGGTACAGGATCAGAGCCATTAAGTAACCATGAACTGTGTTCTCCTTTTTGTGTTTGCCTACTCCTGTTTTACAGTGTTTGTTACTTTAAATATGCAATTGGAGCAATTTGATCCTAACCTGACACATTTTAAAGCAATTTTGGATACAAACTGAATGTTTCCTTTTTCCAAGACAATGACTTCAGGTAAATGGGAAAGGCAAAAGACAGAGAGTGTTTCTGAGGATGACTACCTCTTAAATATATGCCCTCTTGGGTATCCAGAGGATCACATTTACCAGCTTTAAAAACATCCCTGCACTAACTTATCCAGGAAAGCTCTTGGATACTGGGTAAAAATATCAGGACTGAGACTGAGCCTGGAAAAAGGAATGTCAAAGCTTTCAGCTACATTATTTTCATGGTGTAATCTAGGAAGATCCTACTCTACCAGTCAATAAAATCATATTTAGTAGAGAGAGTGTCAATTTGGCTCCCACCATTTCCAGGAAGGCACAAGGGAGGCCTTCCAACAGCTGATAGTGACTATATACTGTTTGTTCTTCAAGCAGATTACCTATACTTCGGGCTTTGCTCATTTCCTGATAAGCTAAAGCAAAGAATGGAAGGTAAAGAAAGCATTTTGTAGCAGAAGCCCAGCAGTCATACTGTTGGGATGAGTAACACTCTTGGTCCAGAGGTTAGACTGAAAACTTCACTCAGAAAATAGAACTGACAGCTTCAAGCATCTTTTCAGTGATGTGGCCCATGGGAAGGAAAAAAGCACGCTCCTGGTGAGTGTTCCTGCACAGCTGCTTGAAACTGACTTCCAGAAAGCAGTTTCAAATTGATCTTAGCTTAGACATGACAGGTTAACGGCAGGCCCCTTACTTCACGGCTTTCATTTTTAAAGACTTGAGCAGATGTGCATTCAGGTTCCAGAACAAGATGCCTTTTACTGCAGAAGGTAGCTGAGCACATTCTCTCCCTGTTATCTCTAAAAATGGAACTACTTCCCTTCTTGCACATACCCACACTCTGCTTGGTAACAAGCCCTTATTTGCATTTGACATTTTCTAGCCAGATGAGCCTCTACCAGATTCCTGTGCAGGCCTTGGAGAAAGAAGATCTGTACCACAGCTTGCTCAGGTAAAGCAAAAACAATGTATCTAACATTTACATCCTGTACCTGAATCTCTTGGGCATGGAAAGAGCTCCAGGTATCTCACATTCTGTCAACATCAGCCTTCACTGAACATCAGGATGCCATCATCTATACCAACAAAACCCACGGGATCTCCTGTAATGATCTAGAGCTAGGAAGTAAGCTGCAAACCCAGGTATTTCATGGTGTCATTATGCCATTTGCATAAGAACAAACCACACACTGAGAGCAAACACCCAAGATGTCACATCCAAGTAAGTGGCTTTGTCATTCTCTTGACTGCACGAATTACATCAGCAGTCGTAGCTTAAATCTGAAAACAGTCATACAATCCCAGCCTGGTTTGGGTTGGAAGGGACCTTAAAGCTCATCCAGCTCCAACCCCTGCCACGGGCAGGGACCCCTTCCACTGGGGCAGCTTGCTCCAAGCCCCTGTGTCCAACCTGGCCTTGAGCACTGCCAGGGATGGGGCAGCCACAGCTTCTCTGGGCACCCTGTGCCAGCGCCTCAGCACCCTCACAGGGAACAGCTTCTGCCTAAGAGCTCATTTCAGTCTCCCCTCTGGCAGGTTCAAGCCATTCCCCTTGGCCTGTCCCTACAGGCCCTTGTCCAAAGCCCCTCTCCAGGTTTCCTGTAGCCCCTTTAGGCACTGAAGCTGCAATAAGGCTCCCCAGAGCCTTTTTTGATCCCAGATCCCCCAATGCCATTGACAGCCTCAGGGACAAATCCAGGGTTAAACTGTATTCAGGAATAAGTGGAATTAGCTCATTTCTCTTCTGTGAATTTGGGACAGAACAGAATCAGATGACTGACAAAACTCTTTTTTCAGCTGGTTTTGTGCAGTTGCTTCAATGGGTCTATTTTACCCTTCTTCCACATTCAGAGCACCATCAGCTCAACATTTCTTCCTATCAGTAGTATTAAGGGACAATTCCTGTGCTCTTATTACAAATCTGTCATCTTTTAAACCCCCAAAAAGCCTTTTATAAACACCTCTATTTTGAGAAGGCAGCTTGCTGTGCTCTCCTCTCAGCAGTGAGAGCTGTATTACATGCCCTGCTGTTCGATTCCCAACAGCTTTGGTACTGTCTTTATACAATGCAGCAAGAGTGCAGCACTGAGCCAGAGGGATCAAACAAGGCAGTTGGCCTTTAGCAACTGTCTTTTTCATGACCAGTCTCTGCTTTACGAAGCAATACTAGAGCTTGTAAACCACCACCAACATTACAAACAACTCAAGCTTATAAAAACTGCTTTTCTGTGGTCCCTGTGTAAGAGAAGAGACGATACCCACTTCAAACAAACCCTTCTGCCCGAGGCCTGTATTTACTACACACATTCATCTATCTCTCATTCTATTCCCCAGCACAAGATTACTCTGGTGTAGTAGCTTTACTACATCCTCCTCTACTTGTCCCTCTACTACTTAAGTCAGCTTAACACAACTGTGCTTCAAGCCCTGACCCACACAAGCTTTGCGAAGGGCTGAACTTCTTCACAACAAACAGGCTTTCAGCTGGTGCTCTGGGATGTGCTGGAGTTCAGGATTTCCATTCCCACCACTTCAGGAAGCTGGCAGAAGCACTGGCTTTAAACATTCTCTTTTATTTAAAAATATATCTCAACAATCTTGAAAGATCTTTTTCTCCACCAGAAGAACAATCCTGGGATGTGAACCAACAGTAAGATCATATTTTTGTTTTCCTCCCCATTGTGCTCCAGGCACCAGTGGGCCTGGTCCATCTGCCAGTTGTCTTGTGCTGTTTTGCGTTCAAGCAGCAGAAGCTTGGCTCAGCACATCAAAAAAAGAGGCCAAACTCAGCATGTGATGTTATTTAAAGCCAGGCACAGATTAACCAGCACTGGGCATTTTCCTGATACCAGAACTATTCACCTTGATCACTAACTCCCTCTGCACATCACACTTACCTCATGGGGAAAGCAACACATCCATGATTGTCTTTGCTTCTGCTCTCCCAAGTGTCCAAAAAGCATCCATAACTTAATGGCTTCACTGCAGATGGGTAGAGAAAGTGAGTGGGGATGTACTTTGCCCACCACGAAGGGAAAAACAGGAGGAGGTGGTTAAATCTGCATGGAAAGGATGTTTTAATTCTTAAAAACCCCCTAATTTACTTCTAAAAGCCACCAAAGCCAGGTTGGACAGGGCTGGGAGCAACCTGCTCTAGTGGAAGGTGTCCCTGCCCATGGTAGGGGGTTGGTAACTAGATCAGGTTTAAGGTCCCTCCCAACACAACCCAGTCTGGGATTTTCTCTAAACAAAGAGTTTTGCATTGCACACTTGGTTACCCTCACACAATTCAAGTGGCAGCACATGTGCTTTGTACCAGATCCTATTCTCTTACACGGAGTGGATCTTTGAGAGGAAGCCCAGGGAACTAGGGAAGAAAATAACACAGAGGAAAAAAAAACCTATAGAGATAAAATTATGTGGAGAAATCTGACCTGATTGAAAGGATCCAAACAGCATAAATGTCAGATGTGTCTTTATTAAATACAAACAAACCCTTTGATGTAGCTGCACTTACCTTTACCTACATTTAACTTAACTACCTACCTGTCGCTTACCTTTAACTACGTAAACGTTACTACACCTTTTCTGTCCTGGATTAGCACAACCCTTTGGTTTTTGCTTCCCCAGTCTGTGCTGAACAAGAAGCTTGAGCTGCCCTCTGCGCCCTGGCACCCGGTGTGGGGCACCCAGGAGCTGGGGCCCTTCATCCGCTTCTGCCTCCTGGATCAGCATTTCCCAGCTTTTGTGCAAGCCGTGGAGAAGGAACTGCAAAAGCTCACAGAAGGTTGAGAAGTACCAGCTCGTGGCCGCTGGGATGCAGGCTCCGGGATTCCCAGCACAGGGATACACAGGTTACGTGGGATTAAACGTTTCAGTAAGTCTCACACACGGTTTTTGGGGGTGTTTTTTTTTGGTCAGTGTTTTATTTTTAAAAACAGGTGAATCCACTTTTTATACATCATTGCACTTCAACAAATACACAGAACACAAGTTCATGCATCTACAGTTACGCACATCATGAGAACCCTGTTAGGTCTATTTCTACAATCTTTAAATCATGAGAACTTACAGTGTCAAACTAAGGAGTATAACTAGTTGCATAGAATATCACCATGCTGTAACATTTCATCATTTAAACAAAACCCAAAAAAAAAAAAAAAAGAAAATTACAAAAGTTTGCCTGAATTGAATGTACAAGAATATGTTGAACACATCAGTGCAAAAGGAGTCGAGAATTTACATGAGTTAACAAAAAAAAAAAATCATCACTTAAAAAGCAATCATATATATATATTTATAAACTGAAGGTTTTTGTTTTCCACTGCATTCCACCACCACGTCCGACCCTTCTGCCTTTGGAAGTCTGATCATAGGACACCCGAGTCTCTCTCTATAGGTTAAGCCCTTAAGATATATTACTTCTCCAAGTACCAGCACACTCAAATTCTCTCATCTTTCAGACATACAGTAAGGAATGAAATATCAGCAGCTTAAAAATGAAACACGATTACTGGATTTTGGTTTTACCCCCTCCTCCCCCAAAATATAAATATATACTGTATATATCTTTTCCGTTTTGCTGTACTTTACAAAAAGTCTCACTAGATGGCAGCGGTGCGGTTCAGAGCCCGGTTGAACAGCTACAGGAAGTAAAAAATAGCGCATGCGGGACTCGCCCAACTACCTCTACCGGTTAAATAGATCCAGGAGGGGAAAGAAAGAAAAAGGGGAAAAAGAAAAAGAAGAAAAGCAACATTCACAGCACATCAAAGCCCAAAATAGTTTACACCTTCTACACTGAAGCGTTATTAAAATGTATCTGGCTAGGTGATCCTTGCAGAGAGGCTAAATAAGGCATGCTTTAGACAGTCATATCGTTGCTCACTTGAAAAGGAGAAAAATAAATGAAAATAAAATCAGATAGAACTGGAGTTCTAGAACCAAGAGTTCCAACCCTTAAATTTAGCAGGTCATATTGCCATCAGTCTCTCAGAAACTTAAAGCTCTAAAAAAGAAATGAGAAAAGGTGCTAGTCAATGCCCGGCAGCAGTGGGAACGGTTCAAACAGCGTGCAAACAGAGTGCTCAATGAAGGGAAAATAGAGGCTTCCCGACTGGATTGCTTCTGGATTTTAACACTGAGTGAGGCAGGGGCTGGGGTTTGTTTCATGAGCAATAGTAGGGATGATGTAGAGCCTGACAGCTTGTGGGGTCTTAAACTACCTGTGTGGTTTGGGGTGTCTTTAGACAGCGGGGCACAAAAGGCCAGCGCCATTGCCCGAGCAGCCCACAGTGTTTTAATGCAGGGAGGAGGTTCTGTTACGCACCCCAAGCACTACAGAAAGAGGAGGGTTTAGCCTGCCCATTGCAGAGGTGCCCGCGAGTCATACTTACATGATAAGCATTTTTAATTTGTGTTTCTCTGGCGTAAGTTTTTATCTTTATGATTGTTTGTAGAATTGGTTTTCCTGGAGAAATAACAACATAAAAAAATGCACCAAAATCAAGCAGAAGCATAAGAAAAAATGTCTTTGTACTTAAGTCAAACAACATGTCACCTTTCCTTCTAAGTGGCTAAAGACAACACAACGTTTAGGCTGTCTATCTTGCCACCTTCTCACCCAGTGCAATTCACCTCAAAAGGGCACTGCCAGTAGTTCCCCTTTTCTTTACTGCAACACTAACAACAACCTAAGGGGTCTGCGACAGGCGGAGAGAGCTGGGCTGGGGCAGCCTGGACAAGAGAAGGCTCCTTAAGGGGAGACCTGAGAGCAGCT